>NC_139344.1:334112078-334712078 GCF_055883805.1 Amblyomma maculatum
TGCCACAGTCTTATCGATAAAGACCGTCTCTACTTTGTCCTCAGAGTTCAAATCTATGCTGTGGTATGATGGTCAGTTGGGCTAGTTGGCAGTAATTCATATTGGGTAGAACGCAGTGCAAAGGGGTGACGGACAGAGGACCAAGGTGCACGCGGACCTTTATGCATATATACCTCTACACGTCCATACAACCTCTTTACCTCTATATATATGTACGGACGCTTGCAGTAACGCTTAACGGTCTCTTGACGGTAGCCTCCAAATGCGTGTATGCCGATGCTTGCAGTAAGGCTAGCGGAGTGACGTTCATTTGAAGACTCGAAACTTATTGCTTCCGTTGTGTCGTTCCGTATACCGCCTGGTGAACTTCTGTTTCGAAAGGCGCGTCGTCTGCTTTGCAGTGTGTCGTTCTCCGGGGCCTGGCTTCGTGATCGCGCCGCTCCCTGCATAATTCAGGCAGGCGCATTTTCCAGCGAACGAAGCGTCGACAGCTGTCGGCGTACAGCTGTCGGCACTGTATACACAAAACACCTTGTTTCGCCCATTCGCAATCGAGTTTCGTCATCCGTATAATCCGGTAACTGAAGCATTCGGAGAGCCACGGTCCACGGAGCACTCTGCTTCGCGCAACCAAATACAGACAGCGTTGCAATGAGACGATCCGCTTGGCGCGAAGAGGGTTTACAGTGATCTGCTCTCGACAGACGTTGGCGTTTCCACGTACCGCGACAGGTTTGGTTCCCGAAACTTTGGAATATGTTTGGAGAGTGTTTCAACATCACGCCGGGCGTGCACGCGAGGCCTGTCTCTGAGGGTTGAGCATTGTAACAGGAACTCCTCTGAAGCGCATGGTTTTCGGGCTCTACATTGCTAATATTTTATTTCATTTGGCTTATTTTCCCTCCGACTTGTTTTTGCATCAGAATAAGATGAAAAGTGGAGTCACTAGATTATGTCAAAATAAAAGTCCAATGTTAAAAATTAAAATGACATTGATGGAAAGGTTTTAAGAGAGCGGAATTGTTGCAGGAAACATGAGATTTACAAATAAAATATTGAGAAAACAATGGAGAGTTGCCAGTCAGACGCAAAAAGCATAATTTGTTTTTAAACATGTATATGCTCGGAAACGTATACATCTGGAAGTGGCGGGTGATTCCAGTAACGGGAAGCATCAAACACGATTATGTTTCAGCCAGTGCGCTGTCCCCTCAACATTTCTCAACTTCTCGCTGCGCGACTTTTGACCACCTAACAAGGCGCGCGCACACGCACGCACACAGTGACACACACACACACGCACACACACGCACACACACGCACACACGCACACACGCGCACACACACACACACGCACACGCACACACACACACACACACACACACACACACACACACACACACACACACACACACACACACACACACACACACACACACACACACACACACACACACACACACACACACACACACAATTTTGTCGCTATTCAGCGCTCTGGTTTGCTTAGCGCACTGCACGGGCCTGAATTTGAGGCCCGAGCCCGATCCGAGCTCGGGCCTCAAACCTCGGGACTGCAAACCCGAACCCGGCCTAGGAAAGCAACGTCAAGTTTGGGCAGGACGTGGCCTGCTTAAATTATCGCTTCACAGAGCCCGACCCGGCCCACAAATCTTGAGGTGAAGCCCAATCTGGGCTCGGCCAAGGCCTGCGGACTCGTCCGCACAGTAACGCATGCAGTAAATAATTCGATGTGAGTGAGCAAACTCTTAGTAACTCCTATTGCACTAAGTAAGAACTAGCCGACAAATGAGTTCAAACCGCAGTAACGTGCCTAAATATTAATTTTAACACGAAAGGGAAGGGTGATAATGAGGAGAGATCGGCCAGTTAATTAATTTTTCGAGCAGTGATCTTGTAGATGCTCAAAGATAAAATAAAGGGGCTCGAAAGTTCCAAGAGCCAGATGCAAAGGTTTGCATGCACACGTAATAAGCTACTACGCATTTCCTCAATATTTTGACATATTTTATTGCCCGTGATGCCCGAATGTTAAAGCGTCCTCAACGCCAGTGGAATGAATTTTTTTTTTTGTTTATGACCGCGATGTCACGGGTTGAAATCATGGCCGAGCTACCTTTCAACAGGGACAAAATGAAAAAAAAAAAAAAAAAAAAGCTTACGTATATCCCAAGATGACTCAGTCTATGAGTGATGCCGTAGTGGAGGGCTCCGGATCATTTCGACCCCATGGTGTTCTTTAACATGTCCTGACACCGCACAGTGCACGGGCGCGCGGTGATTAGTACTGGAGACAAACTAACACGCTTCGTTATTGGAACTTTATTACTTTTTTTATGACGAACTATGGTTGCTATGCAGCCACTATAGATATATTCCATACTTTCACACATGGCTGATCTACACCTTGATTTTTCAACGCCTGCTTGACGGTTGAGGTTTCTATGGAGTCTAATGATTTATCTTAATCTATGCTATGTATCGGGGTTGGCTATATTCAGATAATTTTCTATCACATGGTTGATACCATCGATATGGTCGATGGTAAGTACCCTTTCTGCAAGTCTACCTGATCTTTTGGTCAATAGAAGTTTAAGGCTGTGTTGATTCTATTAGCGACTGCCTTAGTAAATACCTCGTACGTAACGGATAGTAAACTGATTTGTCTAATTTTCAAAGTCATCATGTCCATAGCTTAAATTTTTTATGGATTAAGGTTCTGTTGGCATAGAAAAAAAACTAATGCAAAATTGATAAACTTACCTACCCCTAATAAAAAAAAAAAAACTTACAGGCTGCATAGACTACCTGACTAATCCCTGGAAGTCATTTTATTCTTCTCAACAAATATGGGACGATCTGGAAAGCTGTTGCGATGGCGTAACAGGTTCACAACGTTGCAAAAGAACCAGAGGAAAATAACGAGTCGCTACATACATGTCAACAATGCCAAAATCTCAGCTGGGTTGAGTGTGTATGATATATAACCAGGAAATAAATACAATTCCTCGCTATTGTCGTCTACGATATAGTTCTTCTTTATCTCACATACTTCTTCTATGTTCCTCTAGACAACAAAGAAAACTTAAATTTTAACCCGCGCCGCAGTGTGCATGCATAAATTTCGTTTTACGCTGTACGTGGGCATTGTGAACACAGCCCAGTTACAGAAAGAGAAAACTCTAAAAAACATTTTTGGGTCATAGGAAAAAAACAAAAGCAAGAATGGGCAGGAGGGGGTGTTCTTCGTAGCTCGCCTTTTGATCTTGCCAGTTGCGATACTCTTTTCGAAACCCAACTGTTTCGTGGAGGTGAACTCGACCTGTGAACTGAGCTGCCTGTTGTTTCTCTATTCGTTTATTACTAATTCCGCAGGAGGCGCAGCAGTAAGCTATAGCATGTGGCCGACCTTTTATTTTTGTTGAAATAAGAGCGCCAAATGTGATATACGCGTTTTATAGGAAGCTTCTTGGCGGTAATCAACTGACCCCATATCGCACATCCGAGTGAAGCGATCTAATAAGGGAATGCATGCGAAGATGATAAAGAGCAGCTGTTTATCAGTGAAGGGTTGGAGACGTGCCCACGGCTTTATTTGAGCACGAATGCTTGCACATTCGATGGAGGGTAGAATGAAGTGACCTCTGGTGCCCGCCGCGGAAACTAAGACGGTAGAAAGAGAGAAGAAAAACAGAAACAAAAAGCGAACCTGGATTCACATCGGGAGAGCCGACCACATATGAAGGCGTACGACACAAACTTCAAGCCACCCACCAGCAAAGACGCAGAGGAGTGTGTGTTTGCCCGAGGCAGGTTGGCCTAAATGGGCCGGTACTGGGCTTCCGCGCTTCGGCAAAACGAATGGCTCTCCAAGTGCAGGGGCGATGCGCGCGGGCGACGCGGGGAGGCCCAGAGAGATCGCCAGACCGATGGCCCGCGTCGGCCACGATCGCTTTGGTGCCATAACAGCGGCCGCTTGCTGCTACCTTATCGCATTTGCGGAAGTGCTCCTTCTTCATATCTCTCCAGCTCACCATCTTCGTCGCGCAGTTATGGGTGGCCGTGCGGGAGGCAGCCCACTTCCGCCTCTTCCCGAAACCAATCAGCCATCTTTGGCCCCTGCTGGTATTCGATGTCGCCATGCACTTCTGCTCATATATAAACATTGCCAATGTTATCTTTACGTCAGTGTTGAGCCTCCTGATTTTTGTTTCTGTTTCGTTAAACGAAACTCCGCTTCCACGTCCATTCACACTCAATTAAGGTTTATTTAGGCTACCATTTCTTTGCAGCCTGAAGTTTCGGTTCTACGGAGATAATTAATGCACCGCAATGCACTGCGATTTTCGGTAACAAGTGTTTTCCCTCTAGGTGAAATTTCTGTACACTAGGCAGATCATCGCTTGAGGGAAGTATTGAAACTTGCATTTGTAAGAGATATTCGTCAGGGGCGAGAATTAGCTACAAGATACATGGTTTTTTTTTTTCTTTTTTTACATTTTGGAATAGCATTTTATTAACAAGGCAAATCAACGGGCTATATGTGACGTACGGTCCGAGATCCGCCTCCTTCGCCCTCCTCGCCAGGAGCCTGAGCTAGACGATTTCGCTTTTCCCGCGTGATGCACACGTGCATCGATCACGTTTAGGAGGCGCGCTAACACGCGGTTTATAGAACACCGACGGCGAATTTTTCTTGTCATAACTTCTCTCACACAAAGGAAGTGTACGCACCGTCGTGGTTATGGACAAAGCGATAAGCAGCATGTATTTAGTGCACTTTTTATGACGTCATGCATGTCTAATGAGGGGCTCCTCGCGTGTCAATAACATATTCAGGGATGTAGAAAACCAATGCCCTCAGCGTTAAGTAAAATGCAAGTCAGAATTTTGCGTCCCTTCGCAATTTCGCTGCTACTCAATGACTGAGATCTAAAAAAAAAAAAAAAAAAGAGGGTCATATTCCAATTACCAAGTGGAACGAAACTGGAAGAAGTTTCTTCGCAGCCACTTACAGTTTTTACAGTTTACAAATAGAAAATTTTAGTAAATGAACAAACATTTTCTGTTATACGGCATTCTTTTGTTTTTTTATTTGTTTTTTTTTTTCTGTCGCCGTGAAAATAATGATGCAAATATATCTGTTTTTACTCGTCTTTCATTGTAGATTTTCTGCCTGTAACAACAATAAAATTGTGTTAGGCACCAATTTCTTCAATGAACACTATTTTAAGGGCAAAGCCTTGTCAACTCCATCTCACGAATATCTCTCGGCGCTGGCAATACTCGATGGCACTCATAAGGTTGGCCTCGCAACAGCCGTTGTCTAGCCACCGAAAGCAGGCAAGTTGAAAAATGCATAACAGATAACGCTATAGCAGGGAGCCAACCTTAAATTGGCGCCACTAGTTATCTTCTTTCGAATTGAAATTGTTACGCAGCCGATCAACGGACAGCGTCTTCGGGGTTGTCATATATCATCTCGCTTTCTATTCAGAATGTACCTACTATTCAAGTAAAAATCAGTTTGCGGTAGAAAATAGAACAGACGGAAAACATATGTCGGATTGTTTGCTTTCCAATCAAGGTTTCGGCTGGAAAACAGAAAATTACTTTTTTTTTTTCGGGAACTTATTTCGGTCAATGAAGTGGAACAGATATTCTCTGTACTGGTACAGACATTTTCTTTAGAAATACCTGTAATTTCACACACATTTTTTTACAGTGTACAGTTTAAAGCAATAACAAGGAGAATAATATTTCATTAACCAGTGAATAGTATCTCCCGAAGCATGAATGGGAAGCATACTCCTTTTTTCCTAGCAGAAGCAGTTGTACAGATGCGTTATCAATTTAGTGCCTTTTGAAGATCGAATGAAGCAGAATAGAAATATTTTCAGGGACGCCTAATTACATTAATGTGACAACATTAGACGCCGTTGGCACCTATACTAGATGACCTATACGTCGAGGTCTATATGTCATTGGAGAGGTTTAGCTTGCTGGAGACGTACTAGTGTAGACTTAAGCCAGTTTGCCGGACCTCTCCTGCGCATGCGCATTGACGGGGGTGGGTGAAATCGCGACCACTGCGCCTGCGCGGGACGGGTTCGGTAAACCGATATACGTCGGCATAAGTATACGTCTCCGGCAAATTATAAATCTCTATATTCTTTCACTACTGCATTTGTGGACCCCTTACACGTCTGCTTGCACACGACTATACACCTGTTTGAGTTAGCTGGCTGCTTTCTCCCTAAGGTGTCTAGAGGTGGTGACATGCAGTGAAGATGCATCGAAACGGCATAGTTGTCACTTCCTCTTTGGTGACGGCACTGCCTTACGGCCAGAGAAAATATTTAGTAACATATGGCATATCTTATTCCCGGTGTGACTTCTAACGTTAAAATAAAGTGGGTTTTATTTTTAAGTGCGCACTAAACGTGCGTTCAAACCACCTCTTTGACATCAAGAGAGGGCCCGGCATCCAGGGACTGTATAATAGGCCGGATAACCTCGATCCGCGCTCTCAAATTGCTCAGGGAAGGTCCGGGTTCTTCAGCAGCGGTCTCGCCGGCACCAGTCTGCGTCTTGGTAGCGAACTGTAAGTGTTCCCCTTTAATATTGCCCCCAGTAGTTCCGGCATCAATCGGGAACGCATCCCGGAGCCGCGTAACGGGCCGGATAGTCCACGGCACTCTCTCGAGCTGGCCAAAAGAAAGTCCGGGGCCCGTAGCGGCGATCGCACCGAATAGACGCGCGGCCAGATGCCCGGAATTCCCGGCTCGCAATCAAATTCGCATTTTCCGACTGGCCACCTCAGCGGAATCCGCGAGAGCGCCCGTGCCGCTGCCACCACTTTGCTTGATCGGGTCCGAGCGCAGTGCAGGCTGGAGAGCGCGCGCGGCGTGTGCGCGCTCGAGCGAGGGAGGCCTAGGCAGCCGAGAGAAAGCCAAAGACGGCCGGCCCCCACCGCGGCGCACGGGGCTGGGAGAGATGGGGCCAACAATCGCCGCACCGAATATATCGACGCGCGAGCCGCGTGGGTTCTCTCATTCCGCGCGCGCTCCCTTACTTAATGGCTGGCTTCCTTCTCCGGAACAATCAACGCGCGAAAGATTATAACCTGCTGGCGCGTGTGCGAGCGTGGAGGGAGGATAATACGAGCATTTTTGAACGCGAGCGTAGAATTAGGACCTCAGGCCGCGCGGCACTCTGGTTGACATTCTTGCCCCGCCAGGCACGCTCTGCTGATGTGTCCCCTAATAACGTTTCCAGCTTCGGAGTGCCCGGAGTACGCAGTGTCCGTAAATGACGCCGTATTTGCGATCTTCGCTTGCTTTCCTTCACGGGATTTTTTCTTATATTTTCATTGCTGAATCCTGCTCGCTCAGTTATGGATGCATTCCATTTGTCCCGTTAGCTCCGCTTGTGCAAATAGTCGCGCACTGATTTCTTTAATAACAGACAGCTGTGTTGGTGCTCAGGTGTGGATTGTGAGGTTCGACGTGCCGACTTCCTGATCTTGAACAAAGTCTGTCATGGGGACACGGGCGTTGCTCAATACTTTGATGAGCCCATTCCCCGCAACATAGATGCACCAACATAAAATATTGAATGTTTTACTTGTTCTGACCATCTGTTCTGGTTATCTCGTGCGATGAATAGGTTAAAAATAAAACTGATTCGCAACTTGTGAAGCAGTTTTATTTGTAACCTATTCATTTCAAAGGTACGCGGAACTGAAATGATTTCAGTACGTAAAGCAGACCTTTGAAATAAATTCGAAACGCAGTGAAATGACAATGGCTCCATCCTGGTGCATGCGATATGACCCATATGGTTGCAAACGCGTTCTCCTTTAGTTATCTCAACATTTTTACGTCCATGGTTCGGAAAGCAAACACAGGCTGATTCGATACTGCGTCTGCAGAAGTGCTCCGAGCAGGTGAGTCCGTGGCTCCGCACAGTTGATTGTTAAAGTTGCTGGTCTCGCAGTTAAGCGACTGGACATCAAGGAGATTAGCGTATGTGTACTCAAAAAAACAAACAAAAAAACACGTGAAACGGTAGACTAGAGAAAAATACGTCACCTTTAGATTTATATGATAGACATAAGATATATGAGGGGCGTTGATGGAATCGTAATGCTTGACTGCACGCCAACCATGAACTGTGCCGGTGTGGTCGTGTTGGCGTCTCTCTGATCGTCGGTCCTTGCTTCGTGCAAAATACCTGTGCTGCCGCCGGGATCATTTCCCTCGAAAAGTACGGCCTTGTGTGTTGCACGCGGCGTGAATAGTGCCAGCGCTGTCAATAAGCAGCCCCTCCTCTCCAAATTACTCACAATGAAGAGCAATAAAGCTTGGGAACAACGCGCACATCCTATCCGGCAAACTGCGCCCTTGCCCATATTTTGAGTCATCATCATCATCACCACTACCTTCAACGATATCATTCTGACCACATCCTATCCCGAGTCAGCTATGAACTGCCTCTCGATCCTCATTATCCCACATGAATTCTGGCCGCATTCTAATACACTGGCTGCGTATATCAAACCGGTAATACAAGGTATCGTAAGATTCCTGGGGCGCAGGAAATCAGGAGTCGTCGTTATCAGTGGAGGCTTTAGCGAAAAAGTACCGAAATGCACCGTTTCGAGCGGAGGTATCTGCGTGGGCGGCGCGAGATGTGACGTCATGCATGTTCCACGTTATCTGTGGAAGCTCGCGGCGATGGTTCCGCGCTGGGCGAGAAAGACGGCAGTCGGCACTCGGCAGGTGAGGTCGGTCGGTTGACGTGGAGCCAATAAGCAGAGCCGTCGCATTGAGTGCCCATTCTGTAACTGTCGCACTAAGATTCTTCACGCGAGGTCAACGTCGATACGCTGCTTTAAGAACACTGATGTGCCCTGCGCGTGTACGTATATGTGCATCTCACCGCTCTCTTCTTCACCCACCTCCGCTTGAACATCAGCAGGCTATAAACAGCACGGACCCATACTGTAGGCATTTCCTGTAAATCAATTTTTTAGTCACCCCTGTCCGATGCGATGGAGACGGACATACTGACGCCGACGATGATGCTGTGACTGGTGCCTGGCTGCGAAGGTCCATGGCTATATGGACACCGCGAATCTATGCACCCTGAGATCTTGCTGCATCTAAACGCTACAGAACAGACAAACTTGCGGTGATCTACCTAAGCACGCCCGTCAGCCATTGTCCACACGAAGAGAATGGCAAGCAGACACAAAACGCCCGGCCACTCCAAATCATCCTTCGCTCGGCTCGCTCCCGTCGAAAGCAAAGCCTGCAAAGGTCAGCAGTGGGAGCACGTTACGACAACCGAAACAGGGACCGCTCTCTCGACCGGGTCCAGTGGGCATTTCAGCGTGGACCAGGCGCGCGCGCAGAAAAATCGCGAGACTGGGTCAAGGGAGGAAGCCGGCCCTTTGCGAGCGAAGGGAGAACCGAGTGCGCAGGTGCTCGATAAGCGGCACAGAAGCGCAGTCCCCACGCGCAACGGTCGAGCAATGGCTCTGTTTGCGGCCCGCATTAGGAGGGCGGCCGAAACGCCGGCATGCTGTCCAAAGGCGCTCGACTCGCTTCGTGTTTACAGAAGCGGGAGCGAAACAGCCGGAATGTCGGGGAGAACGGCGGAATGAGTAGCGCTTTGCGGCCACTTGGGTACCTCTGCGCGGCGAGGGTGGGGTGGGGATTACCAGAAGCTGCAGTCTCGCCGTGGGGTGGTCGACGCTGGGCGTTCAGTTGCGGTGCGGGATCCGGTGCGCCGTTTCCGTCGCGACATGGAGGCGAAAGTCAAACACAATCGGCTGCCGCTTTCAGCACCTGGTATTTGCGAGACCTGTGTATGCTTGCCGGCGCGAATTGATGCCCCCGTAAGTGTTAGAGCTGCACTGTTATGGATACGCTGTGTGAATTACAGCCTTCGAGATCACCAGCCTTTGAAGATAGCTCGTGCTTCCCTTTCTGCATTATAGTCGGATACGACTTAGCGAGATTTAGGAATTTATCAGATCCTGCATATAAGGGGCCTGGGAATGCTGAAAGTGGTGATGAAGTCATCGACACCGCAGAAGAAATCGGGAATTGCCGCGCCGATTAACAGTTTTCCTATAAGCAATAATCGTCGTAACGCCATGCTCACGTACACGTATCAACCTGTCACGCACGAAAAAGTTGAAGACCGGGAACTTGCAGCCACAGTGGAGCACGCTGGAATGTCTCTCGTAAAAAAAGTGAAGCATTTCTCGGCTATACATTTGCGGCGATGTTTGAAACTATTCGATCGTTTCAGCAGTCGTGGACCAGTACAGAAATTTTACTTTAAACTCAAAGCAGAGCATTGGCGTCGGCCTCTGTGGCATTACACTCCTAGGAAGCGCGCCTGCCAGCTTTCAAGCGCTGCCTTCAACATTACATAAAGCATGCCACACGATCACAAATCAGCACGATGATCACGATCTCCTCTTTATAAAATACCCCACGCGGTGATCCAGAAGAGGAAGAAATTGAGTCGGCTGAACCGCATCCTGCAGCAGCTGTCACGCGGCCTTTGTTTGTCAGTGGATTCACTTGCGATGCAATTATCTATCTCAAAATCTAATATCACTGCACCCCAATTCTTGGCCGATTCCACTGTGTGGGTATGTGCCATTAAATTAGAGGACAACAACAACAACCAGCGCCCTTTCAAACGACAATCAAACTCGAAGGCAAGTGATTTGAAACGCTAACAGGGGCCGCGCGTCCCCACAAACTAAAAGACGCAGTGAACCACCGTACTGAGTCTTCGAATATCTGCAGAAATCAATTAAAAATTATTCGTTTGCCGAAGTCGCCCTCATTTCCCGCACGTGTTTCCTTTAGCGAGTTGACCTGGCGCAGATTACGCGCAGTACTACTTCTATCGGGCACGGGCTCCTCCAGTAATTTTCTTTGTCCCTCCTCTATCTTCCAATCAGTGAATTTGCAAGTTCGCGTTATACATAACTAGGGGGAAAAAATCTCCGTGCGAAACACCAGCGTCTTTCGCAGAGTGCCCTTTCTGCTAAGGAGGGCGTCGTTGCCAGCATTTCTCGCAGAGTGCCCATATTGTTGAGAGCGTCGTTGCCCCGCCGCTGCTATCATCCGCCTCGGCGTTTCTCTTTCCTGTGGGAGCAAGAGCAACCGCCGCAACAAAGGCCGACACCGCTGTCGGCTTTGTCGGCAGCGCCGCCACGGCGTCGCATTCCGGTGGCGGCGGTGGCCTCGCAGCAGCAGCGCGCCAAAAAGGAACGACACTAGGCAGGAAGCCGCCGCGTCGCCGACGAACACGCACGCCGATCGGGCGTGCGATGTCGGCGGCGCCGAGAAAGCGGCCGGCAGCAGCCTCGTGAGGCAACGCCCTCGGTTGTTCGTCATCGCCGCCCGCGGACCGGTCACGACTTGGGCAGAACGAAGCCTGTGCCTGCGCACGGCCGACAGCATACGCGCCGGCCTCCTCCTCTCTCTCTGCCCCGTAACCCCGGTGCTGTTTGGGGGCAACCGACGCGGCGTCACTGTGAAACCGCGAAAGGACCGGAGCCGCCTCTGCAATTGACTGCCGTTCGCCTTGTTATAGTCCCATACTGTATAAGTGACATCATGTTGAGAATTGAGAAACATTTCTCACAATTGGTCTTAAGGCTTTCCTCTAAGGAGGTTCACAAGAGCGGAAACGTTTTCGATGTGCTTACAACCAGCTCATAGCTGACAGTGGAGAGCATGCAAAACGAACTAAATTAAATTCAAGCCTTAAATGTGAAAGAAGAATAAAAGCAGACCTGTGACTTTTGATTTACGAGTGCCCTAACCCGCCTCTGCTCTCGACGACCGTCCTACCGCTCTCCTGAACAAAAATCTGATGTGGTCAAGGCGGTGGGGGTGATGGTGGTGGTGAAAAGCATTTATTACACTTAAAAGACGTTGCTGAGGAACCCACCCCAGGTGGGCCGCTCCCCTTACAATATTAAATGGAGTCCCTTATACTGGGACCCAATTGGTCTGGGCCGCCACTCGAGCTCGCTGGACCAGTGCTTGTTGGCCTGTTAGGTCCAGGCAACAGAGTAAGGCCGCCTCCCAGTCCTATCGAGTAAGGAAAGGAGTTATGGGTGGAAGAGAAGGATTTAGCTGGAATGCTCAGATCATGTGAAAGGTGTCAGCCACCTCTCCACAGAGAGGGCAGAGGCCAGAAATGGAAGGGTCGAAATGTGAGTACTGTCGGGCACAGAAGGGACTCGTAATGACTTGCTGTCAGCAGAAAAAAAGAGACAAAACACGGTGCCACAGCTCGTCGCTAAGTGTCAAACGCCGCGATACTCAGCACTGGTAACATCGTAATAGCCGTTTTGGATCTGAGACTAAGTTCTCTCGACTAGGACTAATACATCCATTGACACGGGCGCAAAGTGACGGTCGTGGCGTGCGAAGCAAACTGCACGAGGTCGCATATCCTGACCTCGCACTATCCGGTTGCCAGCGCGTTCCAGATTAGCGTGAGTCGTGACCTTATCTGCAGACGTGTCGTCGTGAGCAGTAAAATGGTGCGCGCTCGTGCACGTCCATAGCACGTCCATCGCGAAACGCTTTGATTGGATAAGGCACGCTTGCAACGCTACATGCTATCTGGAGCAGGCGCGGCAAGTATACGCGCGGGTGCACGTTCGCTTCCAGTCGTCTGTAGCGTCCGGTGGCGAGAACTAATCTCTCTAGCCGCGAGCACTCCACCCTCTTATGTGTACGGGTTGGCTTACTCGTCGTGACCGCGCTGCCGAAGCGATCGGCATCGAGACGACGCGTCTCGGTCGATGCGCCGCCTTCCTTCGTCCCGTTTACCGTGGGAAAGTAAGTGCTACGGGTTAGAGTGACCTACCTGGCATTTTACAGCATTGGGTACGCGTGCGCAGTCAAGCAAAGGCCAATTACGCAGAAGTGACTACTACAGTTGTTAATAGGATTTACTGCCACCCACAAAATTATCCGGCGATACATATATCCTACAAGAGAAGGGAGTCCGAGGTAGCAAATCAGAATGATTTTGTTCCGGTAATTCAATACATTTCGAGCCATTTATTTTCGAGTGACACCCGAGTCTTGGAGATTTTTTTTAATCCAAGAAGATGTAATTATCGAGTCTGGCTGGATCGGTGTCTCACCGAAACGTCAGCTTTTCGGAACCACACCTTGCTAGTTAAAAAGTATGCAAAAAATTGCTAGGGGGCACTTAATTTGGATTACGAAAGTGCGATGAGGCGAAAGCCTTTATAGCGCAGTGGTCCGAAGCCCTCCACTATGGCATTTCTCTCTTTCTTCTTCATTCCCACCTTCCTCCGTTTCCTTACGGCTCGGTTCAGGTGTCCGCGGAGAATTATGAGAGATACTGCGTCGTTTCTTTCCTGCATGTGAACCAATATGAAACGTCGCTGATGTCTGCTCTGCCGCGTCTCTTTCTGTTATGCTGTGTGGTGCGGCGTTCGAAGAATCACTATATGGAAGGCGCTGGATAGGACGCCCGGCGGGATCAGCTTCGTATATGCGTGAATTTTCTGGGCGTCACGATCATCGTGTCGTCATGGCTAGATGTGACGTCTTTATCACGTTAGTTGCAGTTATTACACATGGCCTGATGTGATGTCACACGTTCATGACGTCACAGCCGATTACGTCAACGTGCGATAACGTCATAGTCAAGTCACCTGTCATTACCCAACCAAGATTAATAAGTCAATGACTATAGTTGGTCATTAGTACTGGTTAGTGAATAGTTCGTTACTGGCCATAATTATTACTAGTAATTGTTAAGGTGTGCCATTGTCGCGGCCGGACGGACAGGGAGGGTCACAGTCGCGACGTAAAGGCACAATCTCGCGGTATCCCGCGGAATCTCGCGAAGGAGTGGGACACTTCTCGTGGCCGGACGGACAAGGCCATGACGCGAGTATGAGCCATTAAAGGCTTTCCCCTTAAATGTAAGAAAATCAGCATACCGGAGGGCATCCATCAAATACCGTTCTCCTCAGTTAAATTTTAGGGAATGCTTCTAAAGAGTCCGATGCATCACTTAAATTCAGCTGAAGTTCGATGCTTGAAGCGACTCAGCACTACCACTTCTTGCTAGAAGTGTTACTTGCACAAATACGCCAAGTACCAATACAGAGGGCAAGCTGTAGTTACGAATGTTTTCGCGCCGTACGTGGAAATACGAACAATAACCTGTCTACGGCGAAATGTTTTGGGTGGCAACAAGATATGCGGAGAGATAATAAGCATAGTGAAGGAGAAAATTACGTTTGCAAAAGTTTTTTTTTAGACGCAATCTGACAACCATGCCAGAGGCGTTTACAGGTCAACTAATCTGGATTTCATTCCTTTCCAGCGAATTCCTGCCCAGACAATGAAACAAGCTACAAGTGCTCTTCTCTATCGAGGAAAAAAACACACAAGGTGCAGTTTAAGGCAGCAGTCCCTTCCAAGGCTAGAGAACCGCCTGCATCACTACAAGCTGTGAGCAATTGCAAGCAAAATCACAGCAGGCACGCAAGTTGAATGACGGTTGTTTAAGTCTACCAGAGAGACAAAGAACCAAGCGATTCGCGCTTAAACTATCCAGTTAACCCGCTCCTCCGACTCAAGGCTGCGAAGCGCGCGGGGCCGGGTGAATCTCGGAACAAAGCATTCGTTCCCTGAACGCGCGCCTTCCTTCCTGGACGAAAGTGAGCAATTTCCGCTCGCGCCTTTCGCGCGCGCGCCAGACAAAAGGAGAGCCCGCATGGAATCAGACAGCGAAAATGAGAACGTGGCCGAGTGAGAAGTAATTTGGACGCTCTTGGCTCGCCGCGGGTCCCGTTAGATCGAGGCCACCCGACGACAGCGACGATGACGACGACGCGCTGCCGGGCTTCGTGCGCGGAGAACGAAAAATAAACCGCGCGTTGCACTCCGCGTGGACAGCTTCCCGGAGCAAAGGACGAATTCTCTCCCTCGCTTTCTACATTGTGAGGCAGCCGGAACAAGTGGAAAGTTAGAAGTGAGGGAGCGCTGTCGCGCGTTCAGCTCTCCGACCTCGGCTCTCCCTCGAGGCTTTTACTTATAGTTGTATGCAGCACACAGAGCGAGTGTGCTGCTCGAAGTAAGGCGCCTCTATTTGGTACGTTTTTTTTTTTCTTAAAGTATACGAGCCTTCAGTTTGAAGTCCACGTGCAGTGCCGTCTCTACATTCAAACAGTACATAGGCCATAGAGTTAGTACAGATAGGCAGCCGCTAAACAGTGGCCATGCCCCCCCCCCCCCCCCCCCCCCTCCCCCTTTAATACTGCAAACCAGCGCTCGTTCCTGCTTCCCAATAGCGATTTCAGGGAGCATACTTCCACCAGTGTGCTTGAAAAGCTGTCTTGAAGCGGCTTTGGCTGTTGCTGTATGTCGCTCCTTCGTAAGTTTCACTTTCAGCAGCCTGTGTGATATACATATTCCGCTCTGTGTCCTCGGTAAACTGGTACGGTCTCGTGTCTTCCGTCTGCGTCACCGATGCTATGGCTCCGTTCATTCCACCTTCTTGGAGAGAAGGCATCACAACCTTCAGCAACCCGCCGAGTTTTCCGCTCTGCTGGACAAAGTCAAAAGCGCGAATACTACATAACTAGGGAAATCTAATCCAGAGCACACGCAAACTGAAGTTACGTTCCGTCATTGCTATAAAGTTTAACTGGGGGCCCTATGGTCAATATTCTAGAGCACTATACTATGGTTTTGCGGCGTAGAACACCTGAAACTTATCATGGCGCACTTAACTGGCGCAAAACGCAAACCCAAAGACGGTTGTTGCCTACGGCGCAGGTCATGCTGGACACGACTGCATGTCCTCCCATAACGTCAGTCAGATGAACCGCGATGCTCGCGGATGAACCGAACTGAGATAGGATGCGAAGAAAGGAACGACTCCGGGCGCGTCCTTCGCCGCATGAATATGCATGCACGCCGCTGGGTCGCGTTGCGTGGGCGTCGCGGTCCCAGCTGATGGAGCAGCGACGTCTCAATCGCAGCGCGAAAAGAGCGAGCCGCCAAGGCTCCTCATTATCGGCGGCGCAGATTTGGCGCACTCCCGTGCTTTGTACGGCCGGGCGCCTGTCACAGCGGCATTAGCATACGCTGGGGAGGCCTGCTTCTTCGCGCACACGATTTCGCCGGATTCCGAGAGGTCTCTCGTCGGCCTGATGCGTCTTCTTGCCCAAGGCCGAACGTGCTACGCACTCGAACGCTTTTAGCGTGCCGCAGTGCATGCCTTCGAGCTGTGCCTCGACGTGCATCTGCGTACGTTGTGGAAGCGACGGCGATCGTGTAGCGTCGGCCTCTCTTCTTTTATTTCGTGTCTGTGGAACAGGGCTTTCGATCGAAGGGGGAACCATCAGAACTAGTGTGTGTTTGTCTGTTTTTTTTTTTCCGTGTAGCGGGAATGAAGAGCATGGTAACGCTTTGCAAAGCTGGAAAGAAGTTCGACCAATCACTAGAAGCACGATATTTTTCTTTGGGACGCCTTGCAGCGGTTGTTACGAGCACTGCAGAAACGTAAGAGCTATCGGTGTTCCTAAGTAATCCAGGCAGGCAAAATACGCTAGGTTCTTTTTTATATATATATATATATATATATATATATATATATATATATACATTTTATCTTCAAGGTGTGATGCTTATGAAGCAGAGGTCTTGTTTTTAAATTAGAGTATATATTGTTATGAAGATGACGAAGCGGGCAGTGGCGCGCGGCGGAGCGCTCGCGCCAGGCCCGCCGGCCATTAAAGCATATTTCATTCTCATGTCATCACGTTGTTCTGTTTCTGTTGTGTCGCCGTGTTCCATCGGTTGTCATGCCACCACGTAACAGGTGTGGTTCATCCCCATCCTCGCCTTGTGCCATCCAAGCCAACCGTATGCCGGGTTCATAGGCTGAGAGCCCGTGGAGATTGCCGCCCAACTTTGCCCCAGCCCTTTGTGCTCATACCCGACCAGCCGCACTCCCCGGCCCCGTCCCCAGCCCTGACCACAACACAAGACGACCAGGAAGAGCCCAAAGTTGACCCGACCAACCCCACTACGAAGCGAACTCACGACCACTTGAGCGAATACAGCACCCTCGCCCAAGCCGTTCGGCGTGTCCATGGGCCTTGGCTTCAGGCCCGGTGAAGATTGGACCTGATGCTCCGGGGCAAGCATTCTTCCCATCTTCGCATTCATTGTGGTGTCCAGCGTTTCATGTCCCAATCTTGTGTCTGCGTCCATAGTCACGTCATGCATTGGATTTCTAGCAATCGATCGGGACGATCGCTCGGTGGCCCCGGGTAATGCTACGAAGATGACGAAGCGGGCAATGGCGCGGGGCGGAGCGCTCGCGCCAGGCCCGCTGGCCATTAAAGCATATTTTATGCTCATGTCATCACGTCGTTCTGTTCTGTTGTGTCGCCGCGTTCCATCGGTTGTCATGCCACCACGTAACAATATAATGGCTCTTACACATCAGGCAGATCGACAGCTTCAGCCAACAAGGCTTGGGCATGCACGCTGTTTTGCATACTCAATATATACACCCGCCGCAGATATTCTTCTTAAGACAACCTTAATCGCTCAGTATTGATCCCGCCAGTCATGGGGTCTTCGAAGTGGGCTTTGCTAAGAACTATACTAGGCGCGAGCAAAACCAGTGTAGCGAACGGCGCCATAGCGTCGACCTATATGTATATATATCGGATCAAGTTTATGTTCCTGCGCTCATTAATTGTGGAGCCAACGAAGCCTGATTGCTGGCGGGATAGAAATTATGCTGGCTTCTTCACCGAGCAGTCATCACCAAGAGCAAGGAATGTTAGTCCGAAAGTGGAGAGGTGTCAAGTTTCTCCTCACTGAGCTGATTCATGCCCGAAACGAAAGTTTCAACCGTCGCAGCGCAGCGGAAGAAAGTCGTATCGGTGCGCATTAAAGCTCGCCTTAGGCAACTTCAGCACTATTTTCAAATGACCGAGAAGGCAAATAACCATGCATATATCATGATCGACAAACATACTAAGGCATTATTTTTTGAGAGACACTGGAAACTGGATTTGAGGAGAGGAAACGGCGCTCTATCTGTCTCTCTTATCGCCTCGACCGTGTCGTGAGGGAAAGGGCGACCATGGAGTGAAAGAAGGAAAAAAAAGCAGGAAGAGGTACCGCAGTCCATGGAGGGCTCTGGAACAACTGATATCTTCTGGGGAATGTTCATTGGTACACACTGGGGACAAACTGAAGTTGGTCTGCATCGACAGACAGCCGCAAGCTGACTACTCATCCCGAAAACGGAGCATTTATAGGTCACCTATATAGAAACAAGAAACGAAATAGAGGTTTCCCTACCAGCGGTCCATATTGTAAGCTAACAACCTGCGCCCACGTCGAATTTATGGCACTGCGCCGCTCGCTTCAAAACGCCAGAACCAGTCCTTTTCGCTAATGACGTCACAAATTTGAATGGAGTGGCGGCAATGTCTTTTTTTTTTTCTTTAAATAAATTCCTCAGCCATAAACGGGTCTCTACCTTTAATAAAAAAAAAATCAAGAAAGAGCTACAAAACCAAGTTTTACTAACAACAAAGATGTAAAGGGTATCTTAATTAGAGTCTCTCAAGAAGAGAATGGCGAAAGCCTACCCTTTCTCTCCTATCATTTGCCTCTCATCATTTGTCTCTATCGGCGTTCGTTACAGTGCTACATATAGTTATAATTGGTTTACAGGAAAGGAAAGGCGCAGTATCTGTCATACTTTCTCCGGCATGTGTGAGTTTGGACGGTACACCATCTCTCCTGTCGCGTGGCGTTCCTTGGTGCGTGTTCAAGTGCGGGTTTGAGATGGCACGTACGCTAGCAAAGACTAATCTCGCGGAATATGACCGATCTCGCACACAATTCAAGTGCACGAGATTTCGTTCTATGAGCCTAGAAAAGCTTTCGCCTTAATAACCACACTAAGTTGTCCTCAGTGTCCCGTGGGCGCCACAGCGCGCTTTCAGCAATAATCGCTCTAGCCGGGCGCATGCAGCTTTGCTGCCTTGCAGACCGTGGGAGATCCGGAGAACGGACCAGCGGGCCAAGTAAGTATACGGGGGCGTTTAAACTTCAATCACGAAGCGCCGTAATGCCGACCCCGTGGCGCAAGAACGCGCCGCCGAGGAGAGGTCCCCTAATAGCCGATGAGGCAACGCCACGCTACGTGCAGTAGCCGCGTGGCGTGGCCCCTTAACGACGTCGCTATCACAGGCCGCGCTCTTTTCGTTCGCTCAATGGCTGACCTCAAAAGCGCCTTCTCACAAAAGCGCCGCTAAGCGCTGCGAGGAAGGGCGCACAAAAGAAAAAGAAGCTCAGCTGACGCGAAACAAACCACCGGCTCTCTCTCTCTCCGCTGGAGACCGAACTTCCGTTGTTGAAATCAAGGCTTCGTGCCGGCGAAAGTCTGTCCCCGACAGCGAACCAATTAGATCTGAAGTGTGTCGTTCTATCTTGTGCACTATGTTGATTGCACGCGCGGAAAGTTTAAATACTCTTGCTTTCATTCACTCCGAAACAGCCACCTCGAAACTTCGGCCTCTATATTTTCTTTTTTTCTTAGTCGGTGTACGCAGATGTACTTGAGCGTTTTGAAAATGTCGCGTGCTTTAAGTGACATACTTTTAAGAACTAATTGCCTGAAGCAGTCAGAAAGCTATGCCGGTGACAAGCTTCGTGGGTTTTTGTGACACGCTACAAAGCAGCGAACACTCCTTAGGTTTTTAGAACACGCTGTAGGAGAGTACATATTAACATTAAAACAAGGAGTACCTGAAGGACCCATGGCAAACTTAAAATCGCGCACCAATGCAGCTCCGACGTTATGTCGGCTTAATGACATATGATAATAATAGAGTAACTAAAAAAAGGCTATAACACACCGCTGAAATCAAACAATCCAACCTTTGTGATGCCCGTTCAGTGACTGTGCTCATCGATTACAAACCATGGTGTAGTGAGCGTTATACAGCTAATAGAAAAGAACTCACAGGCGATCAATGCGATTCATGCGACGCAAGCGCGTTCCTATTCCACAGTACGCTACATGATAGGTTATTGCCTTTGTAAAGAAGTGACATATATGTTAATGCTCCTCTTTTTTCTCCTTTTTCTTTTTGTTTTTACAATTTATTGTGCGCAAGAAATTTTTAATTAGGTGACCTACAGCCGTCGACAATTCTTTCAGGTGAAGGTTTCGATCTTTATGAGGCCATTACGGCCTTGTTGCCAGGGGAGAGGAACCTCCCATGCCACATCCCAGTGGGATGCTCAAGACTTCCGAAGCAACTATAGGCTTCAAACGGTGGATAAAGGTGTCCCTTCTGTTCGGTTCCCATCTCGTCCTTTCATATGACATGAAAGGAGCTTCCCTGATCTTGTAAGGCCACACATTTGGTCTTGTGACGTCACACAACCCGTCGACCAACCACACGTCCGGGGACAAGCTTCCATGAGCGAAAGAGAAATGAGCGCCGGCCCAACGTTGCACCTCCGGCCTATCAGTGCCGCCTCACCTGCCAACTATACCACCTATCAGAGGTACGCTCGCGATTTCTCGTGGCTGCGAGACTTCGAACTGTCGACGCTGATCCCGCAGGAGAATTCCTGCAAACATGTCTAGTTCGGTTTGGTTTGTGGGGTTTAACGTCCTAAAGCGACTCATGCTATATGAGAGACGCCGTAGTGGAGGAGTCCGGAAATTTCGCCCACCTTGGGTTCTTTAACGTGCACTGGCATCGCACAGCACGCGGGCGCCTTGCTTTTCCCCTCTATCGAAAAGTGGCCGCCGCGGCCGGGATTCGATCCCGCATCCTTGGGCACAGTAGCCGAGCGCCCCAACCACTGCGCCACCTCGGCGGGGCATGTCTAGTGACTAATGCTCTCGTGCTAACAGAAGCTGTTAGTAGTAGTAGTAGTAGTAGTAGTAGTAGTAGTAGTAGTAGTAGTAGTAGTAGTAGTAGTAGTAGTAGTAGTAGTAGTAGTAGTAATGTAATATCAAAAACAGAAGGAAATGCATTTGCCAGCTCCAGTGTGTGTTATCTAATCTCTGAAGCACCTGAAATGGGTCGGCGAAAATAAAGGGATAGTAAGGAAGCGGCAGACGAAATCAAAGATGGGAGCAAGAGGGAGAAGGAACAGGGTAGGGAGCATAGGCAGGCAGTGGAGAAAACTCGATGGCGGAAAATAACGACGTACTGCTTGCTAACCTGTTTCATAGATGCACTTTCAGCTGAGCTAGTCGGCAACAAGGCAATAGGCAACAAGTAGAACAATCACGCAGAGAATGAACACACCGAATACCATGTGCACGCTATTGAAGCCACTATAAAACGAACCCCACCTTCTCTTTGGTTGAAAAAAAAAAAAAAAAGCAAAATAAGGTATGAAAGAAATGGTAACGGAAGCCTATTCATATCGGCATCAAAGTCAACGGTTCCAGCTTTGGTCACAGGCACCGGTCTTCTCTGCGCAAGTAGTCAAACTGCTCTCTGAGCACAAGCGACGTCTGACTCGATCGCCCATGCGTCGCCTAGCATCTTAATTCTGAGGGCATTTAAGATTAAGACTAAACTGCCTCTGCTATCCGGCTGAATCAACGGCTTCCCGCCGAAGCCGCCACGCAACCGCATTCCTCCCAGACCCACCCAGCTAAGTGAGAGTGCCAACAGATAAGGAGAGCTCATTTCCTTGAAGCCATTTTTCCACGCACTTCCCGCTTTGCAGCTTGGGTTTTCTCACATATCATTAAGATAGCGACAGCGATATAAAAGGAAAAAAAGAAAACAGCTCCTGAAACGTTTTTTAGTGCCACACTTCGTCAGCATGCCGTCGAGTTCTGTCTTAGTTAATGTCACGAGGTTATTTCCACGAGCTTTAACTTTATACCCTTTCTTTGTACAGTCCTCAGCACGAACACAGTGGCGGTCTCGATACACGCAGCACTGTGGCGGCCGTTAAAAGCGAGCTCTTGAAGTACGAAAAAAAAAAAAAAAATCCCCAGGAATTCGATCGCCCAACCCGCACGTTTTCTACACATAGCATGAAAATGCGCGCGCGTGCCAATATATATTTTCTCTGCAATTGGACATCTCACTTCTCCCTACCGGTCCGTTGTACACACAGGCGATCGCATAATGCAAGCAGTTCGACAACGACAACAGCGCAATGTGTGGCCGCCCTCACTCGATCAAATAGGAAACGGCTAAGCGACCCCGCGCGCATTCGCGGAAATTCCGATGTCGCGCGGGAATGCGTAATGTCCCCGCATCCGGCCTTTTACGCACACTCCACACAAACCGCGCAGCCTTTCTTGTTGCTGTCACGCAACGGAAGCCGGACTAGGCGGCAGAAAAAAAGGGAAAGGAGAAATACGAATAACGTTTCGAAACGGAACGGAACAGACCACCGATCAATGGGTGGAAGGAAAAACAAAACAAAATGAGAGACGACGTTCAATCCTGGAACGGGGGCGGTACCCAGAAACGGCGGAATCGGTTTCCACGCCACAACAACAACGGCATCGGCTGTGGCGCGGAGCTGCGGAAAGAAAGGCTTTGTGCGCTGCTACCGCCGTCCGAGCAGGCCGCCTCGTTCGGCCGCACGCAGTCAGCCCGGTGCCGTAATTACTGCGGAAACCTTCGCCAGGGAAATCACGGCTAGCTCATGCGGCGGGCCGGCGCTACCGGTTTCCTCCGCCACCGTAGCAGCCGCCTTGGCGGATTCCCCGGGTACTGAGACGAAATCGCTTTCTCACTACGCTCTCTCAGAAGAGGAGCGCCGATAGCGTGACGTTTCTGGGTCGGAGGCAGCCAGCGAAAGTTCGCAAGCACAGCAGCACAGCGCGGCTGCGCCACTGCACCATCGCTATCCACACACGAGCTGTGCGCTTCGGCGCCACGGTTCACACGTACAGGGATAAAAACAAATGGTGGCAAAATAACTCCTAGACCTTCCGCTAGGTGCGAAGAGGTGACAGCGATGTCCATGTGAACCTCACTCTACCACCCAAACCCTGGGACCACGCATTCCAAGACTGCTTGCATAGGCTACGCTAAGACACCCTAGCCTAGTCACGCCTGTCTGGATCCCGTGGCTTGCATAGGGCATACGCGCGAGAGCGTCTACTTTGCGGCCCACCCAATTGAGATCACTGGCTTCTGGCTAGCAGGTAAGCTCGAAAGCTCCAGCTTAAGACATTAATACGAGGGTACACGACGGTAGCGATAACAACAACAACAACAACAACAACAACAACAATAATAATAATAATAATAATAATAATAATAATAATAATAATAATAATAATAATAATAATAATAATAATAATAATAATAATAATAATAATAATAATAATAATAATAATAAAGAACCATATGGGAAGCTATTAAAAATTCCACAAGAGCGCTTTTCCACATAACACTGTTGACCTGCACGAGCTGGTGGAGCTTTCTTTGAAAGAACCACACAACGGGCACTGGCGGTACGAGCGGGAATTATGTAGCGCATTTTGAGTTGCGCAGCAAAATTACTTAGTTACGTACCGACAATGGCAAACCTGTTTTGGTTTTTGGTCGTTGATATGTGAGAAAGCTTGCTTATAGCAATGTGACAACTAATTCAGAGAGGCATCCTTGCCTTTACAATCGTAAGAGTAAGCATAGAGCTGTGTGCAAAACCTTTCCTCTATGTCTTCTAGCTCGAGAAGCTTAAGGAGTCAAGAGATTCGTTACTTTCGCCAAAGCGAATGATTTCAGTGGTAGGCGCACATGCAAACTTATTAAAACATTTCCTTCGAAAACGTTCCCACTTAGCAACCAACGTCTTTTGGCCACCAATGCTTGGTAGCAATCGTGCTTTATTTAATCAAACAAAAATGGTAGAAAAAGACGTTACCAGTTGCGATAATTGCTATCGATTATCTATCCTAATCACCGAAGCTGCGGCTGGTGGAAATGGGAGATACAGGGAGATAGAAATGTGAAGTACAGAAGGGAGCGATAGCGAGGAAGGACAGCCGGGCCATTTAAAGTACAAAAAGTGAAACAACTGTGCGCCACGCATACGCGAATGCACGGTAACACAGGTTTAAATTTTAATAGAGTGGCAAATAATTCTGTTTCTATTTCGAATCACTTTCCTTTTTCGCAGCTACCCCAGAGCCCCGTCGCCCTTTAATGTTCCTTCAGCCACCATCCTTCGCAATGAGCCAGTGTTCTTGGTTCGGATCGTCGGGAAGGCCAACCAGCTCAGATACCGAAGGTGCTTAAGATATAACTTTTTACACGATCGCCTCCTCCTCTCTGTTCACGGTATCAGTTCATGGCTTCCTTTAACCATACCTTGATCTTTTGATATTTAAATTTCGTTAATCGCCCCCCCTCAACAGCGAGAAATAACGTACTACTTCCAGTGGCGGTGTTCCCGAACACCGTGGTAACCCCCGCCTTCTCTACTCTAATTTTAGAAACTCACACCGCGTACTTCAACGACACCGGGTGTAGCTGAGCGTTGCTCCGCGCTCCGCCGGCTCATCAAAGGTTACATCGGCACCCAAGCTTCCCGCACTGCGTGCACCGGCAAGTCTCGAGCCGGGAGTGCGCGAAACACTGCGCGTTGCATAGCCTAACGACAGGAGCTCGCTCAGTTCCTGGATACCGCGACGGTTAATGACCACCTAAAGTCGGCAGCAGAGACGCGACTTGGCAGTCTGCACGCGGTGGTTATTACTTGCGCCCAAGTATCGCGCAGAAGCGAAAAACACTCCTGGTCCGCGTGCCTCCCGGCTTCAGCCCGCGCGCAGAGGAAGGAGCCCGACGTCGCCATCTCCGCTGCAACACAGGGCAGCGAACGGGCTGGTGGGTGGGTGGAAAAGGGGGGTGCCCGCTTCTGTCGCTGACAGCAGCGGCGGCGGAGCTCGACTATATGGGGGCAATTTATCAGCGCCGGCCTTTTCCGCGTGCCCTAATGAAGCGCCTTTGTGCCGCTCAACGCGGGCCGGCAGCTCTCTTCCTCGACGAAGACGACGACGATGGTTGCAGCGCCGGCGCTCGCCCTTTAACCCGCGCCAGATCCAATCGTCGTGGCGTGAGCTCAATTCGGGCGCGCCGCCGCCGCCGTGGGACTGTGCTGCCAACGCTGGATTCCGGGCCGGCGGCGGGAACGCGAAGCCGTCCTTAATTAATTCCTCTACGACGACGGCAACGAAGCGCGGCTACCGGGTGCTCTTGAGAAGTCGTGACCGGACACTGGGCAAGGACGGCACGAGAGAGACACAGGGAGACCGATGGCGTCCTCCACAGAAGGCCGCCGCGCCGCCCGCGCTCAAGACCGGGGGTGGCTACCTTTCCCATACTGTATATATAACCTAGAGACGGTCGTGCATTGCGAGTGTTGATCCGTGGGAGTGTTTTACGGTTCAACAGGTTTGGCACGCGAGTACTGAGAGAGCCTCTATTTATCTGAAGGGCGTAAGAAATGCCACGCACCCCTCTTTGCCCAAGCTCCTGACACAATTTAGTTGCAGATTTTATCGTATACTCTTAGGTTCCGCTTCAGGTTTCGTGAATATTGTGTGCTTGCCATAATAATTAAGCCGCTTATTTCAACTCCATAGCAATCCTCACACACGAATCATGGAAACATAAAACACCGAACGAGCCGCTGGGCACAGTATTATTATGAGCACTCCTCTTCGAGGGACCTGCAGGGAATTAGCCCAAGGTTCAAAGACACGAACGTACCTTAACAAACCGTTTTAGGATAGTCCGACCGCTTACCGTTACTACATCCAGGCGTCACCAATTGCCAACGGCACGCACGCAGAAGACCTGACCCCTTGTGGCCATATGTGCACGTGTCGTTAGGCTTTGAAGGTAACGGTACACCATAGCGTTATGCTCAACCACTCAACTGACCGCATGGAAAACGAGCCGCTCTCCGAAACAAAAGGACGCTTTCCGCAGGTGTTCGCTATTCGCTGCGAAAGCACACGTGAGGTGTGCCCCACGAAATAAATTTATTTACGCAGCGCCACAAGAAGACAGCAGCGCGGCCGATAGCGGCCACAATTGTAGCCAACGGGTAGCGAGCAAGCAGCCAACAACAGGTAGCCCAGCATTCATCGACACAACAACGCCTGTCAGATTATCGCCACGTACACGCGAAAGCATGCAGCAACAGGACTTCGACTGGAACGGCGCAACAGCTGAGAGGGCCAGTGACCGAGAAGGGCGGGAGCACGCCAGTCATGGCACGGCGCTCGTCGTCACCGTTGAGGGTCCGTAGCGCGGGCGTTGCCGCTAGCTGCCGGGCGGCCTGCTGGCTGCGTGCGGTCAGCGCGTCTCGCACCATCGACGTGCGCGGCTGTTTTCCACGCGTAACGATCGCATTTGCGCCCGATACGCGTGTCTGCGTGGGAAGCCCTTGCAGCGGGGCTGTTCCCGTTCGATCAAGGAAAATGCGCTCAGCCCGAATTTCCACGCACACAGAGGAGTTGGGCGAAATGACGACAAAGCATAAAAAAAAAAGAAAGAGAGAGGGCGCGAAGGCGACTGAAAATGCATGGCTGGGTGCAGCGTGGACGACGTGCCCGCGATTGCGGCTGGCGTCCCGTAGCGAGCGCCGAATGGAATTCCACGCGGTTGTGCCAGCATTCGCTTGCTGGGAGCTTCATCTGGGCGTGAATTCGTTTATTTCCGCAGTTACTACGTAGCGTCAGTTCTTTTCCTGGGAATTGACGAAGAAGTAGGCGAAGCATGGGTGCGGAGCACGACAGACGTCAGCAACGAATATACGGTGCGCTGTATGTATACAACGAAGGAATCGTCAGAGAAAATTATCGTCAAGCGTCACAGACCTTTTGCGGTTAAAGTAGAAAGAAATAATTATAATTGGTTCACAGAAAAGGAAAGGCGGTGTATCTGTCGCACTTGATCTGTGCGCACACTGAACCATGCCGTAAGGGATGGGAGAAACTTGGAAGTGAAAGTGGAAAGAGAAAAACAGGTGCAGTAGTGGAGTGCTACGTATGGTAATTACGACCACCTGGGGTTCTTTAACGTGCACTGACATCGCACAGCCCACGAACGCCTCTCCGTTTCCCCTCCAACGAAACGCAGCCGAACTAGAAGAAAACACCTCATATTTATTTATCAATTTTCCTCGTATTAATTTGCCTTCACAAAATGTCAGTATAGATTTGCGGTGTTAAAGGGTTTGCGGAAACAAAGGAGGACCATCCATTTCTTGCGGTAACCCTCCCTCGACACTGGACTACCAAGTCTACTGTAAGTGAAAGTTCGAAGGTCGTTTTTTTTTTTTTTTTTTAATAAGGCCTAATGAGACTCATTGGATATGCAGCTAGCACGACAAAACTCTTCAGCCAGTTCGAGCAACTATTGGAGGCATAATACGTACAGATTGTAGTGCAATGTCTCTAATATTTGCTCGTACTTGCAGAAGACTTTTGTATTTGATATTGTGTACAAAATGAATGCACAAGGCGTCTCATTACGTCTTGGAAAAAAACAAAAAACAAAAACGAAACATTACGTACAAATTGTAATGTACCCCAGTGCGTTGGCGCAGTGGTTAGGGCGTCGACATTTATGCCCTAGGATGCATGATGAATTCCTTCCACTGCGGCCGCTTTTCGATGAAGGCGAAAAGCAAGGCGCCCGTGTGCTGTGCGATGTCAGCGCATTGTAAAGAACCCCGGGTGGTCAAAATTTAGGGAGCCACCCCTTCGCACGCACGCACGCACGCACGCACGCACGCACGCACGCACACACACACACACACACACACACACACACACACACACACACACACACACACACACACACACACACACACACACACACACACACACACACACACACACACACACACACACACACACACACACACACACACACACACACACACACACACACACACACACACACACACACACACACACACACACACACACACACACACACACACACACACTACGCTGTATTTCATAACCTGAGTCGCTTTGAGATGTTAAACCGCATGAACCATATTGTAGTGTGCGGCGATAAATTTGGGACCTCGACCTGCACCGGTAAAATATTGCATGCACGTATGCTTCTCACAGAGAGTAAGTAGCAACGCGACTATCTTCCGACAGCAACATTTTCACAGGCTGGCCGAAGTGCAACGCACGCCCAACTTGTCAGAATTTTATCCCTTCTTTGCTTTCGCCACTGTTATCGTCAAATGACATCCGCACCGTTGTTGATTAGTTACGATCCTCGCTTGAGTTAACGTTTACTGTTGTCGCTATCATCAACTGAGATGCTCACTGCCCTTTGCTATTTTGCCCCGCCATGGATGGTTAGGGTGCTCATCTGTGCCCAAGGACGCGGAATCTACGCGGCAGCCCCTTTTTCGACGGAGGCGAAAAGCAAGGTGCCCGTGTGCTGTGCAATGGCAGTGCACCTTAAAGAACACCAGGTGGTCGAAATTTAGGGAGCCCCTTACTATACGACGTCTTTCATAACCTGAGTTGCTTTGGGACGTTAAACCTCATAAACTAAACCAAACTAAACTAAACCGTTTGCTATTTGTTATCTTCGCGTTTTTGTTTTTTGTTATCCTCATTAGGGATCCTCACAGCAGCTTGTTTCTGTTACCTTCACTTTTTCCGATCTCCTTCTTCACGTCCCGGTCACTCGGCTCCGCCTTTGTTCATACGTAACTATACAGCTTCAGGGATCACCCCTGGGCGTCCCACATTTACTGTCTTCCGCATCCCTTCGTCAGTGGCAGAAGCACGGCGTCGGCGCACCCACCAGCAAAGTCGTGACGCTGTTCACGCCGACTTCGTGAGCGAGACCGCCGTACACGCCTGCGCTCGGCCACGCATCGGCAGCTTCCGAGGGCTCCGGGCAATCGGGAAAATCAATGCGCTCCTTTCTGCGAGACGGGCGCTCGGCAGTTCGCACCGGTGCCTGACACGCGGGCGGTGCGATGCAGCGGGCCCAAAAGCACCCCACACTGTATACGCGCGAAGCGAACACTAAAGAAAAGCGAGTTGTATACACAAACGCAGTTGAAAGGACGTTCGGCGCAGAGCCCCAAGACAGCACATTGCTTTCAGGCCGAAATCAAGCTGATGGTACGTAATGGCCGAGGCGTGCATGCCTGACTTCTCTCTCTCTCTCCTTTCCTCGACGTTTCGCCTCTTTGCTTCTTCTTCTCGATTCAGACTCGTCATGGAGGCTTCGGCGCCGTTCTATGCAAGGCGGTCAATGGAAAGTAGCGCACGTGAGAACACGTGAAACGCAAACATGCCTACGCGGAGAGCGGTGCGAATCTGCGGGCTGCACGACTACTCGGTGTGCCATTCTGTGTTTTTGTACTGGTCTCAGTGTGTTGTGGCTGAATAGGAAAATGTGGGACAGCAAATTCGGAGCTGCTGGAAAGGCGATTTCTTCAATGTTTGAGAGCGTTGGGGGTAAAATAGCCGCAACATAAAAATAATTAGAGGCTACGTATAACTGAAGCTGCTTATGCTGCTAAGAACATAAATTAGGAAAAAGACAAAGTGGCCGCCACGTTTGAAATAAGCGAGTAGTGGCAAAAACGAGGTGGGTTCGCCTCGTACGCAGAATCGAATTCAGCCGCGACGACTTTCGCGAAAGCAACGTATATATATAATCCTTTTTTTTTCTTCTTTTATAGTGTATGTGAAAACCTTAGAAACAATTCTTGCGCTTGCGACACGAGTGAACGGATACAAGTAAAAGGTGTAAACAGCTGCAGGGAGTCATTTCGTCCTTTGCGTACTCAACTAAATCTGCCGGCCATGTAAACGTGAAAGGATAACAGCTGAGAGGACGTTCTTGAGAATCTAACGTGCGTGTTCATTTGCAGCACATGATGATAAAAGTGCGCTCGGAGCATCTGCCATTCCGCCATGCGGTTCAAGTAGGTCATCGTGTCATAACTTTTCTTGAGTGCAAGGGATGATCGACTGGGCACGGTTAAGTAGTTTCCACTAGGGGAGGTCCGGCGAAAGGACGAACAGGCAGCGTTTCTCATCCCCAACGGGAGACGAAGCATCGATGCACCTGTGTGCTCCCGTTTTTCCCCCAAGGGCCTCCGTCTCGAATTTCGTTTTCCCTTCTTCTTTTGCGATTAATGAATGGATTACCACATCGGCCAAGCAGTGGGCTCATACGTCAGCATTAGCCCGAAAGGCATGCCACGTGTCGGTTGCAGCAAACCCACACTACAGAGTGGGCGGTCGTTAAATCCGCCGCCACAAGCGCACTTGAGAAGGCCTCGCCGCCTGTTGCGTAATGAGCAGAGTGCACAGGGGGCCTTCTTCTTCGCTCGTATAAACTTTCATGGCGGCCGCCTGCAGCAAAGTCGCAAAAAATGGGTCCCCGAGGCGTCCCGCGCTGCGGCTGCGCCGCGTCGCGATCACGACGCCGCGTCGAGCCAAACCAGGGCCGACGGCTTGTCTCGCTAATGGACACGTCTCTTCACAGCCTTGGACGTAAACCCGCGCTCCGAGCCCACTGTTAAGCGCCGCCGCCGGTCGGGTATCTAGCGATCCTTCGATTCTTTCTTCCTTCTCCCTATTTTGTTCCATTCCCTTTCGTCCCGTTGCGCGCCATTTTATTACTATTTTCTTTTTTAAGTCAATGGCGGGCAGGCTTCAATTCTTCCCTGAATTTCCCGTGAGAGCAGCTGACGAATGAAAACTTTAACTGCACAGTCGAAGTGCTTAAAACGCAGGAAAGATGAGGGAGAAGAGGGTAGAAAAGAAAGAGCTGGCGGTAACCCAGCCCGGGAACCGGAAAGTTTTACGGGTCACGTTGGGCCCGGCGTATTTATTTTTCTTTTTTGAGTCCTCGCGGTCGTAATTCTTTTTGTCGCTTCTAAATTGTGATCGGGCGCGACGTCAATTTGCGAATGCTCTCCGCTTTCGCGATCTGCTCAGGTTGACGCCTGAGGTTTCCTCACTAAATTTGTTATTTTATGACGCTTGCTGTTCGTATACCTTTCACGTGGACTCTTTGTTCCGATGAAACTTGAAGTAAATGGCTGAGTTAACGTCCCTAATTCGATGAAAAAAGAAGACGGGCAATGTGACACTTTAAATTTTCAAACGCAAGTAATGTGCACAAGGCGCTCTGCAGAGGCTAATATAAGCTGCGCGTTCAGAGAGGGACTATGGAAGGAGCTGAAGAAATGGGTGAAATGTGTTTGCTCATGTGCTTTGGCAGCTGAGGCGAATAAGGTGTCGACGTAAATGGTCTGGGCACTGAAAAAAAAAAAAAAAAAGAAAAAAAAAAGCATTGAAGGGCGATCAAATGGATTGATGCGGAGGATATGAGAAAGCATATGCTTTTTCGAAACTCTTGCATAGTAATGAGCACATTAATGAAACTTTAGGCAGCTTTACTTGGCTGTCTGCTGTTGCTTGGCCGATCACCGTGCATACGTGGCGACATCTACAGGCAGTATTGTTTTCTGATTCGCCCAGTGATTCTTATTCATCTTTAATTTTGCTGCGCGATTTTTAGTCCTTAATTTTGCTCAATTATACTGGTTAATGATTTTGTTTTGCCGTATCGGGCTTAGTAATGTCAATCAGTCACTGTTGGCTTCGGTTACCATTAAAAGTCTACTCTTACTATACTACCAGTCATCTACTATTACTCATATCACAACTTTAATCTTATATGTCCACCTTATAGACACACATTCCCTACTAAGACTTCAAACGGCCGAGGACGGACAGTTTTCTCTTTCATGACACTCCTAATTATTCTGCAATTAAACAAGTTCTGTAACTGGGAAGCGGCCAAGAGAGAGGCCTGACTATCTCAATATATATGCCAGCGACATTTTACGCTGCGCCCGCATGCACGTCCCTGACAGTAAAATCTGTTGCTACAGATGCTAGAAGTATATCAACAGCATTATGCAGTTCTCGCTGGCCTGCAACAGCAAGACGACCATACGCACTGAACAACGCTATTATGTATGTTCTTCCTGACACGCAAGGGTTGTGCGAAAGTCACAACCTTGAGCTGGACGTTTTGCCTTGATTTGTTATCGTTTCCCACCGTCCTTCCCATGGCAGAACGCAAGCACTAACTAGTCCTAGATCATTGTTAATTGTGTCCCACGTGTCCAGAAGAAGCGCTCCTCAAGTTCAGTAATGCACACGAGTAGAAGACTAATTGATACCGACCGGCTCCTTAAACTCAGCGTCCACCACACCATCGACGAAATCATAAAGGCTCACCTTCCACCTCTCTTGTACCGCCCCTGAATGGCAAGTAGTTGAACAGTTCTGCATTAGCCTTCCCAGCACCAGGCGGCAGAGACAGGGCATACAACATGAATGGAGGGGCAAACTCCATACCATGCCCCTACTACGCAACATGCATACCGAATATCATGAGGAACGACGCAAAGCACGAGCCTGGACGATGGATAAGAACTACTCCAAGGACAAACGAGCCTTCTTTGTGGATGGTGCGGGTCCCTGCGAAGGCATCACAACAGCAGCCATCACTCGCCTAGGCCATACGGTACCGGGGCTGGCGGCTAGAAATTCAGATGTCGCACAACAAGTGGAGGAGGAAGCGGTCGCATTAGCCGCAACACACATCGATTCATATACATCAATACCGATTCCCTAACCGCCTACAGAAACTGCATGCGAGGCAGGGTTTTTCACTTGGCTTGTAAAATCTTATCACAAGCCCAAACAATAGGCCTCAGGTACTGAAGTAATATGAGCACCTGGTCATCGAGAGGTAGAAGGAAACGAGTGTGCAGGCGCCAGCATTTCTCCCCCGGGATCCCTCATCACTCCCCTCACATGACCAATCCCAGCCCCTCACTACATATCGTCAGATACTGAAAAAAGTCCGTTTAGCGAGACAAAGATTCCCAGCACCTGCTAAACGTCTCGATAAATCAGAGGAGCGTCACCTCAGGCAGTTACAAACATTGTCCTAACCGCCCAGCTAGAATACTAGCAATTATAGTCTGCGTGCTTCCTCAGCTGAATGCACGTTTTGCTGCCAGAAAGCAGACCTTTACCATATGGTATAGGCTTGCAAAAAAAAAAAAAAACAAGCCTCGCAAAGAAACCCAACGAGGGCGGATTGGGAGGTGGCCCTGTCCAGTTCCGACCTTGTGGCACAAAGGACCTCGTTTGCGAGAGCTCGAGCAGCGGCTTCAGCCAACGGAGTCCTGGACTGAGTACCCGAACAACGCAGCCGTTAACGGATAACCCATTCTCCCAAATAAATCTTTTATACTACTGCTGCTACTACTACTATCATGGACAGCTCTGAGACTTTTTGGCAAAGAGGTGGGATAGTTGTCATGTTTACTCCGAAATGATTTGGGCCTTTAAAAATGCAATATTTTCGCGTGATCATCTTAGTCGGCGCACTCCGTGTGCGCCACGTTGTGAAAACAAACATCAATGTCTCAGTTCAATGAACGTCTTTCGCCGGAGTTGTGGCCAGTGAAGTGATTGAGAATGAAGTAGCCACAATAGCACCAGCCTCAGAGTTGCATTCGTGAGTATTTCAGCACTATATACTCGCTTCTTATATATGGATCACGAGGATAGAGGCGACAGGCGCTTCCGGATACTGGATTTGACTTTCACTGATGGATTCCTTGACCTGGCTGGTGAATTTTAAATTCTCTAGGTTATTTATATGACATCTTCACTGACGAAGCCCACTCAACAGTCAACTTCTTGAGATAAATGTGACGCAAGGCCATAAAAACACAACAAAGACGCAAACTTCTGCTCCTTCGCATCATTCTGTAAATGACTTAAGTATGTACCCCGAACTTGCCTCCACAGTTAGCTTTACTGAGCAACGATTTTTTTTTCTCTCTCTCTCTCTTCTGGCTTCATTTCTTTCTCTTCAGCACTCAGAGGATCAGGCCGAGATACATGCCCAGTGGCGTCAGCTTGATCAAATGAAAAACGCATTTCTTACTCGGCAGCTTGAGGCTATATTCACCACCACAAGAATCCAACTAACTGAACTTACCGAGCCCTAGCTCCTCTGGTCACTGGAGACGCATGTGCAAATTACTCGGATCGGAATATTGGAAACAGGTGCGACATCTGGCAGACTTGGTGGGCTGTTCCCATCCGTGGAAACCCCCCCCCCCCCCCCCCCTTTTTTTTTTTTTTTGTATATGCGCGGTTATGCTTGTGATGTTTGCCTCTATATATTGTAGATATCCACCTGCTCAGATAAGCCATCCTGAAAAGCGATGCCCTGTCTTACTATTATACATTAACATAAAGTAAGTATGGCAGCATTTTTTAGATGAAAATCGAACATACTGGGACCTTTGGATTCCGGGTCAGACATGTTACTCCAGGCGCGTTCGCGCGGCTTGGAAATGGACCTTGAAGAGCTTTATACCTCTGCCGCCTCTGCGAAATAGGGCAGTATACATAGTGGTCGTCCGCACGAGAGTGCCTTCGACAGGTGTTAGTTGGCAGATGGCATGGACGGGCACTGACTCGTCGGGATAACATGACTCAGCGCTTTACAAAGTAACGTAATGCAAGCTATAGTATTACTATAAACAATACGCCTAGTCATAACTAGGAAGCATAGAAATAATCCACGACTCGACCAGATGTGCAAAGTATACATATAACATGAATCAGCACTCTGCAAACTGACTGACGTTTTTTTAAAGTAATGTAAAGCTTTCGCAGCGCACCCACATAAACAGTCTTAAGTGGCTCTGCAGAATTATTTTTGCCCCCCCCCCCCTTCCTTTTCTCTGTTTCAAACACACACACACACACACACACACACACACACACACACACACACACACACACACACACACACACACACACACACACACACACACACACACACACACACACACACACACACACACACACACACACACACACACACACACACACACACACACACACACACACACACACACACACACGCACGCGCGCGCGCGCGCACGCACAGACACGAGTTTATGTGAAATTATTTAATTTTAATGCGAATTTTAATGTCCCATTAGCACAAAGAGAGGTAGCGTATACGAAGATTACGCATGGTCATGCCTGTACAAAGTTATGCAATGTAAGCTACGTGTCCATTTTGTACTAACGTTATACTAGTCATGATTCGTAGACAAAGTAATGACTCAATCATTTTGCGACGTAACATGACTCAGCACTTTAAGAAGTAACGTAATGTCAGAGCTAGGCTTTGTACAGTCATTATGCATGGTCATGACTCATAGTGATTACACAGCTCAGCATGACTCAGTGCTTTAAAAAAGTAACGCAATTCTTTTGAATTCTGAAACGTAAGCAGTATTAGTATTTCTAATTTTTTAACTGAAACTGTATACATATACACACGCATATATTATAGAGGAATTGTGGATGTATACGGGGGAAGATAAAATGTTTTGCCATTTTGGCCGTGAGGAAATATCTGACAGTAACCTCTTTCTACCTGTTGTTTACGTCATCTCTGCAGCTTAGCAAGGTCTGAATATCAAGCCTTCCAGTTCTTTATATGGTCTGCATCAGTCAGTCAAACATGTCGTCCTTCCACCATTTCAAACTCGAGAACCGGAGCGTTATCAAATTTTTGTGCAAAGAAGAATGTTCCAGCAAAGAACTCCACAGTAGGATAGTTAATGTGTATGGCAGTGAATCGACACTTGATATTCTACAGTAACTTGGTGGTTAAATGAGTTTAAACATGGCCGTGTGCCATGTAAGACTACCCATGGTAAGACTACCATCGGCTGACCACTCAAACCGATTTGGACCGAATTCAGCCTCAGAACAGAACCTTATCATGAATAATCGCCGAATCAATGTGCCTGAAGGTGTGGAAGAATTAATTGAACATTTATTGTGGCAGCGCTTTCAAGTTTCACCATCATCAATAATGTTTTCAGTATGTCCAAGGTCTCGGCACCATGAAGGAAGTTTTTCTTTTGTTTTTAGCTTTTCAGAAAAATGGGAGAAGTGCATTAGTGCGGCGAGATTATGTTGAAAAATAAAAACTTTTCCAAGATGTGGTAGTTTTTCTGATATGCGAATCGTAAAACGTTTTGATCATCCATCGTACCGCTATTATGCGCCCAAATTCAGATGGCCTTAGACACCGTGTTATCTTTGTCTGCTTCGTCGACCTAAACGTTCAGTAAGCTAATCGTCCTCCAGAGCTTAGGGATCATACGTAACACTATCAGTCATCCTCCTTCCTCGGGGCTGTGGTAAAGAAACATGCAATGTTTTCAGAGCTCCGGATACTTCTACGGAAATACCAAGCAGCGCCCAAGGAAACTGCACAGATCAGAGGAACGGTAAGTAGGGAAAGAACTGACGACATGGAATTTATCGCTATCGGGCTGGATTCTGGCAGAAACGACCTAGTGAGGTCGCCCCCATGCATCTATAGCCAGACGCGCGCCGCATACCCGCCGACTAGCGCATCACGTTAGCGAACATGATGGTATTGTCCCAATGGTTGTGCCTAAGACGTGCTCATGTACAGCGATCCAAACTTGGACATCCACGTGATCGGGGCCGCGAAAGGTACTCCGGCTCCGAGGCTGCGCCATGAAGACGGTCGGCGCTGGCTGCGGATGGCGATACGGCGGATGGCATGGGATATATCCATGTGTCGGCCACTATGCAGATCACGGTTGGGCTCGACTACCAATAGCCAGCCGAACATTCAACAAATATTACAGCGTAACTATATTTACACACCGACATCCTGCAAGCCCAAGGGTGTGAGACTCCATGTATGTTCACGAAATAAGCTCGCACTGTACAGACCCGTCGTCAAGCTAAATGGTGTCATTTCATCGTTCTCTAAGGGCTTAGAAATATTATGTTTATATATATATAACGAACGCGTTCCACGCTCCGGGGTGCACTCCCGGCTAATCTCGCAAACTTCGTCTACCACGCCTGAACGCGTCCTTCCAGCCCGGTCTTCCGCTATCAGTCAGACACACTCCTCGCAACACATCAGCGTATAGCGTCACCTGTTTCGTTCGGTAAACCCACAGATTACAGAGATAGAAAAAGTGAGATCGAGACCCAAGACGCCTCAAGCGCTTCTCCCGCGGTTCCGCGGACTCACAAAGACGCCAGCTGGAAGGAGGAGCTCCGGGTCCTTTATTCAGAGTCCTGCGCGTTTAGTTTGGGGAAGTACCTGCAGAAGTTTTTTCTCCTTCTTCTTTTCCCCACCGCAGCCCTGCTTTGAAGCGCTGATTGATCGACGGCGCACACGCCGATGTTCTGCGAGGCGTCCCAAGTGAAGCGTGGTGTTACGCGGATGGTGGCACCTCAAAAGAAGCGGATCTCCTTGCAGCTCCTACTCACTCGCGGCTGCATTCGCCGCATTCCGCTTAATAGGAAGATCGCTCACACAGAGTTTGCATTTCGCCATGATGAGGAAAACGAAATTACCAAGAGGAAGAAGTGCGCGCTTTCATAACTGTATACACTCCTTTTGCCCGAGCTGCTGGAGGAGACACGCCTTACAGGTAAACACGCAGATGCAGGCACGCGCAAGGAGGAAATCAAGTGAGTCTCGCATTCGTTTTCTCGTAGCATCCAACGCAAGAAAAAAAAAATAAAAACATGCGTCACGAAGATACGCATAAGCGCTGTGGAATGTAGGATCTACTGAGCGAGAAGACCATCACATCACCGTTCCTCGCTCGCTACGCCGTTCTATAGTTCCAGGGAGCGTATAGTGGCGAAAAATATGCCTTGCATATTTCGTCATACACGCAGCAAGAAAAGCAGGCCTATAGAACACGCGAGCTAGCCGTTTTGGAACTGTGTTAGCTGAATCAACGTGGCAGCGTTTCCTTGGGTATCATTTGGCAGCAAGCACTCACGGTATGAGCGCGTATACTACTATATATTTAGAGCAAGCTGAAAGTATCAGGTATTCTTGAAATTGCACGAAACCGCGAGCACTGACGCGAAAGAAAAGCGCCCATCGAACGTTCGCGTGCGGGAACACGAAAAACACATTAGAATCGAATGACAGATGCGTGAAGTGCGCGTGGGCTTTAGTTTCACCGTCAGGCCGTATTCAGAATAGAATAGTTGAAGAGCAACGATAAAAAAGAAAAAAGAAATGATCACTGGCGTGAATTTCACAGCAGTCAGATTACACTAAAAAGTTCGCTTTAACTGCCACATTTACTTATTACTTTTAACTGACACACACACACACACACACACACACACACACACACACACACACACACACACACACACACACACACACACACACACACACACACACACACACACACACACACACACACACACACACACACACACACACACACACACACACACACACACACACACACACACACACACACACACACACACACACACACACACACACACACACACACACACACACACACCATATATATCATAAAAGGTTTCCAGGATCCAGAAATATGTTTAAGATGAGGAAGGGGCGCACAAACGGAAACAATGGTTTATTTCTGACGTTTCGGCCGGGGTCCGGCCTTCCGCGGCCCGGCCGAAACGTAGGAAATAAACCGTTGTTTTCGTTTGTGTGCCCCTTCCTAATCTTATATATGTATATACATATATGTGTGTGTGTGTTTTTTTTTTTTTTTTCCCCCGAGATTGTTCCGCCACTGTCTGTATTGCATACAGCTGACTCCCGGCCGGCGCCTTGGGTGGAAGGCTTCACCCTTTGTGCCTACCCTGCTCTCCGCGCGCGCGCGCGCGTGTGTGTGTGCGTGCGTGTGTGTGTGTTGGTTTAATTGGTTTGTGGAGTTTAACGTCCCAAAGCGACTCAGGCTATGAGAGACGCCGTAGTGGAAGACTCCGGAAATTTCGACTACCCGGGGTTCTTTAAGCGGCCGCCGAGGCCAGGATTCGATCCCGCGTCCTTGGGAACAGTAGTCGAGCGCCGTAACCACTGCGCCAACCCGGCGGGTTTGCAGACAGAGGGAGATTCGGCAAGGAGGAAGAGATTTTCCGGCAAATAATTTTTTTTTCTAATTTGAACCCACTATTTTTCAATTATTTAAAATCTTCCCTGCAGCAAGATACACCACTGCTGTCCTTCTACTCTGGTCAAAACTTGAGAAATTTGCGACAAAAGGCTTGAGCAGCATGCTCTGCTGCAGTCCTGGCGACTCACTCAGCACTGGCCGTGGCTGCCGTTTGAACGTTGGGGCGACACGCCCACGTGGATGCCTCAAGAAAGTGCGCATAACGAGGTATAAAAAACAACGTATTTCAGTCAGTCAATCAGTCAATCAATAAATCAATCGAACAAACAAACTCCTCGCAGACAGGTGGACCTTTCGTAAATTTGCGCAAGAGGCTTTCTACAAACGAAGCACAATTTTTTTTCTTCTATATCTGCTCCACTGATACCTCTGACAACAGAGACGACAGTCACGTATACGGCAGACAGCCGCCAATGAGATAGGGGCCACAGGGCGTATGAATTTAATATCTTCTCAGCGCGGTCCCTTCGACTAGCTGCGTTTAACCTTGTAGATCAAACACTCATGCCGGGTTTTGCTCCAGTTCATCTGTCATACCTTCAATAAAAACAAAACCGTTTGTCCTTTTCATTTTCTCCTGGAAATAATGTGCTTCTCAAAGCTTTGCGGGGAAAGGACTCTGCTTTTGCTGTCTGGCTATATACGCTCCAAATCCACAAACGATTCATGCACCACCAATGTGCTGGACACGGCCTCAGCATCTGGCTTTAAGAAAGACCGAAAATAAAAAGAAGGCGGTGCGATATCGGTTAAATACACCACTATCCACACTATCTAAGTGAAACACGTAAACCATTGTGTCACCGTGATATCAATTTAGAGCTATTATATTTGTCCAAAGTAATGTTATTGTTTTTCACTCTCCCTTGCATGCTTTACTCAAAGATTGCAGAACAACAAGCATGCAATTCACAAACACAGACTGGCGAGATGACCACGATGCCCCTCAGAGTGGGCCAAATGTCCACCTGGAGGCATATATGACGACTTCGCCGCGATCAGCGGTCAGCTCGGTAACGCAACACTCCTGATGTCTTGCCAGTGCCACTTACTGCAATCGATGTAAACGACCAACAAGAAACTGCACCAAAATTCGCATAATTACTGTTGATAATCTGTTTCTGTATCCATTCAGAATTCACTTTCATGTCTTATGTGCCCAAACCTATATTTACATTATTCCCTATATCTCGCCTCCCCATTCCACTATTCCGACCATACTAAAACCTCATTCCTCCAGGAGATTCAGCCAAGCTTCAAATGCTTCCTTGCTCCCTGAGGGCTCCCATTAATGGAGAGCAAGGATATGCGCAGATGCCCACTGTTATTTAATCGTACAAGTTACAAAATCTCGCCTTAAAAGTTCAGGCGCAACAGCAGTTTATTTTTCTGAACGTTGCTATGCAATCGACGCCTATGACCACTAGCTCACTGAAAGAGGTCCTTTGAGCAGCACTGAGCAGTTCGCCTGATTGTGGCATGCAAAAGTCGCGACAGTAAGCCCATCATCGAGTTTCAGGCCAATCAGAGTGCCGGATTTTCATGCGTGGGACCAATGCTCAGCTCCAGAGCCGGTGCGATTGGAAACCTTTTCCCGCACAATGCGTGACTCTGCGTGCACCCAGGGATAATTAATTAAGCTCTTTCAAATAGTTTGGAAACAAAGTACTGCGGTAGCGTAGCGTCTGACCCCTTTCATCTGGCCACGTCTCCTTCTCAGTTATCCCGATGACACTCCTCATTGTTCAAATGGTAATATTGCACCGAGTAGGTTTTATGAATATTTAAAAGAAATTCGTTGTACAGTGTATGCTACAAGTACAATGGGCGTTCGCCGCCGCGAGTGCGTGCAATTGTTTCACTGTAGATTTTTTTTAAACGGAAGCCAGAAATAATTGCCGCGGCATAACCTTTCATATTTATAATAAGGGAGTAATTACTCATTGGCATCCACCCAAGCGCAGCCATACGGCTACAAAAGAAAGCTAAACAGCTTCCTCAGAAACTTCGTAGTTAAAGATTCGTTCTGGTCCGGGGATTGAACCCGGTACCACCATCTTTCCGGGGCAGTCGCTCCACCAACTGAGATAACCAGGAAGATCAGCAGATCAGATAGTACGGCGAGATCGAATTGATCAATAACTCGAAGTAGAAACTGCGTTGATCGAATATTTTAGATTACAGGTAGAGTAGGGGGATTCCCCTAAAATATTCGATGTTTCATATTTATCTTGGAAAAAAAAAAAAGACCGGTTTACAAGTTGCGAGTTGCGGAAAGTAATACACTCCGGTTTAAAATATCATGGAAAGAGACTGTAATTAGTCCCACTGGCCGATAATTCTTCTGACATGTTGCCTCCCCTACAGCGGGGCAGCATCGGCTAGTTATTATTTCATGTCAGTAGCAGGTGCGCGAACGCGTCCAGAAGAGGCGCGGAAAAGCCGGATGGCGACTATCCCGTTTCATTCAAGATTATTCTTGAAAATGCTGAGGATAAAATATTTAAGTTGCACTTAAAGGTGCCTTTCTCTGAGCCTTACATAATTTCTTGATGCAAGTAGCTGGTACTTCACGGCAGCCTGCATGTATGGCTGTTTCGTATGGTGATCAGTTTGGTTTTTGTTTGACTGTTCAGCTGCCCGTCTCACTGACTATTAGTATTTGCTTTTTAGCACTAAAATTAAATTATTATTATTATGATTGCCACTGCTTCTACTACACTAGTAGAAAACTATCAATTACTGATAATAACAATATTAATTATAAACACATTATTATTATTATTATTATTATTATTATTATTATTATTATTATTATTATTATTATTATTATTATTACTACTACTACTACTACTATCTACTACTGTTAATATGCTGCTACTACTAAACTGCTGCTATTTTACTACTATTACCAGTACTGCTACCACACTCACTACTATTACACTACCCCTACGGCTGTTTGGTACTATACTACCACTGCATAATACAGCTAGCACTACAAGTATTACAATCCTTGGCGCAACCCCTCTTACGACAACTAATACAAGTCCGGTTCGTGATACTACCCGGCAGGGCATGCTGGACAACCTAATGCAACCGAAGCCTATACGACCGTAATATACCGAGTCATCGATCGCTGCCAGGCCACTAATACATAAAAAAGTGCGGTAGGCCATGTCTCGGACCTACCGAAGAAAATAAAAAGAGCTACAAAATCTACAGTTATTTGTTTGCAACTAGAGTGACTGGACAAGAAGCATTCAGCTGTAATCACGGGATGTCACCTTGCTCTCAAGGCTCGTAAAACATTGGTATACTGTCCGCAATGTACATTGCTCGCGTATCGCAAAGGCAGCTAGCCACAACTGTAACCATGTCTGGCAACTGTTATGCAGCGGTCGTTCAGCAACTAAATTGCGACGTTTGTATCTGCGCCGAATGTCATGACACATATAGATAGCGACTGCCCGTTTCATATCGGGCACGAACAGACCTCAGTGCGCTTGCGAACGAAAGAATTTTTATCCTCGTTATCTCGATCCTTCTTCTTCGGCATGACCGACCTTTTGACCTTGAGGTCACGAGTATGCATGAACTAAACAGTTCAGTTCTGTCTCCTGGCTGCCGCTTTCCGGAGGAGGCAAAAAGACAGGCGCCCGTGTGCTGTGCGATGTCAGTGCACGTTAAAGAACCCCAGGTGATCGAAATTTCCGGAGCCCTCCACTACGGCGTCTCCCATAACCTGAGTCGCTTTGAGACGTTAAACCTCACAAAACAGACCAAACCTTCGTTTTGTCTCCTTTTCTGCTGTTGCGACGTTCGGGAAAGTAACTTTCGCAATTACGAGGCCCGCGGTTGGTAACGTGTTCTAAGGATAGGCGATGATGACTCCGTGGTTTGTTTGGCGTCTCGGTACTTTTGCTAAGGGGAGGGGAGGGGGGGGGAGCAATGGATTACTTGGGAATTGGCGATGACTAGGGATACTACGGTACTCAGGGAGGTAAGACGCAACGCCGACACGAAAGGGAGATGCGCCACCTTCTCTGTGTTCCCTTTTCCGGCACCATACAAACAGATTCTAAACGGTCATTGAACTATAGCCAAGCAGCTAGAAGTCGCAAAACTACTGCGATCTCCGCCACCGTAACAATAGCTACTGCCACTGTAACCATTATTACCACCACCTGACCGCAACAAACCATTACAACGTTGTTCTTTCGTTTAGCTTCGACACGAGCAAGATTAGCAAAAGCTGGGACGACCAGGCGAAGCCAAGCGGCCACCACCATGCAGCGAGCGGTGAGCGTCGGTGTGCACGCACCGTGCACGGCGAGCGAGGCACGTTGCGCGCGAGCATGCATGCAGAAAGCACGCGTATTATTGGGCGGGCAAGCCGTCCGAGGCAGCGACGCACACCGGCGCAGGACAAATAATGAGCCGGCAAGTAATCGCGTCCAGGGGAAGAACGGGCCCCAGGGCGGGCCGCCCAAGAATGCCCGCGCGGCGGTCATTATCTCGTTCCCGGGATGAGATGTGCCGCTCGCGCGAGCACGGCGCAAATGTTCCCGACCACGCGCGCGCGCGTCTTCCCCCGCAGGGAATAAAAGGAACCAAAGGGAAAACGGGGATGAAAGAAAGAAAACCACTGGCCGAAGGTACGAGCACGCAAGGCGGGCAAAGAACAACGACCGCGTACAGCCCAGGGAGACCAACGGCAGCTACACTCGGTAGCGTAAAAATAAATGAATAACGCAGGCGGCGACGACGAAAGGAAAAAAAAATAGGGAAAGAAGGAAAACGGCTTCGGGAGCGGACCCACTTTTTCAGGCACGCGTGCAAGCTATGGAGAGTGATGACAGCCTTTTGCTCTGTCCCTGTTTGTTCTACAGGGCTCCACCCTGACTGCTATCATGGTGTTCGTTGTACTTGTTTGTAGTTGGGGGGGGGGGGGGGGGGAGGAAGGGGGATAAATGGGGACCTGGGTGTTATGTACGCATGCAGGGTTCCGCTTCTTAAAAAAAAGAAAACAGCAGTGAGTTATGGCAAGCACTAACGCGGACGTGCATAACGCTTGTCGTTAAGACAGCGTTCCAACTCATCGGAAAGGAACCGCGGTGTTGTAGGAAATCAATATTAATAAAAAACGTAATCCTTGTTTCGACAACATAGTGAGCTTTCAAGTCCCCTTGTGCGACCAATGCAGGAATCTGTAGAATATTCATACATAAACGGCCGGTGTACCAATCGGAGAGTGATAACTTGTAAGCCTAGCTAGACATCCTTAAGTATCTTTTATAAGGCGTGTTTTGCAAAAAAGCGAACTGGCGTGGAGAAAAGAGGATGCACGCTACGCAGTATGGTACTGAACAGTTTGTGCCCGCAAGAACAGTGAATAACAAAAAACGACAAAACAGATGTATTAACAGAGAAATTATACACCTCAGCCGTAAACTAAAACGAATGAGAAAAAAGTGCAAAAAACAAAACACTCATCTTTTATTACAAAAATGAACTACTTCAATACGACACTTTCTCAGAGATTAAAGAGTGATCGGTCAAAATTTTGTTCTTAAGGCAAAGAATACAAAAGAACTTAGGGTATATGGTATTTCATTTACGCAAAGTAAAGAAACTGCATGGATTCTCAATGAGCACTTTCAATCTGATTTTTTTTTTTTTTCATCTGGCAGGTATGTTACTTTTCAGGATGTAATATACCTGTCATATCGGCTGAAAGAGTGTTGATTTTATTGCGTAAATTCGGTAAAAAGAATGCTCCAGATACCGACCGTCTTGACAACGCATTCTAAATGTTACGCAGCCAATATTGCACCTTTTTTGAAAATTTTTTTGAAACTTCTCTAGATTTTTTTACTCGTTTGAAATTTTTTTTCAAACAGAGACCCGGCTGACTGGAACAGAGCTCGAGAGGTGCCATTGTTCAAAAAAAAAAAAAAGTGGGGGGGGGGGGGGGGGGGGGGGGGAGGGAAAATTTTGGTGTCTTTGGTGTCTAACTAAAGACCTGTATCGATTGCATGCATATGCTGCAAGCTTTTATCTATAATTATTATTCTAGCAGGTTGTATGTGGTCCTTTCTAACTGAAAACATCACCACATCAGAAGGTTTCAAAAAAGGGATGTGCACAGTTACACAATTAGTGAGGAACTGACAACTGTACATGAATTTGCAATGACACTTGACGCATCTGGTCAAGTCTTTAGATGTGCTACTTCTAGACTTCTGTAGCATTCGATAAAGTTTGGCCCGAAAAATTACTCTAAGTTGTAACAGATTGGTCTCCCTAGTAGCTTCATTAAGTACACGGGCTCATACCTCTGAGACAAGCTCGAAGAAATTAATGAAAATGCTTCTGGCGTCCTCGCAGTATATATTTTCTGGTGTGCTGCAGGGCAGTGTATTGAAATGTTTTTTAATTATGCATTAAGGATTTAACCGAAGCTATTCCTGACTCTTTTTCTATTAAAATATTTGCAGATGATTGTATAGTTTATAAAAGTATAACCTCAATTAATGACCACAAGTTATTAGAACAATCTATTTCGTTTATGGGACATGCAGCGTTGTTAGGATTAGTGTATATGGAACTTAACAAGCAGAAAACAGTTCTCAGAGTGACTCGTATATGTAGGTTTATTTCAAAATCGTTTGCACAGCTGTCCAATTTGCGGAGTTTCTCATTATTATATATACCTTGCTGTAACAATTACCAATAATCTGTCCCATAGTAGTCGTATCCCAAATATTTCTTGATATTCGTTTGCAAGACTGAATTCTCAGGCGTAAACTCATAGATGCACAGTCCAATCTTAAACTTCACGCTCAAAATACATATATAAGGTGGGAACTTGAATACGCTTCGTTCATCTGGGACCCTGCCAACAGATAAGACTTTTCTTGTCGAGAACAAATACAGCGGAAAGCGGTGAACTTCATCTTTGGTAAATATAGAAGGACTGATTTTCCTGCTAACCCTCATGATTGCCAACAACATTCCGCCTATGTAAACTCGAAGGAAAATGACTCGTTTGCTGTTCCTGTAAAAAAAAAAAAAAAAAAAAAAAAAAAAAAAAAAAAAAAAAAAAAAAGGTTAAACAACGAATTTAAACCTTAGCCTTCCGCCACGTATCTCATCTCAGCACTAGACAAAAACGTCGTGACCGCAATAATTGTATCAGCCTATTTTTGAGAGAACAAAAGCTTTCATGTACAATTATGCATGAATATTCAGACAATTTTCGATGGGAATTGTCTTCGAGAAACTTTCGTTATTTTCCCACGCATCAACCTGGCACCGCAGCAATATTCGTGTGGTTTATCGTAAGGTAAACTGATTTCTCGTGTTTGTAATTTTTATGTATTGATGACATTATGGTTACACTGATGTGTAAGTCACGATCTATCTTTATTCTTCTCTTTGGCTGCTTTTGTGCTAATGAATCTATGTCATTACAGTACAACTGTTGAGTTCGCGGGTGAATTATCGTCGTTTCATTCTGCTGTCTGTATGCTTTATGTATGGTAGTTCTGCTATGGTCATGACCCTGTCCTGCAGTGCATTGAAATAAATAAATAAATAAATAAATAAATAAATAAATAAATAAATAAATAAATAAATAAATAAATAAATAAATAAATAAATAAATAAATAAACAAGATCACTACCGGTAAAAGAAAGCCATGACTTGTTTCTTGCGTCCTCGTTTTTTACTGGGCTAATTCGTTTTTATGCAAAACACGCCTCAAAACAATCATAGGTTAAAAAAAGTATTGCTCAAGCGTATTCCTTAAGAATCATTGAGAGCCCACCTAGCTGGTTCCTTGCACACAGAACTGGCTCAGTTATGTCATCTTATTTCTCTTTTTATACTAAGTAAATTTTGTACAAATATTTCAATTTCCTAAGAATTTTTGTACCAAGTAAATAATGGCTAGGCTCCCTGTGCGGTCGTTGCTGATGTTTTATTTCGTAGTTTAAAATCACTTATTTCTTGAATTGTTCTTAAAGGTACATCAGAAGACTTCCACTGCCTAAGCGGCGCTGTAGTGCTCCTACTATACGAAAAATTCACATAGAAAGCTGCAGTGAATGACACTGATGGCAGTAGGAGTTTTTTGTTTGTAGCCCAGGCAGTTGTGTTAAGGCAAACGTGCCTTCGGCTTCTCGCACTTATCTCTTGACCTTATTTCACTGCAGTGAGAGAAGGCAGTCTAAACAACGCCATACATTTATCAATCAAGCACATTATACCCATGACAGGTGCCACACCCGTAAACGACGACACAGGCAAGCGCAACTGTTTGTCATGTGACTCCGCTATCAATCTGTTCGGCGCTGCAAAAGCTATAGAACACGAAGGTTGCTAACTAGCAGCAACGTATGTCAACATTTACAACGCATCTTGAACTTCAGCCGGGAACTACTGGGCCGGTGCAGCGTAAAAATTGCGGTATATCATTTTCGCGCACGCGCGCGTGTTTGTGTGTGTGTGTGTGAGTGAGTGAGTGAGTGAGTGAATGCGTGTTTGTGTGTGAGTGAGTGATTGAGTGAGTGAGTTTGTGAGTGAGTGAGTGAGTGAGTGAGTGAGTGAGTGAGTGAGTGAGTGAGTGTGTGTGTGTGTGTGTGTGTGTGTGTGTGTGTGTGTGTGTGTGTGTTTGTGTGTGTGAGTGAGTGAGTGTGTGTTTGTGTGAGAGAGAGAGAGAGTGAGTATGTCTGAGAGAGAGTGAGAGTGAGAGTGTGTGTGTGTGTGTGTGTGTGTGTGTGTGTGTGTGTGTGTGTGTGTGTGTGTGTGTGTGTGTGTGTGTGTGTGTGTGTGTGTGTGTGTGTGTGTGTGTGTGTGTGTGTGTGTGTGTGTGTGTGTGTGTGTGTGTGTGTGTGTGTGTGTGTGTGTGTGTGTGTGCGTGCGTGCGTGCGTGCGTGCGTGGGGGGAGGGGGGGGCGGCCAAAGCATCGGGGCGTGCCCCCACATGTGCCATTGACAAGGGGCACAAAAAAATTGAAAGTAAATAGAATCGATAATCGGAATTGTAGTATTATCCTCCGTTTTCGAGAGATTCCGAAGCCCGAGGTCTTCGTTCACCGCCGCAGGCTTCCTTCTTTCCTTGATTCTCCATTCTTCAGCTCGGCGAGAACCGCTTAGTGCAATTCCCCTCAGCTGCAACGGCAGTGACCTACCGGTCTGCAGGGTGCATGCACGCGCCTCTCTGAGACGCGGTGGCCACGCCATGTTGACATTAAGGGAGGGAGTCGGGGATGGAAGGTCCTCTCTTCTTCTGGGAGGGGGGTCTTTTCACCTGCGCTCGCGGCAGCGACGGCGCTCGGGGATTACGGTCATTAAGGTTCATTTGGGGCTCGGGCCCGGGTCCCGCGCGCGCCACGGTAGCCTTCCCTGATGGCCCTGCGCGCTGCGTGGTCCACGGCTCTTCCCTTATTCATGCGCCCCCGGGACCCCTCTCTTCCCTAAACCCCGGTCCCCTTCCTACCTTCCTTACACATGGAGAGGCCTGGCTGTCCGGACGCGGGTAATTCGCCCTGTCTTTTTCGGGCTGTGCTGCTGCTGCTGCCATGTTACCCGCTCGCTCGCCTGGAGGCCCTCTTTAGCGTCCCTTACCGCTTCGCCTCCTTCGCGTGCCGAACGGCTTCTGGCGCGTTGTGCTCCATTTATATACTAGTGCGTGAAAGGATTTTGCGTCTTCCTCCTCCTTCGCTGCTATCAACGTGTTTTTTGCAGGCCGTATTTAGTTATATTCGAGTTAAAACAATGATTGCCTATAGCACATTCCGCTGCTCTACGTTACTGCGGTCGCGCATTGCGTTAAGCGAGGAAATAAAGACCTAAAATTCGCCTCCTGCTTGCAGAGACAGCCCAGTGAATAGTGGAAAAAATAAATTGGGTGCGAATTAAACTTCTAGCGAATTGCAGTTCAATAACAGTCAGACAGTTCAGTCAAACAGGTAATATATGAGTGCGTTAAGCTAGGGCTGTTCTTCAACATAGCATACCAACTCGCCCAAGCATCAGTTTCAACGAGTTTCAGGGATATTCAACGGGAACTGACACTCTCAATTATAAAAACCAACCAACAGAACACATGGATTCCTGTGTTTCGATGTTCACAGACAGGCAGTTAGAGGCGCGTAGTGGATGCAAATGAATTAGTTTTTGCCACATATAGAGCACTTCAACTTGAACACGAACCCTATGCACACATCAGCTTTGAAATTTTGCTGCTGTCGAAACGCGGCAGAATCGTCCTAGGTATCAGGAAGCGTTTTAGACTCGACGACACGTCATAATCGGTAAGAAGGCAGTTAGTTTATCCGGTAAAATGTAACTCATTCTCTGTGCTTATAATAGTTAGAGGAGTGCATTAACAGTCGACGTTATAGGACGGCAACAGTAAGTGATGCGCCAATTCTCTAGTCCAATCACATCGCATGATGAGAGCATGCATGCATTGCAGGTTAAAGCACTATTTATTTGGCCTCATTAGTGGCATCGCTAGTTCAGACCAAACTGGACCAAGTTACCTTAAAGTTGAATGAGTTTTCCATCACCACGTACTGCGCCTCCGACGACTTTTTGCTTTAACATCGAAGAATGTTTGATGCTCTCGCTGTTTCATAGTAATGAACAAACACTTCGGAACTAACTCGTCTGGCCCCAAGCCATAGATCTCCATAAAGAAAGTGACGAGACACGATCTTTCTAGTACTATCAAGAGCTTGCTTAGAGGAAGCTGGAATTCAGAAACTTGGAATGCAAGCAGTTAGAGACAAGAATTGATGGGGAATACCTCAGTAATCTGCGATTCGCTAATGGCATTGACTTGCTAAGTAACTCAAAGGACGAATTGCAAAGAATAATTGATGCTCAAACAAAACATAGGGTATGCCCAAAATTAATATGCAGAAGGCTAAGGTAATGCTAGTCGGAAAGGAACATCACTTTACTAGAAGTGGTAAGCGAACATGTCTACTTAGGACAGGTATAGTAACAGTATACGAACCACGAAAGGTAAGTAACTACATCATATAGTTTACCTTTATTATCATATAATGAGAATAAAGTTGGGCTTTAGAGCATTTGCCAATTACTCTGAGATTATGACTAGTAGCTTACCGGTACGCTCAAGAGGAAATTATATAACAGTAGCATCTTAAAGGTACCCACCTATGAAACTGAAACGTGGGGGCTAACGAAAATATTCTACGAGCTATGGAACGGGAAATGGTAGGTGTAACGTTAATAGACGGGAAACGCGGGGGCGGCAGAAAGTCATATGGGCGTATGTGATTGATTTCCACTAGAATGTCATTAAGTCGAGCTATTTCTCTGACCCACTCTGTACTACTCTTCCGATATCTTAACGTAACCCACCATTTTGCGTTCCATACCCTCCTGTGTTGTCCGGAACTTAAGTAGAGCCCTTTTCGTTAGCCTCCATGTTTAGGGTGAATACAGGTAAGATGCAACTTTCCTCTTGAGTGATAGCGGTAAGCAGCAAGTCGTAATCATAGTCATGCTGACGTACGGCTATTTAATTTTCTACTTTCTTAGGCATCTGCGTTTCGTGTAACCTATTCTTGAGAGTGATATTGTGAGATGCTAATATGAACATGTGAGCTATGATTAAACGTCAGATGGGTAGCGAAATTTCGCCTTTATTTATTTTTATTTTTTTTTATCACATACTGCGGACCAAACATGGTCCAAACATGTTTGTGCCGCGCTTGCACCGAGTAGTTATGTCCACCATAAAACAATTCAGCTACTTTTTTTTTTTTTTACATATTGTAAGGACAAAAAACAAAAGCGACCGTAGGAGGACCTGCGGCTATATTGATTGCTACGGTAGAATCTTACGATATGCGAAAGAAATGCGTTCATAAAAACTTTTCCCCAAATACTGATCCAGAATTTGAGTTTTGGTACAGCTCACATGTGGGGCTAGTGTCATGCAGTTATGAAATAAAATTGCTGATTTACTTATTTGTTTTGTATCTGCCTATTTTCTCTCGCTCTCTCCAGCGCCAGGTTTGCAAAATATACGTCGTAGTAGCATGTAAAAAAATCGCGTTTACAAGGTGAGCATACGCATTTCAGACGGGACCTATATACGAGCATGGCAACAGGGGGCGAGCAGTAATTCATGCTGGGCTAGAGGGTGAACCTCACAATTTTCAAAAGCCTGCTAGAAAGTGAGAAAGAGGGAGAGGGAGAGAAGATATTTGCAGTGAAAGGGACACGATAACCGCAGATTATGCGCTGTGTCTACAGTCTTCGGACCTCCGCTATTGTTCTTTCTGGGCATGGATAGCAGTGCCATAGTTCTCCTGTCTGTCTCGCCACCTCGCATGTGTCCAAAATGACGCAACGATACCGCTGATTGCTGTACTATACCTCTCGGGTCCGCTACAAATTCGTTCTCGTTACTCTACAGGGGCCGGCTTTCCACCCATGGCCGCCAGGATGACCGGGAGGCTCAGAGAGCCCCTTGTGCAAGTCTTTGAACCCCGGTTTCTTGGCAGGCCGTATAAAGGCGTTGCCACATACTCAGCTAACAGGGCGGGTGCTAGCCAGTCCGCAGAGCGAAGTCTTGCGAAACCGTGTGCGGGCCCACGCCTAAATCCCTTTGCGCCTTACGGGAGCGTTGGTGTAATCTCGACTCGATAGATTGCGTTCTATGACTTGTAAAGGCCTCACCGCACTTCGTTTAGGAAACAAAAGCGCTCACAAAGGACGAACTATGTGGGAAGCGTCACACAAAGGTCTAATAGTTGGCAAAGTTCAGGGCTTTGCACTTCTGGCTCTTCTTGTGGCTTTTTTATCCCTCCAATGAGAGAGTATATGGTTCAATTTAGTACGGATACCGCACGAAAATGATCCCCTCTGAAACATCCGTTCACACTCGACCACCCTTCGCACGAACAATGCCCTCCTTACAAGTTTTGAAGAATTTGTTAGATGTCAGTCGGTACTAGGTAGCAGCAACGATATAGATATTATTCAGGTTGGCAGCCATGAAAGGAATATGTCAAGTGAGAGGAGAAAAAATAGTAAAAAAAAAAACAAAACAAAAACGAAAACGAAAGCTACGCTAAGCAGTTAAAGATGGAAAATTTAATGGCACACTCGCCGGTTCTTTGCACCTTCATCCGGCATCTCACCGACGCCTGTTCCCAAATTCAAGTGCAGTGAAGCAATTACTCGAATGAGGAAATCAATGAATGAGTGAATCAGCGATAAAGTGAGTAATAGTGTTAGTGATCGAGTGAGTGAGCGTGAGTGAGTGAGTGAGTGAGTGAGTGAGCGAGCGTGTGAGTGAACGATAGAGTAATATACCTGTCGAGTGAGCGATGTAGTGAGTGTGCGTGAGTTAGCGATGAAATAAGTGAGCGGCCGGGTAAACAACAGAGAGAGGAAGCGATGAAGTAAGCGGCAAAGTGAGCGAGAAATGAAATGAGTAAACGGCTAACTGATAGAACGAGCGAGTGAGACTCCCTGAGAGTTAGAGTGAGTTATTGAGTCGCTTATACGCGATTGAGTGAGTGAGTGAGTGAGTGAGTGAGTGAGTGAGTGAGTGAGTGAGTGAGTGAGTGAGTGAGTGAGTGAGTGAGTGAGTGAGTGAGTGAGTGAGTGAGTGAGTGAGTGAGTGAGTGAGTGAGTGAGTGAGTGAGTGAGTGCATCACATCTATCGCCGTGTCTTCCATGATCTGTTCTGGGGCATTTTGCTGCTTGTCATCTACTAGGCACTGCATGAACGTTATTTCGACCGACCCACCAGAACCAGCGTTGCGGTGTCCACGACTACGCTCCTGTGCTACAGCATTGTCTCGGCGGGCCTAAGGCGGCACGGGCGGAGCAGCTGCTCGGATGCGGCCGCCATAGCGATGGGGGCCGGGCGTTGCGGCGACGCTTAATCTCGGAGGACAATGCTCTGCTCCCGTTAAATGGCGACCAAGCCCGGCTCGGTGGCGGCTCATTCAACGCCGACGCCCGGTGCGCGTCGACGCGCGGCACGCTGATGAAAACCCGGCCGATGAATGACCACCCCACCCCCTCCCTCCTACCATTGACGCGGTGGTACCGGCGGCTGCTGCGGCAGCGAGCTAGAGGAGAGACAAAACAGCTGCGGGCTTGCGTTGGGCTGCAAGGAGGGCAAGAAAAGCGGGAGCTGAAAGAGGGATGCCATAAAGGAAAGGAAAAATTTCTGGCGAGTATTCGTCCAACACCACTTCTATACAAGCACCGCCTGAGAAAATCTGGTTTTTACTTGTCGATGCAGTCAAAAAGTACCAAATAAACTAGTATATGCATTTAAGAGGATGAGAGTGCTGAGATGAGATGGAATGCTGCATACAGGTGAGGTGCATGTATGTCGGATGTCCTTAAAGTATGCACGTAATATTTATTTATTTACAGATGCCCTCAGGGCCAGAGCATTGCAGAGGCGAAATATTTGAGTTCATGAGGATCAACGTGGAACAATGCTATTATAATACTAGTACGAAGGAAGAAAAAAAAAAAGTCAAGCCTCACAAATACAAGCGCTCGGCATCACCGCATCCAAAATTATAACAGCTGCGGAATGGGAGGTCTACCCGTTACCCGCAGTACCAGGATGCAACTGGATCAGCTTTTCTGCCTGTAGTTGAGTGTGAGAGCAGTTTGAAAACATTAATATGAGGTATGATTTGGAAAATGGCTTGCAAGCTTTGGTGTGGAGAAGTCTGAACAGAAGCTATGGCTGTGAAATTGGCTAACAATTTTCTATATAAATACACCTCGCATAAAAGATTAACACCTGATCCATTTGTTAAATCGCAGTAGTGCTTACTTTTTCTTGCTTTTTTCCATCGAAAATCTGATCAAACTACTAAAGTAAAAGTGATCATGTCACACAGTCGTGACTAGAACTATTTGCATTAGGCGAGAAAAATAGGTTCATTATTATTATTATTATTTTTTTTTAGAATAGGCAATGCAGCTTATTTTCTGCTTTTTTTTCCATATTTCATCCCATTCTTTTGAATGCCGCGCTCCTGTTATGCCAGATTGTGAGCAACACTCTGCAGGAGTGGATATAGTAACCCTATTATAGCTTACTGCTTTTTTTTTTTCTTCATATTTCGTGGGCTTTGTTTATTTTTGTAGTACGGGGAAAAGTAAAAAAAAAAAAAAAAAGGACGTCAGGCAAATCACACAAACAATTAAGTGGTTTCTAAAGGCACTCTACAACTCTGCTATCACACTTGGGGCTTCGAAGCAACATTTAAAAATCAAAATAATAAACTTAATTAATTTCCTTAAAACAATACCTTGAGTTAATATAGGTGTGTGCCAACATGATGCATTATCCAGGGAACAGCCATACAACGCTGAAAATCTTTGCACGAAAGCAAGTTCACACAGTATGTTGAGGGCTCGCCCATCGTGAACGGAGATAACTGGCCTCCTGTCTCATATTGTTCCGGTTAAAAATCACATGTAGCTTCACTTGATCTCATGTTGAGTATTCACAGCACACTACAATATTAATTATAAACACTGATGATTTGCTGCTAATACTAAAGGCTGGAGGTTTATGGAAATTCAGCTATTTCTAAAAAGAATGATTGAAATCCTAAATGGCATCCCCGAAGGGTACAAGGTATGGTTTGGTTTATGGCGTTTAACATCCCAAAGCGACTCGGGCTATGAGAGACGCCTTAGTGGAGGACTCCGGAAATTTCAACCATCTGGAGTTCCTTAACGTGCACGGACATCGCACAGCACACGGGCGCCTTGCCTTTCGCCTCCATTGAAAAGCGACCATCGAGGCCGGGATTCGATCCCGCATCCTTGGGCACAGTAGTCGATCGCCCTAACCACTGCGCCACCCCCGGGGGCGGTACAAGGTGTGGTATACAGCTTAAGTTATTCATCGGCGCCGAAATGATAGCGGTTATGGGGGACACCGTAGTGGAGGGCTCCGGAATATGTCGACCACTTATCGTTCCTGTATGTGCGCTAACGTCGCACAGTACACTGGCGCCATGTGTTCCACCTCTATCGAACGAGACCTCTGTCGCCGGTATCGAACCCACACCCTCGGGCTCAGCAGTTGAGCGCCTTAAGTAATGAGCCTCCCTGGCCGTACAGCACGGTTTGACTAGATTTGTGCTGTGTGTGCGGGTCTAGATGCCATGGTAAAAAAAGGTAGCATGATTCGCGCATATCAAGTAGCTCATCCGAAGGCGAGAGGACTGTCGATATATACTACATAGCTGCAGCTTCCTCCGCCCCCTCCCCCCTTCCCGCCCCTCCCTTACTCCTCGAATAAATAAATTCCACAGAAAACATTTTCCTATGCTGTCCGTATGGTTTCAATGATTTTTCCCATCAAGTCCCTACCTAGACTTCTCTGGTGTGTTACTCAGTTGCAACCAATACATGTTCACATTCTCTACTTAGCGCACCACGCTTAACATTAATTTGTTTAACCGCTTGCAAATGTGTTTTCCTTATCTGTGTATTATCTGAGATCCTTGGTAGAAATGAACAATGCAATGTCCTTCATCTCAAGTTGTAGACTTCGCAGTCATCCCTTTGCTTCAGCTATAAGCACACGAACAAGAACTGGGCAGAACTAAATTAAAACTAAAGGAAAACAACCCTGGTTTGACAACCTGGATCGAGTGTGGTTCAGTGAAGGCGACCAACAATCCTCCTCCTCCTATATTGTCATCAGCATCCAACCCAGCTGAAGGTGAACGATTGATACGACTGTGCAGACACTAGCGCCCATCCTTCATGCTTAACTGTTATTCCTCATACTTGTCTTACGCATGTAACCAAGCGCCTGCTTATTAAGTCTCACAGTGCCGACAGAGATGTGCAATGCGTGCGTAGAAGCGCCGCTTGGCGAGCAAGCTCGCTAACCGGCCGGTAACTGCATGCGTTAAGCAAATCGCCTCTCCCGTTCGGACAGGGATTGCTCAGTGATGGAGATGGCTGTCGCATTGAATAACCCTCTCAGTGTCAGAGGTACGACGGATCACCTGCTTTACGGCGCGGTCTCACATGGCCCATTGTGCAGAGCTGCATGGTGTAGTATATGGCTCCCTGAGAGGAGCATATAACAAAACACCCGAGCACTATTTGCATAATGATACATGTTTCATTTCCCACTTTTCAAGTCCATCTTTAATTTTTTTTCTTTGGTGGCTAAGCCACAGTTTTCTTCCGCGCTGAAAATACTAGTGTAATCTTGCCGAAATTGAGCATGACGGCAGGTGTTACAGTGATACGCTTACAGATATTACAGTCATTTTATTCCTTCCCTGTATTTAAAGATATAGTGAAAGGCGTCCATAATCATGGTGTTGGTAAATGGCATTCGGGGGCGCATTGGTGAGCAGACGACGCTTACGTCATACGACAGAGCCGTCAGCGACAACGCTGGTGTGGGCGACTCTGTGTTCCTTGCGGACGCCCTTGGCGGAGCAGAGTTTTGAAGCGAACGCTTTACTACGCCGCGTATCAGCCAATGTCAACCAGGCTTGACCTTCAACGAGGCAGAGGTCACAGTGCAGCTATATGGCTTAATCATGGTACCATCTATAGTGTACCACCACTTGATCTTTGACGGCAGGTACACAGTATCACGTGTTCGTCCTTGTAGTTCACGGCAGAGCTCTTCAATACTACAAGTTGCGAAATATCCTATAGGGGCCCATGTATAAAAGAACGGCTGTTTTTACTGATGATTATGCTCATTAAAAGTTCTCTCTCTCTCTCTCTCTCTCTCTCTCTCTCTCTCTCTCTCTCTCTCTCTCGGGTGTAGTGGCGGCGCCCGCGACCAATAAAGGAAACTGCGTCTAAGTTGCAAACTTTCAGATTGTTGATAAATTCGCAACCCCCGGGAAAATAAATTAGTTGAAGACTTGCAGTAGCAAAAATTATTAGACATAACAGCCGTAGAGGTAATTAAGGTGAAAAATAAGAAATAAAGAGAGTGATTTCCTGAAGGCAATGATGGCAATAGCAGAAAGCTTCTTTTACCGCTTCCAGATGGCGCAACTATTCATAGGAATCTGAAAAGCCGTGCTAAAACCAGTCACTTCTTAGAGCGGAGTTTCCCAACTGGTATGATCCAAACGCTCTGGTTTACGGCGGCCTCGACTCCATAGTCCCGGCAATTCGAACGCTAGCTGCAAAACCATCTCTGGCCGTGTCTAAAACCTGTAGGTCTAACCAACCAAAGTAAAATCACGCAAAACGACGCTTTCGCTCCGCTTAAGTATGTTTAACAGGGTTAAACTTATGTTATTTTTGTTAATTCTTACTTTGTGCATTTGTTTGCAGCCTACGTGGACTCAATGCGGGCATGAAATGTTCACGAGAGGTCAAGAAAATTTGGAAAAATGAGGCATTGTGGTAACCTACAAGAAGTGACTAAGCAACCTTCCCTTTTATGACAGTATTAGTTAACTAAGGGTATGAATTGTAAATGATTGGGGACTTGGTAGGTATAGCTAAATGAGGCGTTGAAAAAAAAAAAAAGAGTTGCAATCGCTCAACGGTGGTTTGAAAAGAGAAACGATATATCGGGGGAGCGGGAGATGTTAGACTGATTTAAATAGCGCTATATTCAAGGGCTACACGGGGCAGCAGCTAAAACATACACCTTAAGAGTAAACTATTTAAGCAATCTACGCCCACTCTCTTCTCCGCAATGGTTGGGCAGTTCGGGAAATACATGTGTTGGAGCTAAGGACGGCGCAGTGGGAAATGAAATGACAGGTGTAAATTTATTGCGTACAAATATAGCAGGCCAAACCAAGAGCGAACTTTTTATATTTCAAAAGAAATTAAAATGCGACCTTGAATGGTCACTGATGTGTAAAATGGGCAGTATCGCATCATTACAGACATGCGTGAAGGCAAATATATAACCAAGGACCTAAGAGCGTCAGTTTGTGTGAACGCCTTGGGAAGTTTTCTTGGATAGTGTGCAGCTTACGACAGTGATCATTGAAGGGGAGTGAGAAACACCGTCATCCTGCAGGGAAGCAGAAGCGACCGTCTTTATTCGTGGCAATGACGCCAGTATTCCTTTCCTGTTACCTTCAACACTAAGCGCAGTTTTTCCTTACCAGCTGCGTAGACCAGCAAGCAAGGCGTGCTCTTCTATTTGACCCGTCTTACTCGTTCTTTTAGACTTTGATTTTTTTTTTTTTTTTTGCACATGTACAGTGTAAGGCCGCCTACGAATAACAACGACGTGCTGCCAATGGAGAGACGACTTACATACTTTAAGCGCAGAGGACCGTTACTAAAATACGTCAGCACCCAACCTGAACGACCACGTGAAGATCGATCTCCAAGCAATGTAGAACAAGGTGGGCAGCTAAGCGCGTACCTGTCAGCAGACTCGCTGGCACGAGACATCCGTTCTTGATTGTGATGGGAGGTTCGGGCAGTCTCGTGCCAGCAACACGTGAAGATACACGTCCCTGCGCGGTATGCCATCCTCTCTCCGAGAGGAGCGTGGCCATCGATCCACGCGTTTCTTTTGCCAATCAACGACGCCGAGTATGCTTCTTCGCGGCCCCTTTATCGCGGTCCCCTTCCTCCGCCATCTCGCGCAGCTTGCAAGAGGGTCAGAGCCCCTGTCGGGCGCAAGCGCGACCGAGGAAATGCGTCTCGGCCGCAGCTGAGACGCGTGTATCCATCACTGTCCCCTTCGCACGCTCCGTGGACGCGCGGCGTGCTGGAGCACGCGGGTAGGAATTGGCCGGACGGTCGACGAAGCCCGTAGCTAAGATGAGCTCCTGAAGAAGTTAGCCACGTCGTGCGGGGAAACGAGGTCGCAACACGGTCGGTTGCCTCTGAAGTCCGTGGAAAGCGGCCAGGGGCGTGCGGCGACGGGTTTATAGGCGGAGGGCCGGCTCACCCGCATGAGAGGTACAAGTTGGTGCGGTCGGCGAAACGACACAGTTTCACCCCTCACTTGACCCCTCCCAGCGCAGAGCAGGACAAGTGTCACTCGTCTTTCCAAATCTGGCCTGGTCACTTTGGATTGGCCGAGAAATGCCATGAGAGTCCCCTTCGAAACGGATTGATGATAACTGCCACTAACTAACAAGACATGGTAAATGTTCACAGGCTTTCACCATTCGAATAAATATGCAAACTAGGATTCTGCCCTTTGCTAAGTACACGTACCGCTTACTTTTACTCTACGCTGACTTTAAATTTCTAACATCTGCCTTTAAATGGCAAATGCCACGTCGTGTTTTCCTTTTTTCAAAACATTTTGGCGAGTGTATGTTTATTTCTGCAATTAAATGACAGCCATGCTAAAAGGGTAAATCGTACTAATGGCTTCCGGGATGCATCCACAACACCTTCGTTAAGGCACCAGGATACTGGCCGCACCTGTCGTGGCATCAGGATGAATGCCGCTACGCCCTTACCCAATATAATCAACATTTGTCGTTAAAATTACAAAACACTGAGCATAAGCCACCAAGTTGCGCATATTTCTTTTTTATAACTGCGCATTCTAAAGCTCTCAAATCTCACTTAAGACAGTATAAAGCAGTATAGAGCACCTCTTTCTACTGTGTGTTCCTACGTGCTCATTATTCGTCTTGGCTGCGCGAGTTTAAAGGCTACCTGTTCACTTGCATTACAAACACTTGTCTGATTGTCCTTTTTTCTTCCTCTATAAATGTGCAGAGCCCGTTTTTTTTTTTTTTCTTTTACATCGAATTCATCCACTACCCCACTCTGCGTTCAACGCTCCTTATTTCCTAGTCGTGGCTTCCCGCGTATTTAGGAGTTATTTTTCTATGTCTAACCGTTTTAATCAACTCTGAGTTGATGCTCTTTCCGTATACAAGTGCTTAAATACACTGTATTACCTGTTCACTGGCAATCCCGCCAATCACGCAAAGCCTTTCTACATCGAGTTTTATATATATATATATATATTTATAGTGGTAAGACGCCAGACTACTTTGGCGGAGTATCCGGGTTTGAACCCTACCTCGGCGGCTGTGTTTCGACGGTGGCGAAACGAAGAGGCGTCAGTTGATCTTCCGCCTTCCATAGGAAGAATATGGGAGCGTTTCAGAGACAGAGGTGCCGCAGTGGAGGTCTACGGACCTCCGCGCTGTAAAGGCTTTCGCCTCATCGCAGTTTAGTAGTCCAAAGTGCTCCCTATCATTTTTTTTTTTTCAGTGCGGACCTTGTAAGAGCATATTGGGTCTCCAATGACGAGCCGGCCATTCCAACACGCAAGTGTCCTGTGCCTGTCTACCAGGTGAATGAGGAACTGCGTTTATTTTTGCTGGCATATTGCACGGCGGTAGCCGCTGACTTAAGGCATGCGCGAGCAATTTGCGTTCCTGCCTGCCACTTCTTAGTGAAAGGTTTTTACTCGTTGTTGGGTTTCAGCCCTTATATGTCTTTTTAGGTTTGTTTCAGATAAGTCTGCTAATTCCTATTGTGGCCTTTCTTGCATCTCTATGGTATTTTCCTTTTTATATCAGTTCATACTATCTGCCTATGTGTAAATACTCCTTACCATGTTGTGTATTTAAGGCTCGATCATACAATATACCTTACTAATCGTTCAAACCGGCCGATATGTGTTTTAATGATCTTGCTGGCGGCAACAAAATAATGTTAGTATTAACATTGTAGGAGATTTTGTCTGCTTAATGGTGCGTGAATTAAGTTCAGGGTGCATTGTTTGCTGCTTTTTCAAACTGTTTATGAACAATTAAACTAATAGACGATGCTACACGGGTACGTACTATCGTTCTTTTCCTCCCGGTCGACTTCTTCCCCAGGGTTGCTCCTTCTTCTTCACCAGTGTGGCTAGACGACTCTTCTTTTCTGCGGTGAGCTCGCTCGCTGCGCATCACGCGGTGGCGGCTCGCTAACAGCATTACTGCAGCATTATTGCTGTTACATGATGCGAGCATCAATTAAAACAAGCCAGGTTCTCTGCTGCGCTGTCGCCCCCTTATGATAGTTTCACTTATTTGTAGCGAAACTTGTGTTTAGTATTTTACTGCGCCGATATTTATACCATTCAGGTGAGTATTGATTCTGTTCGTTATACTCACAATAATAGGTCGTTGTTATACCAGTCACATCCAAAAGAAGTTTTCGTTTAGAAAAAAAAAATCATTTTCATAACTACTGTTTCTTCTTTCTTCTAACATTTCTTCCTTCCGGTGGAATGGCGCACCTTAAATTTCACCGGGTTATTTCTCCCTGCCTCTCCTTTTTTCATTATTATGTGACCCCTGCTTACATTGCTAACGCCAACTTTGACTCAGAGACAACGAAAGACCCAAAGGCAGCTAGCCTTTCGTCACAGCCGCGCTCCGAGTGAAATATCCCCGATCTTCGGATACTTTTCCGTTTACGAAAACTACCTTCGAGAAACGCGCAACTGTCCGATTTTACAAGGTCGCTGCACTTGCCCAGCGGTGCGCTGTGATTGCGCCACGCCAATAAATTTTTCAGAGCCTCCCCCCCCCCCTTTCCCCGCTTACGCCGTTCAATAAATTAAAAATATTCAACGTACAGAGAAAGGTATCGTTGCACAACGACTACATGTCTTCGCTTTTTTTATATTTTATACTTCTCGACATGGCCACCGCTGTGATTTAGAAGATTAAACGAACTAAACAAACCGATCAGGACAAATGCCCGTCGAGTTCACGGCAGCAGCTACCCCCTGCAGAACGTGCCCCCCCCCCCCCCCCCCCCCTTCCAACTTTCACTTTTCGCCTCGGCGCTGTCGTTCTCCGACGCCCCTCATCCTTTTCCTTGACTTCCCGCCGCGCACTCTCCCGCGGCACGCGGTTTTGGGGAGGGGGGGGGGGGGGGGGTGACTCGCTCGTTCCACGATTGAGACATCTGGAGGAGGGATTGGTACAGCACACGGCTCCCGTAGTAAACATGAGACAGCCGATCCAATCCGATCCAGATATCGAGGCCACGTAGCACGCGCTTTCCGACACAACGAGACGGCGCGCACGATGTCCATGGATGCTGCTGAGGGAGCAGCAGCAAGCAGCGCGAGACGCAGCAGTAGACGCCGTGAACACAACCAAACAACACAAGAAGGGGGCCTCCCGCAGACGCTCGCTCGCGCGCTGGGAGCACGGGCAGCAAGCGAAAACCATTAATCGATCAAGCGGCAGGAACGCTATAGGAACGCGTCGCCAGGCGGCGCTTGCAGTCTGCCGTCGTGGCGGCCATCTTTTCCTTTTGCCTCCTCTAGGTCTGTCTGTCTGTCTCTTGCTTTCTTCTCCTCCTTTCCGGCGGTGCACAACACGCGTGTACGACGCGCCCGAAACAATGGCTCAGCCGCCCGGCAGGGAGAAGCGGCGGCGAACGTTAGTGAAGAACAACGAGGCAATCGAAGAGACATTGATCAGCCGCTGTTGCAGCTGGCGCTTCGCAGCAGGCTGGCCCCCGCGCGTGAACGATGCTTGCTGCAGCCAGGCCCACCGCTGACGCCTCGTGTGACGCGGCAGCTCTGCCATGCAAGGCACTTTTTGCTTCCACCACTCTGGCGCTACTTTCGCGAAGCCGCAGTTGTACACTTATTCGCCAGATCTGAGCGAATTCGCCTTATTCGCTAATGTCACTGAACGATACCTGCGACTATCGCGTCGGTATGTTTCTTGTATACGAGGGAAGAGTCTGAGATAGCTTCGTCAGATGTTCGTACAGTGTTTAGACCTTCTCTCCTTTCCGATAACAAGGACCCACTAGTGCCTCATTCAGGCGAAATATAAATGGGCGGGGGAAGGGCGGTCTCGAGAGCATGAAGGTTACAAGGTAGGCAAAAGCCAAGCTGGGAATTCTCTGCGAAAGCATTAATGCCCCCTGTAAACAAAACGAGATCTGCCTATCTACCTTGGCGAAGTTCTAGGCGATGGTTTCCCACCAAACTGCCTAACAACTCACTCACGCTCCACAAATAAAGAAACTCGCGACCAAGGCGTAAGGCGCCGATGGATGCGGGATCGGATCCCGGCCACGGCGGCCGCTTTTCGATTGAGGGTAAAGCTAGGCGCCTGGGTGTAGTGCAATGTCAGTGCACGTTAAAGAACCCGACGTGGTAGGAATTTCCGGAGCCCTCCACTACGGCGTCTCTCAAACCAAACCTTCAGGTTTGACGCCATAATTGGCACTGTGGCCAGGCACATGGCGGGTGGCGAATTGGGTGCCACTGCGAACACCACATAGCTCTTTTGGGGGCTGTTTCGAATACATCAACCTGCAAAGGTGGTTCGTGTTCGTGTGTTCACATGTGGGTTGACGTTCGCACGCTCTAACCAGCGTGTCTAACCAGCCGGACACACGTTCACATGTCACTGCTGAAGTGACCTTTTGCAACAAGTTTACTTCAGAGCGGGGCCAGTCTCGGACAAGTCCGGCTTCTCCTCTGCCTGTCTGACTTTGCGAGGCAAAAGAGATAACATGTCAGTGAAAATTATTTGCTTTCACCCAACAACGACGCTTAAGAATTCGTGTTGCACTAACAACCATGCTATAAGCTTTTTTTATTATTATTTTCTCACGGAGTGATTTTCCAGTTGTAGTTGAATATGACGTCGACCTATAGATGGCTAGATGGAGTGCATTCATTCAGAAGGAAAAGGTGGCTCGAAAGGTTAGAAAAGAAAGCAGGGTATGAGGCCGCGAGGACTTGCCCAGCGCCCTGACACTGCGTTCATGCTTTAACGCGACCTTTCAACGTCTGCCAGGTACCGCCATTGTTGCACCAGTCCGGGTATAATGACGTAGTGGCAACTGAGGCCGCTACAATTCAAACAAAAACTGGCACTATCGCAGCTAATTAGTTTCCGCCCTCACCACTGTGATTCAGTGGCTAGGGCGCACGATTGCGCAGCTCAAGGCAGCGGGTTTGAACCCGACCGTGGTGGCAGTGTTCCGATGGTAGTGAAACGCAAGATACCCGAGTACAGTGCGACGTAACTTTATTGGCTCATGACTCGTCAACGTGTCCGTGCGTGCGTCCGTCTTCTTCATCTTCAGAAGGATTAGGATGGTTTCAGTACTTTCATCATCATCAGCCTGATTATACCCACTGCAGGGCGAAGGCCTCTCCCATATTTCTCCACTTAACCCGGTCCTGTGCTAGCTGCATCCACTTGACCCCTGCGAACTTCTTAATCTCATCCGCCCACCTAACTTTCTGCCGCCCCCTGCTACGCTTTCCTTCCCTTGGAATCCAGTTTGTTACCCTCAGTGACCATCGGTTATCCTCTCTTCGCACTACATGTCCTGCCCATGTCCATTTCTTCTTCTTAATTTCCACTAGAATGTCGGTAACTTGAGTTATTTCTCTGACCCACTCTGCACGCTTTCTATCTCTTAATGTTACCCCTACCATTTTTCGTTCCATAGCCCTCTGGGTTGTCCTCAACTTAAGTAGAACTCTCTTGGTTAGCCTCCACGTTTCAGCCCCATAGGTGAGTACAGGCAAGATGCAACTGTTGTATACTTTCCTCTTGAGCGATACCGGTAAGCTGCTAGACATAATCTGCGAGTGCTTGCCAAATGCGCTCCATCCCAATCTTATTCTTCTTGTTATTTCCTTTTCATGGTCCGGATCTGCGGTTACTACCTGTCCTAAGTAGACATATTCGCCTACTACTTCCAGTATTTCGCTACCTAATGTAAACTGCTGTTCCTTCCCGAGGCTGTTGAACATTACCTTAGTCTTCTGCATATTGATTTTCAAGCCTACCTTTCTACTTTTTCTGTCTAGGTCATCAATCATTATTTGCAGTTCATCCCCCGAGTTGCTTAGCAAGGCAATGTCATCAGCAAATCGCAGATTACTGAGGTATTCTCCATCTACCCTTATCCCTAACTGCTCCCATTCCAAGTCTCTGAATACTTCCTCTAAACAAGCTGTGAAAGTACTGGGGAGATTGTGTCTCCTTGCCTAACACCTTTCTTTATGGGAATTTTGTTACTTTCTTTATGCAGAACTATGGTTGCTGTGCAGCCACTATATATATCTTCCAGCACTTTCACGTACGGCTCGTCTACCCCCTGATTTCGCAATGCCTGCATCACCGCCGAGGTTTCAACTGAGTCAAATGCTTTTTCGTAATCAATGAATGCTATGTATAAAGGCTGGTTATATTCCGAGCATTTTTCTATCACCTGATTGATGGTATGGATATGATCGATAGTAGAGTACCGTTTCCGAAACCCTGCTTGGTCCTTTGCTTGATTGCAGTCTAAGGTTGTCCTGATTCTATTAGTGATTACCTTAGTAAATACCTTATACGTAACAGACAGTAAGCTGATTGGTCTGTAATTTTTAAGGTCCTTAGAGTCCCCTTTCTTGTGAATGAGGATAATGTTTGCGTTCTTCCATGGTTCCGGTGCCGTCGATGACACCAGGCACTGCGTATACAGGGTGGCCAGTTTTTCTAGCACGATATTCCCCCCGTCCTTCAGCAAATCTGTAGTTATCTGATCCTCTCCAGCTGATTTCCCCCTTTTCATAATTTCTAGTGCTTTCTTGACCTCGTCCTTCGTCACTGGTGGAACGTCTGACTGTTTTTCCCTACCGCCAATCTCATTACGATCCTGACTACTTTGGCTACTGTAGAGATCTGTATAGAACTCCTCAGCTACTTTGACTATCTTGTCCATATTAGTGATGACGTTGCCCGCCTTGTCCCTTATCGCATGCATCTGGTTTTTGCCTATGCCCAATTTCTTCTTTGCCGCTTTAAGGCTTCCCCCGTTTTTTACAGCATGCTCAATTTTGTCCATGTTATACTTCCTTATGTCGGCCACCTTGCGCTTATTGATTAGCTTTGATATCTCGGCCAATTCGATCTGGTCTGTTGGATTGGAAGCTTTCATACTCTGGCGTTTCTTAATCAAATCTTTCGTCTCCTTAGACAGCTTACCGGTATCCTCTCTAACTATCCTACCGCCTACTTCTACCGCGCACTCAGTAATGATATTTCTGAAATTATTGTTCCTTGCCTCTAGGGTAGTGTCGCCATCCTCAGTTAGAGCTGAATACCTATTCTGTAGCGAGATCCTGAACTCCTCTGCCCTCCCCCTCACCGCTAATTCGTTGATGGGTTTCTTTCTTACTAATCTATTGCGTTCCTTCTTCAGATTTAGGCTAATTCGGGACCTCACCATCCTGTGGTCACTGCATCGCACTTTCCCGATTACCTCTACATCCTGCACAATGGCGGGGGTTGAACACATTATGAAGTCGATTTCATTTTTAGTCTCTCCGTTAGGACTTTTCCATGTCCATTTCCGGTTCTTCTGTTTGCTGAAGAAGGTATTCATGATTCGTAAGTTATTGCGCTCTGCAAACTCAACTAGTAACTCCCCCCTGCTATTCCTAGAACCAATGCCATAGTAACCTACTGCCTTGTCTCCTGCCTGTTTTCTCCCTACCTTGGCATTGAAGTCGCCCATTAGTACAGTATACTGCGTTTTTACTTTTCGCATTGCCGATTCTACATCTTCATAGAAGCTTTCAACTGCCTGGTCATCATAACTACATGTAGGTGCATAGGCCTGTACAACCTTCAGTTTATACCGCTTATTAAGCTTAATTACGATGCCTGCAACCCTCTCATTAATACTATAAAATTCATCTATATTACCCGCTATATACTTATTGACAAGGAAACCTACTCCTAGTTGTCGCCTCTCCGGTAAACCTCGATAACACAGTACATGCCCATCCTTCAGTACAGTATATGCCTCATTCGGCCTCCTAACCTCACTAAGCCCTATGACATTCCATTTCATGCCCTCTAGTTCCTCTAACAGCACTGCTAAACTAGCTTCACTAGCTAGGGTTCTAGCATTAAGCGTTGCCAGGGTCAGTTTCCAATGGCGGCCTGTCCAGCGGAGCCAGGCTTTCCTAGCACCCCCTGCTGCGTCACAGGTCTGACCGCCGCCGTGGTCAGTTGTTCCGCAGCCGCCGGTGACTGAGGGCCGGGGTTTTATGGAGCTTATCATAGGAGGTTGTGGCCAATTACTGCACCAGGGTGGCCAACTCCTGTTCTGGTGAGGGAGTGCGTTGCCGGAGGTGTTCACCGGCATCAGGTTGCACCCCAAACCTGTGTATGCAATTCCATCGACACGCGGATTTTTTTTTCTTTTCTTTTTATCCGGTGGAGAATTGCGCGGCACCGGGATTTGAACCCCGGTCCTCTTGCATGCGAGGCGGATGTTCTACCGCTACGCCACCGCTGCACTTCTTTAATCAATGATAAAGTAGTAGCTCAATGAACACGAGAATTAGTTAATAAGCCAATTATAAGTCAATGCTAATAAGGTAATTAATCGATAATTATTGTGTATTTAGTTACTTTTAATCACTTAATTAATCCATGATTAGTTCTAATCAGTAAGCTTTGACTCCGTTCGTGCATGCGTCCGCGAGAAGTGCCCCACTTCGCGAGATTCCACGGGATACCGCGAGACTGCGACGTCATCACATGGTGACGTCATGACCGGATGATATGTAACATGGCATCACATCCGGTCGTGTTTAATAACCGGAACTGACATCATCATGACGTCCCATCCGGCCATGCCCGATGACGTCACCAGGCAATTCACATATATATCGCAATTGAGTGGTCCAAAGTGCCCCCTAGAATTTTTGAAGAACCCATTAGACATTAAACCGTAACTCTTCAATACGACATTCATCAGAGCCTGTGTCGCTTTAGAGCGTTAAATATCTCGTACAACGTCGCATCGCATAGCATAGCCGCCCAGCACAGCGTACCATACCCCCATACCCCCCCCCCCCCCATACCATACCATACCATACCATACCATACCATACCATACCATACCATACCATACCATACCATAGCCTAGCATCGCACACGATACCATATTATATACTGTACCGTACGATACCTCATTCGCTTCGGAAGTCTTACGGAAAACGCGCAAGTTATCGCTTTGTAGAAACGCACATCCAGACGAAGCGGAACCCTTCTCGCTTTATTAGCTGTTAGTCGGCAACCCTCCTCCTTCTAAAGTGCCACGCGTGGCAAGCGCGCACGCGATCGGAACCATCAGAGCTAACCGAGACGGTGAACCAAGATGTATGCGTTCGGAAGACCCGCGTTTCCGCACTCGGAACACACCTTAGAGCGGCCGTTCGGGAGGGGCTCTTCATTAGTCACAATTAGAGCAGTTCCGTTGCTGCTCCTGCTTCTGCCAATCGAACGGTAGCAACCGGCGACGCAGCAACACGCTTCCGGCCGAGCCTTGCGCCTGGAGCAAAACGATCGGCCCACCGAACGCACACACACGCTTTCGCAGCCCGCGGAGTTGAGCGAGAATTGCTGGGTACGGAAGCGATGCACGCGGGGAGGCAGTGCGCGTTCCCAAACCGGCCGGACTTCTTTCCAATCTTTATTACGCTCACTGTTCATCATTTGTTCCCAGTTTTTTACGCGAAAAAAAAAAAAAAAAAGGTTAAAGACAAGAGAGTGTGTCGGTGCAAATGCGGCGCACCGAAAGCGCGAAAATGAACGATGGAAGAGGAAAAGAAAAATCTTTTTTTTTTATCTGTTTTTCATCCTTCCCTCCCCCTTCTCCCTTTTCCCCTCAGGCCCGGGCAGCTCCAGCAAAGATTTCGCGGTAAGAAAGTTCCAAACACGTCAAACCTTCCCGTATGTGTTCTACGCTGCTCGTAGTCTTCTCTTCTTTCTCCGCCACCGCTGGGTTGTTAAGGCGGCCTCCGTCTTGCGTCGTTTTTCATTCTGGGCTACAATCAGAGAACAGCGACGGTGGCGGCGAATGTGCGAGCAGAAGTTCTCTGGGAAAAATCCGTAGTCGTGTATGTGTGTGAGTGCGAGCCCCTCTGTGAATACATTGAAGAGTTCCGCGGGAGACGATAAGAAAAGCAGTACGCCAGCTGTACATATTCTTACGCTTTAAGAGATCTGTGAGAGCCGCAGCGCTCGTCTTTAAGGGCGCCGTGTGTTATTTAAGGTGAGGCCCATCGCTCAAACATATGCGCACGCCATCGCCGAAAAGGACGGATCAATGGGCAGAAGCGAGCACTCCGCTGACTGCTCGAAATTCGAAAGGCGCTCGAGAAGAATGCCTCACATCGAGCGGGCCTGGGAATTGGCAGATGCTAAACATCGACGCGGACGGTCAAAAGCAGATGTGTAGAGAAAAAGCCGAGAACCCAGCCTCAGAACTTCTTTTCGCCGACAAACGCTCGCGAATAAAACCGAAATTGCAAACTATTGAAGTATTGGCCGAGAAACGCACTTTTGGCATCGTGCTGCGGCAAAATAATTCCAACAATGTAGTATAGTACACACTTAAAAGCCGTAAGCGTTGGTATGCTGAACAAAATTCAGAGACCGGATTTGAGAGTAAGGTTATCGATGATACTTCTGATTAAACAAGTGTTCTTAACCTCCTTCGATTCTTTTATAAGCCAAAATACACCTTCACGTACCAAACACGCCGACGGCCTAAGCCGTCCATTTGCCATTATGGCATAAACGGACGTTTATTACTGGTACAGCTCTTGGCCCATGACTGTGTCCATGAAGGAAAAGGCTGTGCAATAAGAAAAACATAGTAATAAATCAATGGAAGTTGAACTACGGTCCTCGGATAAAATTGCCAGAAGAACCCCGCCGGGGTGGCGCAGTGGTTACGACGCTCGACTACTGTTCCCAAGGATGCGGGATCGAATCCCGGCCTCGGCGGCCGCTTTTCGTTGGAGGCGAAAAGCAAGGCGCCCGTGTGCTGTGCGATGTCAGTGCACGTTAAAGAACCCCAGGTGGTCGACATTTTCGGAGTCCTCCACTACGGCGTCTCTCATAGCCTGAGTCGCTTTGGGACGTTAAACCCCACAAACCAAACCAAACCGACCAAATCATTTACCATTACGGCATAAACGGACGTTTATTACTTGTGCAGCTATTGGCCCATGACTGTGTCCACAGACAAAAAGGCTGCAGCTAAAAGAAAAAAATAGTAATAAATCAATGGAAGTTAAACTACGGTCCTCTTGGGTAAAATTGCCAGAAGATGTTGATTTATACAACGTGATTGGCATTTCATCTTTCTGTTGTAGCGCTAGGTGGAGCGAAAGGGCGGGATACCATGTGGTATGCGTGCTGACAATGGAACCGCCGCTTAACAGTTGCCTAAGCAAAAACATTCAAATTATTTTCGGCAGTTATGCATGTTTTTAGGTTTCTTAAGAGGCAGTGGGGAAATCTGTTCAACCAAGGAATTAACGGACTGTGACAGTGAACAACGCTATACGTTAGAAGACAACATTCGGTGACTAGTCGAAGCCTCCCGGACTTAAGAGGCGTGTAAGACATAGAAAAGCAATGTTTCAAAAGCACAACAACGCACCTTAATCCAACGCTACGCTACGCAGACATATGAAATTCCTAACCTATATAATAATAATAATAATAATAATAATAATAATAATAATAATAATAATAATAATAATAATAATAATAATAATAATAATAATAATAATAATAATAATAATAATAATAATAATAATAATAATTGGTTCAGAGGAAGGGAAAGGTGCAGTATCTGTCACACTTGTAGCTGTGGACACCTGAACCGCGCCGTAAGGGAAGGGAGGAAGGTGGGAGTGAAAGGCTACGGAGGGCTACGAAGTAATTTCGACCACCTGGGGATCTTTAACATGCGCTGACATCGCACAGCACACGGACGCCACTTCGTTTCGCCTCCATCGAAACGCAGCCGCCGAGGCAGGGTCTGGCACAGTGGTCGGGCGCTAAACCGGTTTCGTAAGGGGTTAGTACAGTGACTCAGTGAACTGAGTTTGGATTGGTTTGGGCGGCTTAGCATCCCAAAGGGACTCAGGCTATGAGAAATGCCGTAGTGGAGGGCTTCGGATATTTCGGTGGACTGGTGTTCTGACAGCACAGCGCACGCGTGCCTCGTTTTTCGCCCCCACCGAAAAGCGGCCGCCGCTGCCGGGATTCTATCTCGCATCCTGGGCGCAGCAATCGAGCCTTATTACAACTGCACCACCAAGGTGGAGAGAACTGCTCTTGCATACTATCGTAAAGATAATCATCATCAGCTCGACCAAGCCCACTGTCGTACAAAGAAGGTCTTTAACCTGATCTTATGCCACCAGTCACCTGCAAAATTCCTCACCTCATCCGCTCACCGAACTTTCTGCCGTCTTTTGCCACGATTACCTTCCCTTGAATTCCAGTCAGTTATCCTTAGCGATCATCGATTTATTTATTTATTTATTTATTTATTTATTTATTTATTTATTTATTTATTTATTTATTTATTTATTTATTTATTTATTTATTTACTTAAAATACCCTCAGAGTACATATGTACGTTATACCAAGAAAAGAAACAGTCACGAGAAAGCGAAAAGTTGACAAGCCCGCCAGCACTTGCAGAACAGGTCCAAACTATAATGACAAAAGTGATCGGCACACACTGCGTCGGAAGTCTAATTTATGCATAGTGAAAATTCGCTATAAGAACTCCTCTGTTGAGGCAAAGTGAAGCGGCGGAGGAATGCGAGAGGGAGCGGGAAAAAAAAGGGGGGAAAGAAACCCCAAGCCTCACTTAATCGGCGCCAGCGAAACGGGGTAGGTGGCTATGCAGAAAAGTTGGCCACCCGAAGGAGTCTCGCGAGGAAAGTTTGGAGCCGCGTAACGACTTTCCCGTGTAATTAAAGGGGTCCACGAAGCCCCTCGCACGAAGAAAGAACGGGCCACGAACGCTATGGCAGCATGCGCAGGTTTCTGCCGGCCCGCAGCCTGCTTTCTGACTAATGTTAGCGCGTGCCGAGGGGGCACCACACAGGGCTGAGCCGGCTGGCTCGCTGTTGCGTTCAGCGCTTTTGCAACATTTTATCCTGATTTCTTTTTTCTTTTCAGAACGGTATAAAGCCTGGCTGTGTAGCCAACCCATGTCTGACGCCATGGGTAAGCGCATTTTGCAGCTGCCTAAGCTCTTGCACCCTGCATGCTGACCCGTGCACGATCCTGAAGTATCCAACCTCGAGTTATTTGTCTCTCCCCCCGAGTATGAGCCTGAAGTTGGAAGTTTGAGACCGGACTACTAGCGTACTACAGCAGTGGCATGAACAAAGAGCTCCTTGGTATTTGCACTTCCTGTAGAAGAATCGATTGCAAAATCATGTCAGAAGTTAAGACAATCACTGACAAGGTCTCTGCCAGACCTTTTTCGTTTGTTATCATTTGTTTGAAGCCTGTTTCCTTTCACTCGAGCTCCATAAAGGATGTCGCCATTTCCATCGTTCCAGGCAGTTGCATCATTGGTAACGTCGATGTTTATGTGCTAAACTTCACGGGATCGCGCGCCCCTTAATAATTTTTTTTTTTTTCAGAAAGTTTTCGACGCTGCTGTAGTCAAGACTTCAGCAAGGGTGGCTGCTTCGATGAAATGGAGGTGGCGAAACATTCATGAACGCCATGATTATTTTGGCGAAATGCTAAAGAAAAACAATACCACCCACGATGTTGCAACAGGTACAAAACAGTTTTCCTGGCCATTCCCCTATCCTCATTCATCTGTTCCCAAGAGTTTGTCTGTAATCAGGAATTCATGCTGTGATTGCAACTGGAGGTGTTGGGACAACACGTCCAGCAAGAAACAAATTCGCATCATACCGATACTGACGACGTAGACCACACATTTATCAGTGCGGGCATAATCTTCCAGTGCGTATGAGAGCTGTGACCTGGACCGGCACCACACACGTGCTTTCTAATCAACAACAGAGTGTGGTAAGAGTCACGCTCCGGCACAAAACTCCAATTTCAACCTCTGCGGAATACTTCAACCAGCCCTGACATCTCAACTGAAATGACAGCGGCAGCAGCAAGAACGGAAACAGCGAACTTATAAAAAAACATCCGATCGACATGCATAAACCCTGGACCATAGCACTTTTAAGACAGTGGTAAAAGTCAACGCTAGATCTCATTGGTTTATTCCTAGCAGATATAATCATGCCATGAAAACTGAGAAATTTTCTTCGAGACTGAAGATGCCTTTGTAAAGCCGGAACTACAGCTCACTGCAAAACGAAGCTCAGGTGGCCTCGATGTAAACTAGTACGAAGTAAACTAATACACCAGTGGGGAAATAGCCAATGTTTCGACCTCTTCAGCCGCGAGGTGGAAAAGCATTCATGATGTATAATATGCAATGTTTCGGTAAAATCAGTGGGTCAATTCTGAACCAACGAGAAATCTTTTCCGGGAAGCAACAGTGGATTTTAATTTAATGGGAAGCTTCCACTTTTGTAGCGAGAGATACATAGGCCACAATTCGCCGTTTCGCGTACCTCCAACAGGTGCAATGCATGCGCGAGGAGCCGAGTGACGTCCCAGCGTGCAGCTGGCGCAGCCTCGCTGCCTCTCCGACCACGTCGCTTCGCCAGCTGTGCGCATGCGCGAGGAGCCGAGTGACGTCACTACGCGAGCTGCACGACTAGCGCTACTGCACATGCGCAAGGAGGCTGCGTCGCCTTATAAAAAGGGTGATACAGCCGCGGTGTATAACCGAAGAGTTGTCTCCCCTGATGGGGCTGGTGCAGGGGGTCACCGGCCTGGCACCGAATTTTTATCTGTTCTAGGCCGTCATTGCACACGCCACCGCTGGTGGTGGACGAAGGCTGTTGTTGCGGAGCGCGTCTTTCTTTCCCTCTTCCTTTTCTTTCTTATCTATATTCCCTTCTATCTGCACGAGGCAGCGGAGGTGGCTCAGCTACAGAGCCAGTAGCAGGCCCGTGCATTTTCTTTTCTTTCTTCCTACAGCCACAACAACAACAACAACGGTGTATAACCGCTTGACATGGAGATGAGCCGGGTTGCAGCCGAGCGGCGCTGTAGACTGGAGAATCTTATTGAGGGGCTTTAGACAATCTCAACTCGTCCGACGCCGAGGTTGCGGCCTCGCGGCTGGCCACCGAGAACAGGAAGAACAAACGGTGCAAGACCAAGAGAGAGGCGGAGACGCCGAGGCAGAGAGAGGAGAGCCTGGCCAAGAGAAGGCGTCGGACCGCGGAGCGGCGCGTGTCCTGGCCTCGCTGGAAAGCGATGCGGCGATGGAGGACGACGTCTAACCTGGACCCGGCCAGCGACCCTCGCACGCAGACCACACAGTGGGGATCCACGACCGACCTTGTCTACCAGAGACAAACTTTCCAATCAAGCTACAGTGTTGGAGCCATAGAGGCGGCTGCCTGCTACTTTACCGATTATCAGAAACAAGATAAGCAACAACAAGAAGAGCATCAACAAGAGTTGTCAATAATAAATGCTCCACCCTTTGCAGCATAACAAAATGTCTCGTCTTTAATGTAGTCACAATTAGACGTAACGGGGGGGGGGGGGGGGGCATATCTAAACGATAAGGTGTAATCAAGTTAAACCTGTACTTCTCGCTACGTATATCCTGGCATAGCTGATGCTAAGCCACTGCCATTTTCTTTTTTTTTTTTTCAATGAACCGTCAGCCTGTTCACATCTCATCCTTCATGAGAGGCAAGCAGACCAGCCTTCTTGAACGAAAACCTAATGAATTAAATAATCAAATGTTTTTATCTTTTCGTGCAAACGTATACAGCGATAGAGAGCGCCCGGCGCCACTTTGTGCGCATGCGCGCCTGTTGCTGGTGTTCGCCGCCGTTTGGCCGGCAGCTCCCGCCGCGCTTCTCCCCAGTAGCCTCTACTGCTCGCCGCCAGGGGAGGCGTGGTGCTGGCGTCGCGCGCCATTATTTGAGCTTGGATTCCCTATGAAACCTTGTTCATTGGGCGTGCTGAGTGGGCAGGCCCAACGAGACCAGTAGCAAGAGGACTGGAGAAATGATAAAAGCGAACTTGATTTCAGAAGGATAGTAAAAAAAAAAGTGGGGGGCGGGGGGAGGGATGACTCTAGGGTGCTTTGGATGCGTACCTACCCGCCACTCATAAGAACATTATCCAGCTCGCCCTGAGCTTTTAAGGGCTAGGTGGGCACCAAAGAGCGTTGCCAAGGTCGGAAAGATGTACTACCCGTGCGGCTATCCAGATGGCGTGCGCGTGCAGGCTCTCTGCTGTTTGCTGCTATACGGATATTGCTTTCCCTTCTTAAAGGCGACTGTCGCCTTTGGGGCCCAGACTGGCAGTCCAAACCATGTTTTGATGTTGCTCCCTTCTGCTCTTTCTCTATGATTCCTTTACTGCTGCTACTATATACTATCATTCACGCGACAGCTAAGAATCCGGGTGCGTCCCTTGTTTTGCTTTTGATTGTTCGTTCTCTGCTTCGCACGTAGCTGGGGCCAGCCATATACGACAACGCCTACACACTTCTTCCTGTTTTCTCGGAAATTTATATCTACCTCCCAGGCGTGTTCCCCTCTTCCTCTTCCCATCGGCTAAGCACGACGCCGGTCGATTCCCGGCGGCGACCTACATAGACAACGAGGCCCATATAAATTCACGGGGCGTCGTCTGAGCCGAGCTTTTACCAAATTTGCCCCCCTCCTCCCGCTGCCCACTCACACCGCATGGCCCCCATCCAGCCCTTCACGTTCCAGTGGCGGGGAACGGACGGAGGAAGAAGGGCCGGGCGTAGCCTCCTCGGGTCTCACGCGAACGTCGCCAGCGAGACGACGAGACTGCGATATGAAGACGGGCCGCAATTAACGGCCCTTCGCGAGGAGAGGGAAAGTGTGCGCGCGCTCACGCTCCGGAAAAACAAAAGCGCCGCTGATGTGGGCCGCGCTGTCGTCCGCATCGGGACGGTCACGTCTGCCCGCGGCTCTGGATGGACGGCCGGCCTGGCAACGCGGAGATTTCGCTTTCTTCCCACCGGCAACGCTGAGCACGCATCACGGCTATACTGCTGAGCGGCGTTGCCGTCTTCCGTGCAAAGTGACGAGGATCTAGGCCGCGGGTAGCAGGCGTGAGCGGCGGACACTACGCCGGGTGCCTCTATGCTATCTATCACCACAGTGCAGGGTGACTGCTCGGTCTGCAGAAACCATACTGGGGCGCAAAAAATGTATATCCATCGCTTTATAGGGATATGTGAGTGTCTACCAGAATTAACATCCGCTGCTCGGCTGCAACATGATGTTCCTGCATAGCCATGTCGTCTTCATGTTGTGACTGGAGTTTCAGTGAAAGTTTGTGTGTCATAGTCAGACAATAAAGAAAAAAGAAGAATTAGTCAATCTCGCGGCCTTTTTAATAGTCGAAAATCCACGTTTACAGAATGATCCGCCAGTGCAACTGGTATGCAGCATTGAGTCTCTGACCCACAACGTGGGGTAGGTGTTTCCACCCTGTACGAAGATGGCCATTCAACGTAGTACATCATCCCTTAACTCGTCGCTCAGTGAGCCGCACTGCACCGTATTTAAGGGGGGACAGTGAAAGTAAAATGGTAACAATGCATTGAACAAGTATATTCTGCTTTCTTGCGTAGGTAGCCTTACTCTTATACCAAAGGTTACTGGAGCGCTAACGGACGGGCATTTGAGCCATTTGCCGCGAGATCGACCTAGAGGTGGCGCCACCGTAACTCCGGTAGTGTGGATCGGCAGCCGGCGGCGCTCGCAGAAACGCACGCTGCGTAGGTCTGCTTCCGAGTTTAAGGCGGGTTTGTTGGCGATGAAAACCTGTCTTCTGCAGTATTTCTGCAATATTGCAGAAAAAGATCCAAGGATTTCGCCAATGCAGCAGAAGAAGAGCGGGTTTTAGGAAAACAAAGCACGCAACCACCAGACTTCCAGATTTACCTTGCACGTTTCTTGAGCTGTACCGCGCTGCGCCTAATGCTTGGGCCTGCCTAATGACAGCTTTGTTTTTCTTATCGACCTTTAAACAGTTTGCGCGCGTCTCATGTGAGTGAGACCGGCAAATTTAGTGTCAAGCCCACGCAGATACCTGCAATACTTTAGATTGAATCGAGAAAGCCTGGTTCATTATATCGTACTTGACTCGAGGATTAAGCAGGTTAAATGTAGCACTGGCAGCGCACTGCATGGCGAGTTGCTTTATACTGACTGCACATCAACTCTGGCCCCAGACAACCGTGCACAAGTATCCCCCAAAAATGAGATCACGCCGACAATATACAGGAAACCTCGCCGCACAGGAAAGCTGATTGTTCACGTGTACAGCGCTGAGTGGATTGAATTTGCCGAGATGCTTTTTGCGGCCACTGACATAGAATGTGATAGCGTATTACTGCATGCGCCACTAACTGTAAATGATTTCCTGAAACCGAGGAAAGTATAAGGAATTTCTGATGTGTGTGATGTTAATATATAACGGTAAATTAGTAGTGTAATTATTTTGTTTTTCAATGCGAATAAATTTCACCGTGTGAGAGAACTTTTACACACTTGACAGAATTTACAATAATCAGCGATTAATTTTCAGTGACGTTAAAGTGCAAGCTACGAATTACTCGCTGCGAAGACATCGTTATAAACTGTCATGCACTGTCATGTTCTGGGAAGCAATTTTACAGGCTGAAAATTTCTTTATCACTAATTATTTAGCAGTGGCTAAATCTTATGCGAAGTAAAATATTAGGGTTGCTTCCAAAACAGTTGCCGGATATAAAACTATTCCGAAAGAAATGGAGGTCATCTTATCATGCGACTATAAAGATGTATTTATTCCCGAACTAAACACTGATATTTAAGCCCGCATGAAGCTGTTTTACTCCCCTTGTCAGAAATGAAGAGTTTGCTCGGAAGACAGCACTTGAACGAAAAGGGATTATAATGATTATAATAGGCTACCATTAAAGTACATTAATCTAGGTGTATTATGTAATATTTAGAGTAAAAATTAGGAGCAGGGAATATGTTTCTGAAACATTCGAGCATTTCTCTAAAGCAAAATGTGCTGACTAAAACAAAAAGAAAAGAAAAGAAAAGAAATGCACATTGGCCCGGGTTCAACGCATGAAAGCGGCATCGGCTATGACGGATGATTGCAGAGGCTGGTTTTGGTGTCGTTTTTTTTTTTCATTATTATTTTTTTCATTATTGGGATTGTTTATTTTGCAGTCAAATCCCATAGCAGGGGAACGCCTTTTGAAACGGTTGTGATTGAATCCCCCGTTCTCGAAATCAGCAGACGAGCGCCCTTACCATTGAGACACCGCGAGAGAGGTTTAAAAAAAAAAAAAAAAAAAAAAAAAAAAAAAAAAAGACTACTCACACAACTTTATCGTGCATAAGACGGCATAGTAGGCATAGAGTGGTCTGTTCAAACTGCATTCTGCTATATGAAGCAGTCCGCGGTGGCATATGTTTCAGTAGCTGCGGTTTTCCAAACAGAAACGGGAATATGCGATTTCTGAGCGTTTGCATTAACTTTTATTGACGGCAGCGACCTGTTTTGCTTTGACGCGGCGGTAACGACATTACCACTTCGTTTGAGACATTGCATGTCAAAGGATCTCAAGCGCCGAAGACCGCGATGGATGATGTCCTTATCCAAGCATGACATGCTCGATATGGACAAGTATTCTTTTTTTTTTTAATGAAGCGTGGGGTTATAGACTTTTCATATTTATTTTGCAAGAAGCATATAGGTAAGCAAAAGCTCACAGGAAGCGCGAAACAAACAAAAACACTCCTGTACACGCCGTACGCGCGCGTAAATCACTGCGGACTGGCACGCCACGCGAAAACGCATCCACGCTGAGTAGGTTTCGCCGCTGAGCCGCAAGGTAGCGACTCTGCTCGATCTTGTGGAAAACCAGTTTCCTGCCCCTTCGCCGCGACCGACCACAACCACCCCAACGAGCTTCATGGCAGCGCCGGCTGGGAGAGGAGGTAAATACCTCCCCTTGGGGGAAGGAGACCAGCGAGGGGTGCGCCGCCAAGAGGCCTACGCGGGTTCCCGCGAGAAGACGAAAGAGATTCTGGATCCAGCCGGCAGCGAGAACGGTCGTCTCCCGCCGCCTCTCCCGGCAACTGCCGGGGGATAGCGGGCACGGAGTACGCAGCGCACACGGGAGGACCCGTCGTGCACGACCGCCCATCTTCTGGTTCCCAACGGCGAAGCGACCGGTAAATACCGCACGCTCTCGCCGCCTCCCGCGGCAAACGCCGTGGTACGGCTTTGTCCGAAGAATGCGGCGCGCACGGGAGATCCCGGCCGCCATATTCACGGCGCGTGCAAATGTCCGCCGCCGCAGTCGCACCCCCATTCCCCAGCCGGTGAGTCAAAAGTCCTTCTTACGTAGCCTTGCCCTTCCAAGGAATACCTTGTTGATGTATAGCTAGCCGGCATGCTCTGTATTATTTGCAAGTGCAATAAATAGCATTGGAGTATTAACGCTGTGTTGTCCCCGTCCTTTGTCCCCTTTGTTCCCCTCCGCGGGTCGCTAGCGAGGACGCTGCACCTGCGGAGTAGGAGCGGGGCGGAAGACCGTCCCCCCTCATATTACCACAATGGCGCATCAACGTGGTTCTCTCGTGCAGAAGCACTTGAGCTAGTTACCCCTCCCTAGGGACAAAGGACGATAGTCAGTTCGCGGCGTGGAGTGCCTGCCCGGACTTTTAACATTAGGCCTGACCCGACATCGCTATGCTAGCAAGGCTAATATGCTTTCTTGACGGCGAGGTGGGAGGAGTTGCAGCGAGAACAAATGGTCGTGCGTGTATTTGTGTGTGTGCGCGTGTGTTTATGTGTGTGGAGCATTTTTATTTGTGTGTGTGTGTGTTTGTGTGTGCCGACTTCCGAGGCCTTTGAGAGGTACAGCCACGAGGTCCGTACATGGAGCACGAGACCGAGCCGTCCACGGAGAACAGCACGCCGGAAGCGAGTGAGTGCCTCAGCCGGGACGGTGGCCCTACTTTTCTTGTATATAGTTGTAAATATTTCCTCTTCTGTCTCTTTGGCTCTGGGAGCCAGGTGCCGCAATCGGCTGACTGGTATTGCAGCCGTGATTGCCGGAAAGCACCGGGGCGCTCCGACACCGCTGGACGCAGTGGGCGCCGTTCGCTCAGAAGTTGCCTTTGGATGGCAGCGAGCGAGTAGGGCCACCCTGGGTTCCTTGGCGGAGATGCACATCCTCGCGGCGCTGCGTTCTAGCTATTGTCCTTAGCGCTAGAGCGAGTAGGCTTAAGGCTCTTTTTGGGAGCTGCCTGTCGCACATCGGAGGACAGGCTAACCGTGGCATACAGCATGCGCAAATGCGGTTTGCTTGTTTTATATTGACCTCGCTGTAGCCGAACATCTCGCTGGATTAGAGAAAGCTAACTTCGTTCAAATGAACTTGGTATTTTAGGGCTGAGAAGGAGAATCTGAAATTTTGTGGAACCAGATTATTATGCCGGCAAACGAACCGCGGATGCCCGTGCTTCGTTCGGATTAACGGAACGCAGTGCGGTGCCGGATAAAATTGTTTGGCACTCGCATTGGCCCGCATTTTACCAAATGGTCATTTTGCTGAATTTATTCAACCTTTTTGGAGATCCGGAGGGTTGTGCAGATATCAAGTGAAGCCGCCTGGACCTGCTGCCATTGTTTACGTTCCTGCCTGCTGCCCTGCGGCCGTGAATCACCGAAGCTCGGAGTCTCACGGAACCAGTCCGGCTTGACGGGAGAGGAGGCCAACCCCTACCTGCCAACAAAGGCGCGCCAGCGGGAACAACACCCTCCCGTCACGCTGACTTCTGGGACCTGCCGATGGACAGCGGGGGCCCCTTCACCTTGCTGCTCGTCGGATGACACCAACGTTTGGATCGCCTGCTAAGCCTGGTGTTTACCTCTCGGATGGCGTCCAAGGAGCAGCTCTCGACAACCTTAGGTGAACATTTAAGGAGGGAGGGATGTGGAAAACCAGTTTCCTGCCCCTTCGCCGCGACCGACCACAACCACCCCAACGAGCTTCATGGCAGCGCCGGCTGGGAGAGGAGGTAAATACCTCCCCTTGGGGGAAGGAGACCAGCGAGGGGTGCGCCGCCAAGAGGCCTACGCGGGTTCCCGCGAGAAGACGAAAGAGATTCTGGGTCCAGCCGGCAGCGAGAACGGTCGTCTCCCGCCGCCTCTCCCGGCAACTGCCGGGGGATAGCGGGCACGGAGTACGCAGCGCACACGGGAGGACCCGTCGTGCACGACCGCCCATCTTCTGGTTCCCAACGGCGAAGCGACCGGTAAATACCGCACGCTCTCGCCGCCTCCCGCGGCAAACGCCGTGGTACGGCTTTGTCCGAAGAATGCGGCGCGCACGGGAGATCCCGGCCGCCATATTCACGGCGCGTGCAAATGTCCGCCGCCGCAGTCGCACCCCCATTCCCCAGCCGGTGAGTCAAAAGTCCTTCTTACGTAGCCTTGCCCTTCCAAGGAATACCTTGTTGATGTATAGCTAGCCGGCATGCTCTGTATTATTTGCAAGTGCAATAAATAGCATTGGAGTATTAACGCTGTGTTGTCCCCGTCCTTTGTCCCCTTTGTTCCCCTCCGCGGGTCGCTAGCGAGGACGCTGCACCTGCGGAGTAGGAGCGGGGCGGAAGACCGTCCCCCCTCATATTACCACAATCTCGAGGCCAATAGTAACGACAACACGAGAGGTGGTGGTGGTGGTAGTGGTTGATTTATTATTTTTTTTTTTTAAATAATCAAAAAGAAGAAAAAGAGTGTTGCCGGCCGCGGCAACTGCTATCTAAAAAACTGAAGCACTTGAGCTGCGGCCGGCGGGAAGGAAAAGGGGATAGGGAGAGGATAGCAAGGGGAAGTAGAGAGGGGAGCGATAGGAAGAAAGGACAGGGGAGCTTTGTACATTATTTACAGGGTAAAGACAGTCAACGAGTTCGCATCGCTCGCGCGCAAGTGTCCGAGCACTGTCCACGAATGCCAGCGCGCGAGCGGCCCCTGCAATTATTTAGAAAATATATACACATAGTCGCGCGCACGTAGCGTCCTGTCGCAGACAGATCGCGCGCGCGACGCAATGCACCAGCTGCCGGGGTGGGGCGCCCGGCAGCATACGTCCAAGGTAGCACACACGGAGCGTTCAGGTCACGCACGCACTACCTGGCGAAGAGCAAGCGAGGCTTCAAGCCCGCCCGCTCGATGAACGCACAGAGGCTCACCATTGCCCTGTCACGGGTGCGCGCACTGCCTCGCGGCCACAGGAGCGTCTCGATGCTGTCCGGGATGATTCCGAGCGCCCTATAAGCCGCGAGCATCTCGCGACGTGGCTCTGCGGATGCGGTACAGCGAAGCAGCATGTGCTCCAATGTCTCCACTGCACCGCAATCACCACACACGTCGCTCGACGATAGTCCGTGGCGCACCCGTCTTACCCCGGGCCACACGCAGCCGACGCGCACTCGGATGAGCATTGCACGCTGTAGGCGCGACAATGAGCGCGCGCCGACAGCAGGGATGCGCTCTCCTCGCGCGATGCGTGGGTCCGGGTGTTGCTGACGGAGGTGGTCATAGATTACCGCGCGCACGTCCTCCAGAGCGAGAAGTTCGTCGCTGGGAGGGAGTTGATGTGCGGCGGTGGCGAGTTCATCGGCTTGCTCATTGCCGTGTATGCCGCAATGGCCGGGCACCCACTGCGCGCGAATGCTGCACTTTCGTTCTGCGAGGTGCTCGAGGCGCTCGCGTATCGCGCACAGCAGCGGTGTGCCACGGCCGGGAGTCTGCAGGCGGCTGAGGGCGGCGCGGGAGTCACACAGCAGTGCACACCTGGGAGGTGGCGGAGCCATGGTGAGCAATAGGTCAAGGCCCAGGCGAAGGCCCAGTAGTTCCGCCGTGGTCGAAGAGCCCAGGTGTGTCACTCTTTGCTGGCGGTGCAACTGCAGGGCAGGGATGGTGGCCGCTGCGGCGAGCGAGCAGCTTTCTCTCGCCACGGAGCCGTCAGTGAAAACAAGCAGGTGGTCGCTTAGTTGCTCGTGTATGACGGCTCTGGCTAGCTGTTGCACCGCACAGAGTGGTGTGCTGCGTTATCCCGCGATGCCGATGATCTCGCGCTGTACCTCCGTCGTGAGGGGCCAGGGGGAGCAGAGGCCGTAGGGGGGCGTGGCACGCGTCAGCTGGTCATACTCCTGCAGCGCCGCACCCATTCTAGAGCGTGGGAAGTTCCGAAGGCGCTGCAGGAGTTCGCCGCCGTCTGGTGCGCGGTGAAGGCGGTCGATGTGGTGCAGCGCTCGCTGTGTGGCCTGTAGCTGCAGTGGCCACGCGCCTGCCTCGGCGAGTGTCGCTTCGCATTGAGAGTTACTCGGCAGGCCAAGGCAGGTTCGCAGCGCTTTGCGATGCTGCACCTCCAGTGCTCTCCACGATGGTTTGCGCACCGTCACGAGTGGCAGTGCGTAGAGAATCGCCCCCACGGCTGCTGCGTTGTAGAGGCGCAGCGCAGCCTTCTGGGAAATCCCCTGGCCCCGGGCGGTGAGCTTGTGCACGGCGGCGGTGGTCCTCTTCATCTGCTGGCATGCCCTGGTCGCCGCGGGACGGAAGGAGAGGCGCTGGTCGATATCTAGGCCTAGGTACCGCACGGAGCTTTTCCACGGCAGCGGCATCCCAGCCAACGTTAGCGGTGAAAGGCGGGAGCCCCTGCGAGCGCCGCAGGCCATGGCCGCGGACTTGCCCGGGCAGAGCGCCAGACCGAGATCACGCAACCGGGCGTCTATCGCGCAAAGGGCCCCCTGAAGGCACTCTCTGACGCGGGGAGCCTCGCCCGGCGGCCCCAGGCACCACAGTGCGATGTCGTCCGCATACATGGAGATGTACACACGGTGCCGGTTGACTGCGGGCAGACAGCCCGGCACCGCCGACATCGCCACATTGAATAGAAACGGCGACAACACCGATCCTTGCGGAACGCCTAGATCCACCGGACGGGGGCGCGAGAGAGCCCCTCCTACACGCACGCGAATAGTGCGCGCGTTGAGGAAGCCCTGCACATAGCGCAACAAGCGCCCGTTCACGCCTGCCTCTTCCAGCCTCGCGAGGATCACCGCACGGCGGACGTTGTCAAACGCACTCGACACGTCGAGCAGCAACAGCAGTGCGACCTGCCGCGCCGCTACGGCGTGCTCGAGCGCAGAAACCACGTCTGCGATTGAGTCCGCCGTGCAGCGCATCCCTCGAAAGCCTGTCTGACACTCATCGAACAAGTCCGCCTCCGCGGCCCGCGTGTGTAACCGCTGGAGCGCCATATGCTCCATCACCTTACAGGCCGCCGACGTCAGCGCCACAGGGCGATATCCGCTGAGCTCCGTGGGTGAGCGACCTGGCTTCGGTAGCGGGCAGACGACCGCTGTGCGCCACTCCTCCGGTAGCTCCCCGCGTTCCCACACCAGGTTCAGTTGCCGCAGAAGGACTTGACGTTGCTCCGCGTCCAGGTTGCGTAGCATCTGGTAGGTCACCCCGTCGGGCCCGGGCGCTGAGCGGCGGGTGCAGCGGCGCAGGGCGTTATTCAGTTCCACCGCTGTGAAGAGCGCGTTGCACGGGCCGTCGTCCGGGGCGGAGGAAACGACATTGGCATCGGGGCTCGGGCTCGGTGTAGTCGCTGCGATGGCAGCGGTGCTCGCGGGGCATTGCGGCGCAAACCGGTCAGCGAACTGCTCAGCTAGTTGTTGGGTTGTTTGGCCGCTTGAGATGGCGAGAGCGGCGAGGGGCTGAGGGTTCGCCTGAGGTGTAGTGATGCGCCGCAGGGTGGTGAAGAGCCGCCGGGAGCTGCGATCCTTCTCCATCGTATTGCACAGAGAAGCCCACTGCCGGCGGTAGAGCTTGTTAGCGTGCCGCCTTGCTGCCGCGTCCAGCCGATTGTAAACCGTCCAGTCTTCCGGTCTGTCCGTCCGTAGCGCCCTGCGTTCTGCGATGTCTTTCTTGTCACGCAGATCGAGCAGCTTCTTGTCGGGTGTTGGCTGACCAGCTCGCACTTCTGCGTGACGCGTGGCTGCGAGAGCGCTCCGGACGAGACTGGTGAAGAAATCGGCACCGGATGCAGCGGCGGCGTCTACCTCGCGGCGAAAGTGGCCCCAATCTACTATTGAGTAGGTGCGCATAGGGCGCGCTTCTTTAGCAGTGGGCTCTATGGTGATGGAGAAGTGGTCCGAGCCCCAGAGAGATGGTGCACGATGCCAGGTCGCCTCGATGCCGCTGGACGCGAACGCTATGTCGATGCAGGAGCCGGGCAAACCGCGTCGTCGAAAGGTGGGCTGGCCAGTGTTGAGGGCGGCGAGTCCCAGCTGTGTTGCTGTGTTGTGCAAGTCGTCACCGCGCCGATCATTGCGCGCACTTCCCCACGCACAATGATGAGCATTGAAGTCCCCAACGATTAGTTGGCGTGGGGCACAATACGTCGACAGTGCACGGAAACACAACACATTCCAGGCCACAGCTGGGCGCACATAAACACTTGCCACTGATGTGTCAACACCTCCGACGCGCACTGTCACTGCCACGCACTCCTGGGCGTTGCTCGTCGCCGCCGCCGTGTCGACGAGAGCGTGCTGAACGTCGCGCCGCACATACATAGAGGCCCGAGATTTCCCAGGTCGGTGGTTCGGGTCGCCGCAGGGGATTGCCGTACATGACACCTCCTCACAATTTGTTGGTGAATGGTAGCCAACGTATCCGGGCAGCCGCATTTGGGGCTCCCCTTCCCAGAGGCGGACGTACGTCTCCTGTAGCGCGATTACCTCTGGTTGCTCTGATGTTATGCGCGAGCGGAGCTCGGGATATCGCGCCGCGAGGGAACGCACGTTCCACTGCAGGACTGAGGGAATGCGTGGGGCTGCCCGGCGACTAGCCATGGTGTTGGCTGTTTAGTGTAGGAGGGCCTGTCGCTTCCTCGCAGATGCGGCGACCCTCAGAGCCCTCCGGTAGCAACACGCTGAGTGCGCGCAGCGCGGCCTGTAGGCGCGCAATTAGGGCATCACGCGCATCCGGAGGGCCGCCAACGGAGGTGGTGGAAACGGGCCTTGCGTGGGTATGGGGCTGCTGCTGTTGCTGCTGCTGCGGCTGCCGGGACTGTCGCCTCTGGGACTGCTGCTGCTGGGACTGCTGCTGGGGCCGCCGTCGCTGCTGCTGCTGCAGCTGCCGCGGTTGCGGCTGTTTGCTGAGGCTCGCAACATGCGCGTAGCTGCGCTTGCTTCCTTGTTGTTGCAGGGCTGGCGAGACCGTTTCTTCCAGAACAACAGCGCGCACGGCCCGCCGCGAGAGAGGCACTTCTGACGTAGCCAATATAGTAGCGACATGCCTCTCTCGCTGCCAGTGAGGACATGCCGGGTCTGTGGCCGCATGCCGGCCGCCGCAGTTTGAGCAGCGTGGTTTCCTACTAGTGCACGCGTCGATGTCGTGTGGTCCACCGCAGCGGGTACAGCGCGCGGCAGCTCTGCAGGCCTCGGTGGCATGTCCCAGGCTGGAGCAGCGGCAACACTGCAGTGGCCGCGGGCGGCAGGGCCGGACGGGGAGACGCCGCCTGTATATCGATACATGTGACGGCGGCGTCGGCGCCGCAAACCGGAGAAGCAGCGTGCTTCCCGACAGCGACGCCGATGTCACAGCCACTGTCGTCTCTATAGCAGCAAGCAGCTGATCTGCCGAGCGACGCGCGTCAACGCCGAATACGAGTCCGGTGGACTGATTGCGAGGGGCTGGTTCCTTAGCGCGCACTGCCAGGCCCCGGATCACTGTTGTGGCGAGCAGCGAGCCAAAGGTGATCTCACATCCAACGTCCACCGCTACCACGTTCCGGCGTGTGTTAACGCGAACCGCCAGCACACCCGGGCGTGGGCTCAGCTCCTCAGCAATCTCCCATCCCTGTTCCTTTGTGATGGCAGCGCCGCGGTCCTCCGGCCGGAACAGAACTGTCCAGTGCAGCCCCTCGTGAGATGGCACAGCAGCAGCAGCTTTCTGGAGGGCAGCCCTGCGTCTCCGTTGGGCTCGGGTTGAGACCTGGCTCCAGGGAATCAGGCCGGTGGCTTCCTGTGAGCACGCGGGTGCCATCGGGGGGTGGCTCTCTTCGCTGTCAAGCGGGCGTACGAACGGACGGCCGTTCGTCTGGTCCCGCGTCGGGCTCAGGCTGGCTGCAGCATGCTCACGGGCGGTGTCCGTTGGCGCCTGCTGCTCATCCTCAACCTGCGTCCTCGCCATCAGCTGATCATTCGTAGTGCTGGTTTCCCTTCCTTCGAGAGCGGAGGGAAGACGGCCGGCAGGTGTGAGAGGGGAGGCAGAAGGGGTGACGCATAGCGCTTCGCGCTTAGCAGCAGATTCCTCCCCACTGCTGCCATTGTCCTCCTCTATCTCCCCTGAGTTGGTGGAACGACGCCTCTTGCGATGGGTCGTCTCATCCATGGCATTGTCCGCATTGTTGAGGGCCTCCTGAACAATAGCTGCCCCGGCTGACTCTCTTACTTTCTCAATCATTCGAGCCCAAATTACTAAGGATTCAAGTGGTCCAATGTTTCGTATTATGAGTTTACGACATTAGACATGCGCAAGGAATGCCACGATATAAAAATTAGAATACAGAAGAAAGAAAAAACAAAGTGCATCTTATGCAGAAAACGTGAAAGAGAGAGAGAGAGAGAGAGAGGGGGAGGGGAGGGAGGGAGGGAGGGAGGGAGGGAGAAACCTAGGTCCCTGCTCACAACGCACTTCTACTGCGCCGAAATCATGGCGTGTCTGCAGTGAGCAAGCAATTATGAATTTAGCGCCATTAGTCTTTCAGTAAAGCAATTACTCGACTCCTTTATTCCTCTTAAAACCTCAAAATAATGCGTCCCACACATGTTGCCTGTAAATTCTAGTTTTTCCCTTTCTACGTTTACTGGTAAATGAGTAATCGTCTACGAGCCGCCTCACAATTCTCTAGCAGTTCCATGTCGCCGTATTCGTCATCAACGACAATCCCTGTGCGTGCGCTGCAATACAAGGGCATCTCCAATTTTCTATTGAAAAGCCGGATATGAGCTTTAAAGAGAATTCGGTACACCGGTTTACTGTACAGGGTGGACATGCATAAAAACAGAAAGAGTTGCCATACGAGTTCGGCGCGTGTGTGATTCGGCGGCACTGGTTGGGCCCTGGCTTTAAATAATAATAATAATAATAATAATAATAATAATAATAATAATAATAATAATAATAATAATAATAATAATAATAATAATAATAATAAACTCAGAGCTGTAAAATAACACTTTGCCTGCACCATAAGACTCATCCTTTGCAACAGCACACGAGTACGTTAACCACCATTTGCTCACATCATTTCGATAAAAATGTAAAAAAAAAAATACTTTCCAGTTATTGTGAATATGCACTCTTCAGTTTTCCGACAACTTATGTAATACCCATTTTAAGGGCCTTTACGGTAATAAAATGAAATGAAATGCCAAATGCAGAAATTGCGGTTGTAGTTAGCTGATTGTCCTGTAGGCATGCTGATTTTATTTTCCTTATATGAGGAGGCGATCAACGTTCCGCACTTTTATTAGAAATCCGTGTATTGCAAAGACAGCTCAAAATACCTTAATTTATCAGCGCAACTGTTTTTTCATTCTGTTAGAACGCATGCTGTCCTTGTATATCTGGCGCAATAGTGCGTTTCATGTTGCGTACTTTGGCTTCACATGAAGAGAGTGGAGCAGCGACGCCACTAATTCCCTTCCGACTGTGCCTTTTACATGTTCGAACAGTGAAGAAAGCGCTGACCAAACGAACGCTCGGTCAGTTAATATTAAGAACTGCAACAATAGGAAACCGAAGAAGTTGTGAAAAAGGGCACAGCCGTTTGTTGCTCCTATATTTCAAGTTCTCTTTCTAATAGGTCGATATAAATAGATAGTGAATTCGTCATAGCTACTTGGTGCCCTGCGTCGCACAAATAGACAATCGGCAGATGATCAATAAACACTGAAAAATTCGGCAATATTGACAGAAACGCGAGAACGGTTCCAATAAAACGACAAGGAGTGAATATTCACCCGTTTTGTTGAGAAATAGACTTGTTTTACAGAGCACGATTGCTCTCCGCGAAATAAACGACAGACTAGTGAGCGTCGCTTAATTTTATCGCGCTGTTCATCTCTGAATGCGCTTCGTCAGCTGTCTGAATCTCCCTTCCAAGAAAGTTAGAATTTATTGGAAAAGTTGGCTCTTGACCTGGTAAAGTTGTGAATTGCAGCGTCTGTCCAAAACCCGGTATAATTGTTTTCTTTTTCTTTTTTTTTTTTAATCAGGAACTTGCTGGCAAAATAAGCTCCTAGTTCATTTTCCTTTTTTTGTTATCAACGGTAAATCAGCTAGCCCGCACCTCAACTTAGGTAAGCTTCATAAGTTCGGATTTTTTTTTTTTTAGAGCAGAAATACATTTTTGGTTCCCCGCGGTACGCAGCCCCTGATGTTCAGCTGATGCTAGAATACTTCGGCTCCTAGAGTTTTAAGAGTGATTTTTTGTGATGGAAGGTGCGCCAAAGGCCGATCTAGGCATTCCGCTCGCTTTTTATTAGGTTATATTTCCTATTCGGAAAGCGGTTTTACATGAATGCGACGGGATGTTCCTTGTGTCTGGTATAAATAGCACTGATTTGCATCGGGTAAATACACATTTCGTATTTGCATGTTTCACTGAAGAAGAACCATAGAATAAAAATTCTAAACTTATAGCCGGAAACGTCGTGAAGTCTGAAAGTCCGTGTTCAACATTTTCCCCTCCAGCTAGTACGCTACTGTTTCTCCAATTCGTTGTAATGGTGAAGGTTGCGAAAACCATTAGCCCGCGCGGCTGACTTGCTAATAGCACCCCCCCCCCCCCTCCTAAAAGAAAAAGAGAAACGCTTTGTAAGCAACGAAAAAGAAATGCGCTGAGCGCGTCAGTGTACTATATATTCGCTCGAATGTCAACGCCTGAGGGTATTAATCGAAATGAGTTGATATTTTCTAAGCTAGGCTATCTCAGTGAAATTCGGCTGTCTGCGCCAAAATATGAAGGGTCCTAGGCGCAGTTTTCGACGAACCGCTTGAACCGTTCTCAAAACGTGAACATATTAAAGAGATCACGCCGGTTTCTTCACTGCCAGCACAGCTGGTATGATCAAAGCGCTTCGATTTTCCCTTGCACATCATCGCGTGTTCCTTCTTTGTAATTTCACGACCCACTTTTGCACAGGTTATACACTGACAAAAAGACTCACTGTAATAAAACGCACCACGATGATGCGTGCACGGAATCACTGTCTATCGGCGTAGTCATCGTCATACAGAGACACGCGTCATCCACGGTGAATCATCGCACGCAGCCACACAGCCACACAGCCCCATCAGCGTCTCGCCTTAAGCGGGACAGTTTAGGCACCTTCAAAGCCACATCGTAAGCAAAACTGTGTCACGTGCATTATCGCGTCCTTCAGCAAGACTATGGGGGCACTTTTCTTTTTCCTCCCCTGCCCGAAAGAAATCACCCAGAAAACGAGGTCAATGTCTCGCGCATTTTACGCAATGTACTCAGCAAATGTGTCCCGGAGCTGCAATCCTTGAAAAATCACTAGGTGGAGAAATCATTGAGAGGCAAAGAAAACGAAAAAAGAAAGAAAGTCAGCCCACGAAAGTATTCGCCAATTCTACCGTCCGGCGGCCTACAGGTTGAGTGTGCGCGATGTCCACCATGCATTTATTTCTGGCATTTTTTTTTTCTTGCACCAGTGTATATTCTTGTCCTAAGGAGACAGTATCATTCAAGGACGCTGGCATGCTCACAGTCTGTACCCAGTAAGTGGCGATCTTCTCGGTAGGTGGCGTCAGCTCTAATTGCATGCGCTGCAGTTATCGGCTTGTTCTTCGACCGAGAGACATGACGTAAGGGCGCGCCGCCTGTCGTTTTCTTTTCCTAAAGAAAACAAGAGCCAATAACCGAACGAAAACACGATTCGCTCAAAAAGAGGCTTTTCGTGGCAGCGGACGACGCGTCATTCCAAGTTATCGATAAACAGCAACGGTGTCCCTGCCGCACGCCGCGTTGCGCAACTTTCCCAAACTCGAATGTGTTCTCATGGTTATTAAATTCAATTTCAACCGTTTTCGGTGTCCGAAAGCAAAGAGATAACCGGAGGCCCTGCTGTTTGCGGACGGCGGAGGAATAAAAAAGACGGGGGGAAGAAAGGCTGGCGGGAACCTGCGGGTGGGAGAGGGTAAACAGCTTGCGCAAGGGGGAAGCAGAACTAGGGCCTACAGCACGCGAGCGGTTCGGAAACGGTAGATGGCGCCAGCTAACTGCCTTCAACGGGTAACTGATGTTTCAGGGGTTCGCGAAAAAAATGGCAAAAAAAAAAAAAACATAAACAACTCATGTCATTCGCACTTGGCAAAGCGTTCTCAGCGCCCGGAGTCCTTTTGTTGGTTTCCCTGCATAGCGCTTAAACAAATGTTGGCGCGCGCAGGCGCGATAGAGGTCTGCCGAGCGGCCGGTACCCTCTGCGCGCGCATGCAGAGCGCGCGAGCCTCTGGCGCGCCTAATCGCGAAACTGGCTAAGCTCGTAAAGGGTCATTTCGACGCCGCCTTCCATAAACGTTCTCGTACTCGCCGCAAATGCTCGCGGCCGCCTGGTACCGCGCGTTCCCGGCAGACGCGTCATTTACTGCCCCCCCCCCCCCCCCCCCCCTTTTCATAGCCATTCGGCTTGTACTCGGTTGTTATATTCTCTTTCTCGGTCGTCTGTATAATTTGTGCATGCCGGGAGCTTAGCGAAACTAGCTCATGCGAACAAACGTACAAGTAGTAACACCACTGTTATCGCATCTCAGTAATTTGAACAGCTTTTTTGGTTTCATGTTATTTTGGGGTAGTAGCTTATCTAGAGAAGGGTAAAGTACGTACCTTGAGAAATTAATTGCCGTGCAGATTATTTAGAAAGTTGTTTATTCGCACCGCAGTTATCTTACCGGTCGTCGTTACCGGAGTACGAAATTACGCGAGAAAGGGAACGATGAAATTCCTTTAGTCATTCAGCGATAGAATTTCACAGCTGCGATGAACGTGAGCTCTGTTATCAAAGGCGAGTTATTCTTTAGGCAGATAATTCTTAGAGGATTTATTTAACACTTTCATGAATTGTTCCTTATGGTTGTTCTGCTTTCGCAGTTATTTTGTTCTTTTTACTGATGTTCTTCACGCGTGCATACGCGATGAAATCCCATGAAACGACCTAGCTCGGCATTCATTAGGAACCATTTAACAGCTTTACGGCCAGTTCATTCCTAGCAGCTCAGCAAACTCTTACCGCCTTTGTAAAATTCTCGCAGAACTTACCGTTATTAACGCGAAAGCGTTACTTCGCTATGTTCACTGCAGATTTCTGTCCGCAGACCGCGTCCGCAAAATCGTGTCCGCAGCAGTTGTGGCTAATTCAGAAGTGGTAGAGGTTAATGAGTAGTGTCAATCGATAGAGGGTGACGTAATGTTGCTGCTGAAAAACTAATTAGGTCAATAAGTTAATTAAATAATTAATTAGAATAACTAGCTTACAGGAAAGGAAAGGCGCGATATCTGCCACACTTGTTCTGTGGACACCTGAACCGCGCCGTAAGAGAAGGGAGGAAGGTGGGAGTGAAAGCGGAAAGAGAGAAACAGGTGCCGTAGTGGATATGATGTCAGGGATGTGACGTCATGCAACCGGAAGTACAGCCGAAAAAAAAAAAAAGGGCATAGGAAGGAATTGGCGAGCAATTTGAAAGCACCAAAGACTAAAATGGGCAAACAAGAAGTGAATTGAGCTACTAGAAGCAACCAGGAGCAACCAACAGCAGCATCCGTGCTTTCGCATTACTCCAATGTAGATTCTGCAGGGCTCTTTAATTTTTATTTTGTAAGTGTTGTAACACTGGTCGTTTGCATAAAACAACCTGTAGCGTATTCTATTACATTCTGAGACCTGTTTTGTAATTGAGTTCTTTTGCTTTTCTTACCAATTGTTACTGCTGCGATGCCATTTACTGTGCGTCCCTGCGATGGTACAAGGGCTCCTCTTATACTGTTTACCTGGTTAATTACTCGTTGCTGTTGTTCTGAGTTCATTCTGGCAGTTTGTACGGTTACAATCGGCTCGGTTAGGAGGGCAAACGGCCAAGAAAGTACAGGCGATCATGACAATTGATGTGTCTTAGTATGCTTCAGTATTACTTAATCACCCTCTCTCCCCCTCTCCCCTTCTTCTCACGTCCTCTAACCCTGGTCGATGCAGCCGAACAGAAGGTGAACTCCGCTAAATTACAGTGCTTCCTTATAACCAACGTTATGTTTTTACATATAGCCCTAAGGAAAAAATGGAAGCGCCTTAATAATCCTTCCCGTCCAATTATACCATGGCACGCATACTAGTGGGTGAGACTCACCTAAGAGGTCTCATTTGGCCAATGCTTTTAACTAACTATTTTCTGCAGCTGGGAGTCTATCCAATTGCCCTATTTCTCTAAATTTATCGATTATATAGTTGCACAATTTCTTTTCCATTTTTTTTCCTTAATCGACAGATGAAAGCAGCATGTACTCTATTCTGAAAAGCACTGCCCTGATCTCTCTAAACTTCTCGATTATATACAGTTCCACAATCTCTTCTTTTTCCAATCGACAGATAAAAATCAGGTGTATACTCTATTCTAAAAAGCTTGAAAGATACGACAAGCTTATAGATTCTTGCGATCCCCAAATTCGTACGATAAAATTATTCTTGCCTTAAATAGCTCCGCGTTTAAAACGCATATATAGCACTGTGCTAATTACAAAAGGGCGACAGAAATATTTTAAGTAATTACAGGCCAATATCTATCTTACATTTCTTCTCTAAGAGGCTAGAACGCATAAGTCATTGTCGAGCGCATAATTTCGTTCTAAAACACTCTTATAAATGACTGTATGCGTTTACCAAAATACAACTGTACGGAACATGCATTACTTGATCAAAATGAATATACATATATTAGTCAATATAGAATCCCAGAAGCTTAACCTTGGAATTTGTGCAGATTTCACAAGAAACCCGGAAGTTTTTGAGGTACCCAGGTGTAGAACAAACTATGGTCTTGATTTGTTGAAATACATACTGCCAAAATGTTTGAAAGTTTTCTTTATATCAATCTAAACAAAATGACTATTTCTTCCCTCCGAGAAACCTTCATTGATTAGGTTGCAGTGACAAAATGCATCTGTCCACCGTTCATTTTTTTGCCTTCTTATTGTATATTTTTTCCTTCTGTATCACAGCCGCTATCGACTTTTGTAACGCGTGAATTCATCTATACCGCCTTAACCGCCACTATATATTGTCATCGTCGACTTTTAAAGGTGGCGAAGCCCGTCAAGCGGTCATTGCGACTGATTTTTTTTTTTTCATCAACTACTGTTTTTTAAGACAAAAGCGAAATAAACATCCATTCATTCGCTCATTAATTCATTCGAGTACTTCATATCCTAGTTCTCTGAGTATATCAAAGTGTGTTCGAGGCTTTTATTTCGAAGTTTTTCGCTACATCCGCACCACCCCCTTTCCTCTAAAGATGAAAAGAAAGATCTCACTTTTTTTACTCTGCCATTTGCCTACCTTGGGTGGCAACTAAGAACAGTTACGTCACAATGTTAATGCGAAACTATATGTGCGAATTTTTCCGTCACGTTCTTCACGCGATATCTCAGATATTGTGGGGTGTAGCGACAGCCACGGTTCTATACGACTGAAAGAGCACAATACGCTATCGCGTAGTATAAAAGCTTCGAAGAAACACCGAAGCTCTCCGCCATTTAACAATTCCCAACATCGCATGGCACACGGCCGGGCGATGGGAACATGACAATAAGGAAAGATAACAACCACTGGGAGGGGGGTTTGCAAAGAAAGGTGTGAAAACATCAGTGCAGCACAGTGAAACGGCACGAAAACATAAAAGAAAACGAAACACCATGGCAGACACAGCAGGAAATATTTGCATTGAGGCAGTACCATGCTAAAGCCTGTCATGTACACTGCACTTATATGTGGCAGAGTTCCTTTACCTTAACTGGCAATGCAGAAGAGACTCCAAAACAGTGCATATTATACGCAGGCTTCATGACAAGAGTGAGACGGATTTGCGCTGAACAGGACAGCAAAATTTATAAGTTCATAAGAGCAACCCAAACTTCACAGTTGCGCTCAATAACAATCGGCAGACTCAAAAGCATTCAGTTGCGAGCGCATTGCGCCCTGCTGCCGATTGCTAAAGCCGCAGTTGTTTTTTTGTCGTTGTTTTTTATCTCTGCTCGTCCGAGTGGCGATATATGCATTTTTCGCAGCCTTCGCTACTTTCGCTATAAAAATAGGAACGCAAAATGCGACGCGTGCTACGTTACACATAATCCGGGGTCCTCAGAGCATGATAAAATATACAGGGACGCCAGAAATGCGAAGATGATCCTCCTCCCCCATACAGAAAAATAAAACGAGGAAAAGAACAGAGTAAGCTTCGATGTAGTAGGAGCACTCTGCGTTTCATAAAAGCAGTACCGGCGAACACTGAGGCGCACTTCTGGTGCGATGGCGCCAACACTGACTTTGAAAGCGAGAAGACAACGAAGTGCGCGGATCAAAGCATCCGAAACCGAGCTTTGGATAACACGCGCAGTTTTGGTATGCATGAAAGCCCAGAGCTCGGAATACGCACTCAAGGCAGGAAATCTTGCCAATAATTTTTTCACGTGCTTCCCCTTTTGCGGCGAGCCCAACAGCCAGCACTCCCACAATGTGCTGTGGGTTGTCACGATATTGGCTAAACATTTTTCTTCGCCGTTTAGTGCTTTGTTCCTTTGCCACTGACCAGCAGCGATGCGTGAAGCGTCGAATGACATAAAGCTGGTTCAAGTATCACTGATGGCATCACAAATCAAAGCTACCAACAGTGAGAGGGGGAAAATCTCCTGAATCATGGAAAAATGATGAATACGAAATGACATATGTGGGCTCACGACTATAGCTTTGAGGCGCGGTATTCTCCCAGAAAGGGTGGGACATGTTAACAAAGCCGCGTTCTCAGCCACCTGAGTACGCCTGGCGGAATGGAGAGGTACCATCGTTCTGGAGAGTGGTCATGCCTCTAGCAGGTAGAATCGGCGATTTAAAAGCCCCTGTGACGCATGGGAAGGTGGAGAAAACGGCCGCTAGCCTAAAATGCATATCAAAAATGCACCAGGTGCTAATTTCTCCATTAATCTAGCATCCACAATTAATATTGTATCTGCGGGCACCCGCCAGCGAAGCTGCGGGATGAGAGCCCAGCTCCGCCCGAGTAGAACACATGGCGCTATATAGCCTACCGCGGCGATGCTATAACAGGACATCCTTTCTGATGATCGCAGGTCAACTGTGAACCAACGATGTCATGACTGATGTCGATATATATGTTCTCGTCACTCAACGTGGCCAATTCCGTCTGCGGGTTACGCCAACGAAGTCGAGGAAAAGGGATACGTGGCCTATCGGAACCTGCTGTCGTATGTGCGTAGTGTTTCGAGACAGACGAGTACACATCACTCTGGACAACCAGATCATTTCATAAGGGTGCGATGGAAATACGACCCGATACGTGAATTTCTTTTTTGTGTAAGAACTGCGAAGGAGTGGATTCACTTCTTTTTTTTCCCCGAACGCTAAGCAAACTTAATCATACCTATAAGCTGCAGATTGAAGGTTTGGTTTATATGGTTTAACGTCCCAAAACGACCCAAGGCGCCCTCCGCAACGCCGTCATATTGATGTATTAAGAAGACCTGCAAAGGTTGCGAAAATCGGCAATTCCAAGGGTAACCATTCTGAGAAGACCGGAAGCATATAATCAGACCTATATCCCGTAACCGCATAACACACATTCCCTTGATGAACGCGTGAGCAGCGGAGCAGTAATCCGCTGCCAGCGGTCAAATAGTGATCACCCTTGGTCCCCCTTGGAGTGTTGAGATTTCGCTAGCAGTGAACACACTATTTCTATCTTAACACCCCAACTCCTTGATAACATTCCTGAAATAATTTCCGCTTATAACTTTCGAGAAACCATGATGTATTCGGAAGCGCACCCCTCTCCATTATTTTCTCCTCCGTCCCCGATCGTATGCAATCACCCGTAAATCCACTCCCGTACGGCGGCCGTTTTTTTTTAACAGAACACTGCGCATATCGATATTATCGATATAAAGGCAATTCCAAGTTCCAACTGCTCACTTCGCTTCATTACGACGGTCAGTCTATAATACATATACAATCGCACCACACACTGCAAGACAAAAGCGGTAAAGATTGGCAGGATCGTTGTGCGCGCAGCTGAACGCGCGTGTTCTTTCCTCGGGTCGCCGTGCGAGGGTCGAGCCCTGGCGGGCTGTAGCGGTCCACAAAGTGTGGCGGTTGCATTAGCGCCAGCGCAGGCGTCATTTATGGGGCAATAACGGCGCGGGTTCCGTCGTCGTCGTTACTGCCACTGCGATCGCCGACGGGGAAGTAAAAGAAAAACAAGAAAGGCGGGGTCGCGGTAGAGCAGACGCGCACGCAGAGTCGAAAGAGAGAGAAGGCAGCACGCGTGTCTCGCGACGTTTATACATACTATACAGGTTCGCGCAAAAGCAGCTAGGCGCCGCCGTCGCGAGCAAATATTTGCCGGCCAACTCTGTCGCTCATGCTGCAGGAGCACGACATCGCTCGGAATTGGGCGCGGAGTGATTAAGTGCGCGCGAACGGCGCTCCCGGACGTGATGCCCCTTCGCGGGAACAAGAAAAAAAGAATGAAAATCTTTCTTGCAGTGAGGTCTTGTCATCGGGGCTGGACTGCATTAGCACTGCTAGTGCAACATCTGTTTCGTTCTCAGAGCTTCCGTGAAAGGAAGCTTTCGAAAAGTTATATCCTCCTCAGCATATAACTCTCGATAATTTTGACGGATTTCGTTTGTAGAACTGAAATTGCTCCTCCTCAAAAAAAGAAAGAAGTCTCGCAGCACAGTATAGGCAGCTCCTAATGCATACATTTCAAAATGAGAAACTTGTTCAGAAAACGCGTACAGAGCACCGCTATAACAGACAAATGTAGCAATGCTAGAAGCACGAGGATGGCAACGTGAATATCGTATTTCTTCGAATCTAGGTCGATAGTTTAAGAAAACGCCATACAAAACTCTTTGCTCGGCTCATATTTGAAGATGCGCAAATATAATCCCTAATATCTCGACGGAAATTAATTGAAACAGGGGAAAACAAAAAAAACTGCAGCCGAATTAGCTAAGTTGGCCGAATGTAGACTATATGTTTGCTGGTACGTCGCGTTTCATTTCGTTTTCGGTTCGAGGCTAGGGTTTCAAAATCAGACTCCAGGCAGACATCTGCGAAATCAGTGATCATTTTACCTCAGTGGTAGAGCCCTTTAATATTCCGGGATCGCTTAACGCACTTTAGCAATGCAAAGCGATAGCGACGTTCTCCACATTCATTACGCGCGGGTACTACCATCAGTACTGCCACTACCTCACACTGCACAGTGTGAGGTAGTGGCAGTTAGATATTTCGTTACCACGCCTCTGTAATTCGATCACCGGTGATCGAAAAATTCGAATTTCAAATTTTGTGCCACCACCAGTGCCGTAAGGACTTGCTGTGCCATCCAGTGTGTACTTCAGACACTAGATTTTATTGTGCAAGCAATACTACGCCAGGTTTCAGCCCATGGAGGAAGAATAGCTTAGGAGAGGCCCTGACGTCAGTTTTTTGAAGCCGGCAAGGCTGCGCCGCGACCGGACGCTGCAACGTCTTTCCTCCTCCTTTACCCTTTCTCCGCGACGCTCACGTACTTAGGGCCCTCAGCAACGCTGTTGCTAGTGGCCCGAGTTTTCATAGCAACAGCGTCGCCGTTGCTAATGGCCCGACTTGGCTAACCCTAAGTTTTGACGTCACTTCCGCCACACTTTCTCCAATGCATTGGGAATGGCAAGGCCTCTCCTAAGTTGTTTCCTTCCTCCATGTTTCCGCCCGTCGCGTAAACCCGGCCGGTAGCCACGTTTGACCTTTAGAGCGACCGCAGATGGGGCTCCTCTTCAAGCCGCCGGGTAAACCCAAGAAGAAGAAGAAGAAGAAGAAGAAGCTACGTCGGCTTTGCTACTCAACCTAACGGGTTTAACTAAAGCTAGACCCCAGCTAATTTATTTCTTTTCGGCGTTGTTTGTAATTTTTGTTCTGCGTAGCAGCTATTTTTCAAACATCCTTGAAGTTTGGGTTGCGGCATGGAACGCTTCCAACATGGCATCAAACATGGTAACAGCGCACACTCGCAATAAAACTGTTTCAGGCGAATTTGCTGCCTCTGGAGCAGAATTGTTGGAAGCTATCAGCAGTAGCGGCTCAGAAGACGATGTCGCATCATGGGATTTTGATTCCAATACTGAAACTCGGCAACTACAGCCCGAAACGTTGATAGCTGCGTGCATGTACGTTTCGGTGTCTGCCTACCACTTGTTTGTTTTTCCTTGGAGCTTTTTGATTCAATTGAAGTATACCATGATTATATAAATATATATATTTGTCATCTGTAGTGTCGCGACAACAAATGGGGAGACATCGTTCTGCCATCCCAAAGCAGGATTTTGTTTTGACCGAGTATAACTCCGGTCATCGACCTTAGATTGACGGATTAGCAGGCATTCTGGTGCTACAGAGCGTCAGTATAAGGTTTGCCAAAGCGGCGGACTTCTTCAAACTGTTTTTCACTGCGGTAGTTCTAGATGTCATATGCCTGAACACGAACAAGTATGCACATATACAGACACCAACCGAAAATTTCGATTCCTCATTTTTCGGTCGATTAGTCGCACTTTTTTGCAGCACCGATATACGCTCCATAGAGCTAAGGTATGTGAGCACCTGAAATTTCAGATCCATTGTGACTGATTGCTCGATCTTTCGAACTTAATTTATTCATGTCGCCGCTATTTGAGGATGCTTCACCGCAGGTTATTGTGAGAACCATGCCGTGAAGCATGCACAAAACGTGGCGGTTAAGCGAACCCTCAGTGGCAGGTTCGCTTTCGCGTCTCTACATCGTCGAAGCTCGAGCATTCGCCCGCGACGTGTCGGCGGCAGTATGCCCATTGAATGCTTTGTGAATAAGCTTTTGGCAAATGAAAATTTTTGTGCATTTTATTTTATTTCATGGCGTATTGTTTCTAATTTTCACATGAAGAGTTTGTCACAAAGGTTAGGGCGGCTATACTTCTGTACTTTTTGTTTGTGTAATTTTTTCCGGCGTTCTCAAAAGCGATCTGAGTTAATACAGAAAATAGTTTAAATTACATTTATCAAAGTTTACTTAAGTAAAAAAATTAAACTTTATTTTTTTTTTCTTTGGGGAGTAAAATTTATTTCTATTCGAAGACTGGAATTAGTCTTTTTCAGGTAGCATGAGGGAAAATTTCAACCTTAAAACGCAGTTATCAAAGTTTACTTAGGGAAAAAAGTTATACCTTAATTTTTTTTTCTCTGGGGAGTAAAATTTATTTCTATTCCAAGACTGAAATATTAGTCTTTTTCAGGTAGCATGAGCGAAAATTTCAACCTCAAAACTCATTTGCCTCACAATTTTAAGTTCTTGGTAGATAGCTTTAAGAAAGATTTAAAACATTTTTTATTCTTTGGAATTTATTTTACTAATTTTCATCAAGATTTAATGTTCTAAATTTTAAATTTTTATATCCATTCAACTATTTTCGTGCTTCCTGAATATTTTTTCAATATTCGCACTGAGCATTTGTGTTAAAATAAATATTTTTCGAATGCGCATTATATTTTCATCATCAGCATGTATTTGACCTATTCTTACCTCTCGTATAATTTGCAGGAAAAATGTTTGTCAGAAACCTACAAAAAAATCCATTTTTCCCCTGGTAACGACGGAGTTGAACACGAGCGGGATGATAAGCTCTCACGCTGACCAGCGAAGCCCTTCTTTTCTTTATCTATCCATCAGGCTCGAAGCAGTCGCGATCATTGTTATTTTACTTCTATCAATGTGAAAGGAAGGAGCCCAATGCAGACAACGGCTTTTCTGTGGAGTGGCTTCCTTAGTGGCCCTCACAAAACTTGATCACAAAACGGTCTGTAGCCATTACTAGCTTCGCCGCAACCGACGGAGGTACACAGTGTCTGTCAAAAATGTAAAACTCAAGGTGCTGACTTGAACTCCTGTACTGAGACTTCCGCAGGAGGTACTCTTAGAATCCTCTTCGTTAGCCTCCCGAGGCTAACGAAGAGAGTTCTACTTAAGTTGAGAACAACGCAGAGGGCTAAGGAACAAAAACTGGTAGGGTTGCCTCAGTTCGCAAGCCGCGAACCAACGTTTCGAAAAGGAGACATATCGTCTTCGTCTGGGCCCAGACGAAGACAAAGGACTCTGTAGCCATCTACTTTCTCTTATTCTACCCTGGATCCAATATAAGGAAACGGTGTTGAAATTCGGCATATGTGGGCCTTCGTAATAACAACCATCAGTGTTGAGCGTGCCGAGAAATATTATTCCCCTAGTGCACATGAAGAAGGCGACTAGAAGCATCACGAGAAATATAGTTCCAATCTTTTTTTTTTTGTTGTTTTTTAATCTTCCCCGGTGACGTGACGTCTGATGCTTCTTACCATGGCTACAGATTATTATACTATCAGCATTAGCCATGCTACGCTCACCGCAGAACTACAGCCTCCTCCGTTGAACTCGTCACATGAGAGGTAAGTATGTCATGTCTACTTCAAGCTTTAGAAGTGAGGGCCTCACATAAATACTAATAGCTAAACATCGCATTTCATACCTCCGCAACAGTGGCTAAACAAGGGCAGTTCTTCCGTCACGGTCAGGCGAGTGCGGAATGCACTACCTTAAACCGCGACCTCCAGTTGCACTGTGGCCTCTCCTACACTGCTTAAGCAGCTCTGCCATTTCGACGTGAACGTCCCATCCGGCAAACAGCAGCAAACCTTCAGGCATGCCATAGCGCTCCCAGCGAGGCACTCCAGGAGCCCCACAGAAACCTTGGCCTGGTGGTCCCGGTCAACAACGTTCCAGGACACTTAGACCAGGGTCAAGCTCAAACGATTCGACCCCTGCCGCTGGCTCCGCCCTCCAGATTCCGTTCGCGTTTCCATTCTCGCGCAGCTTTTCTACCTGGCCACGCGCGCTCAGGCTCGCCAGGCGCATTTACCAGGGAGGGAAAGTGCGCGAGCAATAAGCGAGCAATACCGGGGCACTTTGGACCGCTTTTAGTCGGCCATTTTAGTTGCGGCGAGTGAGGGAGAAAGCTAACCGGCAGCTCGCTTCGCGTTCGCTCATTTTCCCGGAACAGACGGAATGGCTAGGCAACAACACCACACGCAAACGACAGTGCGAGATAGCCTTCTACGACGGCCACTTTTTTGCTCTTTTCTTCCTGCAGGCGATAGGCGTACCAAAATAACATACAGCATGCAGCCGCAGCGATTGTCTTCGAAAAAAGGTGAAATAAAGAAATGAGCAAAGATAAGTGACAGGCGTGGCCTTCTCCTGAGTGACTCTCCGTGGGCTTTGCTAAGTCCTAACCGTATAGACCCGCAAACAGCCGCACATCCGCCCCGGGGCGAAAGCAACTGGCGACGAAAGAATGCAGCCCGGTGGTACCGCACGAAGCATGCCGCTTCTTCCCTTTATTTCTTGGGCAAATAATTACCGCCTATAATGACAACGAAAACACTCCGCGCCCTCCCTTTCTCCATCGTCCGCCTATCCGCGCTGCATCGTGCTCTCTGTGAGTTTTCATTTCCCGCTGCTTTTTTCCTCTCGCACCATTCTGCACGCCGAATGCGGCGAGCGCCGCTCAAGAAGCGGCAGCAGCATTGTGGAAATGTAAGGAGTCGGAAACACACGCACCGGACGTCTGGAGCATGCACGCCTGCCCCTATAATCAAACGCCCACCTCGAAGCGATCTCGAAACTCGGCGGCGACTCGCGGGCTGTGAACGGAGCCGAAAGCCAGAGCACGGATCGGGAGCGGGAGGAGACGGAGTGAAGGGGAGAGGTGGGATTCGGACGCGGCGCCAAGCATCGAGTAATGCCTGCCCTGCCTCTGATGTCCAGAGCGGGCGTGTAGGAATACCCTGGCAAACAATACGGCTCCATGATGTATACATACCACGCTCTCAATAATTCATAACTCCGATTTGTTTATTCAGAACAACAGTCAGTATTCAGACTAAATCCAGCGATGAATCTCCAATACCCACTGTCAGAACAAAAAGAAAAGAAAGTAGAAGGCTACTTTTAACCCGTGAGAAAACAACTGTAGATTTTTTGGTGACTGCAGCCGAATTCATGGGCGCGAGACGGGCGGCAATGCCGAAATTGTCGATGTGCAGGCCATCCCTAAATTTGTATACGGTCATCGCTGGCTCAAAACAGCGGTAGGCCGAGGCAGCAAATAAAGCACAAGTTACACTAATCAAATGAACAGAGAAAAAAAAAAAGTAAAAATCTGAAACTACACTTATGCTGCTCACCCCACCCGCTACGTACGCATCATCCTTCCACTGCACTGCAGCCGTTTCGCATTGCCAACGGTGTCAGACAGACTGCTTTGTTTCCTCCGTTGTTCTGAAACCAAGCGCGGCCGACTGTGATGATGTACGGGATGCAGTTGCGCTGCATTATAGTTGCTGTTTTTCTTTCTTCAGCAGCGTCGCTCTTAACACGAAAGGTGTTTATATCTATAGTAATTATATCCAAAGCCAGGTAACGACTTGAACCAGTTTGACAGTACGAAAGACGTCGACACGTACACCCGTAAAAATTCTCATTTGACAATAAAGTGGTTTTGGTTGTGCAAGAGATCATGCATATAGCCGAGTCAACGTGCTGGTTTTCCTTCTTCCAGTGCAATATATGAAATAGTTTTCTGAAGACTCGTTGTGATAGCCGAGTACAGTAGCTCACAATACCACACCAATGCGCTTCTTCAGATTCCATTTCGAAGTATTAGGTCAGCCCGCCGTGGTGGCTCACGAATTATAGACGCTCAGATCTCAGCTCGATGACGTGTGTTCAATACTCCCGACCATGGCGGCGGCATTTTGGGGGAGGCGAAACGCAACCCGTGTGCCGTACGATGTCAGTGCGCGATAAAGGTACCCATGAGGTCGAAGCTTTTTCAAAAATCTTCCACAACGGTGTCTCGCTTTCTTCCCTCTTTTACACCCTCTTCCAGCACTTTCTTCACGGCGCGGTTGAGGTGTTCGCCGAGAAGTCGAGGCACTATAATGCGTCATTTTCTTTCCTTAAAACTAATTTTATAGGTTAAGTCAGTATTGCATACTCAGGGCGACTAAACTGAGTTCGTGGACTCGATCCCAGCCATGGCGGTCGTGATTCTATGAAGGCGAAGTACAGAACCGATATGCGCTGTGCGACGTCAGCGCATGTTAAGGAAATCAGGGTAGCATAAATTCACCTGAAGCCCTTCGCCACGCATCCCTCACAGTTAATGTATCATCGCTTCGGGAAATTCAATAAATATTATTTTATATATGGCACAGCGGCGCTTTGTTCTTTCACGGACGTCACAAATGCGGCATTTTAAAGAATACATAAATATGCTATTTTACAGGCGTCATTGCGTCATAATTTTAACAAGAGTTACCAAGTATATAGAATAGGTTTTCGATAGAGGCGAAAAGCAAGGCGCCTGTGCGCTGTGCGATGTCAGTGCACGTTAAAGGACCCCAGATGGTCAAAATTTCCCGAGCCCATATCATATAGCTTGAGTCGCTTTCGGATGTTACACCCCACAAACCAACCAAACCAGCCATATATAGAAGAAAGCCTTTGTACGCAGTGGGAATCTAATATCTCCGCGGGAATCAAATATTTGCCCCGCCTTCATACTGAAAGCATAAACTGAGTAAATAGACAAACCAACTGAAAACCAACTCAAACCCAACAGCAAAATGACCAGCGTACAAACTATTCAAAATAGAAGCAATCGTGAGTAATGGGGACACATTTTCCGTCCTCGTACAGGTGCACGTCATGACTGGGTAAGACAAAATATTCTCGGCAATAAATTGACAAAAAGAACGCATGAGAATCAAATCTTTGCACAGCCGTTCTCACGACATGACAATAAAAATCGAGTAGATGTGCAATCCACTTCGAAACCAACAGTGAAACACCGAATGGACAAACTACTCAAAACTTAAGTTAAAACCATCAAAACCAGAAGAACGTTACTTAAACTTGTTTGCAAACCGCTACCTCTGTGCAACATACATTGGCATAACAGCGGGAGCTAACTCCCGGATAGTTCAAATATATGCCGCTTTGGAGTTGCAGTCTGCAACGTGCTCCCGATGCCCGGAGAAAGTATATTTTAGTCACTGAAAACATTTTTTTGACGAAAGTAAATGGTAGCGAAAGGAAAGCGTAGCAGGGGATGGCAGAAAGTTAGGTGGGCGGATGAGGTTAAGAAGTTCGCAGGGGTCAAGTGGATGCAGCTAGCACAGAACCGGGTTAAGTGGAGAAATATGGGAGAGGCCTTCGCCCTGCTGTGGGTATAGTCAGGCTGATGATGATGATGAAATGGTGCAATACCTGCCTCATTTAAAAGTGGGTACCGGTACCGCACCGTTGGGGAAGGAACGAAGGACCGAGAGAGTGAAAGAAGGAAAAGCGAGGAGGACTCCTACATAATTTTGGCCGCCTCGACATCTTCAGCTTTCCTTGACATCGCACGTACCGTCTTTGCCAGAAGTAACCAGGCTGCATGTTTTGCTGACATCGCACGTACCGTCTTTGTCAGAAGTAACCAGGCTGCATGTTTTGCTTCTCGCCTGTGTTTGGTTACCAAGCCAATGAAGATTTCCAGAAAATCACAACTATAGTTAACAAATGAGGACAAGCGCTGGCCTTTAGTTTTCACAGATTTAAAGCTTCAGATGCAATATGAATTTACTACTACGCGGCCGAGAAGCAGACCCTGCAGCCTGGTTACTTTTTGGCAAAGACGGTACACATGGGAGCCCTTCCAGTTTCGTCTCACCGAACTGCGGCAACCGCGCAGCCGAGATTTCAGCCGGATTCGGGCCAACTGCCAAATATCTGGAATCAGCAACCGTCACAGTCCACGAAAGAAAACGCATACTACACTCCTTTTCCGGGTTTTCGCAGTTGGAAGTACGTTGCGCCATTTTCGTATTTATCTGGCGGTTATAGGACGATACGCTCGCGGCGGTCAGTTGGGAAGGGAAGTTGCGGTTTCATTCCTTGTCACGACGACGCCCTTACAAATGACACCACGACATTTACCCCTTGGCAAGAAAGGCAAATTGACTGTAAGCATGCTCTTGCGGTCAACAGGTAGACACAGTGCAGCACGTGCGCTGATACACGGCTGTCCCAGATTTCGGTTGCGCAAAAGGTATCCGCCATTAGCGCGCACTTTGTGGTCGCAGTGAAGGGACGATTTTCAGTCACCATAACCTCGCTTCCAAACAAGAGAACCTGTATTCTCTTTTCGTACGCGGCGTCTGGCCACGACGAAATGAAAGGTCTTCGAGTTTCATCTACTTTGCTTGGCCATCGGCAACACACTTTCCCTTGAGGCCCTGAGCACACGTGCGTGTTCTGGGTTAGACGCCAATTAGCGTGCCGGAGGAAAATTCATCAGTGTATATAGGCCTTATAACGCGGTAACCATTATTTGTGCAGTTTTGACACAGCCGCGCCGTGGGCTGTAGGCCGACAAGAGTGCAGGCAACTGAGTGGGACAGATGTTATCCACCTTTTATGCCCGCGGAAAGCACGCTCGTCGGCTGCTCTGCTCATAACCAAGCAAGCTGGCGCCCACGCTGACCAACCAGAACGCGCGATAATCATTAGCTTCGCGCCAGTTGCTCCAAGCAGCGATTCCGCGCTACTTCAGTACGGTCGAAACAACAGCGAAGCTCTGAACAACTAACTTAACGTCGCCCCCGGGATATCTGCTTATCGTGCAGGTCCCAGAACCATTTGCACGCGTTCGCGCGTCACTACGCGAAGAGCGTATTTCCGCATTTCCCTCTTTTTCCTTCTTCCTGCTTGACGTTCGAAACAAAACGAAGCATCAGGATGCTGCAGCGGTTAAGAAACATCCTTCCGGAAAGGAAACACGTTCCTAATGACAGTACACAATATTTTTCGAACGGCAGGCTGCACGCGGGCTTTCCGGGCAGTGTGCAGAGCTAGGGAGGAAATATCGGCGAATGCGCGATTGCATTTACTTTTATTTATTTCTTGTCACTGAGTGGCCGCGCAATACCACGAAGTCCGTGTTCTTCATTAATCACTCGCGCATTTCCCGGCTTTGCACGGCAGCTAAGTGAAGGTGGCACAGAAACTAAGGTGCCTCGATGTGCGCCCGCTCAGAGCGGGCGCGCATCGAGGCACCTTAACAGAAACAGCCGCTATTGCGCTACGCCGCTTGATTCGCTGCGATGTTGTTTACACGTGGTTCTGTGTAATGATTAGCTTCGAAAGCTCGCATGGGCAAACTCAGTAGAATGCGGACAAAAAATACCAATTATTTCGGCTAAAATTCTAATATATTGTGAAAGCAATGCTGTAGATATCGCACTTTTATGTCGCCTATAGCTTTGTGAGGTTGGCTGGAATGAGGGACACATCTATCACATATTAAATTTCTTCTTTTATTGACTTGCTGCGGGACGTATACTGTTGCGCCAGACTGCGGGACTTGCCGTTGCCATGGCAACGCGTTGCTATACACGTGTTGACCATTCAGAGCTGCTCCACCAGCATGAAAGACTTTGCTCGGGATTGTTTAGCCTCTTGATTAGTGCCTGAGCATTAAAATCCTGACGAAAGTGACACCCGAAACCGAGCTTCGAAACTAAGGTCTTCAAAGAAGAGTTTCCTGCGCAAATACTATCGACCAGCAGCAACACTTTAAGTCGGTTGTCAGTTTATTTGGAACCGTCAGACTCGAGGAAAACCGCTGGACATAACAAGAAGTAATCAGTCCTATATATGAACAGCTTTATTTTTTCTGCTACAAGAAAGCCTTGCAGATAAGCGTATACGCAGTGTCGCCGGGCATAGCGCATAGCCATAATGTAACATAACACATAACATGAAGTTAAGAGGTGTACCATACAAGGCAGTTCGCAAAGGTCCTCTTACAGAGCTGGTTCTTTCCATTATCTTTCAGATACGTAAGTCAATCCGAATTCTAAGCGCTCTCTGACATGGTATCATTTCTTCAGTATCAAGTGACTGCATGTTTTTGTTTTGTTTTTTTGAAATAATTGTTTGGCAAGTTGATTCATGATAATGGAAAATTATGTTGCACAAAACAGACACTCAGAAGTGAACTCAACACGGATTTGAATCAGTTAAAATGACTATAGCAAAGGACAAGGACAGAGATATAGAAGAGGACATAAAAAAAGGATTCCCCGATGAAATTTAAAGCCATTGTACCCAATGCAAGTGAACAAATTCCACTATACAGCAACTTTCTCAAAAGCAAACATTTTGGAAAGCACATCAGTAAGTGTCCTGGATCAAAATGCATCGCTATAACAAGCTCGAAACAAATTTAATGCATGAAAGTGCGGATACTGTAATTTGTAAACTGGTCAGCTTGCGAATTTCCGCAACGGCACGCTACCGCTCGCTAGTGCGTCGTATGCGTACAGTTACGCGCCTATTGCGTAACTTTAATAGCTGCAGCAAACATTGGTTAGTGCTATTGCCTTCTCATCAGTTTCAGGAGCCTCACAAGAACTGCAGTAGGATAGGCACTAATGAAATGCAGCGGTGATCAGTGCAGTGTGGTGTCAGCGGCACAATGTGCAGAAATCGTGTAACTCGCACAGTTACAGGGGTATAATATTTCTTTTCCAAATACATATTTTTCGTGACATGTGGCGCCCTCTCGCGAGCGGCGAAAATCTGCTACTGGTTGAGTACCAATTAACGCACCTGTAAGACATAACCTCGCTCTGGTTCTGCGGGGAGCTATAGCTGTGCCTGCGAAATGGCGAGGTCTGAGCTCTACAGCTGCAGCCATATCTGCTCACGTTCCTGTCCCTAATATAAACTGCACATGAGCAGTTTAGGTGTCGGTCCGTTTTCAACCAGTGGAGCTGAAGAAGGACAGGTGCGCATGCGCAAAGCGAACATGCAAATAAGGCTAATTTAATTAGCGCGTATTTCAATTATGTTAAATATGAATTGGTTTGGTTCGTGGAATAGCAGCGGAGCACCAGAACAAGCAACCAACATGGTAGACTTTAAGAATTAGACTGGCCTTGCCATGTTTTCGGAAGTGCTGCGTTTGATATTATTCCCGGTTTAACAACGTATACCCTATTTCAGTTAAGGGGATTTTCACTCTGATGAATATTTGGTCGGGGTACCCTGGGGTTCGTTAAAGCGGCATTTTTCTCAAAAAGAAAAGTAATAAAAGAAAAACTAGATAACTGATACGGCCAGTCAAGCTGAAGATCAGGCGAGTAGTGCACGTAACGCGCCCTCAGGTGCTAAAATGGTCTCGAAGGCTCTTACTATTCGTTTCTCGTTATTTTCTTTCTTTTTGCTCTCTCACGACGTTTCGTACCTCATGTTGCGTCTAGGCAGCTTATACGTGGCATCCCTGAGAATTAAATGTCTTATAATGCCTATTGGCTTCTTGAAGCCGGCAGTTAGCGCCGCGGGCGACGAGGTGCTACAGTGCCAAAACGTAAGATGGTGCTTATCACATCACAGCACCATGTAATCCGTTTATTAATGACTACTCGCTACTGATGTTGCGGCAAAGAGAGAGAGAGAGAGAGAGAGAGAGAGAGAGAGAGAGAGAGAGAGAGAGAGAGAGAGAGAGAGAGAGAGAGAGAGAAATGCAGAAAAAGAAACGGGTTCTACAAGTAACTTTCAGCTTCCGTTCACGCTCTGCTACTTCGGCAAGAAGACGAAGAGTAATACACACTGGTACATCGCAAGAAGAAATACGCGCGGAACGAAAAGAAGAAAAAAGAAAAATAACATGAAAAAAAGGGGGGGAGGGGGGGGGGGGGGGGAATCGACGGTGCGAAGAGTGGCGCGGCTGGAATTGCATTACCTGTTCGCCGCACGGCGAAGATGGCAATAAAGTAACGTCTCAATCTAACCTTATTCCTCATTCCGATTTGATAAATCGCTTCCTGCGGCGTCGAGAAAAACCTCCTTCTTTCCAGTTATTCTATTTTGCGCACATTTCCTTTTCTTTCTATCTGTACAGGAGCGGGAATCCGACGTCTCCGCGACGCACGTGAACATACTACGTGAGTCACTATCAGCGTCGCGCAATCTTTGCAGCGCGCGAACTCTACCGGAAAAGTCCACAGGACGCATAAATCAACCGTGCTGTCCGCGGTAGCGCGAATAAGTATATAAAGTAGCAATAAGTACAAAATAAGCAGGAGTGTATGTAAGAATGTAGGGAGGAGAAGTACTGTGTGACGCAAGCACATTGTCACGCGGCGAAAAAACTCTGCGCTTGATCAAAAAGAAAAAAAAAAAAAAAAGAAGAAGAAGAAGAACAAGAAGGGTATTCTTAATGGGCGAACCACTTGGCGCTCATTAGACCGCGCAGCCACCGCGTACAGCTAAGTATCCTATATATGACCTAATGAGGGTTATTAGTGCGCGAAGCACAGTGGGTTGCTACACTCTGAGTTTAACACTAAAAGAGCACAAGATTTCGGGGTCGAGAAGAAAGTACGCACCCAATGAAAAAAAAAAAAGAAAAAAATATAGAGCTAAGTTGCGTGCCCTTACGCGACCTTTTTTGCGCTCCAGAATACATTGCAGACACACATACGCTACAGCTTTCCTAATCTTTCCTTTTTCGGTCCCAGGCTCATATGTGCAAGGATTTTTCTGCTGAGAATGTGGTCAAGAGTGCGATAGTTAGCCAGCGGTGAGCGGACAGCCTTTATATGCGTTTGTGGAGAGAAACGTAATAAAAGAAAAGAGCAAAACATCAGTCCGCTTGGAATTCATTTTATGTGACATTGGGAGACTCCAAGTCGAAAACTAACCTGTTTTTCTCCCACACGCCACCCCTGTGCGCAATGAACTAAATGTGAGTGCATTGCATCTACGCCCCGACGTGGGAAGAAGTACAGAGATCATGCGAACTGGTACAAGCATGCCAGCGTTTTCTGACGAAGCAGCGGACGTTTTCGAGATATGTGAGGCAGTTGAAACTGCCTGTGTAACAGCATTCCTTGATTTTCGGCACTACATATATTACAGTGCCTAGCAACGTAGACACCCACCCTCTATAGAGGGTGGGTGTCTACGGCGTATAACACCATCTCGCATTACTGCTCCTCATTTCAAACAGGCGATATAAAAAAAAATATTACCGATATGTAAAAAACACTGAGCCTCTCTGACTCAGGCTTCGCTTAAACTTCGCACTCTTTTTGACTCCATCCATGCAGTATTAGAAATCAGGCTGTTCTCGACGGCGAAGATCACATAATGCCGAGGCAGCACTTCTCAGTAGAGCATAGGATCACACTTCCAGCTATTATGTATAGCATATGAAACCCGCAGACCTGATAACCGAGACAGTGAGTGCATGAGTGTATTGTTCAGTGTATTTTGTCACGTGGTTTATGGACGTGAAGTGAAAATGAAAGAAAGAGAAAAACACTTATGTACTATAAGATTACTTTGCACGTTGAGAAATCATCGGTGGTTGAAAACAATTCAAAGCTTGTACCCCAAAAAGCTTGTTAGCAGCCTCGCGGGGCTGTTTGTCCATGAGAAAGCGCACCGGCGTTTAATACTTACATAGCAAGTTAATTAGCACAGAGCGTAAAAAAAGAAAAAAAAAAAAAAAGCTCTACTTTTTTTTGTCCACACATGCACTTGACTGGAGCGTGTCAGGTACAACTAGCGGACTTGGAGACGACCAAGTAGCGCAGATCAAATGCTATGACCGCATTCCTTACGCGCATCGAGTTCGGTTTGCAATAAGTTCGATCTCCAGTGAGTTCGACCGGCTCGGACTTTAATCTACACTGGTCGTACGACAGCCAAAGTTACGGCAGGTGAATTGTATACCCCGTTTTGGCCACTTGCAAGCTTCAAATGCACGAGCGGCGAGTCCTTCGTGCTTTTCATCTGATTCGTCGCACGCTCACAAGCACCGCGAAACCTGCGGCGAAGACCGTGAATACCAAGAAGGTGAGTAAATCAAAAGCGTCGTTCCTTCGCGTACGCGCCGACCGCAGCTGCCCTACACCGCGAATGGAGCGCGTAACGAGCCGCCGAAGAAGCCCGGAATGCATACATCGAATCCGCATCAGATACGCACAGACCAACTTCTAAGAATCGCGGTTTCATCGCCAAAAAGAAAGAACGAATGAGAGGGAGAAAAAAAGAAAAAGAGAAAGCGGGGCGATTTCTCTTCGAGATATGGCTGCAGGTCGCCAACAAAGGACTGCTCATCCAGCTCATTAATTTACGACGACTGCCCGCTGTGTGTTCTCGATTCGGGGGCAGCCGCTATTTTGTTTCTTTCATTTCACCACGACGCTGCGGCCGCTCTTCGGTGGCACGGCGTGTCCCCTCCTTCCCCCCGCGCGATCAATTTTAGAGTGGCCTTGTCACAGAGACACCGGCCGGATGTGATGGCAAGCTGAGATAAACGGGTGTGCGTATATACACGCATACGCGCCGCCGCACTGCGAGGAATGTGTAAGAATGCCACGCACGTAGTGGCGCATATGTCTGAGCGGAAACTCAGATACGCTATTCTCGGAAAAGAATATGAAGAGTAGGGAGCCATATTTTCTATCCGTCTTTGCCGCTTTACTGTGTAACTTTCCGGAGCATTTTTAAGGGTCCCGAGTAAGTAATTCGCGGTATTGATCATACGCGTCGACATCAGATATGAAAGGAAACTTAGTGCTACCTGCCGAGCGCCGAAATGAAATGATAAGCGCAAGCATGCGGTACTGGGAGGCTGAATGGAAATGGAAGCACTGCAATGCATGGTATGGTGTATTTGAGGTTTAACGTCTCGAAGCTGGGCATGGGGTTGTCATAGGCACCGTAGTAGAGGGTTCCGTATAAATTCCCATCACCTGGGGATCATTTAACATGCACTGATATGGCAGAGCACCCGGATGTTCTAGAACATTTCGCCTCCTTCGAAATGCAACCGCTACGATCAAACGGCAGCAATGTTCGAGAGGGTAATAAGAGAGCAATTGCTCATTAACATCCATTCGAAACCAGCCATAGACGACTACAAATTAAAGCTATACAACCTGCTCAGAATCCTGGCAGACGAAGCAATATTCTTCCTGCTCGTGGCTGCAAATAAAGTGATATTTCCTTACAAGCTTCCAGAACAACGCCTTGGGGGATTTTCCTCAAAGTAAATCGACATTAGGGAGTAAAGCGACACCTTACTCTGTTAACATGTCAGGTTAATGAAGATGCTTCATAGGATAACCCCGCCGGGGCGGCGCAGTGGTTAGGGCGCTCGACTACTGTTCCCAAGGACGCGGGATCGAATCCCGACCTCGGCGGCCGCTTTTCGATGGAGGCGAAAAGCAAGGCGTCCGTGTGCTGTGCGATGTCAGTGCACGTTGAAGAACCCCAGGTGGTCGAAATTTCTGAACTCCTACACTACAGCGTCTCTCATAGCCTGAGTCAGTTTGGGACGTTAAACCCCACAAACCAAACCACCAACCAAACCAGCTTCATAGAATAAGAGCATAAGAGCCACTGTTGCTGCAATAAATCATGTCTAAAAAGGTATAGCAAGCACAGCTGAAAAAAAAAAAAGACTAAAAGAAAAACTTGAGGAATATACGATTCGGGCGCAGAACAGTTCGCGATAGAAGGCTTACGTTTCCCCTCTGGTCACAAGATTCTTCTAGTCACAGGGCTGCGTCGATTTTTCGGTCCCTCCTCTTTTTCGTTCCTCCTTCACCTCTCGTGTTTGTCCCCCGTGCTTTCTTTGAGACCCTTCTTCAGTCATCTTCAGAGCTTATCCCGGCACTGCCTTTATACTTCATACAGCATCTCCAGCTTCCTTTGTTTCTGCCACCAACTTCATATGAAGTACCTGCTGCAGAGTTTCACCTAGCTACCCCTTTGCGTTAAGAATGATTTGCTTTAGTGTCCATCGCAAGTCTCTTGCTTCGGTGTCGAACTCTATGCAGGCAGCACACGCCGAGGCGGAGGTGCCGCATCTGCCACCCCGAACTGTCCCGTTACTTTTTGCATGACGCTTCATCTTCACAGTCGATCAGGACAGTCAGGCTAGGAACGCTCACGAGCTCCTTAATTACCCTGTTCTTCTTGAATGCACATTGCTTTTTAGCGTTCTCTGGCAGAGTGATTTCGGTTTTACCCGTGCGCGGCGCAAAATTCCTTTCCCTGCTTGATGACGCGCATGGCCTTTTGGAGAATCTGAAAAATGATGTTGTTACGACCGTGCATCCGCATTGGCGCGCTCTATTGTTCGCCTGTGGGCATGAATAAGTGCTGTGGATATGTGGTGATGGTCCAATGGCTCTAAGTGAGCCTGTTTCCAGGAATCCTGTTTTGCAAGCCTGTTTTGCTTTGTGGACACCCTGCAAATGCCAAATTGACCCTGTCAAGAGAACGTCTGGAAAAACACAAAGAAACGTCCCCCTGCGGGAAATAGCAGGAAGTGCTTTCTTTCTTTTGTTCACCCTTCCAGTCGAGAAGTGCTATCCTCCAGTGATGAATGCCTCCTATCCAAAGGAGACGACAGAGTGACATGTCCGCTGACGTGCAGGACAAGAAAGGAGCATGACGCATACGGCCATTAAGTGATTTCCCAGGAATGCAGGGAAGATTTGCAATTGTCGGAAAGGGACAATGCTGGGATCCTTATGTGGCGCGCACGTGCGCTTGGGTTTCTGAGAAGGAAACCCACTTGTCAGAACCAGCCTGTGGTTTCTTTGCTGAAGAATAGAAATGTACCTCCTCTCCTCGCCGTTCCCAAGCTTTTCCCGCCAACAAGTTATTACGCCCAACGAATTAATGCCGGACCAGTCAGTGCCTCAGACCATCAGTGCAGTGATGTGTTCGATTGGATGCCGATATCTGAGGGGCGTGCCCTGGAACTGATTGGTCAGCATCTTCAGAGGGGGGGCTGGACATAGGGGGTTTTAAGGACAGTGCAGAGCCCGAAAAAAGCGCTCTGGGCCCTGGGTAAACGGCTCATCCAGTCGCTTCTCGCTATGAACTCTTAACGCTTGCCATTTTGCTGATGTACCCTTCTTTTTCGTGTAAATAATCTTGTAAATAAGTTTCTCAAAGTGCCATTAAACCTGCTGGTACATATTTCACCAACTTCGAAGATTCAATCCTACTTCAACCCCGAGTCTCTGCACGCTACCAAGTGAAGGCCGGGTCGACGTAGCCCCAGCGTCACGACAATGTGGATATATTTTTGCAGTCAGCTACAAGCCACTCAGTAAATCAGGAACTTAACTATAGTAAACCATTCGAAATTAGATATTCAGCCTGCCACCGAAGAAAGCGCTGTTCTGACTCCCCTCCCTTCCCCGGAAAATAAGAAAAAAGCCTATCTATAAAAAAAATAAAAAAAGAAGACTGACATTTAGGTGAAACACCCCGCATTTCACGTCCCATATTTCCGTAAAAGGCACTTTCGAATATCCCGCTTCCCTTCACTCTTTCGCAGGCCGTTGTTATACCAGTCCATAAAAGCCGGAGTATAGATATCCCTTCCGGCGCTGGCCCATATAATGTTTTTTTTTTTTATTATTATTATTCCATAAGCTTGTACCTGTATTTTGTTTCGTATCATCCAAGCATTCCCGGTTCTGCCCTCTGGATGGCATCCCAGTTGCTTCGGTCGCGTGCAGTCGGGAAAGTATGCCCAGTTGCAATAGAGACATGAGGAGCACTAAAAACTTAAGGGAGGGTGGTGAGAGTGGAATGAGTATAGGCGGCTAGTTTCCCCCTTTACCATGCTAGACTCCTCTAACGTGTCTCGACGCCAGTAAACGCTTCTCCTAACGCTATTGGCTAGTAAACACCTCACTTGGTCTCCCATGAGCTCGTTCTCGGGTGACTGCGTTCGAAGGCAGCTGCGGCAGCATTAGCAGCAGAGACAAAAGAAAGCCGCTGCGGAGATGAACGACGGCGCGGGAGGAGATCGGAGCCCGATCATCGGCCGCCGCACTGACGACAGCGGCGGCGGTCCGCTTCAGTTCTTCGTCCGGCGGTAAACGCTCTTTACGAGCCCGTAAAAAGGACCTCTTTACGGGCGGCCCGGTGACTCATCAGAATTGACGACTACTCGTTCTCAGCAATGCTGCTGCGTGCGGTGGCCACAAAGGCAGGGGAAGACGACGACGCATCGCTTACGCTTCCTCCTCTCTTCGTACCACCAACCTCCCAAAATAGCCCTCATCAAGACCTCGCTATCGGCGGGTGAAAACAAGCGGCCGATGATGGACGCTCATCTGCCTGTCCTCCGCATCAACCGAAGACACCGCGTCCTGCGCGCCGCCCCTTGTCTTCGGTGATCGCGAAAGATTTTCGCTGGTTGCCGAGGAATGCGAAGACAACGGGACCCTCCTGAATCAGCGGGGGGAAGGAATGCTTCAGCAACCGGCACTTAGGGGGAAATCTCCCCGTTGTTGTACTAGTAAAATATCTGCGAAGTCGTAAACTACGTTCTTATGTCATTCCCTTCGGATCACACGCAAACCAAAATGATCCGACCCTCTTGTCCAGTCATTGGCCTCTTGAGAGCTGAAACAGAAATATGGCTGAAAAGTGGTCCAAATATGGCAATTCCGCACATAATAATAGTTACAAGAAGTTTTCGGGTGATCGCTTTGTATGGACAAAACATTCAGGGGTCACTCTGAGGATCTAAAGTGCGCAGAGGAGAAAGCCCATCGCGCAATTGTGGCGTCATTGCACGTGCGCAGGTATGGTGGCTACTGTAGGTGTCGGTTGAGGTTTGCGCTTGAGGATTCTCTGTATACGCAGTGCATGCGTGTAAAATGTGTCTAAGCTTATTAATTAACTAGTAACATTCACTAATTAACTCCTTCGTCTGGACTAAATATCGTTAACTAATGTTAATATACCTACTACAACATCACTGATTGATTAATTGTCTACTGAAACCATCCTAATCCTTCTGAAGATGATTGACAGCTGCCGCGGACACACGGACGCAGACACGGACACACCGGCGAGTCATCAGCCATAAAAGGCTTTCGCCCCAACATGAGCATTCACAACTCGATCGCTATCGGTATAACGAATAAAAAAAAAATGAAATTATACCGAAAAATATTTTTTAGCACTTTATTTCCTTTATTCACTCGTCCTCTTCCAGGTGGTTGCCATTAACCATCTCGTTACACAGGGTACGGCGAACTTTCTCGGAGTCACTGGAAAGCTTAGCACATGTAGACCCGAGCCCAAACTCCACTAGTGGTCCGCAGTTCGGTGTAGACTGCGATAGAAATGTACAAAATAAGAAACTACATCCGAGGGTGTAATCTAAAACACTGGGATATTCCTCACGTCGCGTAGTGCATGAGTCCAATGCCATGCGTTGCGTTCAGTAAATCGATATTTGGGCACGCATACCCGACCCTTTCCAGAGTACTTTAAAGAACACAGTGATTCGTTCGCCGCCACCGGCTGTCGGGTCAACAAATAAAATAGTACTTTGCAATTTCAAATGGTGCTGTTATTTGATTATTTCTTGTCTAACGAGTTTCGTTTCCTCTATCAGCGCTTCGGTCATCCTGAAATGCGGCATCCTTAAGCTTGTACAGCCGACAGCGCGCCGCATCTGTCGATTTCAGATACGTTGTGCATTCGTCCTTTGACTTACTCTTTCGAATGCTCCCTGTTTACTAGACAAAATGAATTTCTTAAACCGCGTTACAATAACCGGGAAAGCTGCTGATGGTGATTTTGGAGTAAAATGGGATGGTCATAAACCGTTTGCAACTTTGCGTGTTAAGGAAATGTGGAAACGGTTAAAGCGCGAAAGCCCACACGCACCAGTCCTGTAATTTTCTCTATGTGTAGAACTGTCTAAAACTATTTTTGTATAGTACACCAAATTACTCGCATAGTCACAGTCATTTCTGTACCTGTATATTACAAAATTAAAAAAAAAAAGGCAGAAAGAAACGATGCTTGCGGCCTACACGTCTTCCTTTAAGCTTTTTCTAGAGCAGTAAAAACTTTAAGAGATTACTCTAATTAAATTACCAAGTACTATGGGTTGCAACATAGTCAGGCTGGCAGGAAGTTAACTTCTAATTTTTCTTTCCTTTTTGATAAGGACCGTTGACAAGAAAAGTGTGGCTACAATGCATAGAGCATAAATCGCGCCAGACGACGCCAGAAAGCTCGCTACAACAAAATCAATAAGCCAAAAATTTTACATAACTGCCGTGTGAACCTTTTATTTTTATTTATTTAACGGTTTACAGATAATTATTTTAATCCTTGCGAGAGATACACAAGTGCGGTTTGTGAAGGTGGATTGTAGAGCAAGCTAGGCGCACATTATGCACGTGTTAGATCTCAGAATAATTAAGCAACAGTTTAACTACATTATCTATTTAACTTTTTTATTTCTAAATTTTGGGGCCAAATTTATGTTAAGAAAATGAAGGCCGTCAGCTTAAAAGCTGAGTCTAGTTTTTAAATTTTCTTTATTGGCGATGCAGTTCGAAATATTTAACGTCAAAAATACGCTTTTTTGGTTTGTAAAGCTGGCTTCCCGCAATGCATGTTTTCAATATGGCGTCGCCTTGTCGATTTCATGCTGTAGATGCAGTGAAAGTGATTTCCGCAATAATATACCACGCCCAGCAAAGCCATTTTAAAAATGTGCATTGCGGGAAGAAAAATGCGCATTTTGCTGGTTAATAGTTAAATACTTGAAACTGAATTGCTGATAAAGAAAATTTAAGAACTGGACTCAGCTTTGATGGTGATGGCCTTCGGTTTCCTAATATAATGTTGGCTCTAAAAAATTAAATGTTCATCAATTATTTAGTTATTGCTTAATTACTGAGCTACATCACATACATAATGGCCGTCACCTGCACAGACCGCGGGGAGTTATCTGTCGCAGGTTTTCAAATATAACTATCTCTAAAGAATGAAAAAATAAACAGCAGCAAGAAAACACCGGGTATATCAGGAACCAGCCGTTCACCTGGTGGTTTCTCCTACACCATCCAGAAGTGGAGGGCAGAAAACAGAATTTAATAAAATAGATTGTGAAGGCAAAGAGAAGCGCGCATGTTCAATCTAGCGAATGGAGCAGAAGTCCTCACGCAAATGCAACTTAACGTGCGCTTCCCTCATGCGGATAAAACTGGCTCAGGAAGGGAAATATAGAGACATAGAAGAACATGACAATATGGTACACGCGTTTTCAGTCGATATCTGTAATAGCAAAAATAACAATTGCAAGGAATATTTTCGCACTTGTACGAGAGCCCTCCTTTTTGCTCCTCGTATTAGATGCATTTTTCCGATTTATTCGAAGAGACATGCGCCCGAAATACAGCGTCCACAGAAGTACAAGCTGGCGCATCAATGCTGCTGAAGTGTCTCGGGGCTCTCTTTATTCGGCGGCCCTCGTCAGCCGCTTCAAACGAGAGCGGACAACAAGCGACGAGGACCACCTCGAGAAACATCGACCGCGGCGCCCGGTCGGCCCGAATAAATTGACTGATCGAAGCGGCTCAGCTCTGGCCCAAACAAACAGGCCACCACCGCGGTCCAGGAGGGGGACGACGACGACTCGAGGGGGGCAGTTCGGATGAAGAATCTGCGCGGGTGGCTGCAGAATGCGGGCGCTCCCTGGCAAAAGAACGGGCCAGTGCGCTTCTCGAGTGGGAGCCCTACTTTCTTTTTCTTTTTTTTTTCCCGGGTGTTTACTTTATGCCTGCGGTTGCCACAATATCCAACATGGCGGTGAGCGGAGGATTGAGCGGCTTCCATCATAGTAGGGAGATGAGAGAAAAGACTCTGCCTCCTCCCCCCTCCCCAGATTTTTTGTTTTCTTCGGACGAAGTTGTTCAATAAAAAGCCGAGAAGAAAGCACTTGAGTGAATGTCAAGGCGTCCATGGTAGGATTATTCTTGGCTCGATAAGCAGCTCGCGATGAAGCCTGCGTATAATTCCAGGATTGCAACATAGTAAACCCGCTGCTAATCACTGCGCAGTTTTGAAAGCGAAAATTGTTCTTACGGCAACACTTACAGCCAAAATACAGGGAGCGATATAGCTAACAAAAGCAAAGCGTGATAATATGTATATTTGCGTTTACCCATATGTGCCGTGTGGAAAGCACGAGTATAGGTGCGTGCGCGTTAATCTTGTGCGTGTGTTCCAAGCCACCTTTATTATTCCTCCTAGCCCTACTCTGGGGGCTCAGTAGTAAGGGTACATGACTGCTGCTTCCGAGGACACGGGTTCGAACCTGGCATCGCCTCCATCGAACCACGTTTCGATTGAGGCGAAACGCAACGCGCCCGCGTGCTGTGCGATGTCAGTGCACTTTAGATGACACTGAATAGTCGAAATTAATCCAGCTGACATCTTCATGCGGTTATCAATAAAGGTTACATCATCATATCTAAAGTTGTTTGAAGGTATACACATCGTGTAGGTTATACATCTGAGCAAAACACCAACAATAAGCAAGAAAAACAAGAGAAAGCAATCAGCAGCCAACTTATATTTACGAAAGCATTCCTGCCATAATTTCATTGAAAATTTGACTCAGTACGCGAAGGGATCGAAGGGATATCAAAGCGACGATGTACCTCGGCCAATGACAGTATAACTAGGTCTTCCTTTACACGGGTTCTTTTTTGTTCAGCCCTCTGCTTTGGCTCCATTTAATTTATTTTGTTTTTGTTGTTACGTGCCCGTGTATTATACATTCGTGCCGGAAAGCATTCCGCGTGTTCGAGTATAAGCCATTTTTAATTGCTGTTGGATCATTCGGAAACAAGCATTTATTGAGATTTCGGGTTCCAAAACTGCAGGCTACCTACGTGCTTCAGCAATCAGGCTTCTGGCCCCGTGGCAGGTGAAAGACTAGAGAGTGAGACTTAACCTAGGATTGTGGACCTATAGAGAGAGTCCTTGAGCACGAGTGAACGCAGCTATAAATTCGCATTTTCGTTCCAAGGGCTCCAGTATACAATTAAGAGTCAAGCGCACATTAAACTTCTTTTTCTCCAGCTGCTACTTACACGAGATGTCCTGACACGCGTTCCCGATTGCAGAAGGGGAACGTGATCGCATGCAATTTCGAACGTGACAATAGACGGATAAAACAAAACAAATTGAAGCCATGTTTATCATTTAAAGATAACGAGCCATCAAGAAATGATAACTCAACAAAAAATACACACTCAAGACGCCCAAGCACTACGGAAAGAGTTCACCAAATCACGATAAAACTGAGTGAAAGTGCAAACTCAGCACCAAGCATAACCGTAACTACGCTACGTATATCAAGGCCTATGACAGCTGAGCCACTGCCAATTTTTCAAAGAAGAGGACCATACATTGGCTACCTCAGGGTCCTCTTCAGTAACAGTAACATTAGGTATACACGGAAGGCATTCATCATTTCCACGAAAAGGCTGTACAAAGTATCTCGCGAGTTGTGTTCGGCCATCTACTGCAAAACAAATCAGGTTACGAATGCTAATCGCCCACCTCGTTTCTGCAAATACTAATTCCGGAGGAACTCGCTTTTTAAAAAAAAATAAAAATTAAAAACAAAGGACAGAATGAATGTGTACCAACTGTATACCCACAACATCAAAGGGAAGTGGAAATGCGGTTTTCGTTTGAGCCCCAGTGCCAATTAAACCGGTATTTTTCACCACCTTTGCTGCATCTGACCGCACGTTCAGTTCTGTTGTTTCCAAGTGCATCTTTTTATCTTGCAACAATGTAAATGAACCTAATCCTGGGGCCAGGTTATTGTTTAAAAACATGGTTGAATAGCTGAGCAGAAAGATATGTTCATTTGACAAATATAAATATATTCCGTGTAGCTAACGCAAGGGTCGTTTTATGATCTAGGGCAGAGGTTCTCAAACTTGCTGTTTCAAAGAACCCCAACAGCCATCCGTCTGCGTCAAGGGATCCCCCTCCACTGCCGTCACCTTCAGCAGATCTTGCATGTGCAAAAGACGCATCCTGGTATTATCCATCGTAACTACTGTCAGAAGACCGACATTCCATCTCAAATTCGCACTTCGGCCAACGCCGTCACTCGACCGGCCAGACTGCCCACAGAATAATGGCGATTGCCACTCTTCGGTTGTAGCCGGGCGCCCGAGCCCCTGCAGAGCGAAACAACGTTGCTCGACCAGCGAAACACGTAGAGCGCATGATGGAAGTAACGCTGAACCAGTTCCGGAAGCTGAGGGCGCATCCTAGCGCCAAAATGTGTTGCGATTGATAACGCTTTTAACGCTGTAGACATTTTTGGACAGACACATTTCGATATACGCGCGAACAAAGAAGAAAAAGGAGGAGGAGGAGGAGGAGGAGGAGGAGGAGGAGGAGGAACAGCGATGCCAATATTTCTGAAACCACCAAAAACAACAACAAATCCCGCAACCTTCGGAAGTGATCATATCGCCGACTAGAATTTTCAGCGAAATCCGCGCTCTGGTCGACAGATCGAGCTTGAGCACTTCCACGACCGGTGGAGTGCGCGGAACCTATACCTTGGTCGACCAGTGGAATTACTCGTCATCCCGGAGCAAGAAAACCAGTGAAAATAGCCGTAAGGTGACGGTTCGCCCGGCTTTCATTGGTTATGTGCCGCTCCCTGCTCTGTCTGCAGTGCGGCAGCGTATTTTTCTATTTCGGCACGTACTGCGTTTTGGCGCAGGTGGCGCCGCCGGCAACGGTACTTCCACCCGATGCCACAATCAAAACGCCCCAAAAAATGCTCCATGAGACGCGCATGCTTTTCTGCCTTGGCTTGATTCGGCTTCGGCTAACTGGGTGTGTAGCCCACTTCTTCATTCGCCATGAGTGCATGAACCACAGCACCTGTCCTGTTGAGTGCCACGCCTCATTTACATCTTTTTCGTCGGCGTTCTGTACATATAATAATCAACTTCGCGTGCTGCCAAGGTCGCCGACCGGCGCTCTCGTCAAGACACAAACGAGTCAAGGCATAACCTCCTTTTATACTCTCTAGAGAGCATAAAGGAGGCTATAGTCCAGGGTGACCCAGCATCTTAGCACCATGCCAGTCTGTGCTGCGGACGGTGCCTACGCGGACAGCGCGAAACTGAGAATGGAGCTAGCCTGAGAAGAAAGCGAGGGCTCGTAAACGGGTTTCAACTATAGGCGCTGTGCCTCGTCCGATCGTAGCAACAAGCAAGAACAGAGGGGGAGGACAGTTAGTAGGATTTCGCAGAACCCACGAAAACAGCTCTCGGAACCAATCTTGAAACACCCTGGCCTAGGGGATCAGAACAACTACCATGTTTCTCTTTTGGTCACTAATACGTAACGTGCAGTAATGATGATGACCAAGCACTTAAATCGCCCCAAAGGAATCGGTGCACTGTGAAAAGAAAAACTCTGTATTAACACGTTGGCAGATCTCGTTCAGGCTGGTCGGTTGAGTGCAGAGTATAAGTAACAAGGCGGCATTTAACAGAACACACACACACACACACACACACACACACACACACACACACACACACACACACACACACACACACACACACACACACACACACACACACACACACACACACACACACACACACACACACACACACACACACACACACACACACACACACACACACACACACACACACACACACACACACACACACAGAGCAGAACATGTTCCCAGATCGTACGCTCAGCTTTCCTGACGTGAGAGCACGAACATGAGACAATAAAACTTTAATAACACGCTATCCGGCTGGAAGCGAGCAAGTTATGCTAACTGAAGCAAAGCGAATGATATGGAAATGTATTCCGTAAGGATTCTAACCATTTCGTTTGGCATGACGGGCACATCAGGCGGATGCAGCGAGCGGAAATTCACAGAAATCACAAGATAGTGGGCCCCACCGTCAACGATAGCCATCATCGCAGTTTTCCACGTGCACCGTATAAACACCGGCTGTGTCGGGCAGCCAGAGGTGAGGTCCGGTTTACAATAATCTAATGCTCTGGACGCTTTCCACACGCGCTGAAGAGTCGGGGCTTACGGTCATCGAGCTACAGTGAGCAATGGTAGAATACCAAATGAATTCGAGATGGCAAATGCATATTGAGTCCTTATAAATGCTTCCTCCGGAGTTCCACTAAAAACGGTTATATCAGTGCAGTAGTTCTTTAACCATTAACTTAAGTAGACAGGGTGCTGCACGGTTGATATCTCCTAATATGGGTTAGCTTAGCAACGCATCAGTGATCGTATACCCGATGACAGTCGTTTTGCGAACCTCATTGAAGGAACATACACGGCGATGGTCGGGTCAAAGATTTTTCTCCTACCTTTTCGACCGTCTGGCGCGTGTTTACAATGCACATCGCGCTTGAAATTAAAATATTTTAAAGAAACGAGCTAATTGTAGAGATGGAACCTGGTTTAGAGTAGAACGGCAATGGTCGGGTCAAAGATTTTTCTCCTACCTTTTCGACCGTTTGGCGCGTGTTTACAATGCACATCGCGCTTGAAATTAAAATATTTTAAAGAAATGAGCTAGTGGTAAAAGTGGAACCTGGTATAGAGTAGAACTTGTTGGGCTAGTTGGTTTGTGTGCGTCCAGCCTTTCCTTCGTCCTTGTCTCGATTGCGTAGCTTTTTATTGCATCGGATGCTGGTTTAGATTTCGCCTGCCGCGTGGCAGGCGAAACCTAAACTCACGTCGATTCTACACACAAAAAGAGGTAATAATTAAAATGAGGAGGAGGGGGCAACGAATTAGATGTCCTTTTCATGCTTAATCGTTTATGCGCTTCCCGGAATTCGCCTAATTTTTCGATTATCGATCAGCCCTTGCTAGCATTTGAGAGGTTCGCAACAGCCGGTCGTTGTTCATCGACCTCTCGAGCTCTAGCCGTTTTGTTTATATGCGTTAGCGTAGGAAGCCTCATATCGCCAAAAATCATCCGGTGTCGTTTTCAAAAGCCTTCGAGAAAGCGGAAGCAGAAATAATAATAATAATAATAATAATAATAATAATAATAATAATAGTAATAATAATAATAATAATAATAATAATAATAATAATAATAATAATAATAATAATAATAATAATAATAATAATAATAATAATAATAATAATAATAATAATAATAATAATAATAATAATAAAATCATCGGGACACTTAAGCAACGTTTTTAAGGATACGGTGCGATAGCGTTTAGCTTATATACACCACCTCGCATATAAAGCCCCGCTTAAACCAAGTTTGTGAATGCAAGGGCCCTTGCAGGTTGCTTCTGATGTCACCCTTCCACATGAAAGGAGATGCCCGAGTTGGCAGCTCCTGCCGAGCGTAATCTCAGGAAGCCCTACGTCCAGTTAGTGCTCGGCCATGTCAGCTGACAGCTACCACCTGCCAGCACCATGCTTGTGATTTTTCGCTCACGACACCGACGCCAACAACGTCGACGACAGATTTTCTATCAGTGTACAATACCTGCCACTCTTTCACAATGCGCTCTCATTAGCAGACAAGGCAGTAATTGAATTACAGTAACGAAATTACTGTAATTTAATTACCTTTTTCGGTAATTTCTAATGTATTGAATTACTTTTTCAGTTTGGTAATTTAGTAATGTAGTTAATTACTTTTAGTAGTAATTTCGCAGCAAAGTAATTAATTCCTCTCGAAATTACTTTTACTAAAGTGCGCCATCACTCAATCAATAGACAACAAAGTAGAGTGCGCGAAAGCAGGAACGACGTGCTGCAATCCGAAGCCAGCGTAACGGATTGGCAAAAGGAGACAGAATTGAGCAGAACTATAGTCAACTAGAATACTCTGGAGAACAAGTTGTTGTTTTGTTTAATAGCTTTACTTAGTTTTTGCATTTATGGAAACTAGAAAGTAATTTCAAAGTAATTGCATTACTCAGTAGAAGTAATTGTAATGTAATTTAATTATTGTTCTGCTATTTTCAGCAAAGTAATTAGTAATGTAATTTAATTCCTTTTTAAAAGTAATTTTGCCATGTATGCTCATTAGTTCGCATAATTTGACACAGGCGATGCAACAAAATAAAAACCTCACTGACTGCGGCGTCGCCTGTCGCTCTAAATCAGAACTATACTAGCCATGCGCCTCGCGGCAGCAGAGAGTCGATCCAAGCCAATCCACGACAAATTCATCCCCGAAGCGGACACCACTCAAGGCTGTAATCAGTAACAAAGCGATCAACGCAACAGCTATATACAAGCTCCGCACGACGTGCAAACAAACCATGGACGGTCTCATGCATTACGACCAAGAGCAGTGGTATGACAAAAAACCGCACCCTCCGACTATTCCAAGCATTCGGTCGTCAGCCGCGTAACCTCCGTAAGGCGGTACCTCAAACTATGGAAGAGAGAACTCAAGCACCTCGATGCCATATATATCATGGCCTATACAAGCAGACAGTAGGGCTACCCTCATCGTGTCTACCGACCGGCTCCTGTAGCTTAGCATCCCCAACACCACTAGCGAACTCGTAAAGGACCACCTACTAACGCACCTTCCGCCTCTCTGATCGGCAAGTACTTCAAGATCTCGGCATTAGCCTGCGCCGCACCGCGCATGCAGAGGCAAGAATGGAGGGGCAATTGCATACCACACCCTACCACGTAACATCCCGAATATCATCATGCAGGCACGACGCAAGGCACGAGCTAGGACGATGGACAAGAGCTAATCCAAGGAGAACAAGACACCTTCTTCGTGGACGGTGCCGGTCCCAGCGAGGGCATCACAACTGTAGCCGCCCGTCACTCCCGCCTATAAGCCATACGGCAGGGGGCCTAAAGGTTAAAAATTCAAAAAATCACATGCGGGGAGGAGGCAACGATTGCATTCACACATCGAACCCACATGCAGCATTAGCATCTCCCAAATCCCTACAAACACTACATGCGAATCAGGATATCCTCCTCGCGTGCAAGTTGCCAACCCAAGTCAGGCACCAGGTCTCAATAATAATAATAATAATAATAATAATAATAATAATAATAATAATAATAATAATAAGAAGAAGAAGAAGAAGAAGAAGAAGAAGAAGAAGAAGAAGAAGAAGAAGAAGAAGAAGAAGAAGAAGAAGAAGAAGAAGAAGAAGAAGAAGGAGACGAGAAAGGAGAAGAGAAAGGAAAAGAGAAAGAAGAAAAAGGAGAAGAAGAAGAAAGAAAGAAAGAAAGAAAGAAAGAAAGAAAGAAAGAAAGAAAGAAAGGAAAGAAAGAAAGAAAGAAAGAAAGAAAGAAAGAAAGAAAGAAAGAAAGAAAGAAAGAAAGAAGGAAAGAAAGAAAGAAAGAAAGAAAGAAAGAAAGAAAGAAAGAAAGAAAGAAAGAAAGAAAGAAAGAAAGAAAGAAAGAAAGAAAGATAATATGGTACGTGGTGATCGAGGAAGAGACAAACGAACGTTCACATACCGCACCTCGAGCATTCCTATCCTCATCATTCTCCTGACATGACCACCCCCAACCCCTCCCTCATTACATATCGTGATACACTCCGAGAAGTCCACTTAGTGCGACAAACGTTTAAGGGACCCACTAAAGAACTGGATAACGCACATGAGTGTCATCTCGGGCAGTTAAAAACGCTGTCCTACAACAGCCCGCTAGACAACACGCTATTAACTCAAATTCCTTTTAATCTCAAATTCCTTCTCTTATCTCAACCAAGTCGTATCCCGCAAAGCGAGCCTAACATGGGCGGACTGGGAGGCGGCCCTGTCCAACTGAGACCTCGCGGTCATTGGTTGAGATAATCCAGGAAGCGTCTAGGTCAATGGAGTCCCGGCCTGACGACCCGTCCTTAATCATTAATCATTAGCCCATTATTCTTGAATAAATGTTTTTTACTACATCGTGGCAAACGCGCTAGTTCGCGTCGCGAGTACGACTATGAAATTGAACGCCAGTTTATCTTTTTTTTTTTTTTTTTCACTGGCCCGACATTTTCTACGACGTTCCCCGACTGGCCCAGGGCCAAGCGTTGCTCACCACTGACGACCGGTTTTATTTCGCAAAAAACACAAACATGGCCCTCCATTCTGTGGCCACAGGAGCCGCAAAAGCTAGTGCAGCTCGTGCTAAACAGAGTGAGAAAAAAAAAATTAATGTCTTTCCTAGTTCCGGATCGCTGATTTAACTGTGTTTGTGAGGGGGGGGGGGGGGGGGGGGGGGGAGAGAAAGGCGCTCAGGTCCACATTCTCTAAAAAGGACGACAGGAAAAGATGGATAGGCCTAAACGCACAGTAAACTTCCTGAACAACGTCCGCAAAAAATGAACGTCACTATTGTTTTCTAACGGGGAATTCTTCGCTTAACAAAGGATTGGCAGCCACTCCTCCTCCTCCTTTCTCCCTTCCCTGCCCCCTCTTTTATGTGCTCAGGCAATGCCACCATCGTCCGGCCGCCACGTCGCAACGTCCGGCTCACCCCTGCCGCGGCATTACACAGGTTGGCGTGCGGACGACATCGGGCTGGCGAGCGACAAGAGGGAGGCGGTGTCGGCCGTGCATGGCGCCAATGCATAGAGCCCTCCTCTCGCTCGAATTCCCGCGTTCGCGCGGTCCTTGAGCAAACACGAGGCTCTGACCCGATCTCACAGCAGGAAGGCCTCGACAGCAGCGACGAACCGGCCGGAAGACAAGGACAGAAAAGAAGAACAGAAAAAAAGAAAGGGGGGGGGGGGGGGGGGCAAACACGCGAACTACACGAACAGGGCCGGCAGCTCCACCGAGTGCGCCGGGAATTTCACAGCCAACGGCGGCCAAATGTACCGCGAAACTTTGAAACAACGCAAACAAGCGTTGACGGCCGCCGAGCTCGACGAGCGTGCGGGCACCAACGTCGTTGCCCGGGCCAGCTTCAGTCGCCCTAGCCGCTGCTCTTTTTATGTATGTATATCCACAGATTTCAGGCCAGTCGGGGGGCTATAACCCGCCCCTCCTCCTCCACTCCCCTCTACTTTTCTGGCCTTCGTTTTTGTTTGCAGGAAGCCTACGTACTTTTATGGATTTTGGGCAGTCGTGCGCGCGCCTCGGAAGCGAACCAAACAGCTGCATGTATGTCCTCCAACTTCGCCCCGTGATGTGAAGTACACGCACAGACAGACAGGCTAGCGCTTTTATGCTGTCGCCCGTTGTTAAGAAACTGTCTTTTTGGTTTCTGCGGCTGCTTCAAACGCGCCAGTCCTCGTCGCTCAAGTTTCTTTTGTCTTCGCTGCCGCCGCTGCTTCTCCTCCAGTGCCCGAGCCACTTCCGCACTTCTCTCTCCTCTTTCACCGTTCATTCTGTGCGCCGCCAACAGTGGTACCGTTAGTTGTTGCATCGATCCGCAAAGTGCGCGACGTCGGGCAAGAAACGCCTCGACAATAACAGTAACAACAACAGCAACCAAACCAGTGGTACCAGCTCAAAGGAGAGAGCAGGGGAGGAAAGGAAACGCCGCCCCCCTCCCTGCCAGAGACAGTGAGAGAGACACGCAAGCAGCGCCATAAACGCACGAGCATGTATTTCTGCCTCCGTGGTACATACACACCACGTATATAAGGAGAGTACGCACAACTACTGTGATAGAGAGAGAGAGAGAGAGAGCAGAAAAAGAAAGATGGATGGGCAAGCGAAGAAAGAACACTGAGATGAAGAAAAGGAAAGAAAGGCAGAAAGAGGAAGAAGGCGGCCGAGACAGTTCTGGCGATAAACACGGAATGAAGGGTTCGCCTCCCGCTCGAGACTCGGGGCACAATACCGCGCGGCAAAAGGAAGCGTCGAGCCGGCGGCGAGCGGCCAAACATGGCGTGCACGCAGATAAAGAGAGAGCCGCTCGGCCACACAGGACCACAGCGTTCGTGACCGGGGGCGGCGTTCGTGTAGTACGTGTGGCCAGCGAGGTTCGATTGTGCGCTCACAATGAGGACGGGTGCGCTGGGCCCCCAACTCCTTGTTCTCCTTGCCCGACCACTTGTACAGCCTTCACCCGTTTTCTCGATCGAGAGTGGCAATGGAGCGGTAGCTTTTCTTCTTCTACGATCTAATTTCATCTGAAACTGACCAGACCATGAGATTTGATTACATGTGCCGCGTAAAGTTGTAAAAACTGCCTGCTTCCACTCAGGTCGCAATGTTTCTCTTCAGTGCAGAGGTTATCCGGCGCCCCTCCCTGTACTGTCCGCTTCCCTATCCGCTTCGGGTGTCGTCACGCTGATCACGGTTCCGAGTCTAATCAGCAGAGTCGCAGCTCGCTAGGATAGGCGCGAGCACGGACTGTAGCCAGAACACACTTCGTCCTTTCCTTTAATGAACGCCTCGGGCTCGGGACTTCAGGAAACGCTGCATCGAATGTTAAACATTGCAACATTTGGCTGTTCTTAAGGAACGTGAGAGCCATCTGCTTTTATTTTAAGTTTGTGCCAAGAAACAAGACAGCCTTCAGTGAAACAAATACAAGGCCCGAACATATCCTGTATTTTCAGAGAAGTCCATTTTGCCGAAGGCACTAATGCAAACAGATCAGAAAGTAAAAAAAAAAAAGGGGGGGGGGGGTTAGAGGGGGGTCAGGTTCAGTTTTATGTGCGTTAACGAGAGGCTCTTCGAAAAATCTGCAAAACTTGTACAATTTCACCAACCCAACAGGAAAATTAAAAGAACGCTCATTACCTTTGTGAGCACTTAATGATTCAGGCCAAAAGGAGAACTAAGGGAATTTAGGTGACCGAATACACAAGTCCGGGTTAATCATTAAAAAATAAATAATGCAAAAATGCTAATCAATTCCTCAACGCCAGATCACGTATTAAGGTTGGACACATCATGTGTGGACACAAGTTCTGCTGGGACTCCGACGAGGGCGCATTAGAATGGACTCGTACCATCGCCTCTTTGTTCTTCGTGTGGTTCTCACGGTTATGTATATTTGCACGAAGATATGAGCTGCGCAGTATTATACAACACACGAGTAGGTCTTGCTTGCATCGCCGAAGGGTGCAGGGGTACATACATGGTTTTTTACACGATATAGTTTTCTCGCGGATCACTCAAGCATGTCGGCCAGAGGCTTCCGAGTTGCGAGCAGCATTAATGACACTGGGCATCAATACAAATTGTGGTTGCAGCAGTTTCGCCAGTCACTGAAGTGGTCCACGAATTGAACCAGGTAATTTGGGAATTACCTTTTTTTTTTTGTTTTGTTGAGTAGAGCTATATTTGAATTCGCAGAAACAAGTCATTCCTATAAGCGACACCAGAAAAGCCAATTCGCAAGGAACCGATCAGTTTATAATTGATTGATTGATTGATTGATTGATTGAATAATTGATTGATTGATTGATTGATTGGTTTAAACACGTTCTTTACAACAACTCGCTCGTTATATGTGTATGTACTTAGTCGAGGCATCAGTGCGTGTGTGTGGCCACGCTGTTCTCACGGCGGCAGCAGAAGTGCTGATTTGGCCACCACTGACTGTCGTAAAGCTACCATGCACGTTCGGCCCTGCGTATTCTCTAAAAGAAATAAAAAAATAATCGACGGCCAATGCAGCGCGGTTAGAAAAAAAAAAATGGAAATGAGAAATAGCTGCGCTAGCGCTCGGTTTTCCTACCACCTCCTGGTCGTACATACTTACACTAACTAAATACAGGCGTAAAGTGGCACTCTGTGTGAAAGACCACACGACATAGATATAAAGCCCCGATTTTACCAAGCCGTATACGAACGTGCCCGCATAGCCTATAGGGTTGCATATCTGGCTCAGGATGCAATGGGTACCGGGAAATTCGATCCGCATCTCAAAAGTGCTGCCCAAATTAACAGCTCCTGCCATTTCGGCCGTGACATGCGGTTTCGTGACGTCACACGAATCGCCAACCAATCAGTTCCTGGTCATGCCACCCGCCAAATACCTGTCAGGGGCATTCCTTTGAGGAGAACTGCATGGACAAACAAGCAAACTACGGCAAAATGCGGGACGAATCGATGGTCTTAATGCTAGCGCGCGCGCGCGCGCGCGTACACACACACACACACACACACACACACACACACACACACACACACACACACACACACACACACACACACACACACACACACACACACACACACACACACACACACACACACACACACACACACACACACACACACACACACACACACACACACACACACACAAAGACTGTTGACAATGGCCTGGCAGAGCAGCTTAAGATTTGTCCCTAAATTTGGGTTCCAAATTGGGTTAGCTTGTATACGGGCTCGCGTTGTAATAAACCACTGTGAAAAATGCGTAGCGACAGCATTGAAGGAGATCCCCAGCCTAAATCCCAATTAACCCTCATCTACGACAGAAGGACAGGTTGTTAGCTTTAGTGTCGTAATGCCGACCGCAAAGCCAGAACCGGGAGCAGTGAAAGCCGGCGCGATAAGCCCGGAAACTTGGCGGGGAGACCCCGGGGAAGAAATACAATTTAGTCCACACTATCTCCTCAGTGTGCCTCACGATGCAAAATCATCGGATTTTTAGACTCCAGAAGGTTCCCTGGTAGTTGGACAAAAACTCGGACGCTGAACAACTGCACATCACAGACCGGTGCTTTGCACATGATTTTAAAGGGCTGACGCGTCCAACAAATTCACACGCCACCATATTAGCACTAGCGCGCACGGTTCCTCATGTCCTGAAAAGGCTTTATAGCTATAGGAATCGCGTAGCCTGCGTGTTCACTGTCTGTTAATCCCATGCTCCATTTGTCTGCCAGCATGCCCATGTGGCTCGTCCGAGGGGTCAACAACCCCCGTGCAATGCCAGCAATGTTCTCGTCACTGCCTTGATGTATCACGGTGCATGCCTTTGCATTTGAGCGACTCGTCTTCCCAAAAAGTGTTACGCCGGCAGATCGCTATATTCTGCAGGTTCAGTTACTAAGGACGTGACGAACCGACCATTCACACTGCCTGCTAAACAGTAGCCTTTAATGGAGCGCCCTCACGTTCCGTGGTTCCAGGTGTGCAGCAAGTTCTGCTCTTCGAACGGGTACTCGGTGTCAATAGGGACACCATTAAGCAGATGTAAGCTCCGCCTAAATAGTCGAAAATCTATTGCGGATGCTTCAACCAAAATGTGAATGTCATCTTTTGATCGAACAGGCAGACGCCATCTTGTGAAGGTGTTTCAGCAATTTACCCCACTGTTGGAAAGCGAACCCCAGGATCCAGCACCAACAACGCCAAACACCCGGTATATACATCAGCGGGCCCGGTTGCAGCCGGTCGCCTGCGGCATATAGCTGCACCGTTCGCCTCGCAGCGCACTGGATAGAGCACTACAGTATACCCGGCGCTGTCTCGCCGGCCAGAAGAGGCCCGGTTCCGCCCAAAAGAGAGCAAGTTTCCAGCGATAGCGTTCCTGGCGAGGCCCGCCGCTTGACTTGTTCGGTGATGGATGCGGGCGACCCGCAACGCAGGCACTGGCTGCCGCGGTAACAGCACCCGAGGCGGCAGCACAGCCAGCAGCACCTTGAATACGGCCGGCCCTTGAATACGATGATCCGGGCACGCGCTGATGGAGACGAATGGGGCGCCCAGCACTGGCCACTGGCCGAGATGGATGGGCCCAGCTCCTATCGGGGCCCGCGCGCCATCGATCCGACGGAGGAACTCCGAGGCCTCGGAGCCTCGGGCCTGCCCTTACGAAAATGGGTTTTGAGTTTCTGGTTTGGCCTTAATGTTTTCCTAATGAGTGCAAAGGAACTCAACAGACACTCAATACCTTCTGTGTTTTAGCAACAGCTTTAAACCAGATTTTCAATTGACATTTCACATTATTTTTTCTTGTTTTAAAAATCAAAGGCTTTTTTTGTGAGCTGCTAATGTGTAAGCACAGAATGTGAAAAGTCAACGGAAAGTATGATGTGTATTTTCTCAGTCATTGCGACCACCCATTGAGAGAACACGGTGTGTTCCAACTTGAAACACAGTGCAAATTAAAACGCAGTGCAACTTGAAACGCAGTGCAACAATCACTACATGTGCATTACTATTACTGCTTGATGATTTTGGAGGACGTAAACATAATTAATGAGGAACAACATAATTTTAAAATCGTTTAATGAATGCTACATGCCCTTGCATTTCTACTGGACAGGAAGGTGGCCTGAAATGATTGAATTCAAAACTAAGCTTTAAATTGATCATTTGACAGGAATGTGCGTTTACATTTCCTTTCACACATGCTATGTTTACAAAGTAATCATTCAAAAGGAGACAAGGAAGAGAGTAGTTTACCAAGTGATGGGCCCATGAGTGAAAAAAACAAAACAAAAAACACTACAGCGCTTGTAATGCATGATATTTTGCGTGTTTCTCAAGCTTTTGAGCTCCTTCTTGCTCTGCGTATAGATTAGCCGAGCCCTCGGTCATCGCATCGTTCCGCAAAATTTTTGCATACGAATAAGATTTAGTTACAAGGAAAATAGTGTCGTCGCTACTGCGCTTGCCGGTATTGAAGCTTGGTCGCTCTTTTTTCCTTGAAGGATTGTGCCACAGCTCCGTGTTCAGCGAAAATTACGCCCACGGTAGCTGAACACCACCGAACGTCCGGCGCTGGTAAATTTGCTATGCCAAACTCGACATGTTAAAATGATTCCAGTGCCCAAAATAGTGCGCATAGTATCCAGAACATTTTTTGCAAGTCGTGGGAGCAGGCAGCAAGTTTCAATGGCGAAGAAGTTGTAATTGTTAGAGCGGCAGCAATGGGGTCTGTACACTTCGAAACATGCTTCGAAACATGGTCCAAATCTTATAAATGCAATCATGGGATAACAAGCAAAAAAGTTTTCAGCAGACTTAGTTTCCGGCGTTAACAAAGAAAAAAAAAATCCGGCGTGGCCGAGTGGTTAGCGTAGAACGCTACGGAGGAAGAGGTACCGAGTTCGAAGCACGCTAGTGCTGCAGATTTTTTTTTTTGCCTAGTTTTAATTATTTCTTTTTTATTTAACTTTTTAAATGTAGTTGAGGTGCTTCGTTACTTTTTAGCGTGTACTTTTTATCTGAGGCGTTTTTTTTTTCTGTTTGAGCGACCAGTGCCGCGCGTGACAGTATGCCGCGTCCCAGTACGAACAACGTTGGTACGAACTGTCTCCAGCGTCATACTGGGCCCATAATCAGGTATGCCACGTTTGCTGGGACCCAGCGGCACTGGTTTTTATTACCTCAGCCCGCCAGCTTTGTGCTTAATTATGGCCCTAGACGAGACTGTACGCTGCCTTTCAAAAAAAAAAAAAACATTTATCGCCAAACCAGCCAAACTGCCTTTCGAAACCGAAAGTCCCTCTAGGAAGCGGCCGGCAGTAAAAAGAAGCCAGAAAAGCCACCGGTAAGTCAATCCCATCCGATCCGAAGCCGCCAGCGGCAAAAAGTTGCGAGTCGCGACGGCGCCATGCTGCCTTTGTTGTCAGCGGTGTGATTGTGAACGCTATTTCCTCACGCTGTGCTGCTTTGTTGTTCCGTAGTTCTTGGAATGGGCCGCAGAATTGATACTTGATATGTGCACTTTGATAGACGTCCTGAAGTACGTGATGTAGTGATAAATAGGTTCTGTGCCGCACACCGCTTGCACCGCGCCGTGGCAACGCCGGCATCAACACGGAAGAAGGAAATGGACTGGCGTGATTTTTGCAAATGTGAGTACACTGCTTGAAATTATTTTTATTTAATATTGCTATTGAATGAAGTACGCGTTGTTAATACTGTTGTGTGTGGTCTCAAAATTCCTTCGTAATACAAGCTACGAACTCGACCCAGCCTGCTTTATTGTGAGGGTGAGCCAGTCACTCTTCGGAACAAGAAGCGTGAACGTTTGGGCGAGTTGGTCAGACATACTTGACATGAACGGCGCGGCAGAAAGATTTGGCGCTTGTCCGTGTGTGTTCTCTGTCTTCGTCTCTTCCTGCCGCGCCGTTCAAGTCAACTCTTCAAAAGCCGCCACTTTTATATGTATGCTCGTCCCTAACGTGAAGCCGTTGTACGATATAAGTAGTGTTCTGAAACTTTATCGGAACCGTCATGGAAAATTTGGCCGCCTCGACCGGTTCCGATAAAGTTGCACAATACTGTATAATGTTATGGTGTATACTTCTAGATATAGTTTTAGCTGCAGTGTATTAGATGCACGACCGGCTTCGCGATTGTGATCAACACCCCGAACGAGTTTTCAATCTTTTTAAAAGCGCCTATTTTTTCTAACTGTGAGTGCATTAATACGATGAGTACAACCAGCGCGCGAGAAACAGGTTGTTGCTGTGGCGCATATCTCACAGTGGTCGCTGCATTTATTTTTGGTGCTTGTATGCTCCAACAAAAATAATCTAAATCATGGCTGACGCCAAGGTACAAGCTCATGTAGTACTACTGTAGTAGAATGACGATTAGAAATAATTATTTGAGTGACCACATGTAGTAAAATGTGCATGTCAAGAATAATTGCTTTCATTACTACATAGTCTTGTATTTTTGACAAATTATATGTATCTTAGTGTTCACAACAGAGGCAGAAATGAGCTTTCAGTGGGCAGTTGTGTTCTTTGGTACTTTGTGTCATGGCTTTTCATGGAAGCGTTGAAATGATGCAGTAGTAAACAGTTTCAAACCAAAAATGAAAAACATTTTACCTTCCTTAATGTTATGTCTGCTATGGTTCGAGGTAATTTGACTTTAAAGGCCTTTATTTGTGTAGAGTTCGTTGGTTGCCTTACACATTGTACACACATTTCTCAATACACCAGCAGTGAAATTAGTTTTGTGCCATTGCTAGTATTTCGGAAGAAAAAAGTTTGGCCGACATCACGGGCAGCTCTTCTCTGCATGCACATTTTTTGCAACTTTTATATCGCCTAGGATTGAGATATGTAGGCACTGATAAACATATTTTATGTGCTCAGAGTAAAAAGAAGAAAAAGTGTAGAATGTTAATCATATTTCTGATTGCGTGTGAAAGTCACGACTTAGAAAAAAAAGTTAAGAGGTGCTACAGATCTGAAAGGAGGCTGTTTTAATTATTTTTTCTCTGCGGCTGTAAGGCAAACCTACATAAGAATTGCAGAATATACAACCACTTAGATGGTAAAATGTTTACAATTTTTTTTTTTCATATATGGAATGCAACACATTAAACACGGTCCCAAATTTGGCGCAATCAAGCATAGTAGTCTTATTCAGTAATTAAAGGAAGAAACACCATTCCTAATTTTTCTTATAATTTAACAATCAAGTTTCTAGGAGGAGATGAAAATGAATGAGACAATATGTTGCATTGTACTGTTTCCAGCAATGTTATCAAAGCTGAAACTTCTTGTTTTTTCTCTCATTGGGAGAACGGCCTAAACTGACGGCACAAAAGCAGCAAATAGGCTCCCTGCTCCTCAAAACGTTGCCCATAAGCTAACCCTGTGACCTTGGCCATAAAGGAAAAGCATGCCTGATCACGTTATTGCGAGCCAGTGCTGATCTGTGACGTACGCAGGGTGTGGTGGCATCACTATTCGTGAGTGTGCATAGACGCTCGTAGCACCGCCTTAGGAATTCAGTTGGAAATGACAGTTTTCAGTATTTTTTTTCGCAGTGCATCAACGATGGCCTTCGCATCCCCAGTTCTTTGCTGTGTCTTTTTGCTGTTGACATACTTGCTTTATTTTTCTTTTGTAATAGGTGTTTATTCATAAAATACATGTTGGGATCTTTTTGCCCCTATTAGGTAAATTTACTTGTTTCTTCGTAGCTTTGCTAGAGCAGTCATTTCCACATTATTTATTAGTTTACTGTTCAGTTTTGCAAGTCAGAAGTCATACTAGATAAGGAAATCAGGTTCTGTTGCTTGAGAAATTTGAACAGAGCTTAAACGGAATGGGGACGTGTGGAACATCCGACAAGCTCATGTTGGAGTGATTTAAAGATATTCGCTTTGAAATGACATCATACACGCCTTTTTTTTTTGCTCTAGAATGCACTTAGCTATGCTAAATGAAGAAACTTGCCATAGTTGCAGTCTGAAGGTTGGAAATTTCAAAACAGTTGTGTTTATGCATTCATATGGGTGTCACTTTAAGCTGCTGCTTGCTCCCACAAATGGCTTGTACCACTGCATACTGCTTATGTAACAATCCGACAATTGCTCATAATGGTGCAGTTTCATATGCAATCTCCTCACAGTACAGGTCTCAGTCTTGACATAAGGGTAAAATTTTAGCAATTTGCATTTTGTTCGATACTTATGCACCTCCATTCAAACACTTGCAATGATGCTTGAGAAGCTGCATGTTTCACCTTTGATAACATTGTTGGAAATAGAATAACGCAATGTGTTCTCTTGAACTATTTTTTTTTTTCATTACCTCCAAGAGTAATTTATGGGCTGATGAGGTGGTTTTTCTTTGAGTTTTGAAGGAATATGCTCTGTTCAAACATGCCATAATTGGGAAAATGTTTCACATGTTTTCATTTTATACATAACAGAAACATTCGTACTCCTTTTAAGCACCAATTTTTTTATCTATTCTGTACCTTTAAAGTAGGTGCACCTCACACTCGTGGAGAAAAAATAGGCTGTTTTGAAAATGACCTTATTATCTTTAGGGAAACTGGAAAGGCTCTCTATACAAACGAGAAGCACACCATGCAGGCTGGTTACTTTTGTCATACAGTACATTGCATTGAGGTTGAGTCCAGTACTTACTTAATTATGCTTTGAGCACTCGTCTTAAAGCTGTTTGCCCAGAATCCTTATGATTGTAGCTACTGAATATATAGCTGTGTCTCTTTTCATTACCAGGAAAGGAGTTGTGTGCTCGGTCTCACTTGTCGGTTTTTCTCTCTTTATATACCCAGTTACCTGAGCACTTCAGACTGGCCGATGCCTGGAGCCTACCTGCTGCTCACCTACACCCCACAGCACAAACGAGGAACACACTAAATCATCTACCAGCAAGCACACTGCAGTGCCCTTCTGCAAGCCATCACCACATTCTATGACATGTTCAGGGATGCATGTTTAAGTACACATCCTAAGCATAGCTAAAAATGGTGGTATGAATGGATAGCTGCCTTGGTTTGGTTGCTTTATTTCTTCTTTGAAATCTTTGTTTTACTAATGGTGTAGTCAATGAAAAAACTCATTCTGAAGAAAACTTGTTTGCATTGTTGTGAATAGCAAAACCAAACCTTGTACCATGTATGATGTATCTGAAAGTTATGGTTTTGTGTTTTCTCTGTAAACGGTGCAGCATGTTTCTTCCACCAACTGCTAACTATGAGGGTTTGAAATGTACAGGTGCCAGAAAAACACAGTGGGTCATGCCTCTTGTGTTTGAAATTATCTCATGAGTCTTGTTCCACAAAACTTGGTTCCACATATGAATGCTTCAACGGCATGTGCTGAAGTATGTGTAAGCTTATCCATGAGTTGGAAATGAAGCTTGAATTATTTTAAGTATTGCGAACAGTAATACAAAGCGATTTCATTTTGTATTTGTTAGGGTACACGTGCGACTACTTCATGACAGTGCCGCTTCACCTCAAAAATGGCCCGTCTTCTATGCTGTGCAGGGAAATAAAGTTTATTTCCTTGCATAGCATAGAAAACAGGGATGCGAATGGCATCCAAGCTGTGCTGCACATTATGAATAAAAAAAGACCATTTTCACAAAATGCAATGTCTGTTTTTGGTTTCTGTAACTAAATATACCGGCACTAACTGATTTGCATGTAGTGTCGGCAACCAAGATCACATCAAAAACTAAAGTGAAAGCCACCAGACGCTCAATGGTCAATACTCATGAAGAACTCACAAGAAATGCACACATTAAGTGCCAACCAGAAACACGGTGGCCAATTTGTTTTAGACACACAGTAAGAACTCAAGAGAAAATTCACTTGAAAATCAGAAGATACTCTGGTGTCTCCATTGTGAAAGAGCAACATACTCTCATCAGACACACACATAAAATTTTTATAAGGGTGGTCCTGGAGCTTCGAACACCGTGGCTTCGAACACTGAGGCAAAACGGTTGAACCCCGCTCTGTGCAGCGAAAGTACTATATGCAGGTCAGTGGACCCCTTGTTCCTGACCTCCACAAGATCAGTGCAAGGTTGTGATCAGCACAATGTGCCGCAACACGCATAAGGTCATTGAAACGATGATCACCATAATTATGATAATTATTGTAATGGTGTTGCTACTTTAATGGCAGGAAGCCTGCCCAGTGAACGCCATGCCCGCTCGTGTACGACACGCCGTAGTTGGCGCATGTTTGGTTTAGTTCAGGTTTTGTTTTGTTTGCAGGGTTTTACGTCCCAAAGCGACTCAGGCTATGAGAGACGCCGCAATGGAGGACTCGGGAAATTTCGACTTTCTGGGGGTTCTTTAACGTGCACTGACATCGCACAGCACACGGACGCCACTTCGTTTCGCCTCCATTGAAACACAGCCGCCGGCGGTCGTTATCGAACATGGATACTTCGGACAGTAGTTGGCGCAAGTGCACGAAGGTCTCACATATGTGTGCAACACCGCACGCCGATATAACAGGCGTAAAAGGTGTTAAACGATGAATTTTTAATATTACCAATAGCACAACATGTCGAATCACGTGCTCTATCCTCGACACGCTATCCCCACCACCGATTCAAACAAACTACAGATCCTTTCATTTTCGTTTTCTTTTTGTCTTATGAAGCTTAAGAATAAGTTACCTTGGAAATATGTTATATCGTTTCGTTCATATTGTCACGTCGTAAGGACAAAGCCGTAGGCAACAATCGAGCAGACTTCGATTTCGCTGAAATACACTTTCTATATGGCTGAATTTCACCCTAAAAAGAATTAAGCAACTTTAGGCTGTGGCAATATCAGCAGGCATGCTCAGCGGTCCTCGAATTACGAATGCCCGTTGCACCCGTCAACGCGCAATTTAAAGGACGGCGAAGTAACATCTAGACAAAGCCGCTAACGGTGACTAGCACAACCTGGAACATTGGAGAAACACTCGCAAGTGGCTGGAATCCTTCGAGATACATCTCGGCACAGCTTGCGCGACATGCCGGCGACAGTTGAAAAAAAGAACAAATAAATATTTGAATAGTTTGCGATAATATGATTGAGCATTCGAAACATTTTAACCTTAGGCAAAACAAGGAAGGTTATATTGTTTATTGCTCTGATTTCTTGTAAACTCTTTATTATTTCATTTTGTATCTTTACGCTATTGTGCCAAGCCCAGATTCTTGGGACATCACTTTTATTTGGGAAGCAGCTGCCGATCGAAAAACTGTAAGATTCCGTTATTATCATATCATACTAATGGCTAACCTTCCGATACGTATACCACATTTTTGCTTAGAATTTGTACCGCGCTCGCATCGAGTTTTCTAGCGTCACTTTAGGAAACCAATGGGGTGCTTTTTAAACAGCAATTTTGGCGCAGTCTAGCAGTATCTTAAAATACCGTTATGAAAATATTAATAAGAATAGTATAAATGTCCGACCAGTAGCAAAATCTTGCGCTTAAAGGTTGTTCTTAACTCCCGCCGAGTAGTTAACGCTAGCATAGAAATTCTATGGAATCCGTTTACGACAATAAATAGCAGGAAAATAGAAACGTCCAGAGAGAAGATCTGCGGCTGTATTTGTTGCTATGATGCAGTTAGAAAAAAACTGCTTTAACAGAGAACTTGTCATTTTAAAAATGCGCTTCTCCTGAATTTCTGGGTATCGAACTTTATATAATTTAAGAACGCCTCATACAACCAACTGCTGTGCTCAGCTATGGATCCCCTCTTTAAAAAAAAAAAAAAATGCAATACAAAACCATGAAATAACAATAATCCTCCAAACTACACCTAAAGTCCGTTCGTCGCATATTCTAAATTACAAAATACTTCCACTAGTTTTGTACGCGGGGACCCTGTCCTGAGCACATGCACTGGACTCAAGGCAAAAAATATGATCACAGTCCGCATGATATTCACCTGTGAATACTAATGCACACCTTGACGCATCAGACGACGCGCGACTTTCAACTCTTCCCCCAGGTTAGTTCCTGCTTCATGTATTATCCGAATCACAAGTTCAGCGTTCGCGAACACGTGCACTAATTCCTCCCTGTTCGTTCCCTCTCCGCCATGTAGTTTTACTCCGACCATCTGTGCACCCACGGCTAGTAGTAATTAGGGCGTTCTACTGTTGAGCGTGAATACGCGTTATAGTTGCCGGCCCATGGCGGCCGCGTTTCGATGGGGGCCAAACGCAATGTGCCCGCATACATTGTACGTTGTCAGTGCTTGGTAAACAAACTCCAGGCGGTCGGAATTACAGAAGTCCTGCTGCGGCGTTTTCATAGCCCCTGTTGCTTTGGGAAGTTAAAAAATCCATAAACAGCGCCCGACCATTCCATGCTATTGTTATAGCAATAGTGGTAGTAGGAGTGTTATATACATAGAAGCAACAGCAGTAGCAGCAGTCGCAATGACCATTTCTGCCGGGGTAGATGAATGTGTAGCTTTTCATTGCGAAAAAAAAAAAATCTTTCGCATGGTTCTCTCATTGATATTGTGTCGCTCAAGAAAAGGCGCTTTCTCTCCCTTACACACACCCTCTTCTTCTCAACTTCATTTTGAATCCCGCCCCTGGCGCATTTCTCCATCACCTGACGAACGGTGTGGATATGGTCTATTATCGAGCAGCCTTTGCGGAAGCCAGCCAGATCCTTTGTATGATTGAAGTATAGCGTTGCACTGATTAGCGATAACATTGGTAAATATGTTGGATATAGCTGATATGTAGGATATAGCTGATATCGGTCTGACTCTGATGTTTCCTCTCTAAGGAATTAAGATAATGTTAGCGTCCTTCGAAGATTCCGATACGCTTGAAGTCATGAGGCACTGTATACACAGGATGGCCAGTCTTTCTAGCGCAATATTTCCGCCACTCTTAAATAGATCTGCAATTACCTGATCTTCATCACCTACTTTTAACTTCTGCATTGCGTCTCAGGTTTCTCTCTCTTTCGTTACTCGGAGGATTTAAATTTATTCTGCGCCACTGTCTCCATAATTATCCTGATTACTTCGGCTATCATAAGGATCTGTGTAGAGCCCATCGACTATTCCATTACTGCTTCGTCTCATTACTACTTAGGTCATCACCAAGAGCTTATGCTGCCAGTAAATATCTGCTCCAACACGACAAATATCACAAAAGATACCGCGCGACGTACACGTGAAAAATTCCTCAGCGGTGATAGTGTTTATTAGACCTGGGAGAAAAAATGTGCTTCTCCACAAAGCTAAAGTGTCGAGCAGGAAAGCACGCTTCTGGTAACGACGGATTCAGGGGTCGAGCAAGGATTTTTCCCCCCGGAGCTTCTAGTTAGAGGTTGTGTCTCTGCGTAAAGCAGTACTGACATCTCTCTCTCTCTCTCTCTCTCTCTCTCTCTCTCTCTCTCTCTCTCTCTCTCTCTCTCTCTCTCTTTCTCTCTCTCTCTCTCTCTCTCTCTCTCTCTCTCGTTCTCTAATAGGAGGGGGTGCTGCTTTGCGTGCTAATGCCACGACATCCGCTAACCCAATCCCTTGCGCAGTTTTCCTGTTGCTGTACTCGGCGCGAAGTCGACGGAGCGGATCCAAGTACTCTGAGGTGCATATTGCAGTACTCCGGATCCCGGGGAGGCTATTCCAAGTAACAAAACTACTTCGCCCAATAGGAGTCCTCGCATCTATTTCCTTTTCTCAGTTTAAGGTTGTGGAAAACCAAACAGTTGACTGTTAACGAAAATCCCTAAATCACTTTCTCTGCAAGACTTGTTCTCGAAGTAAAATATTTCAATAGCAGTCAACTTTTTTTTTATTTCGATTCAACTGGAGAAATAACGGCAGCTTGAATGGCGTGGTCGTGTATCAATCTATGCCTTTTCGACAGCGAGATGTATGGCGGCCTTCCGGAAGTTATGCTGATTAATCGAGCCGCGTACCTCTTTTGTAGGTTTGCGCAAAACATCCACTGTAATCTGGAAATGATATCTCTTGCTTTCTGACGAAGCCTAAGAATAACCCAACTAGATTACGGTGAAGGATTCATTATTATAACGAAATTGTTATTCCCTATGTCTGAGGCATATATGGCAAAATTACTTTTGAAAAGGAATTAAATTACATTACTAATTACTTTGCTGAACATCGCAGAAAAGTAATTAAATTACATTACTCATTACTGCTCTCCAAAAGTAATGAAATTACATTACAATTACTTCTACTGAGTAATTCAAATACTTTGAAATTACTTTCTAGTTTCTATAAATGCAAAAACTAAGTAAAGCTATTAAACAAAACAACAACTTGTTCTCCAGAGTATTCTAGTTGACTATAGTTCTGCTCAATTCTGTCTCCTTTTGCCAATCCGTTACGCTGGCTTCGGATTGCAGCACGTCGTTCCTGCTTTCGCGCACTTTACTTTGTTGTCTATTGAAGGAGTAGTGGCGCACTTTAGTAAAAGTAATTTCGAGAGAAATTAATTACTTTGCTGCGAAATTACTACTAAAAAGTAATTCACTACATTACTAAATTACCACACTGAAAAAGTAATTCATTACATTACAAATTACCGAAAAAGGTAATTAAATTACAGTAATTTCATTACTGTAATTCAATGACTGCCATGTCTGGTCTGAGGGTTGCTTTCGTTTTGATAGTGTGCACTACGTTAAAAAAAAATAACTGCATGCTAGGGCAGCGGCATGCTGCATTCTTCGACAACGCTTACATGTGCCCTGCATGTGACAGCTGCGTAAGAAAGTGGGGCAGTTAAAATTTGCCTGACGCCAACAAACGAGTATTCGCCACTGTAAATTTATTTCGAGAGTGCAGAGGCTCACGTGAAACCCGTGCGCCGGGTCGGCGCGTCAATCCCTACCGTCTTCTGCCAAAGGATCCTTCCTTCACGTCGTGAACATGGTCGGATTCAAAAAGCTTGAAGCATTTAGCGAAGGTCGTCCGAAGGCAGGCTGGCAGCAGCGGCGCGTAGGTGCCTGCCGACATAGCTGCGAAAACTCGTCAGCTACGCTGCTGAACTACCTCTCTCGGGACTCCAAACTGGCCACTGCAGATGCTGCGTAATGTACCCTCCCCCGAAACATCTTTCAATCATTCTTCGAGGCTTGTTCCCCTAGTGATAAAGCAATGGAATGCACTTTCCGATCTCCTCCTAACCTTTTCGAACACTCCTGATAAACGGGAATTCAGAACTCAAGAATATGTCCAATACATTAAATTATCGTGTGTGTTTTCAGTGCGATGCTTCTTCTGCTTTGATTTATTATTTTTTCATACTGTGTCACGTGTGTTTTCCGAATGCTTGTTTCAGACCTGTTTAACAGTATTATTTTGCTCACATTATACTTGAGTGTTGTCCCCCAACCCCTCTCCCCCTATGTAATGCCTCACGTATCTAACGAAAGCGAAATAAAAAATAGAAAGAAAGGACCTCCTCCGATAGCCGGCCGTAAATCGACCGGTGCCACCTCCCGACCTGGATCAAGGCCATCACGCCCCAAACTCGCCTGCATCACTTTCGTATTGGTCATAAGGTGAGCGTACAAGCCTCCGGTTACAACATCCAGAGCCGACGGCGCTCCACCATAAACCAGGAGAAAGTCCCTCAAAGAGTCATCGTAATAAAAATAACCTCTCGGCCTCCACACAAGAGGGCCAGTCTTGCGCCCAGAAGTGAGGCAGTGAGATCTTGAACTCGAAAGGGGGCAACAAGCAATAATTCGGGGCGAGGGCTGCCGTAACCGAATTAGCGCTACGAGGTCCCTTCTTCCCCCGCTTGTGCAGCTTGGCTTGGCGGCAGCGGGGTCGCCAGGGGACTGTGGGGAGGGGTGGGCACTTACGAGATGCGATGCAGAGATGATGCTGTGATGTTTCAGAGTAATCAGAGAGCATGGGAAGATGAAAGAGTACGAAAGGCACTCCTCGATTGAAGCTGGAGCTGCTCGCCTGGTAGCACACCTAACATGGTACTCAAGATGGGGATGACAGAGATTGATCACTCCCTGTCCGTACGTGTATACATTCGCACAAAACGACAAGCGCAAACGCGCATACACATACGATATTTTTTTACCGGGAACATTCAAGTAGCTTTGGCCAGAGTGAACATTGAGTAAGATCGAATCATATACGTAGTTTGGTTTGGTTTGTGGGGTTTAACGTCCCAAAGCAACTCAGGCTATGAGAGACGCCGTAGTGGAGGACTCCGGAAATTTCGACCACCTGGGGTTCTTTAACGTGCACTGACATCGCACAGCACACGGGCGCCTTGCTTTTCGCCTCCATCGAAAAGCGGCCGCCGAGGCTGGGATTCGATCCAGCGTCTTTGGGAACAGTAGTCGAGCGCTGTAACCACTGCGCCACCCCGGCGGGGCGAATCATATAGTAGTTTGAGGTAAAGAAGATTGATAGTAGTTTGAGGTAAAAAAGATTGGTTTATGAGGTTTAACGGCTCAAAGCGATTCAGGCTATGAGACGCCGTAGTACTCCGGAAATTTCGACCCCTTGGGGCTTTTTAACGTACACTGACATCGCACAGCAGATCTCGTCCGCACTGCTATTGTATCACAGGTAAGTAAGCATCGCGCACTGGGAAGTCCTCTCCGCGAAATTCGCGAGTTTAATTTAGGGAAATTATGTGTCATGGTGTGAAATATCACCTTATACGTCACTGCCGGCGAGGAGGTGCACCGAGAATCACACGCACACATACACGCGTCCAGTGTCCGATGGACGTGTAGTTGTGCTTCGTATATGCTGGCACGCTTCGTGCGCACGGCGATTTGCTCCTTCGCTCGTTCATCGCACATCGGGACTTGCGGAGCCGCACTATTAAAAAGAACGATCGAAAATGAACCAGGACAAACAAAAAGAAAAATGTTATTTCGCCCCGCGCAACAAAGGCGGCTCGCGCCATCAGTAGTGATTAAACTTGGAAGCGGACTGAAGGAGAAGAGGAAAGTGGGGAAGGGGTCTCATAAACAAAGGTTGGTAAGGAAGAAAAGAAAGACACCACACGTACGCAAAGAAAAAGCGTCCGCTAGCGGCTTTCTTCGATGCACAGATCCCCGTGCCCGCTGGACAGTCGTACCGTTCTTCTATACGGGCCGGAACAGGGCGATGCGCCCACAACCTGAAGAAAAGGGGGAAGCAGAAAAAAAGGAAGAATGGGAGGTTCACGGCTGCGGGAGGAGAAGTGGGTTGAGTCGAGAGCGCGTCGTTCCTTGCTCGCGAGACTGGCCAGGGCGCGGGCGGCCCTAACTCAGGGCGTCCATAAAAGTGCCGCGAACAAAGGAACGGGCTTCTTGCGGCGCGACCCGACATTAAAGAAGAAGTGGTCGACGAGGAAAAAGCGCCCGGCCCTGCAACAAAGAGTCTTCTCCCTTCCTCCCCACCGCCCTCGGGAAAACGACCACGACGACCCGTAGGGGTCGAGGGGGGAGATTCGTCGGTGGGGAAAGCGAGCTCAGATGACCGTAAGAACTGTCGTGCCGTCCGAGATTTCGTACGGTCATCTAGGAGGTCCTGGCTTGGCCGTATAAGAGACCGACGCGAGGAGCGCAGCGCGCGTAATTTAACGCCGTTATAAGCGAAACCGCCGCGCGCAAGGGCGGCCTCTGCGCCACGGTGCTTCGCCGGGCCAAGCTTTATTGTCCCCACTCGATCATTTGTGCGTAACGCGCGAGCGATTCCCGGGCTCCCATGTATTTATACATTTGGCGTTTTTCTGTTTCTGCGTGCGCGTAAACGTGTGCCTTGAAAAACAGCTACGACTCCAATTCGCGGCCCCGAAGAATATCGAGGCCGGCGGGCGAGGCACGCGAATGGTGTTCCCGCTATCGTAAGGAGGCCGCGGTGTTCTTCCGCAATTTGCCAGAAACGCTTATATGAACGCAGATGAAAATGCTCGCGATGTAGTATCTGACTGCAGCAGCGATTTGTAGGAAGGAGTAAGGGATATGTTCTAAGGAAACGGTGGAGAATATTCGGGAATGGTTCTCTAAAGGAAGAAAAGGGATCTCGCGCTGGGCTCCTCTGCGTAAACATGAAAGCCTCGGCAAAAAAAAAAAAAAAAAAAAAATCAGTTCGGGCATTATGCTTTGTTCTGGCGCTGAGGAAAATTTCGACCGTGGCACGTGCATGGAAATTATACACAAAGCTGGAAGTTCGGATCCAGGTGGAATGTTTACATGAAGAATAGGACGGAGAGCAGATGCTATAACACTTTTTGTACGTGCGTGTGCTTATAAATGATGAGGGCTACCCGGCGTGTTCGTAACCAATCTGTTTACTGATCGTTTATTTGTTATACCAACTTTAGCTGTTTCCTATTAACCGTCAAATGTTTGAAATTGGCATCGACCACACTTAGCCAATGTTTCTTTCTTTTTTTTTTTTTTCTTATCCGGTTATAACTAGCAGTCAGCTGCAGCATAGTTCGTGCTGTGGGTGCTCCGCTTAGCGCCCTTTGGAAGATGAGGAGGAAAGGCAGGGAGGTTAACCATTAAAAACCGGTTGTTTCTACTGGTTAACCTCCCTGCCTTTCCTCCTCATCTTCCTTCCTCCTCCTTGTGTGTATACGCTCGCCAAACTTCATTCACAGCCCTTTACTTCAGGACCTGGCGAAGAACGTCGCATCTGTTAAATGCCAGTTTTCCCTCAATTAAGCAAGATATATAGACACGACGAAAACTCGGTTTGAGGCGCCATGCGTGAAGCGAGTAAGACCAGGTGCGTGTGCAGGCGACGCGCGAGCAGCCCGGGCGTCGAGCGTCGGGTCCGCTTCCCCTCACCAAGTAATTAGGCGCAGCACAGGCAGTGACTCACACATCAAATTGGGAACGCCCGTACAAGTTCCCGAGCAAAGGTCTTGACGAAGTCGGTGAGTTGCGCGAAACGTCGCTGTACTAAAGACTGTTTTAGGGAAGCGGGAGCGGAAGGCGCCGTGACTCACGCCTGCCACAATTGCGCCCTCAGTCTGCGCGGGAAATAACGGAGATTAATGAACGCGCACGCTGGTGCGACGATGGAGCATGATAACTCCTTCAACAAATTGGACGCTTTTCACTCAATCCTGCAGCGTATGCAGTGGATACGGGTTATCCTTCGTCTCACCGAGCTCCTGCGCTGGGTGAGACATATGGCTCGAGCGGGTAAGCGTTACACTGTCACGCATAGGTGAGACTTATACCCCGACACGCGTGCGCCAGGTAGTAGCGTTAATACTTAAGGGGATCAGTGACAGGCCGAGACGCAAGCTAAAGCCGAAGTGACTAGGCTTGGCTTGAGATGGAATTCGGCTCCTCTGAAAGAGAGAGAGAGAGACACTCGGCGTATCGCAATGCTTCCGTGCACTCGGATGAGAAAGAAATGATTTGGGACCCACTCGTTCGTTACCGGCGTCGAGCGAGAATAAAAAAAAAAAAAAAAATCTGAAGTAACAGCAGAAGCGGGCAGATTTCAACACACAAAAGAAAACCTAGCAAAAGTGCATTAAAAAATCCGGGCGTTATCAAAGTAAGTCGCGGCGCTGCAAAGGGAAAGAGGAGAGCAATTTAGCGATCCTTGTTCGTTAGCGAAGCCAGATGATGCGGCACGGTCAAGTGAGCGGCACGTGCGAGGGGGAAGAGGATCATTTGTCTAAGAGGATTAGCGAGGAAGGTGACGCCAGCGAAGGAGCTGTCCGGACAAGGGAGCGGTAGAAGAGGAAAAACTCTCCGAACAAGAAGCAAAACCTTGCAGGGTACTTCTTTTCTTCTTTTCAATTTCATTACGTTTTAACAAAGAGAGTGAGATACGGAGAGCAGAGAGCGGTATACGACGCCAGCGAACTCGTCGGTACGGGGAGCTCGGTTTTTAATCCCCGTTCGTTGACTGCGGCGCTTTCAAACCGCGCCGTGTACAAGCCCCTCGGCACCGCGGACCGCTGCATCAAACGACTGCGAACGTGTGTCTCGCGTTCTGTTTCTCCCTTGGCGCCTTAATTTGTCACCTTAACTGGATGAAGCGCGTTACATTAGCCGCCCTTGGATTAAACGGCTTAACTTGCCGTTTCTAGTGGAGATAGCGTGTCTCGCATCGGACCCTGCGGCGTACCGGCTTCCTCTTGTTTCTTATTCTTCAGTGGCGGAAGTAAATTTGATGCGGAAGCTTAGGAAGCGAGGGGCCCTCCATAATCTGGTGGCACTGTCGCTGAATACCGACATGCGGCACACACAGGCATTAGTCGACAGAGGTTGTTGTCTTTAATCGTTCGTCATCTTTTCTTGGCCTGGCCAGCGATAAATTAGCCTGACTATTGACTGCGTTTATACGCAGTGATGATGTTCGAGATTAACTGCGAGATTAACTGCATTTAGGATTTAACTTACATTTATTATGTTTAAATTCATTGAATAACAAATCGTACCTTTCAGTTACAACAGTAGATTACCGTTATTCTAACTCCATGACTTGGACTCTTGGTTTCGGTCCTTTTAACGTTTACTTGTAATAAAAACACATCCGGCGGGGCATTCTAAATGTACTAAATTAGAAAAAGTTTCGAGCACCTTCGAGCTAAAACCACCAAGAGTCTGCTGTACTCTGTTCCGTTAGCTTGAAACCTTTAGCAAATGGTTCACAAGGACATAATGGTAAGCTGTACGGCAAACTGTGAGATTAGTGATGTAAGGGTGCAGCTGGTCTCGATCAGTTATTCATATTTTGCGCTTAATACTACTGTTTCCTTGTATTGTTTTCTTTCGATATGGAGAGAAGATTAAATCTCAAAAATGAAACTTGACAATGACGCAGCTGTGTCGCCTTGTTAAGCGGGGCATCTCCGACGCAAAAAAGAAACGCTATAAATAGGTGCCATGCAATACGAGGGCGTCCTCACTCGTCGTTGCACAGCCGCTGAAACAAGTCAACAGGCAGACAGCGCGAATTCGGGTCAGAAGAGCAATATAACGTGGGAGGAGGAGGGAGGAGGAAAAAACTTTATTTAAATAAAAAAAAAATTGTAAACAATCCCAGGAGGACTTCTTAGTCCAGGAGTCCTCTGGCCGTTTCTTCTAGCTTAGCCCGCTCGACCAGCCGCAACTGATCTGCAGGTTACGTGGCTAGAAGGGCAGCCTCCCAGGAGGAGGGGGTGGGGTGTTTGACGGGAGTAACGCGGATGGGATGTGGGCATTCCCATAAGTAATGGTAGAGGGTGGGTGGGGTGGTATTGACGCATTTCATATGAATTCCGTTCCATATCTTCTGTCAAGGACACTAAACTATTATGAGCAAGCTGCATCCCGAAGTTTCAGTTCAGCCGTGTCTCGGCGGGAAACGCTTCGGTGTGCACAGCTCTACGCGCTGCTCTCCCGGAAGAATGGCAAACTCGTCCAAAAGAAAATCACCATCGCCTAATCATCATCTGCGTTCGCAGCTTCACGCATGCCACTCAATACTGTTCGTCGAGTTCACACGCCGGTGCAATTCGTGCAATATACCGGTGCAATCATCCTCGCCCTTCCTCAAGTGTTTCGCTGACACCGGACATTGAGTACCGCCAGCGCGTCCTGGTGCTCTATATACGCCCATGATCATCTGTGTTCTCAATCTGATTTCGTAGTGGTTTCGTCGCCAACCCTGATACTTCGCCCACATTCGGAGTGATAAAGTGACGGAGGAAGCTGTACCAGAGTGAGAGTGAAAAACGTCTATTTCCTGAAACTTGGGAGTACACAATGGGGGAGTGGGACATAATCCCATAAGTGTCACAAATCACACACTCCTCTCGTCCAGCCGAGGGAAAAGACACTGATTCTTGGACGGTCAGGGGTGAACAGAGATCGCTGGGTCCTGCAGCGGCGGCGTCCGTAAATTTTCTGTACTGTCCCTACACCCATTACAACAACTATTACTAATGCTAAGACTAACTATAACTACTATTACGCTGGCTTCCCTACTGGTAGAACTCATACTACGGCTACCTAACAATTTCGTCTTTCGCTTCTTACGCGTCATAAAGCACAACAAAGCCTTTACTACTACGAACCTCTGCAACTAAAACGAAATCGGCGAGCCGTAAGACTAATAAAATCTCTGTCACGCGGTTATAGCGCTGCAAAAAGCAAAAACGAATGGCCGAAGGTTTCTCTTTATTTTTTCTCCTACCGGTGTCGTTGACACGTGGTCAGGGCGGGCACAGGGGACAACAATTAGTCGCCAGAGGTCGCCACCAAAAAGTGGGGCGGCGACCTCCTCACCCAGAGGAGTGAGGACCGCGCTCGGCCGCGCTTCATTTGGCTCCGCTCGACCGTCGCTCGGCCGCGAGCTGCGCACACACAGACACGCACCGACGCTCTGCGCAAGAAATAAAGAACACACACTGCTCAGTATGACGCACTCGGCCAAGCAAAACCCGAGCGTTCGAGCGAACTCGGCGATGAGGAGCCAGCTTCACTGGGAAGAGGAAGAGGCCGCCTCCCTGCTGCTCCTTCAGCGGCGAGCCTCTTCTCCATGGAAGGAAGGTGCTCTCTAGATGAACCGAACAACCTCGGGGGCCAAAGGAAGAACAGAGGATAAAAGGGAACCAAGAAGCGTGTACGCACATAACGGAGCGCCAGATCCCAAACGAGAGGGGAAGAGACGACCACGAGAATATCGTGGAAACCCCAGAAGCAAGCAAACACTGCGCGGATGGGGCGGGGATTATAAGGAGAAGAGAAAGACAAGAAAAAAAAAGTGATATAAACAAAACGGACGAAAAGAAAGAAGCAACGAGAACGTCGCGGCTGCAAAGGAAAGCGAGAGAACGCGTTTACCTTTTCTATTACTCGGATCGATAATTGGGAACCCCCCCTCCAACTCCTGTGAGCTGCTGCCGTCCGCTGAACCGAAGAAGGGTCGTCCTCTTCTGTCTGCAAAACCACTGCTGCCTGTGTGTGAGCGTGTACAGATATACTTTGTACATGGGAAGACGACGGTGCGCGCTCGCGCAGTACGGGAGCGGAGACGGGAAAGAAAATAAAGAGGAACAGAAAGCACACACACGTACCTACCCGGGGTATATAGAAGCGAAGCTACACTGTTGTACTCGTATACGCATTGTGCGAGGCTTCATTCGCCCTTGTTCCTTTTCTACTTCTTAGAGGCGACACGTTTCAGACAGCATCAAGAATGCGAACGCGAGTGGAAAAGGGATAAAAGAAAAGAACAACGGAACCTGAGCAAGACCAGGCGCGGGAGGATGTAAAGGAGCGGGGGAAAAAAGAAGAAAGAAAGGTTAGACGGGGGAATTGAGGGAGGGTGCCCTCGAAGGCGGCGCAGGAAGGTCGGGGGGGGGGGGGGGGGGGGGGGGGACGCTGGCTGAACATCGTCGCCCCTGCGTCGTTGGACCAGTGCACAACGTTTGTCTGGCGCGAGCGCGCTTGGGGCGTTACTCGGCTCGATGCTCTTGGAAGCACGCGAGGCGTATAAAGAGAGAGCACGGATGAACGCGGCTGTAGGTTCTACAGTATGGACGTCTACGGTATACTTTGCTGCAATCCCGCAGCGATAGACGCACATATCGGTGTGCGGTACATGTGGATGTGAGTACTGTATACATTTACATGCACTATATGTTAGACAATACAATGATAAGTTATACGGTATACATCTAGCTCTGCATTGCCGATAGCATAACGCTCCAATTCCTGCGAGTGTGCTTGACTCCTTGCTCAAAATATAGATTTAATAATAATATAGCAGGATGGAGAAAAAGAAAGAAGAAAATATGAAAACAAATTTACGAGAAATGAAAGCAGATCAAATAATAGTAAAGTTCCGGCAAAAGCCCCTCGTCAACCTAAATGTATTTTTTTAGCTGTTCTTTTCTGTCATATATATTTAATTGTTCTAGGCCCTTATCACGAAAATTGATTTATTAATGCAAGCAGAGACAATGCACGTCGAGGAATCATTTACCGTTTTAGAGCAGGAAACGGAAGGGAAACGAGTGATGTTCGTCCGAAGTAAAATACGAAATCCTTAGGGCCACCAGGACACACTGCGTCGTGCCGCGTATATATTAAAGCCACTTCCGGCAATAATATACCAGTTAGCAGTCATCAAAGCAGAATTTCGTTGTGCAGGGATGGACGCTTTAGCAAAAAGAAGCATTCTTATTATTTTGCACCCATAATTTCACTTTAAATTTAGGAAAGCGTAAATTGGTTCGAAATGGATGGAATGTGAAAATAAGGAGGGCGTTTATAGTACACCTGACGTGGTCTGGAACAAAGCGCAAGTCCGAGTAAACCATGAAGAAGAGTTAGATTTAACGATATTCGTATTTCAAGGCATCCAGGTTCTAGCATATGCATAATCGTAATTCGTTGCAGAGTACACTGCGCACTACGTGCGAGCGCACAGAGTATTTCGGAGAGAACAACTTTCGACGGGCGGATGAAGCCCAACGCCAGAGCTGTCATTAGGGAGATACCTGCGCACGCACGCAGGCAGGTCGGAATGATTCTGTAGCCACAACGACCGGGTTCGAGGCGAACATGCCCATTACAGCGTTTCTGACATGAGACGAAATCCACGCACGTTGTCATTACGGGCTCGTTCCTGTCTGAACTGACTCGCTCGTATACGTGATTGTATTTTTTTCCGTTCGGCTTACAGGCCGAGTTCAGAGTACAAGAACGAGGATCCTTTGACTGCTTTCGATTTCAATGGATAGTCTGTCCCCGACAGAAAACATAGTTATACGCAGTGGAGTCAGCCTCGCTTTAGAGTCGAGTGTCGTTGCAAAACAACGCGTATCTTAAACATTCAGAGGGAAGACAGCCTCTCGCAATGGGAAAATTTTGTAACATTGACGGACTTTAAAAGGAAGTAAGCGATGCAGTGCTCTGCAAAAGACAGCGTGCTTCGCCTAATATTCATTCTCCTGAATTTAAATCGAGCTTGGATTCATCCCAGTTATAAAAAAATGTAAGCAAAGAATGCTGCCGCCCTCCTCGCAAGTCGCTCCTTTCACTAAATGATCGATGAATGAACAACTAAACGACCTAATTCTTGCCACTTAAGCTGCAGAACAAAACGCTTGTGCGTAATCCAGCATCAGGTAAATTAGAGGACGTTTTGTCGATCAGAAAAAGGGATGAAGCATTCTGATGCCATAGAACTCTCTTTTATTATTATGGTGATTTCAATGACCACATATTACAAAAGAAATAAGGTTATTATTCACTGAAAAAGTCACATATACGCCGTTATCGCTGCAAACTTCCAAGCAATGAGGCTAACAGCTGCATTCCATAGGTACGACTTTAAAGGGCTGTTCGCACTTGTGACGTACGGTCTCCGAAATATGAAAGAATCAACGTAGGAATCTTCACCGTTCAAGCTTCTTCGTTCGCCAATTTCAGCGACGTATAAATCCAACACGATATACTCAATTGTCCATGTACAACACGGCTTCTGCAGTCGCGGGCCTTCGCCCACGAATCCGGAATTTAAACGCAGGTTTTCGCTGCTGCTGCGGTCGCGAGGGAGCAAACACGGCTTGGCAAACACTGGTCTCGGCGAAAGTAAACTTTCAGGCGAAGTGGCGTACGCGACTTCTACTACCGAATACCGGTTTCTTCTCCACAAAGTTTACGCACACATACGAATAGTAAAAAGTAACAAGCTAGTATAGAAGTCATTTTTTCCAGACGCAGTTATCTCTAAGTGTGCTGATTGAATTCTTTTTCCGTCCAAGAGACGGTTCTCGAGACGATTGTTGTCTGTCATGGGAACGAATTCGGCAGCGGTAATACGGTGCCTACGAGCGAAGAAACATTCCTTGATTAAAATTGCTCGGCCTGTAATTAAGCCCTCGGTTTGCTGCATGTGCGTGCACATCTAGCGCGTGCAAATCAAATATACCGTCGCGTTTGGAAGCAAAAACACGTTGGGCCAAGCTTGCTCTCCTTCGCAGAATTCGGTGTGTGTGTGTGTGTGTGTGTGTGTGTGTGTGTGTGTGTGTGTGTGTGTGTGTGTGTGTGTGTGTGTGTGTGTGTGTGTGTGTGTGTGTGTGTGTGTGTGTGTGTGTGTGTGTGTGTGTGTGTGTGTGTGTGTGTGTGTGTGTGTGCGCGCGTGTGTGTGTGTGTGTGTGTGTGTGTGTGTGTGTGTGTGCGTGCGTGCGTGCGTGCGTGCGTGCGTGCGTGCGTGCGCGCGCCATCTTGCGGTCTCCGTCCACGTTAAGAATTTTGCGCATAAAATTCCCTTATTCAACACACGTTATAGGGAGCCCAAGCTCAAGTTTCGTCGCGCGACGGCAGCGCCGCATTCTTGGCGTGGTGGCGAAATGTGAAACGATGGGGCTTCGCCGGAGCAGACGCTCCGCTAGCTTCCTGTGCACGCGCGGCGATCGCGTTGCGCCTGGAGGTTACTTGGAGATAAAAAAACGCTTCCGCTGATGCGAAACGGATGTATTAAGTAGCATTGTGTCATGGGAAGCCACAATAGTAGGCGAAGCACCAAAAGACGAGGCTCACGTGTGAAACTTTGCAGATTCCTTTGGAAGCGTGTCCGCAAGACCTGTTTTCCAACCGCATGACAGCGTTCTGAGAAGTCTCGCGTTCTTTGTGGAAACGAAAAGAGCCAATTTCCACTTTCTTCGTAAACTCAGAAATGTTGACAAAGTTGGCTTGGAGAGGCATACAAAAAATACAGTGGTTTAACACCATGCATAAAAAGTGAAGAGGATGGAAGATTATCCTGCTCTTGGCTCCCCGCGTGTCTAGTTTTGCTGATTTTCTAGGCTCTCTCCCTGCTTTGTGAGTGCTATGAAAGCAACCAAATTAACATATGCGACGTCCGCGATCGAGACTGATGTGTGAATGTGCCCTAAGTGTCCACAGCTGTATTTTCAATTTTAGATTGACCAAGAAAATAACTAGGAACAAGGCCCTTTTTTTCGGGGGTGGGTGCGGCGTTGGAAAACATGCCATGCTGGACGCTCTTACAGATTTTCGCAAATTGGCCAATAATTATTATTGTAATTAATATTATCATATTAATTTTAATTAATATAATAATAATTATTATTAATAATAATATTATTATTATTATTAATAACAGAGATATGTTGGAAGTGCAGCACAAAAGTGATCCTAGAAATGGCTCGACTGACACTACTCGCACGGAGCACCCCATTCGCATCACAGGGTTCGTGAGGGCAAACCAAATATTATCATAAATGAAGCACAACCATTTAATAAGAACCTAAATAAAACAATATGTAGTGTACAAGCTTGGATTTCCCCTGCCTTCCGAGCCAGCGAGCCGGTTATGTCACGTGCAGCGCACGGAGCACGCATGTGCTTATGAGATTGCTAGCGTTCTTGTCTTAAAAGTAACATATCCTTCGGACTACATACTTATTCTTCTACTGCAAGATTTGCTTTAGTAACGGCGTAATAATAATAAAAACAAATCCGTATATAGATCGCATGCTACAGGCCAAAACGATGGTCAACGAGCAGGCAACTTTATTTCACAGTACTGATGATACTTTAGCAGTTTTTAAACATATTATATACAATATAATTACATAGCGGACTTACCTCGAGATGCACCTCCTACGTTTTTGCTAACGTGGGACGCATTCACAATCAATATTTACTCATCCCCGTCTGTTGTCTGCTCTACAGGGCAGACGTGAATAAAGTTTCCCGCCGACAATTAAGTATCCTTCATGGAAGTACGCGTCAGGTTGCCCAATCAAGACGGAATGCAAGTGGCATGTCGCGGTGCGCCTGCGGGGGCGCGTCAGGGCGCGTGCTCGCGCGAGAGAAAGCGCACGACGCTGACCCGGCGGCGTCCAGTGTGTGCCCGCGCGACAAAGCAGCGCGAGACTGCACGCGCGCGGAAGTGAGCGAGCGAAAGGAAAAACTTGCACGGGATGCCTAGGTGGGGCCGCCGCGCGTATCCCCAGTTTGTATTTTTCTGTCAGAGATGGCGCTCCTTGTCACAAGCAGCAGCGCCGCTCGACGGTGCTTTGGAAGCCTATTGGGCGACTGATATATTACTAAGTGACCTGAAACTGGTTTTGTTTGATTTGGCTACGAGAGACGCCATAGCGTACGGCTCCGCAAATTTCGACCACCTGGAATCCTGTAATGCACACTGACCTCGCAGAGCACACGTGCGCCTAGCTATTCGCCTCCAGCGAAAAGCAGCCGCCGAGGCCGGGATTCGACCCCGCATCCTTGGGCACAACATGCCGAGTGCCCTAACCACTGCGTCACGGCGTCGAGAGCTTTTCGATCTGGAATTGGCTAACCTGTGCTCAAAAGAAAGTTTCGAATGTTCTTTTTCTTGAGCACATCATTTTTTTCGACAAAATCCACACATTCTTTCGCACATGGTTCACAGTTTGCATAGTGCCGCAAGAACAATCAACTGCGCGCTGCTGTCCCACCCACCTCACAGCTTGCGAACCTCGTGTCATTGGTCTTGGTTCTTCCTGTGTTTAGGGAAGGTCTGGAGGTCCCGCACTTTGCGCCCCACACATAGCGTATACTAATGCCGGGCGGCTGTGGTGCCCTCAGCAGCTGCTATATCGTTCTTCTATAATGCATCGAGAGATAACAGTGCTCTTGTGGGGACCATACCTTGGCTATTTTGCCACTGGTGGGAGCAATACCTAAATATGGCATATCCTCGAAGGAAAGGTTATTGTAAGGCTTTATTCGAAAGCATATCACCTCTCAATTAAATTATACCGAAATAAACTAACTGCCCAGTAGAAGACAACTTCTTTACCCCCTCATATTATTGAAAATACTACTGTGTGCCACGGCGGCTCTCCCGTGTTAGCGGGGAAAGCATGTAAACACACTGGAGCACTAAGGTATAGAATCGTGTCAGTAGCCATTTGGTGCGCTCATTTTGAGTCCGGTTCGATGTTTCAAAGCGCGCAACCCTCAATAATTTCTGTGAAGATTAAGTGACAGTAACAGCTGCACGAGCTCCCTCCCCCACCACATGATTTCACTCAGTACGATATGAACCAGGCAATGCAATTAATCACAGAAGGGGTTCTCAAGCTAATTATTTTCTTTTTTGGCAGAGCCGGTTGATATAGAAGTTTTGGTTGCGAAATACTACGACACCAACTCTTGTCATGTAGACAGCTCCCCGTAACGGCTATCGACGATAAGCAATGTTTTTCTAACGTGATTCTATAATTCTGCAAGCAAACCGCACTCTCGTGTGGTTGCCCATTTCAGCGATGTGACTGAGATGCGCACAAGAGGTCCATGTCACCATCATGATGTCATCGACGGCAAATGCAGGACGAACACCTCACCCTACAGTCTCCTTGGACGGATAGAGTTCACATCGATCGCCACCGAGTCATCCAGGCCCACTGGGGGACTGAACACTACAAACACCTCCTTTCAGCTCTAATCAATGTTTAATCACTCTTTCTTTCTTTCTTTCTTTCTTTCTTTCTTTCTTTCTTTCTTTCTTTCTTTCTTTCTTTCTTTCTTTCTTTCTTTCTTTCTTTCTTTAATTAGCCGTTCCTTGAGCCAGTTGTGGTAGTGCTCTACCCGCAACCTTTCTAATCTCATCTTCCCGCATGACTCTCCGCAGCCCGTTGCTGCGCGTATACCTTCCCTTGGTGTTCACATCGTTGCCCGCTATAGTACAACGCCCAGATATCCGGCGGCTCCTAATCATGCTTGCGAGTCTCACAGCACGGCGATAAACAAGAACCGCCTAGCCGCTCGATGCGAGCACGGAGGCTGGGCCGCTTGAGTAAGCGCGTACGCACGTGCTCGGGTTCACGTCTTGCGGCCTATAGTAAGGAAGTTGCGCCGAGATATATATCAACTACACCGCCGCCACCACCAGGGGCGTGCTCCCGCAGAGTGCGGGATACTTTACTCGTCTTCCTCGCGAGCTACCGTCTTTCTTACACTTTCGCCAAGTTCGCACTTCCGCATGAAGTCTTGCGTGTATGTGCGCGCTCACTCCTTCGCGTCGGGCGATGCATAACAATGAGAAGGCGATCGATGGGCAGCGCTTAGATTTTGGCGGGACGCTCTGGCGCTGCCGTGTGGCGCCAACGTGGGGACACTGCTTCGAAATCCGCGGGCCGTATTTCGTAAGCTTCCATTTTAAATTTCATTTGCTGGACGTCAGTGTGGTGGCAGCACCAGACGAAAGCAGCTAGCGGACAGTTACGGATATCGCAACTAGCAGGTCGCGGCCGTCGGCGATCATATAGTCACTCGCTTCACGCACAGGAACACCACTGGCAGCAACGTTACTGGCAGCGCGTCATGCAGGCAGTGTCGAGATGCGGTCGCTTCCCACGGATGCTTGAAACCCGCGGCTTCGGCTACCAAAAACAGTGACCAATGTCGAAGGGGCAAACAGGTCCCCGAATAAAAATGTAAAATTAAAGCAATACGGCTCCTGAACGCCCATGGAACCCATTTTTAGATACAGGGATAGCAGCATTTTCGCGTACGCTGGCTTCCGCGGAAATAGAGTGATCTCCGCGGAAAGTATAGAGCGCACATGAGTAAGGTTCATGCGACGACCAGGGTAGATTTGCCTTTGTAGTGAAGGCTCCATATGCACCCATTCGTTCAAAACGTGGCTGCTCATGGGCACACCAGCGCCCCCTGGATATTGGGGAACCAATTAACGTGACGTTGAATAGCGCCACGCCTAGGCTTTTTTTTTTTTTTTTTTTGATTGGGGGGGGGGGGGGGGGCACGAGTTATAAGGTGGCATTTTTTTTTTTTTCCTGGATCCCGGGCCCTGCCGCATTTACGGGACTGTCTTTTTAAATGGGGCCTTTCAGAGCTCGCAAACCTTTGTTATTCCATTGTTCTCGATCAAATACACATATACAATGGTAAAACGTACCAACAAAGTGTAAGACTGATCCAGCGCCGATCAAATACATAGCAAAAGCAGACTACACATGCAGACGAGAGCTCACGTGTGAAGTCCAGCGGGAAATAATGTAGAGTGACACCGACGGTAAAGTAATCGCTGTTGGGTGGTACATCGCTTCGCATGCTGCGAATTCGGTTTTATAAGCGTCAAGCGCTTTGAAAGAAACAAGGCGTTCCACGACGCAGCAACGATAAACTTAGCGCTGGCCCCATGTAGAACGAGAAAACGACAGACTAGCAAAACTGGGAATCGTCCTACCAAATAGCAATGACTGAGAAGCAGCCTGAACTCAAGACTAGAACTAACTTCGCAACCCCTTTATTTTGACACGAGTGAGTTCAGGCTTCGTACCATTCCCGGGACCACCAACGCAGAAGCGACACGGCAGCGATAAGAAACTGCATGCTTCGTTGCCTGCTTCGCAAGCACCGCAAGAAGACCTGCAAAGTCTCACTGCCAAAAGTGATAAATGGGAGCTCAACAAAAGCGCGCTTTTTCTTTTCATTAACGGTCTTTTAATAAAATAATTAATTTCTTTCATAAAACAACGCAGTAAAATATTTATTCTTTCTGTTTGTGCATAGCATTCCAGTTTGTAGTTCTGTATTTTGTGTACTTGGTTTCTTTGCCCACCAGTTCGTGGCTATGCTGCAGCCACGCTAAACGGCTTTTGAGCCCAGCCTGGGCTGAGCCCCCCCCCCCCCCCCCCCCTCCCTAGCTGACTAAATAAATAAAGATGTTTTGTCTCCTCCTTCCCTCAGCGCTTCACTTCGTCTCTGCGACCACGGCTAGCTCACTGCAACTCTCGGCATCGATCGTGACAACGCCGATACAAGTTATAGCGATGAGCTAGATGATAATTATGATGATGATGATGATGACAGCTTGAGGCCCGCATAGCGGCCGATTGGCGAGTCGAACACGAATACTGCAGAGGGAAAGAAAACGACGAAGAAAACCGTTATATTCTTATACATTATTTGCCACTATAACATAGGAACCTCACCATGCAAGCGCTCGATCAAACCTTCTTTAGTGGCCCTATTGTCCGTATTTGTTATCAGCTGGCCGGAAACGCAGGGATGTCGTGAGAAGAGTAAATTGTGACCATTCAAGGAAGTAGAACAGGCAGACTACATTCCAAAGTTTGGCATAGCACATACCTAACGCACAGCTTCAGAAAAAAAAAAAAAAAAAAGGGAAAAGAAGGCATAACGTCGGAAATTAGTAATCAGTAAGAAATATTGCTGCAAACAGCTTCCTGCGAATGAAATAAGCCCACGAATGAGGATTAATAAAACCACTTTTGGGCAACAAGTACGTCAAGGAAAGAGAAAGAGAAATTAAGAAATGGACGGTGAACGGATTTACAACTCTCTTCGGAGCACGCGTATTCTTTCGCACAGCTGACGTGAGAACGCCCGGGCGAACCATGGCAGAACTGGGAAGTGCGATACTGTCGGGAATCATGTTACGGCACTAAATCATGCAGGCTATTGCGAATTCTGCGGGGTAGCTGTGAGATCCATTTAGATCGATAGATAATAATTAGCATTCCCTTTCTAACGGGGTGGTGAAAAGTGTTACCGAGCTCGCACTAAAATTAATGTGCTTCGCCAGCGCCTTTTATAGTAGTACTCATAGTTGATCGCACTTTTCTAGAGCGATCGAGCGCCACTATGTGCAGAAAGCGCAGTGAAATTTTAATGCCAGTAATGACTAGTAGTGATAATATCTACGCTATGGCGCGGCAGAAAAGTCGTGCGAACTGCAAATACACAAAACAGGCTGCGCCAAGATTTCACTTAGTTTATACTCCGCAGCCTACTGCGCGGGCACTCCAGATAAGTGTGACCAACTCCGTAAGTGATTTTTTTACCGTAAAATAACAAAAAAAAAAAAGAAAACGAAGTAAACAGATGTTTGCCAGCCCCGATATCTGCTATCTAAATAACTGAAACACCTGAACTGCGGGCGGCGGAAATATAGGGATAGCGAAGAGTAGGTTAACATAAAAATTAAAGGCATGGTACATTTTTACTACAATTCAGTTACAATTCAGTTTATGACCGGCCGCTGGGGAGCACTTTGCATCGTGTTCCGAGGGGCTGAACTCGGGCCAGGGTATACGTGATCCGAAAGGGCCGGGCCGGGCCGGGCCGGGCCGTACACGCTGATCCCGAGTACACTCAACCTGAGTGCCAGCGCGAACATGTCAATGGTGCGCTAGGCGTCTGGAATGAACTTGTTTTCCTGCATCTTCCCTGCGTAAGATCATCCGAGTTCTCTCCCGACGTCGATCCGCATTTCCGTCACACGCCGTCACCGCGAACGGTTCTTTGTTAGAAGAGCCGCTTTTTGCCCAATCGAGTTTCGACTTTCGCGGCTCTCGCTTCGGTCACACCGGCGCAGATGTTATCCGTTGTGAGTTTCGCGCCATGCTTTTGCCTCTTACGCGCGTCTCTGCCGTGGCTTGCTCCCAGCCTCGACATAGCCTCAGTCTCCAAGTCAAAGCATCATCAGTCTGAGTTTCTTCGTTTCTCGGCGCAGGCGGTGTAGCGGCAGAGATTTGGCGGCACCGTAGATTATAGGATGAGCGCGTCCTTCGCTAAATAAACCCCTTGCTCAGAGTGTAGTCGGCTCGCTTTTGGAGGAGCGCAAGGAAGCCATGCACCCAAAACTTGTTCTTATTGAGAAGAAACTATTAGTCATTCCAGCCAAAAGTTTGAGCAAAGAAATATAAGCTTCAGCGGTCCCCGATTCGTGATTCAGGAGTGCCGAAAATACCGCAATCCTTCATCAATGCATAGCTTGCACTTTTTGTATAATAAATGGTATGATAATTCCATGTACGTGCTGTGCCTTTACATATTGCCATCTTAAACGTGATAGCAGCGCCCTTCAAAATCTTTATTATATTCATTCTGATATTTTTTTGTGTATAGTTACTTCAACCGCAATGACAGCAGGTCGGGCCAGGCCGGGCTCGTGTATATAGAGCCAGGGCCTGGCTCGGGCTCACAATTTCAGCCCGTGCACACCTTTAAAGGGCATCGCCTCTCGAGACACTTGTGCGGACGCTCAGCGACGTGAAACCAACAATCCTTCCCCTCATATAAATGTCTGCCACACGTGTTCCTCTCCGGTGAACAAGTGCAGTGCTGCGAGATACGTTAAGCATACCAGTTTGTCTTGCGTTGTTGGCCCCGCTACCATTTCTGACGCGCCTCATTGAAACGATTTCTTCTTCTCGCGCGGGCCTGGCAGAAGAAGGGGGCGCCGGAGAAGAAAAGCAGGCAATACCTAGAGTTGGCGTATATATATACGGTATTTCTCAATTGAAAGAAGCTGTCTGCAGTCGCTCTCCCGTTCGTTCAGACGTCACAGAAAGCAACGACTGGCGAAAGGCTATAGGCGAGGCAGACTCGTTACACCGCTTCCTTTCCCCCCGCGGCCTCGGAGAAACTTTCAAAAACTTTCTCGGAGGAGACATTCAATTTATCACGCGGGCGCAGCAACGCACTCGCGCGCACCCGCGAGCGCGCCCAGCAGTTCGGCCGAGCCGACGCTCTCTCGGGCGCCGCCGCCCCCGGGAATGCGGTCCAATCCTTCACCTCTTGGAGGAGCAGCTACGCGCCGAGTGCCGACAGCGCTTCGCACCGCAGGACGGGGTGTCCGCTGACCGCGCTCGGCAACCGCGGGCTGCCTGTCTGTCCGTGTGGGTTTTTCTTTACCTGTGTCGATTGCGCTCGGCAGCTTTCTTCATCCGGGCGCGGCGTGAACTAGCGAGCAGCCGCCGCCCTCGGAGATGGATAGCGCTCGAGAGATGGGCTGCTCGTCGGGTTCGCACGGCGCTCAGATCGAGACGGCGCCCTCCTCTTACCTAGGAGCTGCCAGCGTGTGGGCGAGCCGCCGGATCAAACGAAAAACGGTAGACGGCGTACTCTTGGGGCACGCACAGTCTACTACGATAATGTGAACATTGAACTCTAACGGAACCGAAAATTCGTTCGAACTGTGCGTTTATATGTAAACTTGATGTTGACGGGACGTGAAATTCATATGAACAGGAGGTTCGTATTAAACGAGTTCGAACTAGCGAGAACACATAAATACCTTCTGCCGCATAAATGTTGCGCAAATCGTTTCTTTTAGGGATTCACACCTTTTTTCTCGGTATTGTGAACACAAATCGGCACCATGAGGGGTGGCTCACTCACACTCACGTAACTTAGGAGTGCAGAAGGGAGGCCAGTTGGTGAGACATTACAAAATTAAAAACCGCAGCAGACACAGGTGCAGTTGAGTGCCAGAGGCAAGCGGGTTTATTCAGTGCCTGGCTTCGAATTGCGTGCTTTAAAAGATTTGATACCGCCCGGCGTCCTCGTCTCCTGCTGTCTTGTGTCTGCTGACTTTTTTCTTTTTTTTTTTTTTTTTTTTTTCAATGTCGCATTCACAATCACGCAACATCAACTCACTCTCACGTCCACCTACACTGGCATCAACACACTCTCGTCCACACACAGTCACAGCCACCCGCTTACACCCACAACGGCTCAATGTGCCGGCATATGATCTCATATAATAAGAATATGCTCGGCCACCTTAACGCTTCTCGATCACAGGTCGCCGCCGTCTCCATCCCGGCCGCGGCGTCCGCGTATCGATAGAGGCGGATCACAAGGGTCCGTCTGAGAGATTTCAGCACAAATTAAAGAATCCCAGATGGTCGGAATTATCCGGGGACTTCACTATGACGTCCCGCATATAATGTGAGTCGCTTTGAGTCGTTATACGCCATAATGCAAATGAAACACGACGCATTCGATGATGCCTTCTGTCATCTCACTGTTGGTTACCCAAAACCAAGCTCCCTATCTTCCACAAAAGCCCACAATTGACCACTCTCATCCACTCATGACGCACATCCATTCATAATAACCATCGACCACTTGCACTGAATCACAACTCACATACACTCATATAGACTCAAAACCCACCACTACAACTCAGGCCCACTCTCATCCTTTCATGTCCGCTCAAAACAACTTTACTCGCACTCACACTCACGTTCGCTCACTGACGATCACTCCGTCACACTTACATTCATGTTCACTCACACTCACAACCACTCACTCGCACTCAAAAAGGTGAGTGTGTCTGTGAGTGAGTGGATACGATTGCACTCATAAATTCACACTTGTGGCCGACGCAACGCCGACGTTGGTGGTCGGCAGGCCAGTCGGCCATCCCGTCGCTGATGCACCGGTCTGTCAAACTAGGCCGACAACGACACCAGCACGACCAACGACCGCGCGTCGTCGTAATGTGACAGGTTTTCAGGCCACCGACGCCGACTAAAAGCATCGACAAATGATCACCCGATCGATCTTCGGCAGGTCGGCGAGCGAGCGAAAATATAATGCCGACAGGCAGTGTACGGTGCGCAGGTTCGCTTTTCTCTGTGCCGTATTCGTGAATCGTGAGTCGACGGCTTTTTACGGCTCGTAGGTCTAAATATAGCGAACCCGCAGGATTTGTATGTGCGATTTCGACGATGGTGGAGAGCAACTTGACAAGTTTTAGCGACTACACAAACGGTCATCGAGTGTAGTTTTCATTGCAGTGACCCGAGATCGAAGTTTGTTTTTATCACAGGACGCCGGTACAGAAAGCGGTAAGCGCCGGCGTTACCGAGTCTGCCAAGAAATGTTGAAAGCGACTGCAGCTGGTATCAGTCGTCGACATCACTCGTGGGACACAAATTTACCGTAACGGTAACTGAATAAACTTCCGAATAAACCGATTCAGACTCAAGTATCGGCGGCATCGAAGAAAGCAAATACAACTAGAAGGCAGCCCGTCGGTCTTGTGCGATGTCACCAACCAAAACTCAAACATCTCTCATGGATTATAGAGCATCATCGTTACTTCTTGCGGAGTTATCGTATTGTGTAAATGCGTAACGTTGCAACTGGAACGCGAGAAGAGAAAGTATTCAAGCAAGGTAGATTCCGGGGGTTGCTTTTTATTTCTTTTTTATTGTCACACATAGGGGCAGTACGTATTTGTACACAGATGTAAATAGCAGCAGCGATGGCATGCAGTCATCGTCATGGGCGCATTCTCGGGAGTTTTGGCTCACATTGGAAACACACATGATACTCAAGTCTTACCCTAGACAGTCTGTGATGACAGAGAATGCAAAAAACTGACAAATCACTGTTCTGCCAATTCGCAGAAAAAACAGCAAAAACTAGACCTTCGCTCGGCGCGATAGCTTTCGACTATGATAACAATAACGTTATAATAATAGCATCAGCAGCCAAAAAAAAAAAAAACGTCCATCAAACCCCTATAAGCTTCTCCTGCGGTTTACACGGCCGAAGTACGACAGCAAGTGTGCGAACCTCGTATCCCCACCTAACTTATGTTGGCCTCAAGCAATGTTTCTTTCCCTTCAGTATCGTCTCCCTTGTCCTAACACGCCATCGGCTATCGGTATTTCCTCACTGTATGTGCCGCCCTATCCAATTTCCTCCTCATATCCGCGCGGACAGTGTCATGAACCCGGCGTCAGTTCCATATATACTCGGCACCATTTTCCTTCTCTCGATAACTTCCCCTCCTCCGCCGTTTTGCTTTATATTATGTGGAGGTAAACAACACAAATGTTCCTCTCTTTCATTACGTCGAACAATTCAGAGCAGCTTAAACTTGGCTTAACCGCTGTCTCGCCGGAGGAGCCGATGAAACAGCTACACTGCTTCTAGAGATTAACCTAAGTAATTAAATATCTGTCTTAACCAGCCGCTTAGCGAGTAGATGCGCGCACTGGCTATCGTGGAAGTCGTATGCCAAACGGCCACACGGCGAATCAGTAAGCCTGCGCGAACAAATAATATACAAGTCTGTTATTCTACTCGCAAAGTTTTAGTTCCCAGCGCACGGCACTTGTTACAAAAAAACAACGAAAAAGCGATAGAAATCGGAATCGGGCGAACTCCTCCCATCGAGCGACCGCCATTTTGAAATGCTCGAGTGACGTCACAAGATAATAGATGGCGGACCGTCGTCTGCAAGCAGGCTGCAATAGCAAAGGACATGTCTCTTTTTCTTTCGTGAACGGTTGATACAGCAGTTGTGCCTTATGCAGAAGTGCTTGATGAACATGTTACTGCACAAAAGCAATATAGAGTCAAGTATGGTTTCCCCAGCATAGTTAAGGCAACGTCGCAGTCAGCAGGCTGTGTGGTTAGGTTCCTTAGCTTATCGACGCACTCTGTCGCATACGCCGGCGACGACGCCAGCATTTCAACACCATGGTCGCAGTGTGAGGTTTCCTGCCCCGCCACGCCGACGGAACTGATCAGCGGATGGTCGCCCGATCTGTTTTGGTCGGATTGAAGGCTCAGCGAGAACTTGACGCCCGATGAGTTGACATCCTAAACAGCTGCGCTTGTCTGTCGCTGAACAGTGTTAGAAAAAGGAAAACAAGCAACTACACTTTATATGTTCCCCCTTCTCACGGGCAATGAATTTGTCCAGAAATGTCAATCGGCTCCGAACTGCCAGCCCGTTCCGTGACGAATACATATAATAACTACAGTCTTTGAAACATAATCTTCCACAAATTCTCAATAAGTATGATGAAATAATTATAAGTATTAATGGTTGATATTCCCTGCTATCCTGATTCTCAGAAGCCTTTAATATGAAAATGTACTTGTTTCCTTTTAAAAGTACTGTTTGTATTGCATCTCTATATTTTTTTTCTCTCTTGCATCTATTCTTTGAATGATGCCAATGCTGTTTTGCTGCTAACATGTATCCATATTGTCCCATCATAGCTGATTTTTCACGTGTACAAATCTGTACCATGATTTTTGTGTATTTTATTATTTTTCACTGTACAGTCCATGGTAGGCCACCATGCCCTACCTTGTAAATTGGGCCCCTGGGCCTTGTCAAGCTGACATCCCTTCAGAAGCTTTCTGAAAAATAAATTGAATTGAATTGAATATGCTTAGCGCAAGTACGCGGGGTTCGGGTCTGCAATTTCGGCGATTACGGAGCGCGCATTGATAATCTTTAGCGGATGCATGTGGCCATCGAGTGTAGCTGACGACTGCTTACATCACGAAGATCGTGCCCATTGAGCGGGAAGCGTCAATACGACCCTGTCTAGCGAGCAGCCGGCAGCTGTCTGTGCCGCTTGGGTACCCGGTTCAGGCAGGCTACCCAAGCGTACCATAGGGTACCATGGTACCAAGGGTACCATAGCATCATCGGCGCTTCTTGGAGCGTTGCTGTACTTTGTAAACAAATAAATGTGCGACCGTTGCGAAAAAGTAGCTCAGCTTGCATTTTATGCCTTGCGAATGAGCAGCATACATCCAGTCATTACAAAGGCTATCTAAACAACTACTAATATTTCAATCGCAACAACGACGGCACACAGATGTAGAGACGACAGGACATGCGCTACTTTGTTTTGTTCAGTAGACAAACACGCCGGGGGCGCAGTCGTAATCCGCGAATCGGCGCATTCCTGCGCGAGGTTAGGGTTCACACACCAAATAATAAATGGTCTATGCTTACGTTGAAGCACTCACGAGTCATTTGCTGGACAGGCACTAATAAACGCAAGGTTAGACTCGACAGTCGGCCGCAGTCGCGCTCTGCTTGGGAGGCGAGACGGAGACGGCGGCGGCTGAGAGGCTCCTGTTCGATGAGGGCAGTGAAGCGCATTCGAATCGCGCTGAGTTTTGAAATGATGGGACTGAAGCGGCGTCGGTGGCGCATGCTTTCGTGCGCTGGCCGTGGCCAGATTCAGAACAGTTTTGAAAAAGGCTTTACCAGGCGCAAATAGTTAAGTTTGACTAACACGCGCATATAACAGCATCTCAAGAGTACCGCTTCGTTCAACGGTTTTGTCTGCTGCTCTAATATAGCCAGGTGCACATGTTCTCTCGCGTCAACGTATGTTTGTTTTGGTTCTCTTCTTTGTTTTTAGACCAAAAAAGCGACGGGCAATAGTCAACAATCAGCATCACAACACTAACCCCTCCCCCATTTCGCTGCACACGTGGCCGAAGGAAACATTGGACAGGCCGCTTTTTATGTGAGGGAGTGCTTGTTGCTAAAACAAACTAGCTCTCATAATATACCAACATTATGCTTAAACAATGCAGCATGAGTCCATCGACTTCGGCCTGCTCGATAATCTCTAGACGGAAGCCCAACAAGTTCAGTTCTCCAAAGATCGCATATTATAGTGAATGCTTCTAAAAGAAGAAAAAAAAAGAGTGAATGCAAATAAAATCTTTTTTTTTTTCTGAAAAAAAAAAAGAAAAAAAAAACTCTCAGCGACCACCGTTCACGGCGAGCATGCAAGAGTGCATTTGACACCGCGAATAGCAGACGATATGGGTATGATAAGCCGTTGTGACGTCAGCGGCCAATGGCTGCCAGAGCAGCAAGCTGCTTTCGAAATAAAAAAACATATTTTAAAAATATCTACTACACCGAATGAGCTCAAATTTCGAGGAATTATAATTTCACGTGTGTGGAGCGAAATGCAATAATCAGTTTATGCTGAGAACGATCCTGCACACACGTGAGCCCTCAAGCTCTCCCCCTTCCTTTTCCTTGCTAACCTAATATTTCTACTCTTGAATTAATTGACTGGGCCCGCACTGCTTTACAGTTTGTTGTGTACTGCTGCATATCTCTTCGCAACTATTTTATGAACCAGCAGCGTAGTGCATTATCGCATGTTGCGGTCAAGTGCCCCATGGCAATGTCGCTTCCTCCTGTTGTTTCCGGCATGAAGCATGCATATTTTTAAGCAATACGAAAACGATAAGTAAGGGTGTTTTTTTTTCTTTTTTTTTTTTTCGAGGAGAGGAATCCAGAGTCGAGCCAATTCCTAAAGGCTTCATATAAACCTCTGACACTTTTGTGATCGCTAAAAAGTTGCAGAGGGTTCTGAAAGTAGAACAACATGTGAAAACATTTCTTTGGATAGTTTATCTTGGTAGATATTATAATGGTTGTCTCTTCGCCCGCGGTTGTTCACGCTGTATGGTGCGATGTATCTCAGCCTCCAATCAGCGACAAATGAGTGACCGGTCATGTTACCATGCCAACTGCCACCTGCCATAGGCATGCTCTAGAAAAGGACTTTGATGCATGCTAACCAACCTGCAAGAGTGTTATGAAGTCCCGCTTTAACCAAGCTGCCGAAACGTGCCTGTGCGGACCAAGGGCGCAGTGTCTTTAACTGGGGTCCAAGGGCCCGGAAGGCTTCATTACAATCTCACCCTCTCGACTCAGAGGCGAAGCCCGAGTCGGCAGCGCCTGCTACTTCTAGCATGGCATTTAGTTTCGTGACGTCACAGAAACCGCCGACCAATCAGTATTCTGCCCTGTTACCTGCCAACTACCTCTTACCGCTGGAATCCTCAAAGGTTGAGGTCAGAGATCGAGGCCTTAGACATACACCTCAAATTTTTCTTATTTAACTGTGAAGTAGTGCTTTCGCAATGATATTTTTGCGTTAAACCTGGTCATTTTAGTGCCCGACCCACGTGTTCGATTGAACGGCATTCCAATAGTTTGAGTCTGGTAAGTGCAGCCATGCGCCCACGATACCGCTTGCCTTCCCAGCACCCGCTCGACCTATGGTTTAACGATGCCTAAACATACATTTGACCTTTAAATGACATAAGGTTGACCTCTGCCTCCACGTATGCCATGTCTAACTAGTACACTGATAGTAAGATGGTCTTGGTGAACTTGAAAGTGCCTGGCATTGCAATAAGCGGTCGATCATTATAGACACTGAACAACCATGTCAGTTGCTGCTAAACAAATTAAAATCATGAGGCAAGTCATTAAACCTCAACACACTGCAACTGGCGGAACCAGGCTAGGCCTCTGTTAATCGCAGGTGGTCGAAATTTCCGCAGTCCTCCACTACGGCGACCCTAGCTCGAGTCACTTCGGGACCTTGAACTCTACAAAGCCACACCGAAGCAGTCTACATGTTGGAGAGCACGAATTTCCCGCTCAACCATGAACCATGTCATATGATCTCGTGCCGGCATGCCGACCACTCACACGCCCGACGGCTTCCATGATTGAAAGAGAAATGAGCCGCGCCGCAGCACCGTAGCACATGCCCGACCTATCACTACCCGGTCACATTAACTGTACAGCCTGTAGAGGCATTCTCGTGATTTTTCGCGGCTGCCAGGCTTCAAACGGACCGGTCGCCGAGGACAATTTGTTTTTAGACGAGGTATACTACTACTCTCACGTAGTAAAGTTTGCTTTCTTAACACTAGTAAGCAGCTCAAAGGCCGCATTATATCGTTCTTTTTCTACCCAGTGGATAATTAAGCAATACAAATGTAAGCACTCTTGTGTAATATCTTTGTCGTTCAGACGACCACATATATATGTCTGAAAGGGGTTGTACGTAGTTTCAGGCAACCTCCCGAGACGGGGCTTCCGTTACGCTTGGCCAGCAAACTCGGGCAGCGCTCAACGTTTACTTCGCCTGCTGGGCACGCCTTCCTCGTCGATACATTGCCGGACCCCTGTCCACGACATGCACATGAAGGTAATCAGAAAAAATGGCTAGACCCAAACTTGGGCATGTATCAACGCATTCGTAAACACACCCAGCGCCAAAAAGCTTGCGACGTTGTCGAAGTAAAGCTTTCCTGTTAGATCCGCACACGTTGAAAAATTAAAGCATGTGCAGCCTGGGTCGACGAAAGCCACGCATAAAGAACCTCCGTCCCTCGCATCGCGGAGGCTGCTCTCTTTTCCTGTCAGTCCTTTACTCTTCAAAACTATGTTGCTGTTTGCACGCCAGGATCGTCGCCGCCGCTTCGTGATGTATCGCGAACACATGGTCCCACATTTCGCACGTGACGGCTACGGTCCTCGAGTCTTGGCCGGCGAGCACGCGAGCTTAGCTTCTCGAACATACTCCCCCTCTCGTCAGCGCACAAGCGGCCGCTCTCGTCATCCCAACCGCGCTGGCTGGCGCCGACGTGAAAAGCGGGCACCCGTCTCGTGAATAGGCGCGACGCGGGACGGCAGCGGCGCGGCTACGCGTGTCTTCGTTCCACGAGAAGCACAAGCGGCGCCCGCCGGCTGACAAAGATGAAGTGGAGAAGCTCTCCTCAGCAGAAGCAAGGAGCCGCGCAAGAAACAGCTGCCCCAGATTCCCGGCGGTCCCTTCTCGTCCTCTCCCTTTCGGACTCTCTTCCTTATGTGTTTGCTCCCTTCCTCGGCGCTTTGCTAAAACGCCTGTCAGGAAAAGTCTACGAGGGGCCTCAAAATTTAGAGCGGTGGAGTAAAGAAGGAAGAAGTGGGCCGAAGAATAACAAACGTACAGGTAAGGAAGACGAGCAGGAGCCCGAGAGTGATGAGCCTCCCGCATCGAGCACCGCAAAAGTTTTGCGGTGCGCCGGTGGCGTCCAATGAAAACACAGTGCCTGACCGTTCCTTCCCGGCGCCTTCGTCGTAAACCCTTCACCATTGTAGGCGGCCGGGCGAGCCGTCGACCGGGTGCGTGGAGGAGCTCGGCCCGCTGAGAAGAGACGGCCCCGGCGTTGGCGCGTTTGTTTTCGTTACGCGCTCGAGAGCCGCCGCGAAAGATTTATTGCGGGGATCTGTGGAAGAGAGCGCGCGATCGCCCGCGACAGGCGAGGGCCGAAAGTGAAAGTGAATTTATCTCTCTCGCCGCCACTGAATCCAACGCCGAGAGCGCGAGAAGCGAGCGAGCGCGGGCCCCGAGCTGTAAACGCCGCGGAGTCGGCGAAAAGCTGGGACAGGCCGTGCGCGCATATGCACGTTGCGTCCACATTCCCCCTCCCCGCTCTCTCAACATAGTATAGGACGTGCTCCCTCCCCCAGAAAAAGATGCATACGGTTAGGCCTGCAGCGCCTTGAAAATGATCGGCGGGTTTGCAGTGACCATATAGTCGAGAACAATTTAAGCGACAAGTGTACCACAGAGGCCGCATTTAAGCAGTGCCGTCAATTCCCATGGTCGCGAAGTCAGGTTCATCGGCAGGTGCACGGCGCCTTGCGACTTCCAGCGTGCATTCTCTGTAAGCATTTTTGTTAGCCATGCGGTTGACCGCATCGTCGCGACAACAGGTTCACCGCATTTTTTGGACGGCGTCTTTTGAGGTTCTTGTGGCTTGTTTTATACAGCTCTAGCTTTGTGTGTATCTGGCACCTCCAGCCAGCACTGGGGCCAATATCCCAGTCCAAGATTCTAACGGAAGATAGCAATAGAATAGAATTGAGGGAAACGATTGCTAAATTATTCGAATCTTGGTCCTTGCATGCGAGTGCGCGTCCGAAGGATTAGTTGAGGCGACGCAACGGTGCACCGCAAGAACAAGGAATGAAGACGCTGAAAGCGAAACAAATCGAATTACTGGCTTTCGATCCCCAATTAGTGCCGTTGCATCGCAAAATAAGAGGCTTACCCTAGCCTTCCTTACCTTACCAGCTCGCTCAGTGAGAAGTGACCGGCATAGCGCGCCGTTGACCGCAGTAGGATATCCACACTACCTATTTCTGTCAGAAATGACTGCTGTCAGTCGGAAATATCGTTTTTATTTGTTTTTATTCTGTGCGCCCATGCCCACGGTCAAGCAGGCAGCCAGTAATTTCATTGCGAAAGCAATACTTCTCTAGGTTTCGAGCCATCGGCGTGGCGCGGCCGCACCCACGTGACGCTGTGACTTCACACCCCACGTGACACTAGGGTGAGAGCTGGGCTACCAACTCAAGCGGTCGGCGTAGCGCGGTCGTAGCCACGGCGCAGCGCGTGATGTCACACCCCACGTGACACAAAAGCGGTCGGCGTGGCGCTAGAGGCGCAGCTGGTGCTCACGTGATACGTGACGTCAGACACGTTCATACGGCTTAGTTAAAGCGGGGCTTTATATGTGGGCTGGCAGGAGCTGCCAACTTGGGTCTCTCGTTTCACATGGAACGGTTATTATGTCAGAAAAAGCCTGCTAGGACCCTGGCATTCCCGTTACCCCTATAGGCCACTAAGGCACGTTCATACGGCTTGGTTAAAGCGGGGCTTTATATGTGGGCTGGGGAAGAAAAAAAAAGACAAAAACGCTCGGTCACCTGCAGCTACTGCTTTCGCTCAATATTTGGTTCAGCAGCGTTGAACCCTTGTAATTTTTTACTCGGGAGGGTCCCAAGGCAATTTTTTGTACTGACCGACGACCGAGGGGCCGGGGGCGGCAGTTCTAACAAGAGCACTACGAGGTGAGCTGGATATCGAGAATGGGGCGGGAGGCGTGTTCATGTACGGACAAGTGCACTGTTAAACTATCCGTGGTTGTCATACGATATGCGCCACTGTTTTTATATTTTATAATTAATTCTCAGCCATATGTACAATTTGCTACATAGCAGTCGGATAAGCATGTAGTAACAACAAGGGAATTAACAGAACGAGGAGCAGTGACGACAGATTTTATAAATACAGCCGAGTCAATAAAGGCACCAATATGCATAGCTTGTGTCATATGAAATAAATCTACTTTCGTTGTCATAATGAAAATCGAGCATCATAATTATGTACAAAAAATATGAAGCGCAAATACAGTTGTAATACAGCGGTCTCACAAACGGAAAAAGTAGATTACAGAAAATTCTTCACGTCGAACGCTGCTCATGGTTGAAACTCGATATAGGAGGCACAATGTTGTTAAATAAGATGCTAAAAATCTTCAAACGGTTTTCACACAAGAACCGTCGAAAGGTAGCCGGGAGGTCACACGACTCGTGAAGGCCAAATTAGGTCAAATCATTCTTTTTCTTGAGCAAAAAATAAAAAAAAACACGACTGGAAATCTGCAACACCGGTCGCTTCCCCCGTCTCCTGCAGGACATGGCAGCTTTTAGCTTCAAATTTATTCTGATTTCGCGAAAATCAGCCATAGCCTAGTACGCTGCTTCCCTATAGGTGACCTTAGTACCTAAAGGCAAAAAATTCACAGGCGATTAGTGCGATTGACGCGGGAGGGGGGGGGGGGGGATGAGCTTGCAAGCGGGCTCCGATTGCTTGAGCGCATTAACCCGTGGCACCATCCTGCCAGTCACGAAACTTAGTGCTTGCGACACGGATTTGTATAGTGTCCTCTGTATGCTGCTAAGCTATCGAGTGCCACAATGGGAGAGACTGCCACTTTAACACGCCTGGGGGAAGGCCGATTATCATATTTCCCGATTTCTTAAAAATCCTTTGGGATAAAGTCTGATTTTGTCGAAATGAGATGTCATGTTGGATCAAGCAGTTGATCAAGCGGAGTTTCGAACCAGACACGTACTCAAACTTGCTTGCACATACAAGTTGCTTCGTGCTCTTACGTTTGAACTGCATCGCTCACGGAACAAAGCTGAAGACAATTTCCAAAGCATAGCGCGGAAGTCTAGCGGGTTTAAACGCGCACAAAGGCTATGTGGTGACGGCCGAGTGGTTGAAGCAACGGAAAGAGGATATGCACTGTTCAGGCCACCACGATTTCGTAATCCGCCTCCAGGCATAAGTATAGCATTTCTTTTCTATTTTTCGGAAGCTGGTCACCGACACACGACCACTGCCGGGTTTTCGTTCACATAAGGGGCATGGCTCCCAAGCACGTTTGCACAGGGCCTGAAATGGGTAAAGAGCTATTCAGAAACGAAGTAAAAGTTTATAAACGGTCTGCTCCCACACAGACCGTTTGGAAATCTCGGAAACAGGAACTGGCTGCAAAGCAAATTAAGTCGTCATATAATTGTAATATCGCCGGAGATAAACCATGACACGAATAAGAGTAACAGTGTATAACTGCTAGCCAAGATTAGGATATATCACGTCAGTTACTCCAGTTAAAGCGCTTTTCGACGTGTTCTAGGCCTCTTTTTAAGAGCCATTAGCTGTGTATACGGTCCTTCTGACCAACGTGCGACTCCGTAAAAGCAAGCCCTTTCTCGTCTACCCCCTGAAGACAAACAACCGCGCCGTCTTCAAACAACAACGCGACAGACCTTCCACAAAGGTACCTTTGCTCACTGGCCCCGTTATATCCAACTCTTTAACGCCTGCCACAAGGGACACACACACATGCGCGAGTTCCCGGCAGCGGCTACCCGCCAATTGAGGGACAGAACTTCGCTCTTGTCCTCTTCGAGCGGCAGCGCCGGTAGCTTCCGCCAGCAAAACAATGAACAATAGTAATCACTCTCTGCGACCGCTTCAACGCGGTCTCCATCGCGCGAGCCAACGCGCCAGTAGGCGACAGCGACTCGAATAAACAAATCCGCCACCACCTTCGCCGCAGCGCTCGCCGAAGAGGCTCGCATATGTGCGTCCTCTTTCCTCGTGGGCGTGCCTTTCCTCCCTCCGTGTCCTCCTTTTCTGCGGGTTGTCGTGACGCTGGGACTATGGCGACCCGGCCTTCACTTGGTAGCGTGCAGAGACTCCGGGTTGAAGAAGGACTGAATCTTCGAAGTTGGTAAAATATGTACAAGCAGGTTTACTGGCACTTTGAGAAAACGTATTTACAAGAATATTTACATGAAGAAGAAGGGTACATCAGCAAAATGACAAGCGTTAAGAGTTCATAGCGAGAAGCGACTGGATGAGCCGTTTACCCAGGGCCCAGAGCGACATTTCGTGCTCTGCAGCGTCCTTAAAAACCCCCTATGTCCAGCCCCTCTCTGAAGATGCTGACCAACCAAATCCAGGGCACGCCCCTCAGGTATCGGCATCCAATCGAACACATCACTGCACTGATGGTCTGAAGCACTGACTGGTCCGGCATTCATTCGTTGGGCGTGATCACTTGTTGGCGGGAAAAGCTTGGGAACGGCGAGGAGAGGAGGTACATTTCTATTCTTCAGCAAAGAAACCACAGGCTGGTTCTGGGGGTTTTACTTCTCAGAAACCCGAGTGCACGTGGCGCCGCATAGGGCTCCCAACATGGTCCCTTTTCGACAATTGCAAATCTTTCCTGCATTCCCGGGAAATCACTTAATGGCCGTATGAGTCATGCTCTTCTCTTGTCCTGCACGTCAGCGGACATGTCACTCTGTCGTCTCCTTTGGATAGGAGGCATTCATCACTGGAGGATAGCACTTCTCGACTGGAAGGGTGAACAAAAGAAAGCACTTCCTGCTATTTCCCGCAGGGGGACGTTTCTTTGTGTTTTTCCAGACGTTCTCTTGACAGGGCCAATTTGGCATTTGCAGGTTGTCCACAAAGCAAAACATGCTTACAAAACAGGATTCCTGGAAACAGGCTCACTTAGAGCCAATGGACCATCATCACATATTCACAAAACTTTTCCATGCCCACAGGCGAACAATAGAGCGCGCAAATGCGGATGCTTGGTCGTAACAGCCTCCTCCCCCGCCAGAAGAGACTCGGAGGGCAGCAGCCGCAGCTGCTGCATGAAGAGACGACTTAATGGCCTGCACGTGAACGCTTGAAGCTCGCTGTTGCATGTCGCGTTGTCTTGATTGTTGTAGGCCAAATTGCTTGAGCTATCTGAAACTCAACCACATGTCGAAGCAAGCACTCGGCTCCCGTCTGAAGAGACCAGGTCAAAAGAAAACTGCCATTGTTGTTCGAGAAAAGCCCACTCTCAAGACGTTCAGGACCCACGTATGCCTCGAAAACCAAACGTGCTGCTTTACATAGTCATCTATATTCAAGCGCACGAAAAAAAAAAAAAAACCTGATTATCAATTTGGATACATGGTGAGGAACATCTCGGACCGCTTAGAAAGAGCGGCTAAGCGCGTCCGCATTCCCATTTAACTTCCCCTTTTTGTATCTTATTTCAAAATTGTACTGCTGTAAAATCAAGCTCCACCTAAGAAGGCGACTGTTCTTCGATGTCGCAGTTTGCAGCCAAGCCAGGGGACAATGGTCCGTCTCTACGGTGAATTTGGCCCCTCCAAGATAGCACTGCAATTTTTGAATGGCCCATACAATGCAAGCGCATTCCTTCTCTGACGCGCAATAAGCCCTCTCTCTAGAACTCAGTTTTCTGCTCAAGTAGAGCACGGGGTGCTCATTACCGTCGTCATCTCTCTGGCAGAGAACAGCACCTAACCCTCGATCACTGGCATCACACTGGACCGTGAATTCTCGGCCATAGTCTGGAGCTCGCAATACCGGACGGCTAATCAGCACAGCCTTCAGGTTTACGAAGGAGGCTTCCTTTTGTTCGTCCCAGACTACATTTGTCGGTTCTGTCTTGCGGAGAGCGTCGGTCAGAGGGCTAGCCAAAGCTGAATAGTTAGGGATGTAGTGATTGTAGTACCCAGTCAGACCCAGGAATGCTCGAATTTCCGTCTTCGTGCTCGGCCGCGGGTAGTCTGCTACCGCAGAAATCTTAATCTCGCTGGGTTTCCTGAAACCTTGACCTACATTGTGACCCAAGTAGTCCACGGTCGCCCTTGCCAGGCAACATTTCTCGGCCTTTACGGTTAGTCCAGCTTGACGCAAAAGGCTCAGTACAGCTCTTAGATGTACCATATGGTCCGCCCATGAGTCGGAAAAAACCGCAATGTCGTCTAAATAAGGCACCGCGAATGTTTCACACCCCTTTAAAACCCTATCCATGAGTCGGGAAAAACAAAATGGAGCATTTTTGAGCCCGAAACTCATCATTGTTGGCTGGTAGCTGCCCGTCGGAGTGACGAAAGCCGCGTATCTGCTGGCGCGTTCAGTGAGCGGTACTTGCCAGTATCCTCGAGTAAGGTCCAGCGTAGTCACATATGCCGCTCTACTGACCTGTTCTACTCTCTCCTCAATATTCGGAATAGGATACACTTGATCCCTGGTGAGAGAATTTAGCTTTCGGTAGTCTACCACAGGCCTAGGGTCTTTACCTGGAGCTTCTACTAAGATCATAGGCGAAGCATAATCGCTTTCCGAGGGTTTTATTACTCCCAATTCCAGCATGCGAGTTACTTCCCTATCCAGAATTTCTCTTTGCCTTGGAGAAAATCGGTAGCACCTTGATCGCACTGGCACGTCTGAAGTCAGCTCAATATCGTGCTCAGTCAAATCAGTTCTGCCTGGCCTGTCCACGAAGCAGGCCTCAAACTCTGTTATTATCTCGCCCAGATCGGACAGCTGGGATTTCTTTAGTTCTCCTCTCTGCTCCGTCTTTTTGAGAAGCTCCTGAGCGTTGCTTCCTTTTCCACTGAGGCAAATCAAGTTGTCCCCCATCTCCTCGGGAAGGTTTAACGTTAGATTTACCACGGCTTCCCTCTGCACATAAGGCTTCATAAGATTGCAATGATAAATGCGCACTTCTTTACGCCTACCGGGAATTTTCACTGCGTAGTTAGTGTTAGAAAGCTTTGCAACGACTTCAGCCGGTCCTTCCCACTGTACTTCGAGCTTATTCTGCCTTGAACTTCTCAGCAACATCACCTGGTCCCCGATACAAAACGTCCTTTGACGGGCTGACTTATCATAGTACACCTTGGAACGAGCCTGGGCTGACTTCATGCTGGCCTCAACGAGTTCCTTAGTGTTATGTAAGCGATTCAAGAGGTTCAGAATGAATTCTACTACTGTTGGGTCTTCTCCGCGCCCCTCCCAGGCTTCGCGCACCATTCGCAAAGGTGAGCGCAGTGACCTTCCGTACACCAACTCGGCTGGGCTAAATCCAGTGGATTCGTGCGGCACTGACCGCAAAGCGAAAAGCGCTGCAGGCAGGCAGGTATCCCATTCGCGCTTGTTTTCATAGCACAGTCCCCTCAGGACTCGTTTGAGAACAGAGTGCCATCTTTCTACGCTGTTGCTCTGCGGATGATGGATCGAGCTATGCACTACCTTAATGCCGCATCGCTCGAGAAATGAGGTGGTGAGGACACTCGTGAAAACGCTACCCTGATCACTTTGTACCTCGGAAGGGAATCCAACTCGTGCAAACACTGACAGCAGCGAATCCACTACACTCTCGGACGTCACCTCGTGCAGCGGAACAGCCTCTGGAAACTTTGTGGCTGGGCATAACATAGTGAGGATATAACGGTACCCTGACTCGGTCACAGGAAGTGGCCCAACTATATCTATTACTAACCGGTGAAACGGCTCGGTAATGATTGGTACTAACACCATCGGAGCTTTCCACTTATCTTGCGCCTTTCCAACCCGCTGGCACGTGTCGCATGACCGTACAAAATTTTCCGTGTCCTTAAAACATCCAGGCCAATAGTATTCTTGCAACAGCCTCTGCTTTGTTTTCTTTATTCCAAGGTGACATGACCACGAGCTGCCATGGGAAAGTCGCAGTAAGTCTCCGCGGTACTTTTGGGGAACGACTAATTGGTCCCGCTCTACTCCGCGCTTATCCTTGAATAAGCGATACAGCACTCCCTTTCTCATCTCGAAAGAAATATTGTTTGCTGTCTTAGTGGCGCGGTGGCGCTCCCTTATCTCCTGTATATTGGGATCATTGGCTTGCTCTATAGCTAAGTCCTCTCGGGTTCCACTTAAAAGTCTCGTGAGATTACTAGACACTGGCGGCAAGAGGTTACTCTCAAGAACGTCCTCATTCCGCGTCTCATCAAGCTCACTTTCAAGTTGACTTATCTGAGATGCCTCGCTCTCAAAGTTTTCTGACCTGCTATCTTCCGCATTTACCATTGTTTTAACTGCCGTTTCCTCCGCTGTGGATTTTTCTGGAATGAGCAGTGTAGCTAGTTCTCGCGCCTTTGAACGTGTTAAGGCTTGCACAACTCTGTCTCCGAAAAGGATGCCCCTCTTTCGCAGCAGCATGTCCGATTTGTTGGAGAACAAATACGGATAGCACTTAGGAAGCTTTCCTGAAACGGCAGCCTCGGTTGTTAATTCGCCGAAAGGGCCCTCGATGACCACGTTCGCGATCGGCAAGCACACACTCTGTTCCTCAACTACCTGTCGGATCCATGCACACTGTCCTGTATAGTCGGAAGGCGATACATACGCCGGATGGACAACATCCATCGTTGCGGCCGAATCGCGCAGTACCTTGCAAGGCTTCCCGTTGACTACTAGGTCATGCAGGTAGGGTTCTAAAAGCTGCATATTTTCATCGCAGTCCCTGACATACGAGAAAGCAATCTTTTCTTTCCGGCAGTTGACGGCAATGTGACCCTGCTCATTACACCTAAAGCATGTGAGCGGCTTCCTAGCCTCAAGCTTATTCTTTGTGTTCTGCACGTTGGTCACTTCCCCACTTTTCTCACTGCCGTCCTTTCTAGGGAATTTGCCTGAAGAAACCTTCATTTCTTCGTTTCCAACTCTAGCAAAGTGCCTTTCCTGACGGTTTTTCATACTGAACTTGGGATTGCGGGGCCTATCCACTGCTGGGTTGCTGAATTGTCGGCGCGAAGCATACTCCTCAATAAGTTCGGCAGCTTCAGTTGCCGACTTAATTTCGCCTCGGTCCTGTAACCAATTTCTTTCTTTTTCTGGGAGGCAGTTATAAAACTGCTCCAAAAGAATTTGCTCGACTACAGCGTCCCTATCACTGTAGGAATCTGTGCTCTTTAGCCACTCGCCCAAATTAACTCTTAAATTGTACAGGAATTCAGGGTAACTCTCGTCCCTGGACTTAGTAGCTTTCCGAAAACGTTGTCTGAACGCCTCGGCGCTAAGCCTATACTTTCTCAGAAGGCAAGCTTTGACCTTCTCGTAGTTGTCCGCGTCCTCCTTGCTTAGCCGCGCGACAACCTCCGCTGCCTCGCAGGGCAGAACCGTCAATAATCTCTGAGACCAAGTGTCTCGCTGGAAGGACAGTTTTTCGCAGGTTCGCTCAAAGTTAGCCAGATACAGACCGATATCCCCTGATATCACATATGGCTGCATGTACTTTGACATCTTGAAATCTGCCTCCTTGTTGAGAAGAGGTACCGCTAGCTGGGGACAATTGCCCGACCTCTTGCTCAACTCTAGTTCTAATTTCCGGAGCTCAATTTCTTGGTCCAGCTTTTTTGCTTCTCTTTCACGCTTCTTTTCCTCTTTTTCCCACTCACGTTCGCGCTCCCTTTCCTCTTTTTCCCTCTCAAGTTCACGCTCACGCCTCTTTTCCTCTTTTTCCCGCTCTTTCTGCTCTTTTTCCCGCTCCTTCTGCTGTCTGAGCTGTTCCTTTTTTTGACCGATGAGGTTCCATGCTTCACTGAGCTCCTCATCATCGGCTCCCAAATCTGTGATTGCCTTTATAATCAAAGGTTTTCGTGCCAAACCACTTGTATCAATTCCCAATTCCTCACACAATTGCAACAGTTCCGGTTTCTGCAGCTTTTGTAGGTCCATGATCGCTCCGAGTGTCGGCTACTTCCAAAACAACAGTGCAAACTACCAAACCTAAAGGCGTTTCCACACTCTCTTTACCAGTTCTAAAATCTAACCCTGTTCTAGAACCTGGTCCACATCAGAAGAAAAGCCAAGCACTCACCCACACATGCGATCGATGTTCCGAGCTGCCCTCTTGTTGGCCGATTGTTGCTCCTGCTTGTTGCTTGAGATGCCACCTCCGATCACAAGGTGTTGTGGCTTGTAGCTTCAGATCCACCTCCAATCACCAGATGTTGTGGCTTGTAGATTCAGATCCCACCGCTGGTCACCAGTCGTTGTGCTTGCAGATTCAGATCCCACCGCTGATCACCAGTTGTCGTGACGCTGGGACTATGGCGACCCGGCCTTCACTTGGTAGCGTGCAGAGACTCCGGGTTGAAGAAGGACTGAATCTTCGAAGTTGGTAAAATATGTACAAGCAGGTTTACTGGCACTTTGAGAAAACGTATTTACAAGAATATTTACATGAAGAAGAAGGGTACATCAGCAAAATGACAAGCGTTAAGAGTTCATAGCGAGAAGCGACTGGATGAGCCGTTTACCCAGGGCCCAGAGCGACATTTCGTGCTCTGCAGCGTCCTTAAAAACCCCCTATGTCCAGCCCCTCTCTGAAGATGCTGACCAACCAAATCCAGGGCACGCCCCTCAGGTATCGGCATCCAATCGAACACATCACTGCACTGATGGTCTGAAGCACTGACTGGTCCGGCATTCATTCGTTGGGCGTGATCACTTGTTGGCGGGAAAAGCTTGGGAACGGCGAGGAGAGGAGGTACATTTCTATTCTTCAGCAAAGAAACCACAGGCTGGTTCTGGGGGTTTTACTTCTCAGAAACCCGAGTGCACGTGGCGCCGCATAGGGCTCCCAACATGGTCCCTTTTCGACAATTGCAAATCTTTCCTGCATTCCCGGGAAATCACTTAATGGCCGTATGAGTCATGCTCTTCTCTTGTCCTGCACGTCAGCGGACATGTCACTCTGTCGTCTCCTTTGGATAGGAGGCATTCATCACTGGAGGATAGCACTTCTCGACTGGAAGGGTGAACAAAAGAAAGCACTTCCTGCTATTTCCCGCAGGGGGACGTTTCTTTGTGTTTTTCCAGACGTTCTCTTGACAGGGCCAATTTGGCATTTGCAGGTTGTCCACAAAGCAAAACATGCTTACAAAACAGGATTCCTGGAAACAGGCTCACTTAGAGCCAATGGACCATCACCACATATTCACAAAACTTTTCCATGCCCACAGGCGAACAATAGAGCGCGCAAATGCGGATGCTTGGTCGTAACAGGGTGCAACTCTCTTCCCGCCGCGAGCTCCCCACCAGCCGGTAATCAGTTTAAAACAACGCCATTCCTCTCCCGAGCAGCTGCCACCGTGGACGGCGGCGAAGCGCGCGCGCGCCCGGAATCCGAAACCAGCCAGGGCGAGGCAATGCAACAACGCCCGCCGCCACCGTCACCGCGAGAAGACCGACGCCCCTCACCGCTTGGCGGCGGCAACCTAATCGTATATTCCGGTGCCGTTCCCTAATGCAATTGTGCAATCGAAGCCACCTCTCGTCGCGCTGATGCTGCCGTCGGTGTCGCTCGGGGAGAAAAGGTAGCGCGCGCACGTACGGGAAACACAAGATGGGAACGATGCCTGGCGCGCGATACGGGCGGCCATTCTCTGTCCCCGAGGAGAGGCACCGAGTGCGTGGGGAGCCCCCTTGCGCGAGTCCTTTCTGGTCTCCCCTTTTCTTACCGCGCTCCTCCTTAGGTTTTCCCCTTTTTTCCCCGACTGTACTCAGGTTCTTTTCCCGTCCTCATACATTAGGGAAAGCCCTGGCGCATTGTAATCTTGGGAGATGCTCGCGACACTGTACAGGCAAGCTCTTTTCGAGAAAGGTGTTCAGTGTGCCTCAGGGAACTCGCATCGGCAAAAGTGCTGCCTTTCCCCGTTCGCTGACGTCATGCAGTAGGGAAGCAAAGGCGGCCGTGGAGACCGCTTCTGAGAACAGCTTCGCTCTAAGCTTTACCGGCAATGGTTTGCAGTTTCCCTGTTTGGGAGGTGCTGCAAGGATATGTGGCTCAATGCGCGGCTAAGGATGCGCAAACACTTTCTAAATGTGCACGTCTCGTGTAACGCTCATGCAGCCAATCCCTGGCTGGGCATCTTTGACTTCTGCTCTACAAGCGACGTAAACGAGAGAAGGATGCTGTAACTGACCATTTGTATCGCTGTCTTCAAATGCGCGTCTCGAGAGCTCCTCTGATCGCACAAGGGGTGTCCTGTGAACATATGCAAAAAAATACTGCACCTAAACAAGTTCTCGTGCAAGCGCATACGTGATAATGTAGAACGATGACAGCAATTACGTGTGCACCTGTAGGAAGCAAAAGCAAACCTAGACAAAATAAAGGTGCATACTGTCCTATCGTTCAGTGGAGAAAAGCACACACAGCACAGAACAGCACACTTTATGCACTCCGCGCCGTAATCATACCAACCCCATACCATGCCTTCAAGACCTTCGTTTTTTAATCCACTTCCAGTACGAAACCTCGTATTTACCCGCACATAACTCAATAGAGGAGGCTTATTTGTCGTTGCCCAGAAAGGAAGAACCGTCTTTAAAATAAATGGCGTTTTCTCTAACAGCGTAAAGCTATTGGAAGCCTACGCAGGTATGTTGCAAGCAGATGAATTCAAAGTAATTCGATTGAGGTATCGAACACATTATTGCGGTTAGTGACAAAGTGACAAAACAAAACGCACCTCAATCTTGTCATATTTACCATTAAAATTGATAAAATTTGTTATTCACCTGCCTTTCTGAAGTTCCTCCATTGCTTCTGACGAACGCCTATCGGTTCCCAATTTATGAAGGGGGGGGGGGGGGGGGAAGCTGTGATCAACTAACGCACAGGCACGTACGACCGCTAACAAACTCCAGAATACGTGCGCCTGAGATTCTTCGGTTATAATTCAAGCCGTTTCCTAACTTATGACCTGGAAATCTTTAAGTACGACCCACTAATTTCACCGTCAACTGTAATTGACTCTTAACCTTTCGCGCGTGCACATCCGCGCGTTGCGTCACAAACCGGAACATCGGAAGCACCGAAACGCGCCCAGTGCGAGTGATTGCAGCCGCCGGCATCTCGTCGCTTGCAGATTGGGGAAGAAGTAAATACAGTCAGCTCACTTCGGCAATGAGGCAAGCGCGACATCAACAAACCAGAACGAGAGATAGAGAGACCGAAATATAAATGTGAAAAAAGAAAAACGGTCATAAGAATAAAGAAAAAAAAAAGTGGAAGCACGAGGATTTATGGCCGCATCGGCAACTCGGTAACCACCACCGCGTCCGGACGCACGATTCGACCACAGTCGCTCTGCGTGTCGCCGCCCAGAAGCGACTGCTCTTTATGACTTTCTTTTTTCTTTTATCTTCAAACTGGCTCGCTCGCGTTCACTTCGCCATCAGACTCGATATTTCAGGCCAGTTGAAAGGAGAGGAACGGGCACGTCGTCGTCGCCGCGCCGGACTCTTCGTCCGCCGCTTCGCCCTGCGCTGGTTCTTTTCTTGCGGCCGCCTGCTGTCACTAGCTAGTGGAGAGGGATGAAGCTTTGGGACGTACTCTCTTCCTCTGTCGCTTCTGTCTCGTTCAAGGCCATCGCCTCCGTATTTCTCTGGCACAGCAGCGTGATTCATCATCCGGAAACCGGATATCCAAACTTGTGGAGGCTATGTGTACGTCAGCTCTTCTTGATATTACTTTCAGTCTTTCACTTTGAGAAACTTTTATAACTCGGGAAACGCACCCCGCAGCAACAGCTCGCCGGGAAAATAAGTCCTGCTCGTCGTACAACGGCCGTATCGGGGGCACCACTGCCATGAGTAGACGGACCCGAAAGATGCCGAATCGTTTTATTTTGTTCCGTATATTTATTATTATTTCTTCGCTGAAACAACACATTTTATTTTTCAAACATGATATCAAAGTATGTAGCTATAAGGCAATATTAAAGTAGCTTCTACATCTTTCCCTCTTTTTCTTTTTCCTGCGCCTAACGAGAATTTCCTCGGGCTGCTAGTTTCTTCGTCCTCGTCTGTTTCGCGCTGTTCTTTCGCCATTTAGCTATGAAACAACGAGCCCAAGCAAAGTCTTGACTCAATGCTTCATCCATTCAGAAAGTCTCGATATGAAGAAAGCCGGAGAATTAGGGGTGTCCTGTAGTTAACAAAAGACTGACAAATTAAGGAACTAAATAGCCCTGCTCTTTTAATGTTGTCACGACACATGAAAACGTGAGAGAAAAAATTTAGGAGAGAGCGTTGTAAAGGCGTAGCGGTTTTCATTTTCGCACGTTGCAACACCACATTCAAGTCTAGTCGGTGTTTCTTCTCTTTATTGTTTTTGTTTTCAGATGCGACTTACTTGTTCCCACCCGAAAACGCAACAAACAACCTGGAGACAGCAATAAGCGTTGTGCGCGATAAACTCCCTTTTTTTAATTTTCATCTAAGTAAAATCTTGACCGAAATTACAAGCAAGGCGTAATTAGCATGGCTACAGCTGGTTGTTTGATTCTGTTTTTTTTTTTTTTTTTTTTTTTTTGCGAAGCGAAATGGCTGGTTGAAATGAAATCAAAAAGGTCTTTTCTGGAGTGTATGAGATACGACTCATGATCTCTTTAACTGCAATTCTAAATTCTAAATATGCAATCAAGAACCTTTCAACCTTAAAGAAACCTTGAAGACTAAGTATATCAGCACACCCGTAATGCATCACTGCGGTGCTCGCGACTTCTGCGTCTATCATCTCAACCTATTAGGAAGTACGTCGGCATAAGCGTCTTTAATTTGCGACGCAAGGACAGCCCGCCTCTCTTTATGACGTAATCACTAGAATCGTGATTACGTCCCAGGACGCTATCGCAATTTCTTCATAATTGGATTCCAGCCGTGCCAGCTTGAAGCGGCTCAGGCGACGAATGCAAATGCATTGCGACATGCTATAGGTCCTTACGGTGTGCCCTATTGCAACCGTTTGATGGAGGAGACAATGACCTCCTCAGGCTACCGTATACTCACTGCATTAGTAAAGCTTGCACATGGTAACGTAACTCGACACGACAGAAAAAAATAAAGGAAGGCATCCGAGCGGCGAGCACCCCAGTGCGGAGTAAAACAGAGACGAGACATTAAAAGACGGTTATCGGTGTGTATCTCTCAACTGGTACGCAGCGTTAGCAGCTCTTTGTTGATGTACAGTATTTGTCGAAAGTTTTGAGCCCAAGGGGGTTGCTTCTGAGCGCCGCTTGGCTCGAAATGCATTCCCAGTGTTCCAAATCTCCTGAAGCTAAGATATTTTTTTTATCTTTCCATCCTTGTCCAACGAGAAGGACTCCCATGAATGTTAAGGAGCGCTTCTACCCGGCTTAGAACAGACCCCTCCTGGGCGAAAAAGGCTTTACTTAATTTCAGGGGTATAATAGCTGTGTGCTCGGTGTAAGGGATCGGTGGAGATGCGTGGCACCATTAGGATCATCCGCTCTTTTTGGGTCACTTGTCCAACGCCCAGCTGCGGCCGTCTCCCACTTATTCTCGGGCAGAATTCGAGAAGGAACTCACAAAGAGGCAGCTGCAGCAGGGTCCGGAAACGTAGGGACCGCAGCCGTGGCCCCGGGGTAGAGTACCCGCCTCGGCTACGGGAGGTAGTGGATTCGACTCCCATTGCCGGCCGGACACCCACCGGTTTTCTCAAATGGGTACAAGCCACGGCCCGGCCTGGTGCTCGGCTTACCAGGGCTCGTGGCTTGGAAAAGGAGCCCGCGCCCTCTAAGCCCAACTGTGTGAGCAGTAAGAGGGCCACATAATCGGCTCTTGCCGCGCAAGGCGGACTTATTGTTGTCCGATGGCGGAACGAATCACTGCCACATCGGCGCAACTATTTGGGCCGTGACCCCTTTTCCCAAGCATTTCACCCCAGAAGAGCCGAGCACCAGGCCGGAGGAAAGCTTTTACCCATTTAAAAACCGGTGGGTAACCGGCGGCACCAAGGATCGAACCCAGTACCTCCCGAATGCGAGGCGGATGCTCTACCACAAGGCTACCGCTTCGGTAAAAAAGGGAAAGCAGTCCCCTCTTCCGAGGACTTAGTGAAAATGGTGTAAGGCCTTCGTCCTTTGAGGCCGCGGGTTGTTGGCAACATTATACTCTGCATTGAGCCGAAGGCTTTACAATTACAACCGAAATTCAATTGCATATAGCTTGTATTACAGCGAAAAATATCGTGTGCTGGAGGTTAAAACAGGCATTTGCTCAAGCCTCGCTGTTTTACTCCACAGAAAAAGAAAAGCAAATAAGGAAATCACAGTCACTATATACCTTGGGCCTTCCCGGGAGCCGTGACCTCTCCAGCACCATTAAACAAACTTTTTTTGCAGTCTTCGGCGTGCTCGCTTCAAGGAAAACTCTATCACATCACACGAAATGTTTCACATTCAAATCCCGTAAGCATTCTCGATTCTTTCGCATCTTCGGGATGCTATTCTCTGAAGAAACTTCGGCTCCATCATATAAAATGCTTCCCTTTCAAAATTCACCGCCGCCATTTTTACACATATTTTCCGTTTACTTTTTCGACAACTTTGCTATCCATTTCCTGAGCCCTTCACAACCTTTACTCTCCTACGCAGAGCAACGTATGCCTGTGGTTCTTTATAGACTTGTAGAAGCTTCTGATCCTCTGAGTGTTTCTTTCTCCCTTTCGTTTCCACGTCACATCGATGCGCACTCTCCTGCTGGCTTCCGCGTACCATTTGAGCTTGTGCTGTGGTGGTTCGTCCTTGCAACATTCAATGTCCCAGGAAATGTGACCGACCTCTGCTCCGTGGTACTGAATGTTTCATGACCTTCCTTGAAATGTGTGGCATGAGCGCATAACTTTCACCCGGTTTGGCTATACAACCTCATCGTCCATAGCCTTAGCGCGTTTTCTCTCTCTCTCTCTCTCTCTCTCTCTCTTTATTTTCTCTCTGGTTGGCTTCAACGTCGTCGGACGACCCGAGGTGTGCCACCGGTTTCGTCCTATCGCATTCCTCGGGGCTGGAATAACATTTGCGCGTATACACCCAGCAGTGAATAACCTTGTAAACACGTGAAAGGTCCTTGATGCAAGAGAAGGACCCGCCCTGGGAGTACCACGCTGACTGCTTCGCGTATGAGAAATATTGAGAACGCATGTTTATGCAAATGTAGAGGGCAAAAACTTACCCTTGTCGCTTGTAGCTTGGTGAATGAAAGAACGCATGACGGTGAATATCCCAAGGTTTTCTTTTATTTGGCTCTTTATATTCTCTAAATGAGCTAAGTACAATAAAAGTAAAAAAGAAGAATTATCTATTTATCTTCACAAAATGAGCTGAATACAATAAAAGTAAGAAAGAAAAATTATCTCTCTAAATTATCAAAATGAGATAAGTACAATAATAGTAAAAAAAGGCAACTTCTCAGAATGAAGCGAACATAAGTATTTTCGTTATTTACATTAGCGCAATTACATTTAGATGAGAATGGGTTTATTTAAGGCGGCTTAAATCCAATAACAGATTTCTTCGCAAAGCCTGCTGTTTTACGTCTAACAAACGCCGACTGCACCTGTACATTTACATTAACGCATATTTAGATTAATTGATCAATTTCGGGCTTTAAGTGAGTTATATAGATGAGAATTCCATGACTGTTTTCTTTCACTAACCGACTATTCCACTTCTGATTCCATTGTCCTTCCACCACCAATGCCGATTGTATTCCAGTTCTGATTCTATTTCACTTCTGTACCACTTATTTCATTTCCATCGTAACGGCGTCCATTGTTCATTTCTGCTGAGTCATTCTTAGTCTCTCTCCCCCCCCCCCCCCCCCTCTTCTCTACAAGTGAAAATGAGATCCCCCCACGAACCGTAGCAGATCAAGAGAAAGAAATCCCATTTAAACACCCCCTCAGACATGCCACGGCTAGCAAGTGCAGGCACCACACATATGTCGAGACCGCCGGACAGATTTCGATATCATGGCATACCTAGTGCTACCACTTTAAAACTGGCTGATTCGCTACTGCTTGAATTAGGCCGGGTTTCTGTGAAGCGGCAATATATTTCCGGACAGGATCCATGCATTTCGCGTTGAAGCACGCGCGTACACTGGCCTTTTATTTTTTTATTTTTTTCTTGTCGCCACATCTTGACCTAGTGGTATCATCGCGGTCATTTTTGCTCACAGCTTTTACCACATAACGATTGCGCAGATGAGCATAAAAGCAATCACGGCCCGGTTCCACGTAACGGTTTTCTTTCCTCTCCTTGTTTTCGTCTCTTAATACTGCAGTCGTGCCCTTTTCCTCTTTCAAGCGCACGCTCGTTTCCGGCGGCACCCTGCGGTTCGCCCTTTTCCGCCGGTCTCAAAAGAACATCGGGGCGTCGCGCACCCAGGAACGAATCGCGAAAAATGCTTTTTGCCAAGCCGCGCCTTCAGAGCACACGTCTTCGAGCAGCTGCAAAATGCGCCGCAAATCGAGCGATCTGAAGAAAGCAATAACGTAGCGCTGGGTTGCTCCTTGCTGCATGCACTGACTGACTGCGATAGAACCCCCCCCCCCCCCCTCCCTCCCATTTTTTTTCTTACCGTAGTAGATACATAGAAGCAAAGAAAAGAAAAAGCTTCCCTCTTCTGTGCCTCCTCTTCCCATCACAGGAAGACCCCGAAAGCTCCTCTTTCTCCTCGATCTTCTTCCCTTCCCGGGGCCGACTGATAGCATCAAGGTGAAGGCAGCGGCGGCGCAGCGCCGGTTTCCAATGTCATTAGGAGTAACTGCCCATAGAGCCGCGCCGATGCCACCGCAGCCGCAGTCCGAAGCGGCGGCACCTCCGCATGACCGACGAAGAGCGTGCCCGGGAAGAGATGACGCGGTCCCGGACCCCAGAGCGCCTTATCTCTCCGACCTGGGCTCTCTCGCGCCTCCTTCCTTTTCCTTTTTAGACTCTTTCTTCGTCCAAATCCCGCCGCCGGCGCGGGGCTCGCACATCTGCCGCAGACTTGAGAGGGCTAGAGACTACACGCAAAACTTGCGGCAAGGTGCACTCTACCCCTCCCCCCTTTCTTGTACAGGCACACAGCTTACGAGATGTTTTCTGCGCTGCTGTGCTTCTTTAGCCTGCCATTCGCTCTCTCCTTCCTATTACCTGTGGTCATTGAGCAGCCCTCGTGTTGTTTTCCAGGTGGGAGGAGAGCACAGACTGCAGGCCGGACACTAAAAACACTGGCACGCCGAGGCGCTCACAGATGGGCGAAGCGAACGACATCCTAATACGCGAGGTTTTACGCCGTGATGGCAGGTGGGAGCGATCGCAGACGCCTCAGAGATGGGCCTCCGTGACGAGTGGCGTTTCCGTGCGTGCGCTTGCTAATCGCGTCTAAATATCGGCATTCAACGTTTCTTCAATGCTCATGTAAATTTGGCCACTGCTACCACACGCCGCTGCCGGAAGTCGACGTGCCAGCACGCTCAATTTTTCTGTGAACGTTACTGTACGCATGCGCCATTCCTTCGGCGGGCCTGGCATAGTCTTGCCTTAAAGACAGCGGCATCTCCGGCGCTATCGCGAAGATGTCCCCGCATCAATCCCAGCTTCTCCGAGAATAAGTCTGAGAGTCGCTAACCAGCACCATCTGTCGGCGAGCAATGAAGAATTCCGCGTAACGCGAAACTACTGAGCGTTACGCTGAACACTACTGAACAGGATGCTGCTCGAATATGTTAAACTGTGATGAGCTATTATTTCTACTGTCTGCTAAATCTCGAAAACCAATACACGCAGACTAATTCCGATGGTTTGGAAAAACCGAACGTTCGAAATTCCGGCATTAATTTTGGTCCCTCAGCGCTGCCCGGCACGTGGTAGCAGCCGCACAAAATAAAACCATTCTTCATTTTTTTTTTCAGGGTTCGGACATGACTCATGCGAACAAGCTGTGAATGTTTGGGCCCACTCACAACGCTTCTCAACCGTGCACAGGACAAACTCGGGAGCGAACCTAAGGATCTAATGACAGCGCCTGCTGAAAGCACTCGTGCAGAGGATTAGGGCACCTGACACGAGTTCCTTTACAACTATTGCCCCAAGGAGACTGTGAACGCGCGTTTCTTATTCTCAGAGCACAGTATAGAATAGCCATTCGAAAAGAAACATTACTAACAAATCGCGGGGCATTGACACAGGAATAAGAAGAGCTAAGCGACGTCGTCTCCTGGCTCTCCTTGCTCTCTTCTGCTGTCTCTGTCACCCTGCCTGCTGTATAATTCCCTCTGTTCTAGAGTTTGCCCCAGCTAGAAGACTATATAATGTTGTTTATCCTGCAAGCTTGTGAATGTTTTGCCGATTCCTCTACGCCTGGGATCGTTTTGGATGCCGAACGCAAAGTTTCATTTTACTCCTCAGAGCCTAATGTATATTTAGATATAAGCGCAGAGGAACTTTTACTGCAGTAGACAGTTAGTCGTGCACGGTATGTATAGTATCCGAAAGCTATCGCGTTCATATACAACCTGAAAGTGAATGGACACAGAAAGAGTGTCATGTAAAAGATACTTCTGTTGGTTGGAATAATAAATCAATAAATATATGATTCTAGCATTTGAAAACCCGTGTACTAATATCCGCAGGAATGACCAGGAAATTGTGCTTTGTCCTTAAAAGCACACCCCGCAGGAAGCCGAAAGGAAATGGGCTTCCGCTTCTCTCACTAGGTTTTTCACAAGAAACCTAGACTAACCGCGATTTTAGTTTTCACGAAAAGGTTCCAAGTATCTGATTGCGTAAAACATCATCTTGAATTCATTATTTCTTGTAAATCCGCTTTTTAAGCGATTGCTCTTGTTCATTTCTCTCCTCCTGTTCACCGTGTTCCTTTGCCGATCTGTTTCTATTCTTGCTCAGTTTTCATCTTGTTTGTTTCTCTTTATCCAGGATCATCCCCTGGTGAACACTTTCAACGCACAGTACTAACAGGCTCACTCCTTACTCTACGCATACACGGATATCACGAACCTCTTTACCCACTCACGCTCTCGTTCATTCTGCTATCTCTCTCTCTCTCTCACACACACACACGCACACGCACACACAGAACTGCCCCCCCCCCCCCCCCCCCCCCATATTCCTCCATTAACCCAGTCCTGTGAAGATACATCCACTTCCCTGCAAACTCATTAATCTCATCCGCCCACCTAACTTTCTACCGCCCCTTGCTACGCTTTCCTTGTTAGCCTTTTCGACCATCGGTTATCCTCTCTTCGCACTATACATGTCCTACCTATGCCCATTTCTTATTCTTGATTTCCGCTAGAACCTTAGTATATCGAGTTCTCTGCGTTGTCAACTTAAGTGGAACCCTTTTCGTTAGCCTCCGCTTCTCAGTTCCATTAGTGAGTACAAGTAAGGTGCAACTGTTAGTACTTTCCTCCTGAGCGATACCGGTAACCTGCTGCGAGTGCTTGCCAAATGCACTCCATCGTCTTATAGTTCTTTCCCTTTCGTGGTCCGGATGTGCGGTTACTACCTGTCCTAAGCAGATATATCCGCTACCTATTGTAAACTGCCGTTCCTTTCTGAGGCTGTTGAAGATTACCTCAGACTTCTGCGTACTATTTTTAGGCCTACCTTTCTGTTTTTCCTGTCTATAGGTCATCAATCATTCTTTGCAGTTCCTCCCCTGAGTTACTTAGCAAAGCAATGTCATCAGCGAATCGCAGATTCCTGCTTTATTCTTTCATTAATTGAAGGCTAAGGTTGTCCCGATCCTGTTAGCGATTACCTTTATAAATACTAGTAACCTGACTGGTCTGCAATTTTTCAAGCGCTTAGCAACCCTTTTGTGAATTAAGATAATGTCAGCGCTCTTACATGATTTCTGTACCGTTGATGTCACCAGGCGTTGCGTATGCAGGGTGGCAAGTTTTTCTAGCAAAGCTAGAACAACTAGCTGTAGTCAATAATGTATGCCAAAGTTAGGTTACGTTTTAGTCAACCTCCTGCAACGTTGAAGTGATCGCGCATTCAGTTCAGTTTAGTTCAGTCGTTCAGTCGTGTCCGACTCTTCGTGACCCTATGGACCATGTCACGCCACGCTTTCCGGTCTCTCACTATCTTCCTAACATCACATAACTTCACCTCCAGTGCCTCGAGGATGCCATCTAACCACCGCGTTCGCTGCCTACCCCTTCTCCGGCCACCCTCAACCTTTCCCAACATCAAATCTTTCTCCAGCGACTCCTTTCTTCTCATCAGATGACCAAAGTAGCTGAGCTTTAACTTTAGAATGTGACCCTCCAATGAGCAGTAAGGGTTTATGGTCGACAATATCGACTGATTTTTTAACCACGCATTAATCATGACATCAGGAATACCTGTCGGCATCATTGTCTGGAAGGTCTCTTTTGAGGGACATGCGTCGCATCGTTCTTGAGTCAGCAGGCCAATCGCCGCTTAGCGGAAAGCTCGCGCAGACTTTTGTGCCCTTTCGTCCCAGGGAAGGGAATTCGCGAGACAATGTTGCTGCACAGCAGGTTCTACCGACGGCCACCGCCATTCGAGCTAAAGTCCTTTCTGCACAAGAAGCGGCTAAAGTCATGGCAGCTCGGCGGTGACCATTCGAACATTTCACTGCCTCGTACTCGGGGTTGGCGGCTGTGCCCGAGATCAGGCGCGCTCGGATTTGTCCTTGGCCGGGCTGCCGCGTGATCATCCTCCACACAAAGGGATGTCATCGTCGTCTTCCCGGGACCAGCCAAAGGAGGTCACACCACAGCGGCGAACTGCTGCGCTATCGGGCCATCGCTCAGAACACGGAGAGTGGGGAGGTGCTCTTTCATCTCGATAAGCGGCTCCCGAACGAAGCCTCCTCGGCTCCCGACACAATGGAGCGCGGCTTCCCGCTGGGGCTGAGCAGCAGTTCGGCACGCCAGGGCATGGCGGGAGCAATCGGCGGTTCCTGGGTGCTCCCCACGCAAGATATTAGGCGCACGCAAAGCGGAACCAAATGGCACGTCGCTCACTCGGAAGCAAGCGCGGAGATGGCTGTGCACCCCAGTGAGTGCGTCGAACAGATGTTGCTGGGTGCCCGGTGCGCTATGCGCCGGTATGTGCGTGAACTTATAGGTGCCACTCGAGGTTTTATGGGCAGCGTTCTTGTGTCCGCACAGCATGATCCAGGTTCAAGCTACTCACCTGTACGTAAAAGAGCACACATCTATAAGGAATAGAAGGAATTTGATGGGATGCAGAAACTGTGGGCCTCCTGTTTCCTGACCTCCAGAAAGCATGGAAGAATCGTAAGGCAGATGCTGCACCCCTCGTGTATCTAGGCGGAGAGGAGGATGATTTGTACAGCTGGATAAAGTCGTTTGCACGCAGAGTACAGCTATTCCTGTTATTCTGCTAACGGAGGCCGCTATTTCAGATAATTTGCTTTACAGACATTCCATATCACTTGAGGACACCCATTATTATTTTTCTTACACTTATCCCTCCCTCGTATGCTCTAATAAGCGAATAGAGATCACTTTTCTACGTAATAAATCGTGCCACTACAGTAGCCCTGGCCACTGCATTCCCTGCGATGCTAGAAATGGTCAACGCCTGAGCTAAACCTTTCTGAAGTTGCTATGATCGGTGAGGGACCACGTAGTATTTTTGTTGTTGTTGTTGTTGTTGTTTTTGTTTGTTTTTTTTTTTGCAAATCGCTCGTGTGCTAGGCGACGTCAGTGCGCGTTAAAGAATGCCGGATGGTCGAGGTATCCCTCAAAGCAGATGTCGCTTTGAAGCGTTAAACCCTAATATCAAACGAAACTACATACACCTACGCCTGTAGGCATGATATACAGCAGCGATGTTCACGGCAGCGGAAACCGCAGTGGTGAAGTGGGTGGCAAATTTCAGCTGTGTTCAGCGTCTTCCGGGCGAGAATGGACAGCGCGCGCGCTGCTCTGCGAGTACCCTGCACGTGACCGCTTTTTGCCGACACGATAGCCACCCGGTGCTGCTCTTCTTGCTGCTGATCTCACCGTTGCTGCTGTATAATCCTTGCACGGTTCATATCTTTAGAAGGTTTGTGACCCTTTACTCACCGAATAAAGGGTCAGAAAGACGCACGGGCCACTTCCAGTTTTCCTGGCTCTGTTTCACACCCATATGACGTCGCTTGACATGCAGCTCTTTCATTTTTCTTCTTAGCCCTATGCACAAAGTATCTGGAGAGGACACCTTCGCTGTGCCATCCCTGTGGCCGCATATCGCGACAAAGTTCGTGGGCCGCACCACTGAGCCCATTATGCCGCTAACAAAAAAAAAAAAAAAAAAAAAACTAGTTTTCGCAGTTTATCTTGGTAGATAGAGAATGTAAATGAGATTGCGCTGTCCTCTCGCCATCACCTGCCACAGGCACGCCCGTGAAGAGGCCTAGGCGTAATTTATGTTGCCCCAGTGGCCCCGAGTGACAGATATACAGCCCCGCTTGCCTGCGTGGTCTAGGGGCAGCGTGCATGTCTAACTCGGGATACAAGGATCCTGGAAGGCAGGACTGCGATCTCGCCTTCCCACAGCTAAAGTGAAGTTCGCGAAGCAAAGGATAAGTGGGCGTCTGGACCTCGTGGAGTAGTGCGTTGCTCTAAATCCTCGGGTGAACGGCAGTGGGGAGTCGGGACTATGGCCTACTGGCGGATTGCAGTAGTGTGTATGGTGTGCGACTGAGCTCTGACACCTATGTGTGAGGGCGAGTGTAAGCAAAAGTTTCCCCGGAAAAAGGGTCCCCAAAAAGACCCCTGAAAAAGCGGCCACTAGAAAAAAGCGTTCCCAAAGCGAAATGCGACCTAAGAATGAATTCTTCCGGAATTCACATCAAAACAAATGCACATTTTATTCCAATCTTTCTGAACTTTGAGATGAATGTAATTCATCATTTGGGACCTGGGTCCTCTGGACTCCTGACATGTTTACATCCACTGCAAGAAAGCACGGAGAAAGAGCCATCTGACTCTATACATCGCGTGGCTCCGAGCTCTGCAGTTCGTTCAGCAATCATTAAGACATAACTAATCTGCCTCGGTAATATTACCTGCTGAGTAAAATAAAAGCGGTTCAGCGCGTGGTAGTCTTGGGGAACCGGTAAGACAGAAGGCTTCATAGAAATACCTTTAAGACCTTCCAGTGACGATGTTGATGATGGAGATGCCGTATTGTGGAAGGAAGGCCGAGGCTTAACCGGTCGTTGACCATTGTCACCCTAACGCATCGCTCCAAGCTTCTGGCTCAATAAACTCGGTGGTCAGCTCGCATTTTCCCCGCAAATAAGGCGCAGACGAGGCGCTGTCGCTATGTTACCACTACAATCATTTATTTATTTATTTATTTATTTATTTATTTATTTATTTATTTATTTATTTATTTATTTATTTATTTATTTATTTATTTATTTATTTATTTATTTATTTATTTATTTATTTATTTATTTATTTTTTGTTATGAGCGCCCCGCACCAGTTCGATGTTCGAAGTTTCCAAGCTCACCACCGGAAACGCAGTCCTCGCTTGGGGACATTTTTTTTCTAATTCTCAAATAGGAAGTTTTTTTCCGGGGCCCGTTCCTTCCGGTGCCATTTTTTCCGGGGACGTTTTTACCGGAACCCGTGTGAGGGCACTCATCGGTAACGTATGCAAAATCCTCTGATGTGCACATTACGCACCATGCGTAGAGACCTAACGGACAAGGAATCCATAAGGAACCCACGATCTAATCATTGAATGGCGGATTTTTAATCCATCAGGGTCACAACAGGTTGAGCCGAACAAGACCCTATAGAACTTCCGTAAAGCCCCACTCAATACAACGTTTTCAACCTGTTGTGGAAGACACTACTTCAGTAAAGCGTACACAGACAATGCAATATTCATGGAAGGAATGTAAAAAGCTGCTGCGCTAGCCCCTCTCCAAAATTCATCCAAAGAACCATCAGTGAAAACCTGGAAGATGGCGAGTATGCTCAACAGGGTACGAAGGAACGCGGTGTCGCCCAACGGAGAACTGTGTTTTAGCACTCACGTGACGAATAGGTGATCGTATACAGTCGAGGCTCGCAAATGATCAGGGTGGTTTAAAACGCTTGCACTGTCTTCAATATCAAGGTAGGGAAGTATTAAGTACCAAGTAATTGGTTCTGGACTCCGATCTTTTTCCGATACGCTTCAGAAGGGCTCGACCCAGGTACCGTGCCACCCGAGACGGCGGCCAAGTAGCAACTTTACTGAAGCGACAAGACTAAGGGGTTTCAGCAGTCACTCATGACGCACAGCATTGTTCTCTGCGCCTGCGGAATTCGAAGGGTTTGATCTATAGGCCCTTTCTGCGCAAAATTTCCAGACATTGAAGCTGTGATACAGATGGGGGAATTAACGGCAGTCTGTAGATTATGTGACTAATCACCAGTGCTTAGGCACTCACAGCGGCATCTGATGCTAGAACATTGCAACGTTCACGGTGCTTCTTTTAGTGTAGGAAATCAGAAAAAGGCAGTGCGAAAGTACTAGATTTGGTATTCTGAACCAGAAAGCACCGTACAGCACCTTCACGTTGCCAGCCTGGTGATACTACCTGCTCACAAGAAGGGCTGCCTAATCTGGCTCTGCGCTACGAAAACCATCGAGATGATTCGAAACGCCGCCTATTTGCCGACGCATTACCAACCCTGCCGCTATACTTCAACAGCAGCAGTAAGTTATAGAGCGTCCTCTACAAATAAAGCGGGGCAAAACGCGGCTAAGATGAGTGCGGATTTCGGGGGCCGCGTACCACAGTATATACATCCTCCTACGTACAACCCGACCCCTCTTCTCCGTCACAAAACTGCCAGTGCCGCGCGCCGTATCTGGTCGACGAAGACAACTGGCAGACACCCGGAGAGGAGAGCTTGCGTGCGCACACGTGCGCTTCGAACATCGGCGTCTCCCCACCCCTGCCCCCTGATAATCTAAAATCGATGCCTGCAAACGGCATTCGGACCGGAGGGAGAACTCGGGAAGCCAGCGCGCGCACACCCACACAATCGGCCAAGGTGTTCTCGTAGCAGCGAAGCCCGGTAACTGGGCCCCGGCCGTACGTTCGACCGTCAGGACGATGCCCTCCCACGCGGCGTCCACCTAGAGAGAAGCGCTTTTCCAATCGCGATCACGCATAAAACGACGCAGAAAGAAATAGAAGACGAACAAGAAGAAGCCAGAAATTGGCGCCATTCAGCGAGTTTGCCCGCGGCGGCAACTGTTCTTGTTCTTCTTCCGATCGGACCCGGCACCGCGGTCGTTGCCAGGCGGCTGCTGCTGCCGCTTCGCGGAGGAGCCGAAACCGCAGGAGTCACCCGAAAAGGCGTCCGCCGGGCTCGGCTTCCAAATGCGATTACGGCACCCCCTCCTCGTGTCGGGAGAACAAAATAAATTTTCTTCCTCACGCCCCCTCCTCTGCCTTCATTCTCCGGGAACCGGACGCCTGCCTCCCTGCTCGTGCTCCCGCGGCGCAATCCCGCTGCCATTCCGCGCAGCTTCGTTTGATCTGCTCCTTCCTTTTTTTTTTATTTATATATACAATACATTTCTTTTTTTTTTTTTCGTATTTTACATTATTTGCTTGCTCTTTTGTATTAGCCTCCGAAGACTGACGAGGTGCGTTCTGGCCGGCGTTTGTTATCGAGGCTCGAGCGACGGCAGCGTCTTGTGTGGTTGCTTGCACGCGTCCTTTGTTCTTCGCTGCTTGCTTGCCACCGCGGAATTTGTCGTTTGCCGGTGGAGAGGCGGCCATTCGTGGCAAGGTGCACCCGACTTCGCACCGCGCGCGATAATGTGGTTGTCGACTGCCGTATCGGGAACCACTGCCGCATCAAAGCAGTTCGACACTTGCTACGACATCTCGGCTGGCTGCCCTTGCTCAATATTTAGGAATAGGCCACCATAGTGCCGAACGCGCTCGTTTTTAAAGCAGCTGCGACATGGCGCAAGAGATCCTGTAGCGCACCAAAAAACAATAAATAAAAAAAAAAATATGGTGTCTGATATCATCAATGTGCAGCACTTTGAGCGGCAGCTTGCGTTTATTTTCATTTGATCACCGCACTACCAATGAGATGTTATGCTGAAAAAGAAAGAAAAAAAAAAAAAAGAACTGACGGTATGCTAATTGGATGCTTTCAAAAATATAGTTTTCCAAGGTTACCTTTCGAACTCTTTACTGGTGCACTGCACATAATATGGCACGTAAAGTTTCCTTTAGACTTTGTAACACTTCCTTGTTGGTTCAAAAAGAAAAAAAAAAAAGGGGGGGGGGGGGGGGGCGCTAAGCAACCTCACCGAGTAGTTGACATTCGCCTGATACTTCTCCGGAATTCTGATTCAGAAGTCGGAAATTTGGTCAATGTCTGTCTACGGCGCCCGGGGCTGATGAATTCCAGCTTTTCCTCATTCATGAAATTCTAGCTGATGGTCTCGCTCTTTTTGTTATAAGGACTACCATTGTTTCCATGTGATTCACAAACCTGCGAAAATCGCCCTCAGCGGTGACGTGTTATAAGGGCTCACCAGTTCCAAGGCAACTCAGATTTGAACTGTTTTGTGTCCACTCACGCACCTCTAACAGGAGGTAAGTTCTATTTCATGCAGCCAGGGTTGCCAGGTACTCACAGCATTGCCGCCAAATTTTCTGCGCGATGTAGCCCAAAAATAGCCAAACCAGAAAGCTTCATACAATTTGGGCACACAATTTGTTTCAAACATTTATTGAGTCTTTGTTGAAATGATAAGAAACAGGCGCCTCTTTAGGGTGCATTAATAATTGCGAGTCGCGAATGTGTCGCAGGACGGGAGTGCGAATAATGGGCCATACTCAGTCACCCTCGAGGACCAAGGGGCTGGACAATCCCCACACCACTCATCTTCTATTTCACATATAAAGAGGTGGTATTCAAACACTGTACTCTTCCGACCCTTCTCCCTGAGTCATCTTGAAGTCGACTGAATACATTCCTGGGTTTACTAAAAAACTAAGAACTTCGGTCTGCTCGTTCTTCGAATAATGCTTGAGTGGCATCTTGGAACGACACCTTTCTGTTGGAAAACAAGTCTTGAAGAGAAGCTGCTTTCCACAAGTTGTCCATTAAGTTTCGAGACTACTTCAATGCTATCGGCAACGCTGGGAAGCAGGAAAGGGAAGGAAACAAGCTTTTGTCCGGGCACACCTCAACCTATGGACCCGTCATGTACGTAGCCTTCCATTTACACATCCGCACCCCAATCCCCATCCCGAACATTTAAAGAACCACAGGCCATGAGTGCAAAGACCCTTTTTCTATTGTCCCACGACTGTGCCAAGTCACAATTATCCGAGGGTTCTTGTAAATGACGGCAATGCGCTAGGCGAGCACAGAATTGAACGGTCGGCACAGTAGCCGCCATAAAAAGTTGCTGCGCACGTGCTCCTCTACGAACAACGTCATGTCTTTTTTTTTTTTTTTGCCTTTTTTTTCGTCCAACGAAGCAACGGGCTGTGGAATAGCGTCTTGATTGTTTCGTTCATTGTTTACAGTTTCACACCAAGACAAATCAAACAAGGATGAAAAGGTAAGAGGTATGCTCTGGGGAAGTACAGAACGTATACTGGCCCTTAACGTAATAAACCTTCGTAAATTGGGACATTCTACTACATGCAAGCGATTATCAGTGTTTCATTTTAAAAAGATAAATAACATCCAAAAAGAAGGAAAAGATCGACGCTGGCCAATACACCGTATGCTATTTCTTGTATTGAAAGCCGTGTTGGCCATGCTGAAGAGCACGTTCCCGGCGGCGTTAGAAAGTGCACCTCTGCTGCAGGCTCAGCGTCAAGTGTTGTATTGGTCATTGCATTGCCTTTCAGTTCTTGGACACTCTGAAGATAATTATCTAGCTATTATCGTCTGTACCCTGCCCTCTCCCATTCTGTCTCCCAGTAGTGTGGACAAGCCATGGCAGCCGAAAAATCCTTATCTCCTCCTATTTTAGGATAAAGTTCCGGGTACTCGTGCTATCTACCATAGCTTCCCCTAACCACACATCTGTCTTTCCTGTATTTGTCATCCCGCCGCTTATCGTCTCGAAATCGGGAGGCATGCATGAAAGGGAATTATCGAAATTGATAGAAGGGGCACACAAAGGCGAGTAGCTTTTTACTGCACCCGAGCCCCACGTATGTACCATAAGGGGTCCCATTTCGTCTTTGGTCTCCCGGAATACGATCCGAGGCGATAAAAGAAGCCGCAATTCCAGCGAAATCAATTGCAACCCTTTTACACTCGTGGACAGCTGTTCTTTGTCACTCTGCGCTGGCCCATATCTTTAGAAGTAGGGGTAAGGTTAAGGGAGGGGTTGAGTGAGGCAGCTTACTATCCATGTTAGGTGGACAAAAGCCTGTCACAATTTGCTTTACTTCTCAGCCTTTGCTGTAGAGCCCTGTCCTGTCTGTACAAGATGGTCAAATGTAGCAAGCTAACAAAAAAAAAAAAAAAAAAAGAAAAGTCACGTCGCACGAGGAAAACTTGGCACGAATTTTAAATGCATGCAGAAAATGCACACACAGTACTTTCAGAGCCTCTAACTGATATGCCCCCTCTAATACCCCCTAATTGATATGATTGAAAATTGTGCTTTAAAAATGAGGAAAGAGAAGGAAAAGTTTGGAACGAAATTTCGCTAGATAGATCACTCTTTTTTTTTTTTTCTTTCGAGAGGGCGAGAAATAGCGAGATGCTTAACAGTACGATTTTCCTTCAAATTTATTCATGCCTTGTGAAAAATTAAAAACATTAAAAATTCTGTCCACAACATTTCCTCAATTTACTAATAAAGGAAACATTGCCGCAAACCACGTGAAAATCGACCGTACCTTCGCACTCTAGAGCTTCTGATATAAGCATGCAACACTAACCAAGACGATCTCGGTTTGATGGAAGCAGGATACAAAAGCACTCCTACCGTAAGCAGTGTAAGTGCTTGTCTAATTCGGATGGTCGAACTTAGCCCGGATTTCTCTAGTACGGCATCATTCACATCCCACGTGCAGTTCCAGGGTGCAAAACATCACACACCACTCCCACCCCACTATTAAAGCAGAAAAAGAAAACAAACAGCCTATATAAGTATATTGTTATACAATACTATTACCACAGACATTCAAAAATGCGCGCATGGAAAGTCGACGAGGTGCACAAGCTAAGTAGATAGTTTGGGTGTAATTTGTTGCTAGGACGACAGTAACTTTAGTAGTGATTAGTTCAACGTTTAGGGCCGGCGCGCATGGAATGGGACATCACATAATTCGAACTTTCACCGTTTGGATTAACTTTAAAATGCCAAAACACGGTATTTCGTAGGTCTTCTTACTTGGCCAGCATTTTCGACGATCATGATGCACCTAAACACTGTCCTGAATCCTTCTCATTCGAGCGTCATTGAGATCAGCTGGTGTCACTTATACGCGCACATATTGCAAGCGTAATTGAGAAATTTCAACGGCGTCTCATTTAAACTGATAATATTGCATAAATAGTGCGCAGACACGCAAGAATGCCGAGAAAAAACTGACGATGAGTATGGGAACTTCAAGAGTCCCCCCTTTTAAGGATATGGAATCGTTCAAAGCGCGCATTTCGCGCACAGGGTCGCTCGGTAGGCCTTTCTTCTTTTTTTTTTTTTGTTTTGTTTAAGGTAGCCTGGCACTTCGCAAACCAGAACACGAGAAAAGCGGGCGTTATTCAAAGGTGACACATGGCAGGCACGTGGTGTCACCCTGTCATTTCCGAACACAACTTGGCGTACGTATCAGGCATTTGGTGGTGAACGCAGGACGTGGTCAAATATCAACTTCAAAATAATACCTGAATTTGGCTTCGAAACGACTTAGAATTTCCCCCTACTTTGAATATTTTCAAAGTTTTTGAATGATGGCTGAAACAGTTGAATATATATATATATATATATATATATATATATATATATAGTGCATGCGGGATCCGGAAAAAACGTCCCCGTAGCAAATGTCCCCGGAAAAAATGTCCCCGGAAGAAACGCCCCCAGAAAAAATGTCCCTATTGGCGAAGTAGGAAAAGATGTCCCTGAATGGGGTTGAAGTCTTGCGCTATAGGACCTAGACTACGTTTCCCCGTGGCGAGCTGCAATGATGAATGATGCATGTTAACTTTATTACAGTGGTTTCACCTGACGGCTTGGCCTCGAACTGATGCGGGCATTCATGACAAAAACAATTATGGCAGCGGTAATACAGGGACAGCGCCTCGTCATCACTTTGTTTGCGGGGAAAAGAGGAGCTGACCACCGGCTTTACCGGAGAAGCTTGGAGCGATGCTTTAATATGTCCATGATTCACGACCGGTTAAACCTTGTTCTTCTTATACCATCACCACCCTTATCACAATTCTACACCAGCATCACAAGAACGGTTGAACCTCGTCACCAGAAGGTCTGGAAAGTAATTCTAGTGAGGCCTTCTGCTTTGGGCGGTTCCCGAGACTACCATACGCCGATCCGCTTGTACCTTTCTAAGTGGGCAGTGTTACCAAACTTATTAGACCTGCCATATATGATTGCTAACGAGCTGCGGAGCTCGGAACCTCGCAAAGCCAGATGGCTCTTTCACCATGCTTTTACACAGTTCTTGTAAACATTTCGGGCCCCAGAGGACGCAGGTTCCAATGATGATTACATTTAACTCAAAGCGAAGAAAAAATGGCATAAATGTTTTTGTTTTGTCTTTTTTTTTTTTTTTTTTCATGTGAGTTCCGGAAGAAAATTTTGTTAGAGCCGGCTTTGGCTTTGGGGACGTTTTTCCCTAGTTGCCGCTTCTTCAGGGGACGTTTTTTCCGGGGACGTATCTTCCGGGGACGTATCTTCCGGGGACCATTTTTCCGGGGACGTTTTCACCTACACCCAGTGCATGCATAATAGAAGCCGTGTAAAATTGAACTAGGTTCCATTTTTACCAGTTCTGTGTATCTTTGCGGAAGAAATAAAGGATCCTATGCTATATGCAAAATCACCATTCTGACTTCCCTCCCATTTGGCACTACGGTATACGCTGGCGTACAGCCAGCACACTTGAGCGCGGAAGCCTTCGGCTGCAGAATGGCCCAGATGTACAAATATTCGAAATTTTTCTTACACGTAACAAACCGTTAAAGATGTAACTATCAAAGGTTCGTCTCTTAATCTCAACAAAGCTTTTTTTTTTTCTTTGCATACTACCCCTACCTCCATATGCCCTAAAGAGGAAAGTCTGCTAATGCTTTTCTTTTTTTCTCTTTAACAAAATCAAAAAAGCTCGAAGCGCAAAAAGCAATGTGTTAGACTAAAGTGTTAGCGGTATTTGCTCGAACATGTGCAGCTATTAATTTAGTATATCATCAATCAACGTAATATTTTTGGCTTTTCATCCAGTAGGCCAGAACACGTGCTTCCTCGACGTTTCACTTTTGAGGGGAAAGAAGCAGGCAGGCAGCAAACTTTTTCTCCAGCTGCCGCTTAGCTGACCGACGAGATGAGTCAGACGACAAAGGTGAAACCTCCTTCCTTTATCTTTCTACCTATCAACTGGAATTCAATAAGCATTTTGGGATTCGTTGGAAAATTCCTGAGAACAGATGATATCAGTTTTCCTGCTTGACCCCAGGACAAAGGCTGTGTCCAGATGGTCCTAAAGTGAAAGTTTGGCTGGAACATTCCTTGAGTTCACAATGATATCTCTGAAAAGAATGCCACTCCTTGCTTCTTGAAAAAATGCAACAGAAAATTGGAGCGGGTACCAGGTAGATTAGGGGACCATATGAACCAGAATCATTCCGGCCACTTATTCTCCGAACATGACTCATGATGTAGCTAGCCCCAAAACGAGGACCAAAGTGGGAGAAAAATACAACAGGAGTTCTTGTGTTCGTCTCCCCCTCCCTCCCCTCCTGTCCTCGTTTTTGGTGCCAACTACATCATGAATCAGACAAAACTAGCCCAACTTTCCACCTTATTCAGAACATAAATCTACCCCCCCCCCCCCCTCCTTCCCTCCTCTCACCATATCTTGTACAGGCTTTTGGCCTGCAAAGGTCTGTCACCTTTTGTTGTAAAAGAATGACGAACGGAAGTAAGGTTCGAAAGCAGGGGTAATGACAGGTCTACAGATAGGCCGACCACGTGTCACTTGCTGTGCCACTGCCTCCACGTGTGACGTCACCAGCATGTGCGAGCATCGCAGTCACGTGACCCTCGGAAGCGTACAAAAAGCGCTCCGCCAGCGACGGGTATTAGCACAGTCGACCGAAGCTCCACGGCTGTAGACCCTTCTCCAGGCTGCAACATGAGTCTACTAGCCACCTTCGTTCTGCTGATCATCTTTCTGCACGCCGCGCAGAGCATGTTCCTGGGAAGCCTGCTGCAAGCGCTGCCCTTCGGTCCCATAGTCGCCACGAACGGCATTCTGGGCTTCAAGGTGGCCATGGGTGCCGCCCTCCTGTCCGTCCTGGGGCGCGGCTTCGGCGGGCGGTACGGCTTCGAAGTGCGGGCAGGCACAGGCATCGGGGACGCTTCGCTGCCGGCTGGGCAGATAGACGGCCGCCGTGGTCTTCTCGTGCCAGTCTCGTTGACGACGACCACGGAGCTTCCCGAGCCGACTGTGCGCATGCCCATCTCTGCGCTAGAAGACATCCTCAAGTAAGAGCCTCCTCTAGCCATCTCTCACCTCGATTGTTTTAACTTTTTTTTTTTTTTTTGATTCCTGCTCTGCCTTCTCAAGAGTAGGCGAATATTCTCTGCGGAGTCGTCTCAATAACTAAATTTTTCAGATCGATGCATTTCTTGAGCTTTACTTCGCTTCTTCCGCAATATTACGTTCTCACGATGAGGCGCTGGATTTATACATCCTGAGCCTACGGCCGTTTATGTAATTACTGGGTTTACTCCACCTCTTGCCACAGGTACACCCACTGTGTCATCTTTCATCATCTTTCCTCACGCTCATCACGCTTGCTTTGTTGTGTGACTCAGGGTCGAGCAGCCAGGCCACCAGCTGGACGTGATGTTCCTGTTCCTGAAGGAAATCGACGACCACGACTGCGTGTCCCGCATGGTGTGCGAGAGCGCGGCCGACGCGTTGCGGATGGGCAAGGTGGGCAACGCGACCGTTCAATTCTTCAACGGAAACACGACCGTCAAGACGGGAGCCGGCTCGGCGTTTGTCTCCGCAGCCCAAATAGGCCGCTCCCAGGGACTGCATGGCTGCGCCACGATATTTTCCAAGTGCACCGCCGACCTGCCGCACATCCTCACCATGGCCGGACTGATGTGAAGGAGACGTCTAAGCCTTTCTATTGTACATACATTGTAATATAGGCGCACCCTGTAAATAAATTGACTGTCCGCATTACTATTTCTATGTCTGTGCGTAATCTCACTCTTCCAAGTGCTGAGATAGCGAACCTGCGCCCGCAGGCCGAGTCTCTATGTGGAATTCTTCCGTAAGAAATACGTAGATATATAGCTCAAATTTCGATTTGGTTGGCTGGTAGTAAAATGCAGGACGGAAACGTACGTTTTAAATGCGCTGACTAGATACATTCCCATGCGTCAGAACAGCTGGATAGTGCGGAGTATAGACTCGTGGAGTCGAACAAGGCAGCAATATTTTAACACCATACTTTAAAGTAGCTATGTGTATAGTGTGCTTCGATGACCACCTCGAGTTTGTGGCTGCTTGGTCCCCTTTACTCTTCGTTTGGAGCATTTATTCGCCTTTTCATGCCCAGCGATAAAGCGGTCAAGCATGTGCATCTAGCAGATACCGCGTCGCGTTACCTTCCGAAGTGAATGACTCACTTCCAATTATGTAACTACAGATAAAAAGTATGTGACTGCTGCACTCATTTCCCTTATAGTTCTTAAAACGTTTAGACAATATCAACAGTGTATTCCCGTGGACTTCTAGCGCGATAATAAGTGGGATCGAAAAACCTGCATGCATTTAAGCTTTGAATATAAGTGTGCCCTGGGTATCAGATTTCTTTAGTGCTCATAAAATTCTTTACTGCTTTGAAAGTCAAGTGATATAAGCCAGACTAATTTTTTTTTATTCATCAGCAAAGGGAGCGACCAGTCTCAATACAGCACGGTGTGTCGTCACATCACTAAACCCTCGTGGAAGCATCCTTTCTACGCGGCAGGTGAGAAGGTTTGTAGGATGCATATTGTTGCAGTGCAAATCAAATGTGGGTCAATAAGCACCGTTAATCGACTGGTCCTCTGAACGTCACACTTTATTCAAAGCGACTCTGGCTACGAGACAAGCCGTATAGTGGAGGGCTCCAGGTAATTTTACGTGCACTGACGTCGAATGGCGTACAATAGCGTTATGCGTGCCGTCTCCGTCAAAACGCACCAGCCGAGGTCGCGGCTGACTAGTGGAGCGTGACGGTGGTAAATTTAAATGTGGGAACGATAGCCTGTCTTGGTCAGCACAAAATGAATGGTGGCAGAATCTTCTACTATACTCAACTGAGAGCTGTCGACGAACTTATTCTTGATCTGTGAAAATCTTGCGCACAAATATAAATTTAATTGACGTGGACGAGAAAAAAAAATACAACAAATATTGTGCAGAGAGCTCCGCGCTGAAAACAGACTAAACTCGCCATCGAGCAAATTTTCACAAAATATAATTATGATTTTCGCAGCTTCCCATACATCGAATCAATATCTGATTTCGCACCATAGTCTACTTACTAAGGCACTGATAAATCACTGTGAAGCCTGAATAACTTGTCGCTGTTGTAGCGACGACACAAGGTCAAAACGCGCAGTGTAGCAACTTGCAATCCTTGTGTTTTTTAGAACGCAGAAGCATTTTCCAGACCCTCTGCTCCTGCAGCAAGAGGATCTGTGCGATCCCATTATCAAGTGGCAGAGCTTTAATATTTGTAAATAGTTAACATGGCTTTCCCCTGTCCTCTCTCGCGATCAGTTCAGTTCAGTCGTGTCCGACTCTTCGTGACTCTATGGACCATGTCACGCCACGCTTTCCGGTCTCTCACTATCTTCCTAACATCACATAACTTCATCTGCAGTGCCTCGAGGATGCCATCTAACCATCGCGTTCGCTGCTTATCGCGATCGCGCACCCTGTATTCCCTTTGCTGACCCTCTCTTTCCCATAGACTTTCTTACTATTGCCTATATGAAAAGCTAGCGGCGCTGAACGAGCCACCATCGATGCTATTAGCATCGTGAAGGGATACAGGGACAGAAGTTCGAGTGCATAAAGTGGCCTTACTAAGCTGATTCATTTCAGAAATGTTGCTCCTTCTCGGGTATGTGCAGTGACATACCGTTTCAGTGGTGAGCACGAATATACGCATGTGTTGCTATTGGGGGTTCGAGTAGGAAATTTGTCATTTGTGGTTAAGACGGAAAGGTGGGTGAAAAGCGCGAGTCCTCTGCTGGTTTCGAAACGGTTATTGTCCCGGATTCATTTTAGATTCGGTCACGAAAGATTAATGGTTACCGTAGTCGTTGATTGTTCATGCAGCAAAATACCGGGGGTTTCATTAAAGCTGAGGACTCATTTTTAAAAATAGGCTTTTTGAGGCATAAAGACGGCTTCTCCGGCACATCTGTGCGATGCAGTGTTGGCGGATACCATATATGACTTTAACTATAGTAAGCCGGTTAAGTAGTTTCTGGTAATAAAATTTTTAACTGCGACAGATAGGCATCTAGTTTCAAATATTTATAGCCGACCATTATTAAGGCGAAAGCCTGTAATGGCTCATGCTGTCGCGGACAAAGTGTGTCCCGCTTTTGCGGCGTTCTGATTGGCCGCGTGGCGGGATGCGTCCCTGCCATCTGCAACACTTGAACGCGCGCCAAGGAACGCCACGTGACAGGAGCGATGGTGTACCGTCCACACTCAAACTTTCCGGAGAAAGTGTGATAGATACTGCGTCTTCCTGTAAACCAATTAAATTATATGTAGCACTGCAACGAATGCCGACAAGAGGCTAACGATGGGAGGCAAATTATAGGATAGGAAGGATAGGCTTTCGCCATTCTCCTCTTAAGAGACATTTAAGAGACCGTCTAATTTTAATAGCCATATCAGTTCTTAGAAGTTTAAAAACGCGATTACCTTCGGTGCTTTGGCTCAACAAGTTCTGGCCATCGTGCGCTAAAAGACGCGCGATTTTGAAAAAACCCGCGCTCTAGCACTGCTCCCAGCGCAGTCCGTCAATGGCTCAAATGCCACCTCCCCTCTTCTGTCCCTCATCTACAGCGGAGAGCAGCGCAGGACGAACAGAAGTGGCGACATTGATTGACGGCGCCGGCGGAGGAAAGCGCGGAAATCTCCACCTGTTTGACACGTACCTAACTGTAATAGTATTATAAGAAATTAGTTAATTTCCTAGTCAACAATAGCTATCTGTTTTTTAGATCTCCACCAACAATGCTGCAATAGCGCCGCAGAAGAAGTTTTTACATCTAAAAAAAAAAAAAAACCTATTTTTAAGAATTAGTGCCCATCTTCGTTGAAATGCCTGGCTTATATTTAGAAGCTTAAGGTATTTCGACAAGCGCCCTTTATTTTACCCGCCGAATTCGAATCTGGTGGTGGTCACGGATTGCATGCAAAAGCGACTTTACTTTAAATGTCCTTATATTGCGCTTCTCAACATGAACATCGACTGTCACTCGTGGTATACAAGTTCATGCTTCTTAATTCTTTTTTTTTTTCGTAAGCCTGTACGCTCAACATCACAGCTTATATTTCGAGTCTGCGTCCTTTTCGGAAGTGACATTCTGGCCCTCACCTCGATTCATCTGATTGGAGGAAACACCGGAACCGGATGTCAGTTCAGCTGCCACCGCTTCCAGCCGGTTCCGGCTTTTCCACCAACCCGATGAGGGCGAACTTCACTTCTGAAAACGACGTAAACTTAAAGCATACGGGCCCAGGACACTGCTAGCACCGATACATGGCGATCGCAGTCTTCTTCGAGTCGCGAATATAGTGTGCGAAAACCATGAATATAGTGAAACGCACCAGACGACACCGATAAAATGTTCTTTTTTTTTTTTTTTTTTTCACAATGACAACAACAAGGACATTTGAACCGTTTGAACGATAACATTTTCAAAACAAATATTTGTTCTGAAAAGTGTCTGCTTAACACACACGCAAACATTCGTTTCGATGCTTGTGTCATATTTAGCCAATAGGAGAGAAGGCTGCATCTCACTACAGACAAATATTGCTCTCGTTTACATTTAAAGGAATTTTTTTCACGTGTGTAGTAATTCATAATAAGTACATTTACATTGAACGTTGGGACATATCTCATTGTGAAGCATGTTTTGGAAATATTTTTTACCTGTGACAGCCCTGCAGTTGGGTAGCATGACGCCATTTATTCTCGTAGGTGGAAGCTCGCGAAACTTGGGAGTTCAAGCCATTATAAAATATACTGCCGGCACCGGCAACATCTTGTCTTTCCGCGTCCTTTTAACAGTGGGATATTACAAGATGCTGATGGTAATAGTCTAAGCTTCCAATGGGCGAGAGAACCGATGCGTGAGTGCACCAGTGCCTGTTCAGGGAATAAAGCTCCGATCCCGCTTTTCACGGGCAAATTCTTTGGCACGCACGATCCCACAAAAGTTGCAGCGTGAAGCTCCTCGCACCATTCCTCGGCGTGATGCAGAAAGCGATCGATGGCACGAGAGAAAGAAACCGAAGAGGCGATTCTCTGAGGCGCAAACACGAGCCACCGGAGGTGCGCGGACGCATGCATGCAGGAGAAGCAGCCCCGCGAAACAAGCCTCGCTGCGAGTGCCGCATCACGCGGCAGGGCCTCCTTCCGCCCTTCGGCGTATAAGCAGGCACGCAAATGCGAACCGACGACGACGCAAGATATGCGCTCGCCTCCGGACGGGGGGCCGCGACCCGCCGTTATGCATTCATACACGCGCGCAATTCGCGCACGCACGCGGACCAAACCGAGAGCGGCGCCTTGCCTTCGGGTCCATCTGCGCGGCAACGAATGGCTGAGCGCGGCTGCGAGCTCGACGTCGCGAGTACGTCTTGCTCGCGTAAGTTATGTGTGGGCCCCCCGCCGATGAGCGCTTCTGGTCTGCTCGCTGAAAACCCGGGCACCACCGCGCCCCTGCTCCCTTTCCCGCCGCATCATTTCATCTTTGTATTTTCGCTCGCGTCGTCAGCCTTTCCCAGAAAAAAAAAAAAAAAGAAAAAAGAAAAAGGAAACTATTTTCTTCTCCATCTGTCGAGGTTTCCACGCTCTCTCTCTCCTCTCCTTGATGGGCCGCGGCGGGTGGAGGAAGAGGGGGCAGAGCTGGATTGCACACACTGCGGCCATTTTCACTTTGCAAAAGTCATCGGTGCATGCGCTTATGTTCACATGGGAAGAGTGCTGTACGGGCATGGCCTCTGCGTAAGCGCGAACTTCGCCAAGGAGCGTGCAATTTAATGCTGGCTCCCCCTGTCGTCACTGTTTATCATCATCACCATTTATTTCGCCCCTCTGAGAGCGCTACCTGGAGAGTTGAACAAGGGTGCCTTAATGAGAGCAAAGACCGATGATCAATGGACGTGAGCAAGTCATCTGAAACGCATAATGCCCTCAAGCGACGAGACGTCCACGATGTGCACAGGGGCTCCTCAGTGGTATTACGAATTATGAAAGCAAGAGATGCCTTAAGAGGCTCATCAATAAAAGACGCAAAAAATACACATACAGCGGTGACTGATGATAATTAAAAGGAACGTGAAGTATTGTTTTAATCAATTTGGCTGAGCTTTTGGACTCCGGCTGGCGGTGAAAATTTAAATCACATTAATTGCAAGCCAAAAGGAAAGCAAAAGTCACCACATGTGAGCACAGAATGACAAAAAAATTCCGAGAACAGTGCAGAATCTGCACTGGAGAAATGAGCAAGCCTGAGCGTTGCTGTGTTGTCCGCGAGATGTGTCAGCGGGATTCCGCGAGTGACAGGTACTGAGCCTTTCCTTTCCTGCAAACCAATTATAGAATGCCGATTAACTTTGATGCGTTCAGCGGAACCCTGTTTGTGATCTTGTATCCAACAAGGGGCGCAGCAACTCTCATGCTTTCGCATTTCTCCCCTGCAGATTCTGCAGGGCTCTCAGAATTTTTCAGACTGCAGTTGGTTGATTACCTCTCTTTACATGTGCACTTTCAAACCATTCTCACCATTTGTGCACGCAAATCACGCCCTTTCCCGCTCATTCACGTTCAAGCATTTCGAATTTCTCACCACCGGAAGTTAGGTCTATGTCAGCGGAAGTCGAGTACTACGTGACCACCACCCCGCCGGGGTGGTGCAGTGGTAAGACGCCCGAATACTGTGCCAGAGTACCCGTGTTCGAACCCGACCTCGGTGGCTGCATTTCGATGGAGGCGAAACGGAGTGGCGTCCGTGTGCTGTGCGATGTGAGTGCACGTTAAAGAACCCCAGGTGGTCGAAATTTCCGGAGTCCTCCACTACGGCGTCTCTCATAGCCTTAGTCGCTTTGGGACGTTAAACCCCACAAACCGACCAACCAACCTTTTGGAGCTCGCCATTACTAGAGTGCACCCTTCTAGTACACTCTACCATTACCACTCCCGGCTATTTCGACGTCTGAATGATTTACTGGCTCTGATTAATTACCTAATTAACTCACATGCAGCAAATTATTTTCCCAGTAATACTTTTTGGTCCCCAATCTAATCCAACCATTCTTTTTCTTATAACTCGTTACGTTCGAACGTAACCATGATTACAATTCTGGGGGCACGTGGCTGCCGATATACCTACTAGTAATGCTTGCGCATTAAAAGCTCCGTGTTCTGATGACCCTGTATAGTTTCGAAACGTTACCACCGGTTGTTTAATATCTTATGCATGTACTAAACACGTTATTCAGTTGGTGAAGTCAGCCCGTTCGCTACGCTAGGAGGCGCCTGAGCAGTAACCGTTGCCTCGTCTGCCCGTTTAACCGTCTATGTTATTGAGCGCTGATAGAAAATCCATTGCCAAAAGCTCATATCGGCCGCCTGCCTTGCACTGTGAGCCAGCATGATTTGGTTAAAGACGTGTCGCAGGCTCTCTCGTTGGACTGTATGCACATTACCCGAAGTTCTGCAGACTCATAGAACTATGACATAGTCGTCATGCTGAACTTCATTCATGAGCAATGATTCCGTATACATCACGATTATTTCGTTTTAGGCCCCAGTCAACACTCAACGTATAAAACGAATACAAACAGCAGAATTTCGATAACTACGGGATCCTATGGGCTGGCATATTGTTCATGTCACGCGCAGTCAAAGGAGAGTCCATTTAAATGCAGTGCTGAGGGGACCGAAACCGGAGGTTCGAATAAACGATAGTATTCTACTACAGAAAACATAGACAGGCAGTTGCGTACGGTACGCTTAAAGAGACAGTTGTCGAGCAGGAGCTGTCGCATCATAACGCGAACATTCGAGACATGTGCGGCGTTGACGACGGCGCCGGTCGAAAGACAACCGTGTTAAAACTTATGAGAGCATGCTATCTCTCAAAGATTCAGAACGGAAATGCGCGGAAACAAAATTACCCCCCCCCCCCCCCCCCCCCCCCCCGTTTCCCAATTCTGACTTCTCATGCTCCTCTTCCATGCATGCACGATAGTTTTGACTCATTCTCTCCAGGTTGACGTCATCACGTTATCAATCGTAAGCAGGGCAGTGTGGCAGTTTTCAGTTGTGACATACACGACAGCGAAGAGAGCGACACTACCGCAAAAGCAACAAAAAGAAATCAATTTGTTCGGGCGAGTGAACTAAAATGGACGTGGAGAGCGCTGCATACTGCGGTTTCACGTTGACCCTATCTCCCTTACAGAGCAGCACAAATGACTGCAGACTTTACATTCACGTGCGACACACGGTCGAAGCCTCTGCAGGTACACGACAAGCAAGGTGGCTCGAACGGGATTATTCTACACTACATGGCGCCCGCTGGCCGCGGTACGTGTCCATCGTGTGGCCCAGTGCCCACTCATCGACCAGCGAAGAGCAGACAGGAACTGAAAAGAGGGAGAATTGGGTGGGGGCGGTTGGAGGGGCGTGGAGCTGAAGAAGCCACAAGTCTTCCGACAGACCGATAAGAAGAGGTAAAGAAGTGAGCGGGGCGGAGATTTTCAGGCAAGAAAGAAAGAAAGAAAACCATTGAGTCACCTGCACCAGCACTGGCTCGTCTCTCGACGGCTTCCGCGAAAAAGCACGGCGGAAAGCGGAGCAGTCTCTGCGGGCACCTTTAATGAGCTTCGAGGGCAAAGAAAAGGGGCAGAAAATACACCGACAGTGAAAGCACGGAAGGTAAGGGAGGCGGGCAGAGAACTTAGAATGGCGTAGGCGGCGGTGGTGCGGTGTGGGATGAGGCAGACCACGCCGACGCGGAGAGGAGGTCGTCCAGGGACGTCACCGGTAATTACGTTTCTATTCGCCAAAGTCGGGCCGCGGGGCCATTACCGCAAACCCGAGATGCATATCGCGGCCAGCGCGCACCCCGATATAACGATTCCCTCTCGACGACCGACGCTACGGCGGACGGAAGACTTGAGCGCCGCCGCCACTGCGGTGACGCCCGACGCATGCAATGACCGATGTCGCGTCGGCGGGCATGATGGGTGTTGCTCACGTGCGGAATGACGCCATTTACCTATGGGACTGAGATAAGCGGGTGTGCCGACTTTTTTTTTTCTGTATGTCTATCTCGCAGAGCAATATCTATAGGCCAAATGGCCATCAGCTCTAATATTTTATGAGCCCTGCTTCACGGTATGCCAATGAAGTTATATTGGATGAGTGATTTATTTATTTACTTACTGATTGTAAATTGTGAGGTTTGATGTTCTGAAGCGACACAGGAGATAGGGGACGCCCTAATGAAGGGAACCGGATCAGCTTTGACAACTGTCGTGACGCTGGGGCTATGTCGACCCGGCCTTCACTTGGTAGCGTGCAGAGACTCGGGGTTGAAGCAGGATTGAATCTTCAAAGTTGGTAAAATATATACAAGCAGGTTTAATGGCACTTTGAGAAAACTTATTTACATGATTATTTACATGAAAAAGAAGGGTATAACAGCAAAATGGCAAGCGTTATAAGTTCATAGCGAGAAGCATCTGGATGAGCCGTTTACCCAGGGCTCAGAGCGACATTTCGTGCTCTGCAGCGTCCTTAAAACCCCCTATGTCCAGCCCCTCTCTGAAGATGCTGACCAACCAAATCCAGGGCACGCCCCTCAGGTATCGGCATCCAATCGAACACATCACTGCACTGATGGTCTGAAGCACTGGCTGGTCCGGCATTCATTCGTTGGGCGTGATCACTTGTTGGCGGGAAAAGCTTGGGAACGGCGAGGAGAGGAGGTACATTTCTATTCTTCAGCAAAGAAACCACAGGCTGGTTCTGACAAGTGGTTTTACTTCTCAGAAACCCGAGTACACGTGGCGCCGCATCCGCTCCCAGCATTGTCCGTTTTCGACAATTGCAAATCTTTCCTGCATTCCTGGGAAATCACTTAATGGCTGTATGCGTCATGCTCCTTTCTTGTCCTGCACGTCAGCGGACATGTCACTCTGTCGTCTCCTTTGGAAAGTAGGCATTCCTCACTGGACGATAGGGCTTATCGACTGGAAGGGTGAACAAAAGAAAGAAAGCACTTCCTGCATTTCCCGCAGGGGGACGTTTCTTTGTGTTTTTCCAGACGTTCTCTTGGCAGGGTCAATTTGGTATTTGCAGAGTGTCCACAAAGCAAAACAGGCTTACAAAACAGGATTCCTGGAAACAGGCTCACTTAGAGCCATTGGACCATCACCACATATTCACAGCACTTATCCATGCCCACAGGCGAACAATAGAGCGCGCAAATGCGGATGCTTGGTCGTAACAGCCTCCTCCCCCGCCAGAAGAGTCTCGGAGGGCAGCAGTCCCAGCTGCTGCATGAAGAGACGACTTAATGGCCTGCACGTGAACGCTTGAAGCTCGCTGTTGCTTGTCGCGTTGTCTTGATTGTTGTAGGCCAAATTGCTCGAGCTGTCTGAAACTCAACCACATGTCGAAGCAAGCACTCGGCTCCCGTCTGAAGAGACCAGGTTAAAAGAAAACTGCCATTGTTGTTCGAGAAAAGCCCACTCTCAAGACGTTCAGGACCCACGTATTCCTAGAAAACCAAACGTGCTGCTTTACATAGCCACACATATACAAGCGCACGAAAAAAAAAAAAAAAAAAAAACCTGATTATCAATTTGGATACATGGTGAGGAACATCTCGGACCGCTTAGAAAGAGCGGCTAAGCGCGTCCGCATTCCCATTTAACTTCCCCTTTTTGTATCTTATTTCAAAATTGTACTGCTGTAAAATCAAGCTCCACCTAAGAAGGCGACTGTTCTTCGATGTCGCAGTTTGCAGCCAAGCCAGGGGACAATGGTCCGTCTCTACGGTGAATTTGGCCCCTCCAAGATAGCACTGCAATTTTTGAATGGCCCATATAATGCAAGCGCACTCTTTCTCTGACGCGCAATAAGCCCTTTCTCTAGAACTCAGTTTTCTGCTCAGGTAGAGCACGGGGTGCTCATTACCGTCGTCATCTCTCTGGCAGAGAACAGCACCTAACCCTCGATCACTGGCATCACACTGGACCGTGAATTCTCGGCCATAGTCTGGAGCTCGCAATACCGGACGGCTAATCAGCACAACCTTCAGGTTTACGAAGGAGGCTTCCTTTTGTTCGTCCCAGACTACATTTGTCGGTTCTGTCTTGCGGAGAGCGTCGGTCAGAGGGCTAGCCAAAGCTGAATAGTTAGGGATGTAGTGATTGTAGTATCCCGTCAGACCCAGGAATGCTCGAATTTCCGTCTTCGTGCTCGGCCGCGGGTAGTCTGCTACCGCAGAAATCTTAATCTCGCTGGGTTTCCTGAAACCTCGACCTACATTGTGACCCAAGTAGTCCACGGTCGCCCTTGCCAGGCAACATTTCTCGGCCTTTACGGTTAGTCCAGCTTGACGCAAAAGGCTAAGTAAAGCTCTTAGATGTACCATATGGTCCGCCCATGAGTCGGAAAAAACCGCAATGTCATCTAAGTAAGGCACTGCGAATGTTTCACACCCCTTTAAAACCCTATCCATGAGTCGGGAAAAACAAAATGGAGCATTTTTGAGCCCGAAACTCATCATTGTTGGCTGGTAGCTGCCCGTCGGAGTGACGAAAGCCGCGTATCTGCTGGCGCGTTCAGTGAGCGGTACTTGCCAGTATCCTCGAGTAAGGTCCAGCGTAGTCACATATGCCGCTCTACTGACCTGTTCTACTCTCTCCTCAATATTCGGAATAGGATACACTTGATCCCTGGTGAGAGAATTTAGCTTTCGGTAGTCTACCACAGGCATAGGGTCTTTACCTGGAGCTTCTACTAAGATCATAGGCGAAGCATAATCGCTTTCCGAGGGTTTTATTACTCCCAATTCCAGCATGCGAGTTACTTCCCTATCCAGAATTTCTCTTTGCCTTGGAGAGAATCGGTAGCACCTTGATCGCACTGGCACGTCTGAAGTCAGCTCAATATCGTGCTCAGTCAAATCAGTCCTGCCTGGCCTGTCCACGAAGCAGGCCTCAAACTCTGTTATTATTTCGCCCAGATCGGACAGCTGGGATTTCTTTAGTTCTCCTCTCTGCTCCGTCTTTTTGAGAAGCTCCTGAGCGTTGCTTCCCTTTCCGCTGAGGCAAATCAAGTTGTCCCCCATCTCCTCGGGAAGGTTTAACGTTAGATTTACCACGGCTTCCCTCTGCACATAAGGCTTCATAAGATTGCAATGATAAATGCGCACTTCTTTACGCCTACCGGGAATTTTCACTGCGTAGTTAGTGTTAGAAAGCTTTGCAACGACTTCAGCAGGTCCTTCCCACTGTACTTCGAGCTTATTCTTGGGATCATTGGCTTGCTCCATAGTTAAGTCCTCTCGGGTTCCACTTAAAAGCCTCGTGAGATTACTAGACACTGGCGGCAAGAGGTTATTCTCAAGAACGTCCTCATTCCGCGTCTCATCAAATTCACTTTCAAGTTGACTTATTTGAGATGCCTCGCTCTCAAAGTTTTCTGACCCGCTATCTTCCACATAGACCACTGTTTTAACTGCCGTTTCCTCCGCTGTGGAATTTTCTGGTATGAGCAGTGTAGCTAGTTCTCGCGCCTTTGAACGTGTTAATGCTTGCATAACACTGTCTCCGAAAAGGATGCCCCTCTTTCGCAGTAGCATGTCCGATTTGTTGGAAAACAAATACGGATAGCACTTAGGCAGCTTTTCTGAAACGGCAGCCTCGGTTGTTAACTCGCCGAAAGGGCCCTCGATGACCACGTTCGCGATTGGCAAGCACACACTCTGTTCCTCCACTACCTGGCGGATCCACGCACACTGTCCTGTATAGTCGGAAGGCGACACATACGCCGGATGGACAACATCCATCGTTGCGGCCGAATCGCGCAGTACCTTGCAAGGCTTCCCGTTGACTACTAGGTCATGCAGGTAGGGTTCTAAAAGCTGCATATTTTCATCGCAGTCACTGACATACGAGAAAGCAATCTTTTCTTTCCGGCAGTTGACGGCAATGTGACCCTGCTCATTACACCTAAAGCATGTGAGCGGCTTCCTAGCCTCAAGCTTATTCTTTGTGTTCTGCGCGTTGGTCACTTCCCCACCTTTCTCACTACCGTCCTTTCTAGGGCGTTTGCCTGAAGAAGCCTTCCTTTCTTCGTTTGCAAATCTAGCAAAGTGCCTTTTCTGACGGTTATTCACACTCGACTTGGAATTGCGGGGCCTAACCACTACTGGGTTGCTGAATTGTCGGCGCGAAGCATAGTCCTCAATGAGTTCGGCAGCTTCAGTTGCCGACTTAATGTCGCCTCGGTCCTGTAACCAATTTCTTTCTTTTTCTGGGAGGCAGTTATAAAACTGCTCCAAGAGAATTCGCTCGACTACAGCATCCCTCTCACTGTAGGAATCAGTGCTCTTTAGCCACTCGCCCAAATTTACTCTTAAATTGTACAGGAATTCAGGGTAACTCTCGTCCCTGGACTTAGTAGCGTTCCGAAAACGTTGTCTGAACGCCTCGGCGCTAAGTCTATACTTTCTCAGAAGGCAAGCTTTGACCTTCTCGTAGTTGTCCGCGTCCTCCTTGCTTAGCCGCGCGACAACCTCCGCTGCCTCGCAGGGCAGAACCGTCAATAATCTCTGAGACCACGTGTCTCGCTGGAAGGACAGTTTTTCGCAGGTTCGCTCAAAGTTAGCCAAATACAGACCGATATCCCCTGATATCACATATGGCTGCATGTACTTTGACATCTTGAAATCTGCCTCCTTGTTGAGAAGAGGTACCGCTAGCTGGGGAGAATTGCCCGACCTCTTGCTCAACTCTAGTTCTAATTTCCGGAGCTCAATTTCTTGGTCCAGCTTTTTTTCTTCTCTTTCACGCTTCTTTTCCTCTTTTTCCCACTCACGTTCGCGCTCCTTTTCCTCTTTTTCCCGCTCTTTCTGCTGTCTGAGCTGCTCCTTTTTTTGACCGATGAGGTTCCATGCTTCACTGAGCTCCTCATCATCGGTTCCCAGATCAGTGATTGCCTTTATAATCAAGGGTTTTCGTGCCAAACCACTTGTATCAATTCCCAATTCCTCACACAACAGCAACAGGTCCGGTTTCTGCAGCTTTTGTAGGTCCATGATCGCTCCGAGTGTCGGCTACTTCCAAAACAACTGTGCAAACTACCAAACCTAAAGGCGTTTCCACACTCTCTTTACCAGTTCTAAAATCTAACCCTGTTCTAGAACCTGGTCCACATCAGAAGAAAAGCCAAGCACTCACCCACACATGCGATCGATGTTCCGAGCTGCTCTCTTGTTGGCCGATTGTTGCGCCTGCTTGTTGCTTGAGATGCCACCTCCGATCACCAGATGTGGCTTGTAGATTCTGATCCACCTCGAATCACCAGATGTTGTAGCTTGTAGATCCAGATCCCACCTCCAGTCATCAGATGTTGTGGCTTGTAGATTCAGATCCCAACGCTGGTCACCAGTTGTCGTGACGCTGGGGCTATGTCGACCCGGCCTTCACTTGGTAGCGTGCAGAGACTCGGGGTTGAAGCAGGATTGAATCTTCAAAGTTGGTAAAATATATACAAGCAGGTTTAATGGCACTTTGAGAAAACTTATTTACATGATTATTTACATGAAAAAGAAGGGTATAACAGCAAAATGGCAAGCGTTATAAGTTCATAGCGAGAAGCATCTGGATGAGCCGTTTACCCAGGGCTCAGAGCGACATTTCGTGCTCTGCAGCGTCCTTAAAACCCCCTATGTCCAGCCCCTCTCTGAAGATGCTGACCAACCAAATCCAGGGCACGCCCCTCAGGTATCGGCATCCAATCGAACACATCACTGCACTGATGGTCTGAAGCACTGGCTGGTCCGGCATTCATTCGTTGGGCGTGATCACTTGTTGGCGGGAAAAGCTTGGGAACGGCGAGGAGAGGAGGTACATTTCTATTCTTCAGCAAAGAAACCACAGGCTGGTTCTGACAAGTGGTTTTACTTCTCAGAAACCCGAGTACACGTGGCGCCGCATCCGCTCCCAGCATTGTCCGTTTTCGACAATTGCAAATCTTTCCTGCATTCCTGGGAAATCACTTAATGGCTGTATGCGTCATGCTCCTTTCTTGTCCTGCACGTCAGCGGACATGTCACTCTGTTGTCTCCTTTGGAAAGTAGGCATTCCTCACTGGACGATAGGGCTTATCGACTGGAAGGGTGAACAAAAGAAAGAAAGCACTTCCTGCATTTCCCGCAGGGGGACGTTTCTTTGTGTTTTTCCAGACGTTCTCTTGGCAGGGTCAATTTGGCATTTGCAGAGTGTCCACAAAGCAAAACAGGCTTACAAAACAGGATTCCTGGAAACAGGCTCACTTAGAGCCATTGGACCATCACCACATATTCACAGCACTTATCCATGCCCACAGGCGAACAATAGAGCGCGCAAATGCGGATGCTTGGTCGTAACACAACGTGGGTTTATTTAACCTTAGTTCGTTGATTCACTGATTGAGTGGTTTGTTCGATGGCTGGATTATTGACTCAAAAAGTAATTTCTTTGACTTGTGCAGGGAACTAGTCAAGCTGAATTTTGAAGGTTTTCCTTTCAGCATTTCCTCACGTCATCAGTATAAGTTGTGCTTTGTGTCGCCTTGACATGACCAAATAAGATGGTTTATGGTTTGGTTTAGGGGTTTAACGTCCCAAAGCGACTGCGGCTATGAGAGACGCCGTAGTGGAGGGATCCGGAAATTTTGACCACCTGGGGTTCTTTAGCGTGCATTTACATATCGCACAGCACAGTGGAAAGGGTGCTGTGCAGGCGGCGGCCTCCATCGAAAAGCGGCCGCCGCGGCCGCGATCCTGTCTAGCTGCAAACTTGGGCAAAGCAGTCGAGCGCCACTTAACCACTGCATCACCGCGGCGGGGTAGATCTAAGAAGCGGGACACGAGTCAATGACGCAGGATCTAGTTGGCTTTGGGATATCTCAGACCCTCACACTGTAAATAAACACCATGTTACCTACTAAGTACGCAACACGGTTGTGGTGGAGGTGCGGGGTACCTCAACTGCAGGGATCTCTCTGGTTTTCCATCGACTCTGAAAGCCTGGAAGCCACCGACTCGCGGTATTACCACCATTTTCGTTGAAAACAGCTCAATACGGTGAATACGGGCGAGCAACAACTGCAGTGAGCTACGGTGGCTTTATTGCGAGCCGCGGAGTTTTGATGGGAAAACTCATAAAGGCGTCGACAAGTGGCTCACTATACGAGCGGGTGAGCCGGTACAATCGGTAAGATTCGACCATGAAACTAGCGAACGAATTGTATTCTTTTTGAAAGCAACTGCTTTAATTTTTTTTGACAGCCATGAAGATTCACTGACTATCTGGTACCGCTTCACGGAAGAAATTAAGAAGTGCTTTAACAACAGACCTGCGAAAAAGAAACGTTGCTCCAGCGAGGCCAAGTAGCATGGCGAGACAAGCATACACAAGATGTCGCGGAGATTGTGAAGCTGTGCAAGGAAGTAAGCCAGCGGATGTCTGAAGATAATGTTGGACATGCTCTTAAATAGACCGCTGAAGATGTACTACACATGTTCCTGATCAGCAAAGACAATTTGAACAGCACAGCTGACGTCATTAGGCGATCCGCACGTTCGAAACCCTGAAACTCCGTCGTATCACTATTATCACCCCTGTTGTGCCCGGCCAAAGCCGCCCAGAAATTCAGCCGGGCGCCAAACTCCTTCGGCTAACGCCTCCTTCACAAAACACGGATACTTATCTGCAAAGCACCAGTGCACTGGAGGCGAGCCGTGCCAAAGGGAGAGAAGCGACGTGTTTCAACATGAGCTGAGCATCCAGACAGCACGGCGCCGTGGCCCTGACGGTGAACCCCCTCTCGCCCCGCGGCATATTTGAAGCGAGAGCGCAGCAAGCTCTCCCATTGGCCCTGCGAAAATGCTGCCGTCGGATTGGACCATTTTGAGCGTCAACGGTTCTCGGCGACAGAGTCTCACATGCTTCCGTTCGTGACTCCGAGTGTGAGTTCGTCACTAGCGTCCATCGGGAGCAGTTCGTTCCCTGACAGTGCGGACGTGGCGGAATCTCCCCGGCCGTCGCTGCGCGAGAACAGTCGCGTACGGCTATGTTAGCTTTCGGCCCCAGAGCCGAACTCGTTGTTTAAACGCCTGTAAATAGCGTATAAAGCTTTTTCTTCATCTCACCAACGCCGACTCGGATTCATCGCTACCGCCCAGGGAGCTGACAGCCCTCGTTCACGAAACGGGTGACGAGCGCTGCGTTACCAACTCCTTGGCACAACCCTGTTGACGGTGGGCTACTGTGTGATATCCCCCCCCCCCCCAGCACAACATTGGTGGCAGCGGTGGGATCCGCTGGCACAACACCCCTAAATTTGGCCGCCTGGTCAACGGCGTTTCCGTCGCGAATGCTTATGTTGGTGCTCACGAATCACGAGTCAATGGCTGACCTGGTCATGCGAGAAGAGCTGCTCTGGAATCAGGACTCATGTGTAGGGTGATCTGAACAGTATGATGGCTGGGCGCTGCATGCAAAGGCCACGACTCATCCACGAGGGTTGCGGCTCGCAGTCACCACCTACGCGCTGCTCAACCGATCGGACGAGGAACCACCCACACAGACGGAGTGGGTCGGCAGCAACGCAGGCCCGACACCAATTCCCGCCATGACCTTTTTACCAGCACATTTACGCTTACCGGCGGCGCTAATAGAGAAATTTAGCATACCGTGATTCGCGATCCGCCACCGTGGCTCTCTACCGCTCGTGGGCATTTCCATTAAACCGCTAATTGAAACTCCCACACACCTTGTGCGGCGGGCGCACAAGCTGATTGGTTCCGATGCGGCAGGTCTGTGTTCCAACATCCACTATGTGGCGCCATCTATTGGCATCAAAGTGATCTGGGCATGCGCAGTGGAACGCGCGGTGGCGGATCACGGTAGCGGATCGCAGATCACGGTGTGCTAAATCTCTCTATCACGCGTGCTTTGAGTCGTCTCGGCAGGGCCGAAGAAAAGGGGGAACTGTCCAGTCACTCCATAGTTGTACACAGGTGATGGGTGACACTATTAATAATGTTATTGATTGATTGATTGATTTAACTTGCGTGTGACTCTTGTTAGTAAAATAAGGCTGCGATTTGGGCGAGTTGGTACTGATTCAAAGCGAAAACAGCGCGGGAAAACAAGACATCTCATTTTCCCGCGCTGTTTGCACTATATATATATATGACTGTCGTTAGTACACATGCGCCTAGCATTCATACTTTAAAATGGACGTTGCAAATATATAAGGAAACAGACACATGATAACACAAGCGAACATACAAAAGGCACGAATACAGTAGTTCATTTAGAAAGCATGACAGCACATGTCTTCCATGCTGCCCCGACTTATTCGCAGATCGAGGAATAAGGCTGGACTAGTAGACTGTTTACGAAAGGAAAACTGCTCCAGACGGGTGAAGAAAGCGATGAATAGCTTCAGCCCCAATTCTTAGATGAGAAAGAAAAAACATTAAAAGAACACGTAGTGATATTGCCACCTGGTGATTTCAGGTTGCGCCTGAAAGGCGAAGTTAGAGACTCTCGTGCGCTTCTTCTTGTAGCTGGGACTCTTGACTATGTGTCTCTGCCCTATTACCGTTTCCCCTAAATCCCTGTCTTCGCGACAAAGTGATGTGCTCACTGACAAAGACGACGACCGAGGAACGCGGGCACGACGAAGCGTTGAGAAAGAGGACGACGCTGACAGAGTGAATACTGCACGGCTACTGAAGTCTTAGCGTCGAGTTCAGCACATCGCAGTGCCGTTACACTAAGTACATCCCCGTAACAATATTGATACGTGGCAAGGTTAGTGCACGAAGGTTAGTCCAGGTTGACGCAGCACACAAAGCACAGAATCGATCACAACAGCGTTAACCTTCTTCTAGCACTAAACGTTGCTACCACTTTGTCGTCTTTTGTGTCACTGTTTCTGATCGTTGTCTTTTTTAACGTCCAGCGGTGCAGGGCATATATGTCACAATATTAACAAGAATACCGTAATTGTTACTCATTAGAAAAGCAAAGAACACTATCCCTTAGAAAAAAAAAAAGAAGAAAATGCTTTTTTTTTTTTCATTTTCGCTATATTTCTTGCCTTCCGGTGGTTTCTGCTTTTATTACTAACGCAGCCGTCATGTTGGCTGAAGCGAACAAACCAGCAGGTTCAGAAACAGCAATTGTTCATTCACTGCATTTTTCTGCTTTGTGCACTTTTTTTCTAAAGTTGCCTGCCTCAGAATTACCTAGAACATGAGCGACCACCGGCGTCTATGATAGTTTCTTGAACGACGGCGCTCCGCCAGTGGAGTGCGTAGAAGTAATTTCGCATCTGGTTGGGCTAATGTACGTATGAACTTAGGTAAAATAGATTCGGCGGAGAAAAAAAAAACATCTAATGACTGTACCTTATTGGAAATGCATTGAGTTGCACTAATCAAATCCATGCGGTTCTGAGAAACGAACCTACATTTTGCGGACAGGTATTTATTTCTGTTTCCTTTATTGTATTAGGTTAAACATTTCTGTCCCGAACTAATAGCTCACTAAACTGCCGTGAAAATAACGCTCAATTTGCATTTTCCTTTGGTAACCTGTTATCGGGGCTGGCTATTGTAGCCTTCCTAGCGGACGAACAATTGAACCACTCACAATTATTCCCTTAAAGGACGATTGTTAGTTCTAGGTCAGTTACTCTCGACCTTTTTCCCTGGAGTGTAGTTGCCTGCAACCCTGTTTTTGTTCTTCCTTCAGCATTTCGCCCGTTCAAGAACTAAAAACTGCTTCGCACCTTTCTTTGTTGAGCTTCCGTCACTAACTTTCTAAGGTTGGCAAAAAGCGAAAATTACAACACCTCAAATTAAAAAAAAAAAGTACTATCGATCACATGTTTTATTTTCTCTCGCTGTTTACTGACTGTCCGTTCACTTCCGCCGGCCGCAGCTCAGGTGCTTCAGTATCTGATAGCGGATGCCGCGGCCAGCAACAAATTTTCCCTTTACTGCTTGTTTTTTTTTTTTATTTAAATATACTAAACTCATAATCTCGTACCACATACTTGTCGAAAAGTTCCACTTATGACAGGAACATTTTTATCGCGTATGTGGAACCAAAGAGTGTATACTTATTACTGCAACTGGACAAAAGACGATCGTGACGTCATTTCCTGCCGTGTTGTCAAATGCAGACGTGCCCGAAGTACCCGAGGTTAATTAACGCGCTGACAGTAACCCCGTAGACGGACACGAAGCTGAGAGTGTTCAGGGACGTTCAGAAGTTGACCGAGGAACCAACAAGTCGCGATGCAGCTGCGGAACACACTGAAGCCCACATGCGCCATCTGTGTGGATTCCGCTATACTACCATTGTGGACTCCGTGATCGGTGTTGGGAGAAATGAGCAGGGCCGTTGTGGCTGGATGGCTCGAAGAATATGTGAAGCGACTGATCACGCTTTGAGCACAGTGAGCACTTTTAGCCTTCACTCAGGTTAAAAAAAAAATAAAAGGGAAAAAGAAAGAGAAACAGCAACTCTACGCTAGACCTACGGGATGCAGTCTGTATATAGGATCAGAACTCGAACTGCCCATATCATTTGGGACCGTTACAAAAAAGAAGAGCAATGAAAAAACTGATGCGCGTAGTATGCTTTAAATTTAAAAAGTATAAAGGAAGATGCTGAACACCGTCGCGGTGGCTCAGTGGCTCCGGCGGCTGACCGCTGATCCAGAGATGTGGGTTCGATACCAGCCGCTGCGTTTCGGTGGAGGCGAAATGTAAGACGACGCTCTTGCACTGAACGATGGAAGTGCAAAACAAAAAGGCTCAAGTGGGCAAAATTTTTCGAACTTAACCCAAACCTGCAAAGAACTGATTCCCGACTTTATTAATGAAAACAAGCGATATCACGACCTCTCCAGGTAAGACGCAAGATCGATTGCCTTCATCAAGTAATTCGCGACAAACGAAGCACTTTTCTCGCACCACATGAGCAGCTTTTAGAAATCCTTAGAGGTCGAACGTTGTCTATAGGTTCGTAGCTTAACACTTCGCATGTATTACCTCCCTTGAATTCTCTTTTTTTTTTTTTCTTTCCACCGACAACGATTACCGAGTGGAATGCCCTACCTGCGAGAGTGATATCAGCTGATTACTTTGGCAAGACACTTCACGCCACATTTTAGATTATGTATATATATCCTACAATTTTATTAGTGTTCTTTTCACCGACATTTACCTGCCTTTGTACTAATTTTGATGACGACATATTTCTGCCCCTCCTGCTTGGACCTACAGAAAGGTAGGCACTACTGTACCATGAAACAAAATAAAACGGCAATCACTGAATCTAGGACATTTTTGATAACATATGATATAAATAAATAAATAAATAAATAAATAAATAAATAAATAAATAAATAAATAAATAAATAAATAAATAAATAAATAAATAAATAAATAAATAAATGTATAAGTGGGCCTTACAATTTGCAAAATGGGGCGGTCTATGTTGCCCAATACATTCTAGAAAAAAAAAAAATGCGCCCACACCAATGAAATACTTGTACATAAAATGCGAAGGAGAAAGCGCACCTCGGCAGAATGCGACAGTGAGTACGGCGAACGTCGCATTTAGGCAGTGCAACATAGCACGATCAATACATGCAACTTATAGACCTACATTCAGACAAATCATACTCAGAGCTTGTGTTCGCGTACAAGCGGAGGCAATTTCCCACATATGGAGTATTATACTTGCACTATCATTGTAGACTTAAAGTAATCCAACCAGAACATTAATATAGCAACTAGAAAGGGTTTTTAAAGAAGCCTTATATGCAATTAAAACGTTAACTAATGTTCGAGAAGAAGCATAAACATGATGTATCAGTTTTTGACATTACCATGAAGTTGAAATGTATCATGTAATGTTACTGCACGCTACTCAACATGTTTATTACAGTGACAATTCCAAGAGTTGCTGCTGCGCCCGTTATCCCTCCCCCCCCCCCTCCCCCCCCCCCTCCTCTTCATCCTGCTCCGCCCTCGGCTATGTGTTGCATAGCAGACGCGAGACCGTCCAGGACGAAGAGCAGAGGCGGTTGGCTTAGGTATATTTTCCTCTTTTTTTTTTTTTTTTGCGTATGGAGATCATCCAGCAATTTATTTTTTTAATTTATTTATTGAATCCTCAAAGGCCCCATTTAAGGGGTATTACATGAGGGGTGGGCTTGGATTACGGCGGTTACAATAAAAAATGTCTTTCGATGGCAGTCTTGAAATGAATGTCGATTAGTGAGCCATTCTGTCGCCAGTGTAAATATAACAAATCCGGAGCCCCGTGGATAGCCACCGCGTTATTCATAGCATTTGTAGCTCTAGAAAGTAAAAAATAAAATAAAATAGATTAATCATTCATTATCTATTCATTCAATCAATTAATCGATCAATCAATCAATAAATAGCAAGCTTCCGTGCACGCATTCGGAGGCTTCGCATGTGTTCCTCGAACAATCGTGTTCGTTTCTTATACAGACCGCGACGCGAAGGTATACCTCGCAAGGGGCGTGCGTCGATGCCCTCGGTAAAGTGCAATGACCCCTCACTGAGCTCGACGCGCGCCCCGCAACGTGGGACGCAGTGGATGCATAATTTGTGTTAACACTAGCTCTGCCGCTACCCAGTGCACAGAGAGGTCGGTCGTCTTTGAAACTGCACCACTTCCGCCTTGCAGCAAATAAGGCCAGCAATGCTGGACAACAGTTTCCCAGCGGTTGTCACTAGAAGGGCTCGGATCCGCTGTAAAGGAAAGAGCGCCCCGGCCCGGATTCACTATAGAGCACCTAGAACGAAGTTATAATTTGGTCTCAACTGATGCATGATGGCCATCTGAATGAGTGAAGATGCTTGGTAGGTGTATTGGTGAGCACGGGAAGTGAGGAGCACCGGCAACAGCATGGTTAATATGAAAATGAATCAGGAGACGAAACTTACAAAGGACGAGTTAAATGAGGAGGAGTGGAGACTCGCCAGTTAACAACTTGAAAAGTGAGGTTACTATCCTTTTTTGTTTGTTTCCTTCCGGTGTCCAGCGTTTTATTTTACCAAATGCACGCAAACCACATTAATGTATCCCTTGCTAAGCGTATTCCCAGATGTATAGTTAAGCGTTGACAGTAACAACAAGAGTCGGTCGCTAAGGTAGGACGCAACCTTCCTCAGGACGATACTAGCCGCACTATCAGAGAGCAGGGAGTGAAAGGAAGCCGACAGAAAGGATGGCTTTGGTGGAGTGTACGAACAGCTGTTTTTTTTTTTTTTCTTTTTTCTACAACCGCGTGAACTGACATCGCACAACACACGAGCGTCTTTTACATCGCGCCTCCATCGAAACACGGCCGCCGCGAGCTCAGGATTCGATCCCGCTACCTTTTTTTTGACCAGCAGCTGATCGAACACTGCAACCATTGAGAAGCATGGATCGCGGATGTCATCGGTTTTAGAAGCCGATTATGGTTAGAATACCAGTGGGGCTGTCGGCTCGTAGCCAGACGGCACCACAGCCCCTCATGATCTCAGGAACACGAGACATAACTTTCTTCCAGGAGTAGTTTCATACGCCAGCATGACTCCGCGAGTTGCATTGCTTGTACAGGATGCTCATTGATTGTGCGAAGTTTCCAAAGAACTGTTCCTGCCCTCTCTTGCCTATGTACATTCATGAACGCCAGGAAAAGCCATAATGGAGGACACGCATGAGTCCTCGTTCGCCGAAGGCAATGTCATTACTCATTACCGGATCAACAAGCACTGTTAGCAGTTGCGACACAAATGAAAGGATCACCTATCACGTGTCCAGCTCTCATGCGACGTCTTCAGTCACACTCCGTCCTGATTTGCCATTTACACCATTGATTGTAGCGTCCTGGAGAGCTTTTCGTGCGGATTTTACGTCAATATCTACCAGACAGAAATACGTGGGGTCTATACTTTGAATACTTGCTATTAGGGCTTAACTTCCGAGGGACTCCATAGTGGATGGCTCCGATTTTTTTCCGACCACTTGGGGTACTTTAACGTGCAGTGACTCCGACGAATGCATGCAACAAATACGAAAGCTAACGAATCAGTGTATACTAGCCGATCTCTGTAAACCACTACCAACGCGGAAACCACACGCGCACGAAATATTGACAGCAGCTCGGCCGGAGATCCCTGCATGCGGCTGGCTCAGAATGTGACCCCGGTGTTATCCCGCCGCCACACAATGGATGTTCGGCCCCGCAAGAGTGATGGGCAGCACAGCGCGCGCATCACGCACGGGAGCCACTCCTCTCCACGACGGCCGCGCTTCAAAGATGCGCCGCCTGACGCCAGCAGCGTTCCCCCCTGCACAGCGAGGGAACAAGAGAAAAAATTGCAACCGAGCATGGCCCAGCAGGTGACCTCACTCAGAAACGGATGAGCTGTCCCTCGGCCGCCGGACTAAGTTTAAGCGCAATGTCGCGCATCGTGCAGTTAACCACAATTGCGTGCCCAGTATTTTCGAAATGTTGATGCCGAAATTAACTGCTGTCAAAATGATGGTCAATGATTGATCGATTGATTGATTGATTGATTGAACTAATGAATGAATGAAAATTAATGCGATGCTTTCCTGGAAGTGTTGCCAAATGTTGCTACCGGCCTCGACACATAAGCCTACTTTTATATTAATTATAAAAGCAATATCAATCGAAGTGACGCAGCAGCCAAACATTCAGCTGACGCCAGCTCAAGTAAATGATTAGGGAACTGTAATGTGCTTCGGAAACACATGCACTCAGTTCGTTGCAGTTTCGGAAGAGTCATCTCGGAACCAATTTTCGTTACTTTGCTGATTCTGCATGGCCAGTACTGCGCGGCTGACAACAAAAAGGAATGGGGAAGGACGTGGAAACGTTTCAAGTGCGTCTGCGCAGGAGTCTGAATTCTGTGACGGTAGCATTTCCTATTACTCTGCAGTAGTCCCAGCACTTCAAAAGAGGTCTTCAAACTGTTGACACGCGCAAAAGTTGAAAATATTAAATTACAGGAAATTGCGGCATAAATCAATTGCTTATTTGACTCATCCACTAAGCCTCATTTCTGTCTGTGCGGTTCCTTTGAATGTGACTAATGCTTAAAGAAAAAAAAATTGTTACGACTACTTTCTGTCCTTCAGTGACAAAACTTATGCTCTCTCCCTGGGCCTAAATTAGGAAACCGCTGGAGTTGCACCGCATGCACGATGCGGAAGCAACTTACTCCCCGCGACCTGAAGTATGTAAGCACATTGGCTGTGGAAGCTATACCTGCGCGCATATAAAGAATGAGCGCAAAATAAAGAGAGCGAAGAAAAGAAAGAAACGAAGGAGATGAAGGGGGCAGCTGGAAGAGCGCGGAAGCTCTTGCGAGTTCAGCACTTCTCCCGCGGCCTCGGCAGCATCGTCGGCATCGTTTCCTCAGAGAGCCGAGATGCCTGCTCAGCGCTTACCACTCGCCAGCAGCGAGGCATGCGCTGCGCCGTTACAGAGAGATGCGCTCGGTGCGCGCGGTAGCGGCAAGGAAGCCGCTGCTGTGTTCGGCGGCGGTAACCCTTCCGTTGACCATATGCTTCGTCATCAAATTTTTTCTACTTTTTTCGTCATATTCGTTCTTTCGCGTGTACGAGCAGGGCTAACTCAGTTGCTGCAGAGTTCACCTGATCGAGCTAGGTGGCGGACCCAACCCGCCCTGGCTGGGCGGCCGTAAACTACAGTGACGCTCCGGTACGGACAAAAATAACCGGAGCATGCCGCTATTTCCTTCTAAAAATTTTCATGGGCTGCATAATTTAAACTGGCAGTCGTGATATGCGCGTACCGTTAGTAGACGCCAGTGCCCTTTCACTTGGACATATTGTTTTCTTATCTCCAGTGCACAAGGGGCGATTTTAATTTGAATGGAAAAGCGTGGCCCGTTTACTTATGTCCGCACCTGTACTTACATGGCTGTTATATATAAGATCTTTTCTAAAAGATGTCGAAGGCCGCTACCCAAATGGACACTGGGCTTTGCCCGCAGCAAAGTAAAGCGTCCGGACTATATAAGCTCCCTCATATTCAACCCGCAGCTCAGAAAACTGGAAACGGTATATAAAACAGGAACAAAACATGACGAGGCCACATCACGCCAGTCCCATCTTACACAACTACACTGCAAACGTACGCATGCGCACTTGTGCACATTGTACAGTGTGTGCATAAGAAGGTGCGTCAACAGATGCTTGTATGCACGCGCGCAAAGCGCATGCCCAACTGGGCACATTGTACAGTGTGTGCATAAGAAGGTGCGTCAACAGATGCTTGTATGCACACGCGTAAAGCGCATGCCCAACTGGGTGTGAACGTATACAAAGCCTGTAGCAGTGTTTGTGTATCCACTGTTTTTGTTACGGATACAAACGCGCACGCGCGCAACTGCAGCCTTGTCTGCTAGCAGTAAATCACTGCCCCCGTACTCAATGTTCAAGGCGTGGGGCATGTTAATGTGCCTGTCGCATATTTTCACTGCCACGTGGCACGTCGTTCACCCACATCTAAAAGTGTGGTATGTGTATACGCACCGTGTAGCAACGTACGTGCTATATACGTACTGCCCTAAAGGTTGCGCGCCATATATGCGTATGCTGGAAGGTAAAATCGCTCATGTAAGAGACACCGCCTGCGTCGCCGCGAGGAGTGAATAGGGAAGGAAGCAAGGTCGCTCCGCGTCGATCGCGGTGCTGCGCGCCGCGGTATGAAAAATGCGCCGCTGCGTCGAGCATTGTGTGGTCACAAAGGAGATCGGCTCTTGGGCCTCGAGCACGCCCATCGCCTTGCATGCGGAGCACCCCCCCTCTCCCCCTTTGCTTGCCTCGAACACTCACGCCCGATCTTCGACCGCCGCAAACAGATGTCTTTTCTCCGTCGAGTGGACGCGGGTGAAGAAGCACACGAGACTTTGGCGAAGAACCACTCTCCGAAGGACGTGGAAATAAGCACAGGAAAGGAAGGAAAGCTTTTGTACTGAACGCACTACCTTGGATTAATTTTGGGAGTGAACTGTTCACTACAGCTTTCTTCCTCTTTTTGCTACGCTGCCAGATGGGGAAAGCAAATAAAAAGAAAAGCCGAGACGTTGGCGAGTAACACCCTTAGTGAAACTCATGAATAAAATAAAAAATACGAATGCGAAGTTTTCCTACTGAATACACTAGCCTGGTTCGGCTTTGGCGGTGAACTGTTCAAGGGCCTGCTTTGTGATATTGATAACAGGAGAAGAGGGATGTATGGGGATAGAAAGTAGGAAAGGAAGTAGGGATGTTAAGACACTTTATGTATAAAGCGTCCTAACATCCCTGCTAGGGGATAATATGCGACGATAAGACAGGAAATTGAACACGAGAGAGAATATCGGGAAAGAAAGGAAAATAGGGTAAAAACGTGAACTTATGAGAATCTATAATATAGAAAGAGGTCGCGCGACTCACGACACAGATGTGGAGAACGCGCAGAAAAATTCTGCCCTCCGACCATCTGGCGTCCTTTTTTCTTCCATCCTGAATAATGCTGCCCCATTATTTGCATGCATGATTGAGGGCTACTTCTTTCTAACTCAAAGTTGTCAGAGAATGAGCCTGACACGCAATTTTATTTGCACACATTTTCAGACGAAAACATTCAGTGTAGGAACATGACGAGACATATACTCACTGAAGCCGTGCGCGTTCTCCCGCAGTTTCAGCGGACGTGTGCGCAGAATAACCAAAGCTTTCCTAGTTACCATCCACATGGATAATTATCTTCACACAATTAAGCTGGCTGAAGTATGACTGACTATGTCCACATGTGTGCAAAAGCGCATAGACCACGTAAACCACTGCAATTATCATTTTTTCTGTATAAAAAGGTGCACCTGCATAATTTGCTTGCGTGAGATGCCAAGCATATTGGTGAGGCGTATTAACTTAACTTCGAAACTTATAACTTAGAAGTTAGGACACAAACTTGAACCTTAGAACTTAGAATATTGTAGACACAAACTTAGAAACTTAGGTCACACCGTCAGGAAAAGGTGTCCAGTTTTGCCAAAACGCATGATCTCTCCATTCCCTGCCCCAAATTCACTCGGAATTTGGGGCAGGGAAAAAAAAATAAGAGAAACAGCGCCGCCAGAATTCGTGGGGCGAGCAAGCGTTGAACAAGCTCGATATATAGGGTGTTCCAGCAAACTTGGACCAGAATTTTAAAAAATACGGCTAGCCCTAGCAAAGTGAAACCAATTCAGAGCTGTTCAGAGTCGCCTATGCTAACAACCAGTAGTTTTTTCGGTCACAAAAGTGGATTAATTAGTGACAACTAATTAGCTATTTTTTGTAATTATTGGCTTGGGAGCAAAAGTGTGTGTGTGTGTGTGTGTGTGTGCGTGCGTGCGTGCGTGCGCGCGCGCGCGCGCGTGTGTGTGTGTGTGTGTGTGTGTGTGTGTGTGTGTGTGTGTGTGTGTGTGTGTGTGTGTGTGTGTGTGTGTGTGTGCGCGCGCGCGCGCAAGCCATGAGAGGAGACCGGAGCTTTTGGTGAATAAAATCCCCCCCCCCCCCCCTTATACTGTTTGTTATCCTCAGTGACTTAGCTCCCAGCTGAGGAAATACAGTTAATTTTGTGCAGTCCAATTAGTGGGACACGTGCGACCACTTGAGGTACCACCCACTGGCGGAGGCATCACTTGAATCTCCGCGCACATCTTCCAGCGACGAGAGTACTTTTCTGGTTACTATGGCGATCTTGTACGCTCAGCTGCTGGCGGAGTTTCAGCACCACGCTGAAACAGTCCGAAAAGTCGGTTATCAGCGAACATCATTTCTTCACCGGTGCTTCCCGAAAGACCACACACCTGAATGCAGTAGTTTGCGAGCAGGATCATTCTCCAGCCCGTACGCACTTCATTAATGCTGCTTGTCGGTATGATTCTGCCAATGAAAGCGAAGGGCTCCTCGTTGTCGCTGCTGGGAGCGCAAGGCGGAATTAAGGCGTGAATTAGCTCGTTTCTGTCCCGACGAGGTGACTGGCCAGTGGCCACCGCAATAGCATGTGAATGACACCGCCGCTGCCGTCGTAGCCACCTTTGCATCTTCGATGACTGTCTGTCATCGGCGCCTGCTTGGTTCTTTTCTTTTGTTAACTGCTGCAAGAGCCGCGTGAATCTCGGCTGGACTACCGATCTATACACTACTAATTAGATGACCCCTAATTCACCGCTTTTCCGGGATCCCTTTATACTATATAACGTACAGCCTTTGTCAAAAAGCCTAGAAAAAAAAAGCCCAGGAAGAGCCCAGAGGGTCTGCTTCTAAGCCGTGTAGTGACTCTGATTTAGCAATTCTGGGGGCCCTTTTGATTGGAGAGGGTAGGAAAAAAATCGTACCCCTAAGATATTCGGACGCTGGAAATGCATTACAAGCCGCACGAAGTGGCTCAGAAGCAGACCCCCTTCGATGACTGTCTGTCATCGAAGGGGTCAAGGTATTTCACAGGTATTTCAGAGATATTGTCTTTCGACAAAGACAATACCTGTGAAAGTGCCCACAGCAAAGCCAGATCCGCCATGACCGTGTGACCGGCGAGGCACATTCGTGGGACTGCTCCTTCCGTGACTCACAAGGAACGTGCTCTCACCTTGAAGAAGGGAAACACGACAGTAAACCGTAAACCCCTATGAAAGCCTCCTAACTGATCCTTACCACTGCAATTCATAACAGCCAGAGAAAGCAAACAACCCTTCCAAGTGATTTGCTATTCAATGCATGCGTAGCATCGTCTCCCCCTCTATTCACCAACAGAAACCTGCGCGTGCAGGGAAGGAGGATATAGGTCGATTAACACAGCGCTGCGCGCGAAGCTGCTCAGACGCACATCGCGGATACAGTCTTATCGTATTCCCATGAAAAAAAAAAAAAAAAAGAAAAAAAAAAGACGAAAGGCAACACAGCGAACCGTGAGAACCCAGCCAGCTGCGACGGACACTATTCCTCTCGCCGCCGTAGCGAATAGGGAAGACGGGGAGTGGGTTTGTGCAAGGCGCGACAAGAGTTTTGCTAAAGACACAACCATTGCGGTATATATTCTGCATACGATAATTGACGGCGCCTGCTCGACCCGCCCGATGTCTGCGTGCGAGCTGAGCGCGCGCAGGTGGGGTGTTTCGCGTCTTATTCTGCTCGCTGGGATGAGTTCTATACCCTCAAGGCGCAGGTAGGCTCGGACCGAGTAGTGCGATCTATACAGCCGCAAAAACGCCGCGCCGACAGTCGCATTGAACATCGCTGGCACGCACGGATGAACTCGGAGACGGGAGAGCGGGCGGCACGCTAAACTCGATAAGCGCGCGAGCGCGCTCTCCCCGATGACGGCACGCATTGAAACGTTGAGCGTGTAGATCTTTTGACGCGCACGCTATTTCTGTCGATCATTCGCGATTCCAAACCCTTCACCTTTTCTTCCCTATGTAGGCAGGCAGTTCTTTGAAAAAGTATGATCCCTTCTTTCATAACATACCTCGAGCGACTGTTTTTTTTTTTTTTTTTTTTTATTCAGATTCAGAGTATACTTCTAAACAAACCTGAAGAAGGAGCTTATCGCATTGAACTGCGAATAATTCTAGCCAGGAAAGAAGGGGACATTTGTTGAAAGAGTTCGAATCAGAAAGTCCTTTCAAAAGATTCGATTTTGACGAGACTACAAAGTCATCTTCGAATTCGATCAGCCCTGTACATATTTAAAGAGAAGAGAAGGGAAGTGGCCCAAATGAAGACAGATTACTTATAAAATCAAGACACTGCCTTTTATGCACCGGAATGAGGCAGATCTTAAGTACATATGCTAGGAACCTTTTCGAAAAGAAAGGGATAATTTGGGGAACCAAAAGGAATGGGCGTGCCACAGATGTAATGTCATGCTGGAAGGAACGCGTGCGAGATAACGGCTGAGCCCGTATATGCGTATCGCACTATTGACTGCGTTTGCGTTAGGCGTGTCCTCCGTATGCCGCGGAGCATTGAATTTTTCATAAAGTAGGAGACGAAGGCCGCTACCCGATGCTCAGGGATTGCGAAAAATGTTCGCAAACTGCAACACGCTTTGTCTGCCTGCAGAAGCCGTGCACCTAATTCACGGCCTTTCGTTATATGATTTTATTTTTTACGAAATTCAAAAGTAAAACTAATAGTTTTTTAAACTTCAAATTTGACACTAATTGGTTTATTGGACACAAAAAAAAAAATCATAATTCCGTTGTTTTTTTTAGTAACAATAACTGGCTAATAACTCGCACTTGGGACGTATATGCTCTTTTATTGACCATAATGACCCCGCTAGAGAAATGCAGGTTGCACCACATCAACAAAAATCACATTTGTTTCTAATTTATTACAGCTATTTCATCGCCTACATTACCGTTCCCATTTATAGCACTTCCTCGTCTCCTAGTACTGTATGCCTCTGTTCCTACGCTGCGAAAACAATTGGCATCACGAGCACTTATGAGCTTCGAGCAGGAATTCACTAATGCACTGACGGCAATACCGCTCGGTACCTGTACCCGTGTTGTTCACTTCTAAAGCATGAAATTCAAGCTTTAAGGTTATAAGCCGTCACCGAGAAGCGCTGAAAGCCTGATAAGATATAAAGCAATTAACTGAAAATGTCGACTCAGAAGACACAGCAGACAACATCCATTGGTTTCTGTGAGGTGCTTACAACTTTTTTCACTGCCCAACTCTATGTTCATGAAAGCGCAATATCGGATATTAATCGTAAGCCGATTTCCATCCGCTTGAAATTGCTGAGAGTCAGCTTAAAGTCGATTTTAAAGAAACCCGTAATTGGCTTAAACCACTGGTTTTGCGCCTAAAATGCCCCAGGTATAAAGTGTATTTCAATGTCTATTACTAGCATTTCCCACAATTTCATAATCTACTTTCGAGGACTAAGAATACATGCAGGTAATTCATTTTCTGTACTGAGAAACCACTAATTGTCGCCCTGTGTTATCCATCTTGCCATCTGTGACGTACATGTCGTTATAAATGTATCGGATCGTGTAAAGCTCGTGATAATCATCACAACCATCATTCTATAAGGTCATGTACAGTCCAGTTCGGGGAAAAGGCTTATCCCAATGGTCTCCAATTAGCCACCTTCTGTCCCAGTCGTCGTATTCTATCCGCGGCTAATATAGCAGAGGAATGTAATCGGACACATCACCTGCTTTTGTATCGTAATCTATGGGAACTGAATGTCGTGATTGTAACGGTGGTGGTGTTCGGTAGTGCACCAGTGGCGGTGGCGCGCATGCGCTGGGCCTCGTAGAGACAACTCGAATATGATGCAGAGCGCTAGATATCATCCGCGTTTTTGATGCAATATGAAAACTGTCAGCGAGTTTTCAAGAGCCAAAGCGCTCATCTCGTTTTTCTGCCTCTGAAAACGTTCTTGTTTCGTTCTCTGCGAAGGCAAAAACTAAAGTGCCAAGAATACAATACAAGTCCTGCTTCTCTTCGCCTAAGCTCTCCGCCTGCACAGTGGCGAAAGCTCCCTAATTTACATATACCGCAGCACACATTCCCCGCTCATTCTCTATCTAGTTCACCGCGCCCTTCTCGCGGCGCATTACCAGATTATGAGTCAAGCTATGTGATCACGAGACAAAAAATTGTGCTTGTCGGGCAAGGGCAAAGGAGAAAGAAAAAAAGAGTACTTGCAAAACTTTTAAGCCTTGCTCGAAAGAGGGAGCTCGGGTCGTCGACGAGCGCGCATGAATATTCATGCCAGCTATCCACGTTCGGCTTCGGGTCCTCATCACCATTCCACGTTTCATTAAAACCTGCTCCCAGAGCCCCGCGTAACTGAAGACTTCTACATGCGTCCCCTAGCGACTGTCGATTCGCAACCTCGCCGGTTTCTTCAAAGTTCCATTCCTTGCCACTCAAAATAAGATGTATACACGTGATCGAATACTTATTGGCGCCTCGCCGCATCCCCATGCTCACAGCAGCATGCATAAACTGAATTTCGTTTAATAAGTGAGTAGGGAAATCATGTCACACGTAGTATAATTTCTTCCGCGCTTTTGGCTCCGGTTCCGGCCCTGTTACGGTGGCTATCTCGCTACAAGTTGGTTTGGAGATCGTGTAAGACATATGCATGTACACGAAACTCCGTCGCTGTTTAGTCGTTTGAATTCTCTCCATTACGCCAGCTTGCCTCGGACGATGGAACGATAGTAGCGAAGAAACAGCTTTTTATATTGTAGTGCTTCAAAACTCAACGCTGTCGGAGCTGAGGCCAGGAAGAGTCAGCTCCGAAAGCATTGTGTTTCGAAGGGAGCTGTTATTGCGCTCCCCGCGCTGTGAGACCTCTTCATTCGCACGGCGCAAGTTACGGCCCGCGGCCAGAGAGCGATGCGAATGACGCTGTATACTTTTTATCTGTAACATCATATGCAATGACATCTTTTAGATATAATTTCTTCAAAGATTAATTGAAAACAGGTCGTAAAAAATTCCTGGGAGTGGGAGGTGCTGTCTGCATCAGGTGCTGTTGCACCTGATGCAGGCAGAAAATTATGTCCTCTCCTTACGGCGCGTGTCCCCAGATACTTCGAATGTTTACTTAATTTCCTACCGTTTTTAACATGCTTGGTCCAAAACTATATATGGTGGTCGGAAGGTTCATTACAGCCATGTACAACAATGACAGTTTCACACGTGTTTTTTTCTTTTTCTTTTTCTCTTCCAAAATAGTTAAATCAACAAACCTAGTTCGAAATCCCGTGTCTCCTCTATAGCTGCTACTTTACTGCACTTGCATCGCGTCATTTGCAGTGCTTTAATCGGACTTAACTGCTGCCTTGTATTCACCTCTAGAAAATTAGAAATACCTCCACCTGCGAAATACTTCCACCTTTCAGCTACTGAAGAGCACCTGTTCCTCCATGAAGTGACTCCCTGATCAGCTTGTTTTGCATTACTGAATATGTGTGCCTTACTTCTAGCAAATGTATTTGAAATGTTTGCCGGAATATCGAAATTAGCTTTGTTAGACTGTTGATCCTGAGAAGGCGGGTTCGATCCCGGTCTCGGCGGCCCTGTTTCGATGGAGGCAAAACGCAAGGGCGTCCGTTGTTTTGCCTGGGCAAACCACCCGGATTTCGCTCAATAGAACGTCAGGCTTTCCCTGCTGACACCCCCTTTGTCGGCTTCAGTGCTGCTCCTCAATGCAGCAGTGCATTTTCAGGAAGCACCAGGCGGCCAACATGATCTAACACGTCCGGAATGCCAGACTCCCTGGCGTCGGTTTCCTGGCGGCGAGTTGCCATCGCACCGCAGGAGATTTGAAGCGAGAGATTGGACCTCTCGGACAGCCGTCACGTGCTGCCTCCTGATTGGATGTTATGAGTGGCAACGTCTTAGCATCCTCGATCGCCCGCACCAGTGCGCACAGGGGCGCCCTGGTGCACACCATCTATCCTCGACCAGCCGCACCGCGGTGCGCACCCGCTTTCCTCGATCACCGGAAGCGCCCCTGGTGGTGGTAGTGGTTTATTTTTTCTTTTTAATAATCAAAAAGAAGGAAAAGAGTATTGCCGGCCGCGGCAACTACTATCTAAAAAACTGAAGCACTTGAGCGGCGGCCGGCGGGAAGGAAAAGGGGATAGGGAGAGGATAGCGAGGGGAAGTATAGAGGGGAGCGATAGGAAGAAAGGACAGGGGGAGCTTTGTACATTATTTACCGGGCCAGTTTTTCGTTGCTCCGTCACGCACCCGAAAAATTGGTGGTTCGCAGGGGTGCAATCCCGGCAAGCACTGCGGAGCGCGCGCTGCAGAGAAGCCGCTTTGCCCTGCTCGATGTGCTCGCGTCTGCACGCAGACTGACGCGATGGAGAAAAATAGTACGGATGGTTGCCGCAATCGATGAACTGCTGTGAAGATCATCTGGTTACGAATACGGTATGACAATCGACCTCACACAGCGTAAACACGGTGAATGCCCGAAAGTCGACCAGTTTTTCATCGTGCTGATCATCTGGCGCCTCTACGATAGCGAGCGGCTGTTTACGATTCACAGTGTGCAGAACCTTTGAAACGTCCAGCTTGTAACGTACGACACGTGCATTTGAGACGTGAATTGTGTGATTTATATGCAGTTCCGAAAGCATTTCTGGGTGAGCAGGAACATACGTCTGCTACAATGTGATCGACACGGCTATGAGAAGTGCTTTTAAGCTCAGCGGGGCCCTTACCCACAGAAGACGGCTGAAGAACACGTCCTTTCATTTCTTGTTTTTGAGTAATCACGATTGTGTGCGTAATGACTGGATTTAACTCACTTATGGTATGCGGGAAATAAAAGTAGCGAACAAGCCGTCGCCGTAGTATTTGGCATAGCAGAAAGTATATATGTCATAATCGACCGTGTAGCCCCTTCCATGACATCATTCAGTTCTCTTACAGATATTGCCGAATGACGCCTCGTACCGTTGATATTGTTGCTTTCTACAACGGTGTGTAGAAAGACAATCAAATTCGCGCTCCAGAAGAAAGGTGTCGCTGCATGTATGCATGTATTTTTTCCTCGATGTTGATCCTTCTCAGGGTGCCACCGCCGCGGTGCACAGGTAGTAGTGGTTTATTATTATTAAATAATCAAAAAGAATTAAAAGAGCGTTGCCAGCCGCTGCAACTGCTATCTAAATCACTTGAGCGGCGGCCGGTGGGAAAGAAAAGGGGATAGGGAGAGGATAGCGAGGGGAAGGAAGTATAAAGGGGAGCGATAGCAAGAAAGGACTGCGCCGGTATTGGGGCGCACCCAGTGCGCGGTGATCGAGGATGTTATATATATATATATATATATATATATATATATATATATAAGCGAGCGCACTGATTCCAGAGAGCGATACCAACACAGACGTTTCTCAAGTGCCGTGCAGTTGGAAAAGAGAGGACGCGTCGTAGTTCCCCGACCGTCTCTGTGCGACTACAGTTCCGTCTAGCTGTTAGTCCTCGGCCCCGGTGTAAATATGCCCTGTATATAATGTATAAAGACGTCTTCGTGTTCCTCTCTTCGATGCTGACTCGGTTTCATCGCTACCGCCGAGGGAGCAGGCAGCTCTCGTTTACGAAACGGGTGGCGTGAGCTACGGGCCACACTCCCTGTGGCACAACACCGTGTACTAGGTATTGTTAGTTCACGTTAAAGTAGTTCAGGTAGTCGAAATGACCGAAGCCCTCCACTACGGCGTCCCTTTTAAGGCAAGGTCACTGGTGGAGGGTAAACACAATATACCATGTCTTTGTTGGCTGCTTGTTTAATCTTACCGATTGGTCATTCATGCCGATATAAATGCAGTTGTTTTTCATGTGTCCGAGTGTTTTTCAGTACTATCTGCCACTCTAGTTGTCCTTGCTAATTCCTCCACAGTCATTAATGACATTTTCATATGCCTTGGGTCCTTGGCAGAATTCGCATCAATTGATTACCAATTTATTTTTAGTCATCCAAATTTAGTTTTTTTTTCTTGTATATCTTGAAATAGTTCTTATACCCGGTTCATGCTTTAATTCCCTTCTTAGCTGTTGTTGTTCATATAGTTGTACACTTTTCAATTCGCTCTATTTATTACACTGTGATCCAAAGCATTAACCTATATATTGCTGCTTTAAAATTGCATTAGTTCTGTTGATTCAAAAGGTTAATCTCATTCATTCATTTGTGAAGGAAACTATACAGAGGCGTGCTAACGAGTTTGGCCGATCATACGGGTGTTGTCGGCCAAATCTCCCCCTTGCCCGCTCGCTCTCTTTCGGAAGTGTGTCTATAACACTGTATATACATTTGGCTGAGAGGACACTGCTTTAAGGATGATGATAACGTACACAGATAATTTTCCAGCAAACGATAAAGGTGAAGGCCGGGTGGCCGGCCTTTTCTATCACGAGCAACATGCGGGCGCACACGTCACTCTGAAATCACAGAATTTGCGTTTAGAGCTTGGGAAAGACTACAGGAAGCGTTGAGCGAACCACCTTTACACAAAAATTTTCTGAAAAGTGCGCGCAAGAACGCCACCCGCGCCTTTGGCGACGCAGGTGATTTAATGGAAGGCACACACTGCTCCAGTGGACAGCGTCAAACATCGTTGATTATACATAAGCTAGGGAAGAGTTATGGCTAAGTACAGAGAGGAAAGTTGCACTTGCACAATGACAGTCTTGAAATCTCTACGTCAAAAAAAAAAAAAAGAAAAAGATGTTTTTCCTTTTGCACGTGAAGATTTTCCGCTCATCACAAGTAAGCACCGGCATTAGGTCAATTCTGTGCGAAATTTTCTTTCTACCTATTCATCATGCTCGTGCTGCGTACATTGTAATGCCTAAAAATGGTGGACTACTACCACCTTACTTCTAATAAGCCTCTACTCACCAAGGAGTCGCAGTTCCCATCATCATTCCCAATAACTTCTTGTGCAACACCTGATGACTATATTATTTACACAGATGCAGCCGTAAACCTAACAGGTGGTTCAGTTGCTGTTATAAGTTCAACCCACCCTCACCTGAACACCACTCGAACTTACCTTACCGGTACCAAATCGACTCTTGCCTTCGAACTGCAAGCTATCTTAAACGCCATAGAAGCGTTACCTGCCGACCCTACGTTTAAACAAGTACACATAATGACTCATTCCAAAGAAGCCCCAAAGCATTTAAAGAAAGTCCATGGCACTCTTAGGGTCGCACAGACTATACATGCTGCTTGTCACCGTTACCCAGTGACTATAATCATTCACTGGGTTCAAGGTAACACAAATTTGAATACCATTGCAGCAGACGTGCTTCCTCATGCAGCAGATGTGTCGCCACCTATTCATGATTCCTTGCCACCGGATCCACTTCTGACCTATTTGACATCATCAGCATCCCTCAGGCAGCGTACACGTGCTCTAATTCCCCCGTGTACGTACCCCCTTCCCCGCAATCTAACAAGGGTGGAGGAGGTATCTCTGAGACGGCAGAGAGTCGGAGTGGCTCTTACGCCCGGCGTTCGACACCAGTGGCAATGTCCTACAATTCCAGTTCCCGACAAATGCCCAGACTGCGAAGAACCCGCTTGCGACACCACTGCCCGGAATCTAATATGGGCATGCCCAGGAACTTCGCATATGCGCAAGACCATTCTACAAAAAGCTGGACTTTCACCGACTAATGACTCTCGCTTTCACTTATGGATAACAAACAACAATTATGCACGCAGTTTATGTGACTTCTTGCACATGGCTGCACTCCACATATTTCTGTGACCCTACCATCGCCTTTTATGCCGTGTGGCAAACTCAGCGCCATAAATAAATAAAAAATGAGGCGGCGTAGCGGGCCGCATTACTGAGTCAATCATATATGGTCTAAGCAACGTATCATCGATCGCTTGGCAACAGACAATGCCAAATAATGGCTAAAACCAAATTGCTTTTTTCTGTGGAAGCGAGACCGCAAACCTGCAATACGGCTTTATGCATGGTGCCTCAGAATGGCGCCAGCTTGACGCAAGCGCAGTGTGATCAACGCTCCATTTACCTAAGTTATTCGCGTGTATTTTATGCCGAGGTCTATATGCTTCGCGAGGAAAGAAAAAGTTTGGTCTTCACGAAAATTAAGTCGCTAAATTAAGGGGCGGTACAATAAAGAGCGATTTGAGAGGTAGAGAAAGCGAAGCCGGATTTCCGGCTCATTTCCGCTATTCTTCATTAACATAATCAGCATAATAAATGTTCAGCGCTGCCTTAATCCTCCCCTTTTTTTCCTCCAACTGATATCGATATATCGGTGCGACGGCCCGGATAGCAGGCTTCTTTGCGTACACGACGAGGGCGGCGAACGGTGGCGGCAGGAGCGCGCGCTGCCCCGGCTGCGGCCGGAGCTAGTTGCGAGGGAGAACGACGACACGAAACGAACCAAACAGCTGCCCTCTAAAAAAAACTGACCGCAACTAGCTAAATTTATTCAAATCTCTTCACACGGAACCTCTTTCTTGGGAAGCATTACATTTCTTGTGAATATTTTTAATGTGGCATGATCTGTAATGATAATGGTTCTGTTGTTTAAGTGCACTTTCTTTGACAGCTGAATTTGCCTCGAGCTTGTGTTATCCACGACAGTCTTTCAGTTGATTGATTTTACCTTCTGCAAGTCAGCCGTACGGCTATCATTCCAGTGCCTTTGAGCGGCTGACAGGGCTTTGTTCCATCATTGATCAAACACAGACGACAAATTCGTGACAATTCTAGACACAGACGATTCGAGACACAGACGACACAGACACAGACGACAAACTTCGACATGAGCAGTGCAAATCAGAATGAACTGGAAATGACTTGTGCATACGTTTCTCTTGAAATAAGATTACTGCCTTTCCGATGTATCGCATACACCTCTCAAGAAAAGCTACGCGCTGACTTTGTTACTTCAGTGCTACTGTGCAATCCAAATATCCACAGAAGACGTCAAAACGCGGCTTGGGGACTTCCGGAGTCAAGGCGTGATCAATGAAGCTCAGCGGCAGGCGGCTTTACATCTACAGCCAATTCAATTAGACCGATTTCAGAATTTGAGCTTCAATGCGTCGAATAATTAACGCTTGTAGTTTAAACGTGCAAAATATTTTGGTGCGAGCATTTGAAACAGTGGAGTAATCAACGATTAAAACCGCGACAAGTTTTAGGCTATTCCGCAATACATAGCGCAGGTGAGTATGATGATGCCATGCATGGCAGCGGTAAATTTCGAGGATATTGATACGTGGCAAGGTTAGTCCACGAAGGTTAGTCCAGGCTGGCACCGCACACAGAACACAGAAACACAGCAGCGTCGACCTTATTCTAGCATCAATCGTTGCTACCACTTTGTCTTCTTCTGTGTCACTGTTGTTGATCGTTGTCATCTTCAACTTCTAGCGATGCAGGGCATATATGTCACAATATAAACGCCTGCTCCGCAGGAGTAAAAATAATGCTAGCGAAATCAAAGCCCTCGACGTGTTGTTCGGCGGCATCCGAAGGAGCATCGCAGAGAATGCGTGAAGGCAGTTTAGGTTACAAATATAGCAATGCATGACGTAGTCGCCGAGCTTTTCAGCACTGCTACAATGCTGTGAGGAGAAGCCTGAGTACCAACCGTCGATTTTTGTCATTAATTTCAATGCTAGAGCAAAAAAGGAAAAATATTGCGTTCTTTACCTGCAGTCTGTATTGATTTGAAACTTTGAATACTGCGGAATTCTCAAAACGTGATGCAATTGCTGTTTAACGCCAACGGTTCGTGCTGCCTTTCAGGTGGTTGGTTACCTTGACAACGAAATTACATAAAGCCTACTGAAAGTAAATTACTTGAAGCAGTGAAACCAATTCGACAGAGTCACTTAAAACTACTTACATGTGGCTACAGTTTCGGAATTTACACAACCTGGTAGCAAGACGTAGTTTAAGTGCGTTCAAGGTGTCATCACTTCACGCTCTCTTTCAGTGCGTCGACACCTGCCATCATCAACCGCTGCGGTGCTGCTATTGTGCTCTTCGGTTGCATTCAACCATTACTATTACTATGCATTAGCATGAGTGCATCCGACGATGTCTATTACTGTAAAATCAGTCATAACCCCAAAGCGCTCACTAGATGCCCCTCAATCACGCGTCAACGAACCACCCTTCGTGGCCTACAAGCGTTGCATGCCCGCCCGGGACTGGGGCGCAGGAACCTCAGGCTTTAGCCCTATAGCCAACCAATTTCTTTAATTTAATTAGCTCTATTGCCCGGCCTTCCCGGTGTGTGTGTGTGTGTGTGTGTGTGTGTGTGTGTGTGTGTGTGTGTGTGTGTGTGTGTGTGTGTGTGTGTGTGTGTGTGTGTGTGTGTGTGTGTGTGTGTGTGTGTGTGTGTGTGTGTGTGTGTTACATATATATATATATATATATAGGGGGGAGGGGGGATCACGTCGAGCGGAACGGTATACAAACAGCATTTTTGGAAGTTCATGTACCTTTCTCTCCGATCCTAAAAGAAAATTTTACACATGTCAATCTATGTCATTTAAATGAGGACAGATGGAATAAATAGCCTGGGTCAATTAGCAATTTTATGACGCAACAAAATCCTCGATGTCAATATTATTTATTCAGTGAGGACAAAATAATGAACCTAAGTTTTCTTAACGAAAATATTCCTACTCATGGTTGCAAAACAGCCGTTTTGCTATCAAACATATATTCGAGACTGTTCCTTGGGTATATTTCGAGAAAGAAGTCATAAGTACGAAAACTAAAAAGAAATAGCAAAATACTGTATCACCAAAAGAAAAACGGCCTATTTTGATTGAATTATAATGCAAGCTCCATTCCTTGAGGTGATTGGCAGCTAATTTCGTAGCGACTGCTTTTATAAAGACTTTTCTACAACCAATTTTCGAAAGCCAAATTCAGTCTCACCTCCGCTTGCGTCGCGATGGCCCACTTTTCTTTCTGCGAAATCTGTCCGGAGTCTCCGGACTAATTTGGAGGCAAGCGCCCTCTCTATTGTACAACAGGTCATAATCACAAAGATATACGGTATTCGACGCTTACGCTTGAGAGCGCATAGTCGAGCAAGGGCGCGGAAAGACAGGAATGCATCCACGTGCCACAGCCGCAACGCAGCGTGTCTAGTAGAGAGATTAGTAGGAGAGCAAGCAGCGGGAAAGTAAGTCTCGTTCTTCCAGGCAGAGGCGTGAACAAGTCTCTGTGATGTTCCTCGACGGTGGAATAAAAATGCGCTAAAAGTGCCTCTGCTCTTATGTCTTCCGAAGTGCGCGACGACTTCGCGAAAAAAAGGTTAAAAAAAGGGAGGAGGGGGGGGGGGGGGGGGGGGGGGGGGGAGAGCGTACGCGTGCGCACAGCAGCATACTGCTCACTTTGCAGCAACAGCAACAGCACTGTTGAAGCAGCGACAGCGGAGCGCGCGCCACGGTTGCAGTCGGGCGTTCATAATTAATTCCCGCAACGTTCCAGAAAACAGATTACTCCTGCCGCTAATTACAAAGAGCTCATTAGTATGCAATAATCTTCAGCCACTTCCTCTCGTGGCTGCTCTCACTTCTTGGCTGGATTATTCTTTTGCCGCACGTCCGTCGCGTCTCTGCGCACTTAGCGATTCTGGCGTGTTTGTTTCGTATGCAAGCCTCGGTTCTTGCTCCTAACCTGGCATGCCTGTCTTACTGCAAGCAGGGATAACCCTTTCACGGTTCTTATATTGTTGAAAAAAAAAAAAAATGCAAATCCCCGAGTTCGCCATCTCGATATGTGCGTTGACGCGCATCTCTTGCGGGCAGTTTCGCGTGGACAATCGCGATCTGGCGCTAAGCTGGAAGTCAATACAACAGAAGTAAGAGCTGTAGCGGCAACGGATTTTAATCTTCGTTGCTACCTTAAGGCAATAAAGTGTCCTTGTTTATTAATGCATGAACATTAGGCCCCCATTTCGCGAAACCTTATCCGCTGGCGCTGTTCTAAAGACACCAGTGAAGCGGTGCATAAAACATCAATAATAAAAAAGTAACTCATCATACTTATCCACTTGTCTGGAGCGGTATCCGAGGCCACAGTAACGTAAATGATGATGACGAAAACATTACTCGAAAACTAAACGAGTCAGTGCGACAGTAGTTTGCTGCGACCCTTGCACAGTTACTCCAATTGTGTAAAATTACCTCTCAAGATGCTATAGTGACTAGCTGTGCTTTGGACATCAGTCGTCTTCATCAACTTCCATCCTTCCTCGAGTCAGTCCGCACGCAAGAGTACGCGGCCAATTGCATGCACATGAGCGCGCTAGTTAGAACGCAGGGTCGATTCAGTAAGGCGGCTTCCACTGAACAAAACAAGCAGGCACTGGAACCACAGAGCAGTAAAAAACTAAGACTGAAGCCCCTCCATCCCACTCCCCCGGAGGACAAAAAGAACCCCTAAGAAAGAGCCATCTAATGAGCGTAAAGCAAGTCATGCGGATAGAGAGAAAGGTGTCTCAACGAGCGCTCCGCTTCGCACGTTGCACAGAAACCTTCTCAGTTCCCGTCGCTCCGACAGATGGCGCCACACGACCAATAGATGTTAGAAAGGAAATGCTGCAATATTGGAAAAGCATACACTGAGAGGCAATGGGAACAATTAGTTTAAGTATAAAGCTTAGCTAAAATCACTAAATAACTAAAAAATGAGATGAATATTTTAATAATCCCCAACGTCTACCTGTCGTTCTCAAGATCTTGTTTTCTTGTTTTGTTTTTAGCCTCTGAGAAACATTGGGAATTCCAACAATTTCCTTCCCGCCTGGCCGATAACAAATGAAAGCTTGCATTGATCAGTCAACCGTAATTCATCACCCCGTCGAACCGAAAAATATTCAGAGGATTTAGTACAACCCGCGTGCACCTTGCCGAAGCAGCGGTGCGGACCGCGGTGAGCGATCGGAAATCTTTCGTTATGGCGAGCTGAGGTGAGAAGAATTTGACAGCATCTATTTTCTTATTACGGACATTAAGTTAATGAAATTTGAAATTATTTGCATAGTGTGAAACTATATCACACACGACAAAAAGCGCACGTAGCCCTGTGCCGAGAATCAGTCCGCTTGCTATATACTAATTGAAACTGCATATATATTGCATTCGTATTGTGACTGGCCATAGGGTTTTCTTGGCAGGAAATACTGGAGTGGGTTGCCATTACCTTCGCTGGATCATGGAAAAAGCAAGAGAGTTCCAGAAAGCCATTTACTTCTGATTTATTGATTATGCGAAAGCGTTTGACTGCGTAGATCACAGCAGATTGTGGCAAGCTCTCCGAGAGATGGGAGTTCCAATTCACCTCATCTGTCTCCTCAGGAACCTGTATGAAGGGCAAGAGGCCACAGTCAGAACTGGGCATGGTCTTACTGATTGGTTTCCGATTGAGAAAGGGGTGAGGCAAGGCTGCATACTGTCGCCCTGCCTATTTAACCTATATGCAGAGTGCATCATGAGGAAGGCCGGTCTAGACGAGTCTTCAGCTGGAGTGAAGATTGCTGGAAAACGTATCAACAACCTTAGATATGCGGATGATACCACTTTAATGGCAGAAAGTGAAGTGGAACTCAAGAGACTTCTGATGCGCGTACAAGAAGAGAGTGAGAAGTTTGGGCTTAAACTGAACATTAAAAAGACGAAGATCATGGCGTCTTGCCCTATCAAGTCCTGGAGCATCAATGGACAAGAAGTGGAAGCTGTGACAGATTTTCTGTTCTTGGGCGCCAAGATTACCTCGGAAGGAGACTGCAGCCATGAAATTAGGAGACGCCTGCTTCTGGGAAAGAGAGCAATGGTTAGCCTGGACCGCCTAGTAAAGAGCAGAGACATTAGTCTGCCAACCAAGATCCGTATAACCCGTGCTATGGTCTTTCCAGTTGTGATGTATGGATGCGAGAGTTGGACTGTGAAAAAGGCTGACCGCCGAAGAATTGACGCGTTTGAATTGTGGTGCTGGCGAAGACTCTTAAGAGTTCCTTGGACTGCCAGAAGATCAAATCAGTCGATATTGTCGACCATAAACCCTGACTGCTCATTGGAGGGTCAAATTCTAAAGTTAAAGCTCAGCTACTTTGGTCACCTGATGAGAAGAGAGGAGTCGCTGGAGAAAGATTTGATGTTGGGAAAGGTTGAGGGTCGCCGGAGAAGGGGTAGGCAGCGAACGCGATGGTTAGATGGCATTCTCGAGGCATTGCAGATGAAGCTATGTGATGTTAAGAAGATAGTGAGAGACCGGAAAGCGTGGCGTGACATGGTCCATAGGGTCACGAAAAGTCGGACACGACTGAACGCCTGAACTGAACTGATTGCATTCGTAACAAACTTCATGCAATTGATTAGGGTCAAACGGCTGGCTTTATTGTCAAAGGGCAAGAAATAATCGGCGTCACTGGTGATTACAAGACAAAACACCGAAATTATAGACTTCGATCGCTAATTTAAAAAAAAAAAAAAAAACGCTTCTAGCTCCCTCAGGTTCGAGTCGATGGCAGCCCTGTCAAGAGCTCGAAGGTAAAATATTTGGCGAAACTTTAAACAAGCAGCTGAAGAGGCACGATGTGGTATCCGAGTAGGATGATTTCGGCGGGCCCTACTCAGTAGACGTACGGGTATTGATTCGCCGTATCATATTGAGGACCGCGCCGAGCGGCTCATGAAGAACACGGTGTTTCTTTGGCACTGGAATATATCGTGCCTCTCAGCAGGTGTTATTCGTAACAAGTGCAGAGGAGTCAGGGAACCTTTTTGGTACTGCATCATTTGCTAAGGCATGCATGGTCACGGCGGTTTACGTACGAACTTTGCCCTTGTATGCGTGGTTTGCCACGTTTTCGACACGAGAAGAGGCTCGAAATGCTTCTCACATAAAAAAAAAAAAAAGTTTGAATGTTGCAGCAAACGGTCCATACGTGGGATGGCATTTATACATACTTTCAAGCGTTATTCGCCTTTAGTGCCGAAAACCGCGACTTCTATTTGCTCGTCTAAAGCCTGTTGTGCATCGCCGAGCAAGGCACTTTCGTCCCATCGTCGAAGCACCCAAGCACTGGCGACAGCACTATCTTCCACAATCAAAATGCACTCATGTTTCAGTGAAAGGGCAACAATAAAGACCGAGTCAGAGGTCCGTGTAAAGCAAAACTTGCTTTGAACAGTTTGAACAGTGCATTCACTGCAAGCAGACTACGACGACGTGCGCCCGCTTTTCTGCGTCGCCATCTGTCGGCAAGTAGCAGAACTGCGGAACATTGTGTAACATTCGGAGCGCAAGACAAGCGACGCCATTGGTACTTCGTTCTTTTCTTTACACCGTGATCGGGAGATTTCAACCATCGCAACAGGATTGCAGAGGTTTGGTTTGGTTAATAGAGTTTACTGCCCCAAAATAAATCGAGCTATGAGGGACGTCGTAGTGGAGGGCTCCGGAAAATTTAACCACCCGGGGTTGCTTAACACGTACTGATGTCGCACAGGACACCGGCGCACTGCTTTCAGCCATCGTCGAAAAAGGGCCCGCGCGGCCGCGGGATCGAACGCGCATCGTTGAGACCAGCATCCCCTTAACCACTGAGCCTATACGTGGCGTGGTGGATAACGAACAACAGGGAGTGTTGTTAGTGTGGATAAGCTCGGTTCATCAACGCAAAGCATCCACATTACCGGTAGCCCGCATGCGGCCGCATTCCCCACCCCAGCAATACCATTGATCGTCCGAGAATAATTTTTTCGAGCTGGTTGCGAGATCGAATTCCGACCGCGTCCGCTTCATTTAAATGAAACCGAAACGCAAAACACGCTGGCGTGCTCTGCAATGACAACACATGCTAAATAATCACAAATTATCGAAATTAAAAAGTACAGTGCAACGCAATTTACTTTGACCAGCTTTGCTGTACAGACCATAGATATGAGACCATATGGAAGTTCCCTAATGTTTGTAGGCGGAGCATAAAGTCATCACATGCCCTTGGCCCCGCAGTTCAAGAGTGTAGAGCTGAGACTGTTGCTGTCAAGTTCTCCACAAATGCTGAGGCCAAATCGCAAGATTTTGCAATGCATCGGAAGGTTACGCAATTGTCATCGATGTGTCATACGAGTACCTGACAACGCCCCCCAGTCGCCTCAATGCCCAAGAAATCCGGACTTGATGGTTATTGTGTCTGCGTCATACAATATCTGGCAATCTGCATCGTATGAGGAGGGAAAAAGATGAAACGAAACGCATATAGAATTTTCCCGCGCGCGCACGCACGTACACAAACGCACACAAACGGTCTTTTGATATCACGTGCCAAGAGCAAAACGTTACAATACATGTGCTCGCCGACACACAAATAATATGCAGTAATCGCTAATTCAATGTTCGAACCTCGTTCTCTTGGTGACGACGACCAGTAAAAAAATAAAACAAATTATCTTTGACGTTTCGGCTCCCAGAATGGGGACCTCGTTTACGAACTTTAAGTCGTGTGGTTGCAAAGCCCGCTTCAAGACGTTCATCATGGTACGTCACACGCCGGTGTCACGTGACTTTCCGCGTGCCCATGGCTTTGGCCCAGCCTCGGCTGGAGCAACCAACAACAATAAGCAGCGCCGTACATGTCCACGTGGCATCTGCATCACGGATTATGGTGGACGTCGTCTAATCCGGAGGTAGCACTTGACGGCGGCCCGAAAGGTCTAACCAGCGATCAGTTCAAATCTGCCGCGGCGCGCAGCTGATTGACGCTGTGGGCTTGGCGTTAGGTTGATCTCGCGGGCGCGTTTCAACATGCATGTTTCTTTGCAATGCGCCGCTGTCTTACGGAGCAGTACAAATGCTTGCAAAGGAGCGCTAGCAGGCGAAGCTTGACGTTTGGCTGAACGGAATCCGGGTTGGCTTGCCCGCGGCCACAACAGGTTTTACATGTGTGCTGGTCGCCAACGTATGCACGTCATACCCTTGCAGGTGGAGCTTAAGAGTCCCCTATATTTTTTTTTTTAAATAGAAAAATAAATCTCAGCAAACATACTCTCTGCAACGACTGATGTGCTTTGCTGTAAAATCTCTTGTAATAGCAAATTAACTGAAACTCACTAATTGTATTTATTAACACAGTTAGATGGTTAGCGTCAAGGTGGAGCTAGAAACTGGAGATAACACAGTTTTCCGGAGATAACTGTGAAAAAAAAGTAATATTTTTATTTTGAGATGCAGGCCTATTTTGTAATCAAGGCCCTTCTGATAAAATACCTTAGATCGCTGAAAAAACAAATCAAGGTCTTAGATTTTAATCTAGAAGATTTTCCCTCAAACGCAACATATGCATCCACTGTCAGGAACAGTGCACAGCGGACCTAAAACACCTTATATGACAATGTCCATCGTTTTCACGAGGAAGAAACAAAATTGCGCATATTCCACATGACGACATGCCCACCCTAGCAGCTCAGATTCTATCATGCACCGCAATACCACATTCCATTGCCATCTATGGTAGTGAGAGCTGCCTGCTTCGAGTAGTGTGAGAGAGGTCGACTTAGAACGCGCAGATCGGCAGCATGGCAAGCAACGAGCAACAGCTTGAAGAAACGTGAAGACGAAGCTACACTCCCATCCCTCCTAACTCCCTAATTACCTAAACAATGGCCGGGAGCCATCCCTTAATTCAAATAAAGGCTTCATTCATTCATTCATACGAGTAAACTGTTTCACGAGATAAAACTTTTGAAATCCATAACCAGACGCACTAGCAGGCATATCCGAAGTGTGACTTCACTGCAGGGCACGTATATACTGTGCATGCCACCGCCCGTTATTCTGATCCGCATATGCACTCTGGAACCAGTTAGCGCAAGTCATGAGTCTACAGACAGAGAAAGCCGCAAGGAAGGCTACCGTGCACTGCTTTGAACCAATTTGCACATTCTGTACGTTAACATTATAGACAGAGCAATTATGAAAAACTCGACAAACGAAGATTTGTCTCAAGTTAAAAAAATAAATAAATAAAAAGTGTATATATATATATGATGAGGCTTTATCCCAATGACAGGTGAAAAATAAATTCTTCTATCTCTGTTAATTGTCTTGAGGAGAACAGCAATTTATTAGCAGAATAAAATTTGTTCGCAAATTCAGGCAGCAAATAAGCACTGGACGCTACCGGCGGCACACTGAAATTTGTGGCAACTTTTATGCGTCCAGCACTTGAGTCTGCATGTGCCGCGTATGATCCTTTCTATGCTAATCTTATCACCACGCTCGAATCTGTCCAGAACCGTGCAGCAAGATTCATTTGTTCTGACTACTCTTATCACACTAGCGTTTCTTCACTAAAATCTAAGCTTCATCTTCCCACACTAGCACGTCGTCGCAAAATTGCCCGTCTTTCCCTGTATCACAGATTTTATCATAGTTTCATCCACGATGCTACCCCCATTACGCGCGCTCATAGAATATCCCGCAACTCCCACCCTAATGCAGTCTACCCTCAGCAATCTCGCACTGTAACATATCAGCAGTCTTTTTTTTTTTTTTATCAGAACAGCCAATGATTGGAATGACCTTCCATCCGAAGTGGCAACCATCATCAATCCACTTCACTTCAAATCTGCCATCGAAGATCATCTGTATCCACATTAATACGTTTTGTCAGCCCACCCCTCATGTAATGTCCTTCGTGGACTGTCCTTCGTGGACCTTTGAGGAATGATAAATAAATAAATAAAATAAATAGATGACAGGATGATGGCCCAGGCAGATGCCTGGGACAGAAATAACAAAAATAAATGCCTGCCATGCAGGTTCTAAAACGTAAAACAAAAAGAACAAATTGCATAGAAATTAGTCGCGGCAATCGCAGTGATAGGAATGCAACAGTTAATGCCTTTCAGACCAGCTTCGTTTTCATACTTCATGCTGAAATTGCATAGTACTCAAACGCTCAAGACATTCACGCAATAAAAGGGGCATGAATGTTTAGTGGGTTTTACTGACACTAACGATTCAAACGTTGATATGTTAAACCTGAGTAGATAAAAAAGCTAAAAAAAAAAAAAAAAAGAAACGGATAACAAAGGAAGCAGAAAGGGAAAAAATCCAGTTTGTTGAGAACAGTCACTTGCTATGCAGGTCTGTTAAGGCTTTGAAACACAGCATTTGTTCTGCCCTGAAACTGGATGGAAATTCTGCCTCCGCGTCAGACAGAACAGGGCAAAGTTAACCATTAACTTCTACTGCAAAACGCTCACACCGATGATGTGCTGACTTCCGAGCCGCGAAAATGAGATAAGGCTGACTGACGGGAATACGTTGCTTGCAATGTATTATACTGATACGAAGCGACACAGAACATTCTTGTTTCGTAAAGCCACAAAGTGCAAATGCGGACCTGAATAATTCCGCGTGTTAAATGAGTGTGTTAAACGAAATGAACTTAAAAAAAAAAAAAAAAAAGAACACGTTTTTTGCGATGTAGCCGCTGGCACTGAATAGAGCTATTGTACAGCCCTTGTCAAAAGTGCAGAAACCATGGGGTCGGCTTCTGAGCCGTGCAGTGGCGCCTATTTAACATTAGTGGAGGTCCTTCCTTCCACCTGGACAGGGGTAGAGAGCAAAAAATCTTGGCTTCAAGAGATTCGGAACACTAAGCTTCACGAAGTGGCTCAAAAGCAGACCCACTGGACTCTACACTTTTGACAAAGACTGTGCATGTCTTCCTGCCATCTCCTTATTCGCTGGATAGCAAAAACTTAGTTGGTACGTACGTGACGAGGAACGGAGCCCATGCAACGCCTTTCTTTCAAACAATTCAAAATTAAGGAACAGATCAGTAAAGGTCGCGAGATGTAGAATTAGGCGGCAGTGGGTACCACGAAGGTAACTCGTGCATAATGCTAAAACAATGCTACAGTCGGTATAGGCCTTGTGGATAATCCACCACAGCCATCCGATAGGATCATGTGTAAGCAGCGAGGTGTTCAGACCTCATGCATCCGTATATGGACAAAATTGGTGCACATAAAAAGTCGACAAGCGCTTATTTCACATTCCCTTTCGCACATCGCGCTCTGCAGTCGACAGCGTTGTGAGCTATAACGTAGGCCCACGAGTCGAAACACAGAAAAAGCCAGGGCATGCGTTAACGTCAGCCTGCATGTTTTTACGACCACCGAACTCGGGCTTTATGAGGCAACAAAGGAATAAATTGACTGCTCATAAACTTGCTCTGCACGATCTGTTCGCTGGCAGAGTTGTTCAGGCAGCAAAAATGCATGCCACAACTAAGCATCTTTTTTGTACGCACGAAAACACTCAAATACAGCTATAGTCTGGTGTGCATACGTTGCAATGTCCGCATGAACGATTTTACAAGCACGAAAATTACACACGGAGAGAAGGGACAGACTGGTGGAGAGGAACAGAGTTTATATAATCAGAAACACCGGTCATTTGCGCCGTGCTCTTTCGGGCTGCTCAGGACATAACTTCGCCCTTTCGGCAACAAAGCTTCATTTTTGATTCAAAAATATTTTTCACTCCAAATAGCATGCCCAGGTCTCAAGAGAGCTAATTCATTTTTTTTTTTGTAACTGAAAACACACACATGATAGTTATTATAGTTGGAAACACGCCACAGTGGAGAGATCTTGCAGCGTTTCAGGAAATGAACACTGCTTTCATGGAGCTTGATGGTGTGCTGCTCAACTTCTTCGATTGGAATCGCAGGTGACTCGCACGTGTCGCTGTGAAATGGGCCGGTTAAATGAAACGCCATTAGATGGAGAGCTTCCTTCGAGGTGATTTGATCTGGAGTTGTGTCCGAGTATACGTAGTCGCAACCTAGTACATAGAAGTGAACAGAGCTTTTGAAAGGGTTAATGACCTCCAGGATACTCGCTGATGAAGCTTGAGCATCTCTCTCAATGAGCCAAGGTATACAGGCAAACCACACAAAGAACGCACGTTAAGAAATTAATTTAACAGATATCGTTGTAAATGCAACGTGAGCCTGCATGGTGGAAAACTTGAAGCTTGTCAATTCTCGACGGTGACGCACTCCTGAACAGATTGATAGGGGTGAAAAAAATAATAAAAGTTAATCCTCTGACCGCAAACTAACGATAAATCTTTGAAAGTGGCGCCTTACTGGCGAAGAAATGTCCCTCCTATTTTCCTGACGAGGTTTCACCATTAAGACACGAAAGTAATGCGTCTTTCTAAATCTGCCGAATCATAAGCTGCTGATCACTCGAACATATTCTCTGTTTCCCACTCTCGAATATTACCCATTTTCGAAAGCGCAAGATCATAGATAGCACGGTGCCTGGTTGTGGCAGAAGCTATCACAAATACACTCAAAACCAAATATTCGCCAGCCTATCATGATGCACTATTTTGATAATTACAGCTGCTCTTATGCAACTCATTAATATTTGTATCAGAGAGAGTGAAAATTATTTAATTTTGATCACAATGTCAAGCTTGCCCAAATATCTCCAGAAATCATCACCCGATTAACACTCTTGTTCAGTACTGCCGAACGCTTGATGTAAAAGTGGATGACACTCGATCTTATGCCGGAAACAAAAAATAACGCTTCAGTGAGCAATAAATTAACACCAAGAAAGTCGACCAGAACTTGCGCTTATAACAATCGAGCATTAAGTATAACAATCAGCACATTCATTCTTTTCACTAATGTAGCTTTTCTGTTAATTTTTGTATAACCAGAACATTCAGTTACTGAAAACTCGAGAATGCGAGGTATATGCGTAAACCTTCCCAATCTAAGAATGAAAATGAACTGCACTTAAAGAAGAAAATGTTTCTTTGAAATGCGATACCCAACTCATTACTTACAGGAAAAATTCCTTTGCCTTTCTAGTCTGTCCTCTACACAATTTTTTTTTTCTCATGACAGCGCTTGTAACGACCAAACGCTGTAAATTAATTTTCCTCTCTGTGAATATCATGTTCCCCCAGATGCTATACATATGTTTTATCTTTATTCAAATTGCACAAACGGTTGTTACTGAGGCTCAAGTGTAATTTTCAAAGCCTGCCAGCAGAATCATAAGCTTCCTGTTACCGCAATTAGTGGATAGTGACGCAAAAAAAACAACAGAAAAGTTGAAATGAAATGCCGTGAAATATGAAAATATTTAACTGGATAAGGGCTGCTCTGCGCATCAGTATATGCTTGCCTTGAGCTCCCTCGCTTTTCTTGTATCATATATGAGGTGAAAATATGCATTCGACGCTATTTATCAGCGCATTTATTACGTCGCACTAATACTAGTACGTGAACGAGGCGAATTGTTTGCGCCCTCCACGTAACGGTTCCTTTCTTCGGCCCCCGTACCGAGAGTATTAGCCGCACTGAAGAAAGGCCTCTGTGGGCTGTCTCAGCCGTCTTCGATAAAGTCTGGCCGACGGCGTCAGAACGTTAGTTTCTTCTGTCATAGGCATATTGCGAGGAGAAATCAGATCAGATATACCTTGCGCAACTGCCGGGATGCTTCAGAATGCATAATTTCGCCGATTCCTTGATTTCAGCGACTCCTTCATAACATTTCGAGAACTTCGGAGGCCCCTCCCTGTACGCCTGAATTTTTATTTGCGCTCCTTTTAGTTTGTCCGCAAGCGCAATGTGACAGGTGTAGTCGCTGTCGCAAAGTTGATCATAGTTACCACGGAGATATACGCGGAAGCTTGAGAACGTTTCAATGCGTATAAAAAATCGGGGCAGGTCGAGAAACTACGCACATGACGAACGCTTGATGACCGTTCCGGCCTTTACATGCGTACATTTTGGTGCTGCTCCTTAGTTAAAACGAACGAACGGAGTTTTACGTCCAAGGGGAGGGGGGGTCGGAGAGGTAGTAGGAGGAGGAAGACTGAGCCAAGAAAGGTGGTGGGGAAGTGGTGCGCGCATAACTTGTTGCCACGGCCCACGACACCTGGAAGCTGCAGGGTTGGGCGCGGCAAGCTAGCATTATAAGGTCATCGATAAGCGGCGTCGACAAAACGGCGGCAAACAAGCAGCAGACCGGCGATGGGGGCCGCCCCTTGGGCGCTGCAGAAACCCCGCGATGAGGAGGCCGAACGCGTGCGTGCACTCCCGGGGATGACAGGTGCACAGGGAAGACGCCAGCAGGTCGCCCGGCACGCCGCCACCCGGAGGCGCGGCGGCAGTCAGACTTCCTCTCCAGCCTCTCCGCCGGCCGGACTCCCGCGGTTTTCTCAATGGCCATAGTGGCTGTTCACACCGGCGGCGTGCCGTTCCGCGAACACCCGAGCCAGACGACGATTCAGCCAAGGATAGCGCGAAGAACGCGGAACGCGGGGCGGGCGATGCCGAGAAAAAAAAAAAGAAGAAAAAAACGATGTGAAAGAAAGCACGAAGCCATTTGCGCGGCAAAGCGGAATATAAAAAAGGAGACCGACCGGAGGCGGCGGCGGCGGCGGCGAATTTCGAGCGGCCAAGTGCAGGCGTTAACTGCGCTCGATTGCCAACTTCCTCCGGGCTCATCGGCGGCAGCACGTCCCGGTATAATCGCCAAATTGAGCCCCCCTCCCCGCCTCACAGCCACCTCCAGGCATGCACCGCTCGGCGCGGGACCCCAAAGTAAAATAATGACGGCACAAGAGGCTGCGGCCCCAGTGAGAGGACGGTGTGAATCTTGGCGCCTTCGCAGCAAGCCGCACTCACGCGCGCGTTTCGGGGCGTGCTCCCGCTGCCCAGGCCTATCGGCCGGCAACACACGTGTGTAGAGTCTCGCTCGGAGCGCTTAGTGAGTTACGTACAGCGCACTCGAAGAAAAAGAGGGCGGCAACGTTACCCTGTCACAAGAGAAACGAAATGACAAACTCCCGATTCGACCGCACCGTAGCCGTTCTTATATCTTCCTAGCTTCTGGCACATGCAAAAGACGGCGGACATAGCGACATTCCAAACCGGCAAGCGCGTTTGTAGTGTCCACACTTGACAAAAGTGGCTGTGAGCAGCGATTAAAATATATAGAGGGAGGGGGAACAGCTCGCTCTAGACTATCGGCGTCCGTTGCACGCAACTGAACTTCTCTTGGCAGCGCCGTCGGGAGACAGCGGCTAACAAGGGTCATCATCGGGCCAGCCAGACGAGCCCGGCGCGTGAAGGGAAGGCGTCGCCCTTTCTCGGTCCGGTTTACAGAAAGAAAACAGCACGCGCGCGCGCGTCAATGAGAAACGCGCGGGCAGCAGGCTTGCATATGCGCGAAAACGAGTCGTCGTTACCGCGTTGAGTGGGCGATACATCATGCGGCTAGAGAGCAACGCGGGTCTTCTTCTGCCTCGCGGGGATCGCCACCTCGGCCACCTATCAACGTCCGGTGCCCATATTTTTTCAACGCCGCGGACACCAGCTGCCCTCTCGCGTGCGCCCCTGATGCTCGGTTTTGCATGCGCGTATGGCCGGTGTGAATCTCTCCGACGCTCACGGCGAGGGTGAGCGTCGGCTAGCAGAGGCTGTTTGGTTTGTGGTTTGCGGGGTTTATTACGTTCCAAAGTAACTCACGCTATGAGAGACGCCATTGTGGAGGGCTCCGGAAATTTCCAACACCTGGGGTTCTTTAACGTTCAGTGATGATCGCAAAGCACACGGACGCCTAGCTTCCTGCCTCCATCGAAAAGCGACCGCGGCGGTCGGGATTCGGTCTCGCGTCCTTGGGCATACTGCAGTCGAGCGCCCTAACCATAGCGTCACCGCGACGGAGGTGGCCAGCAGAGTCCAGTAGGTCCTGATCTTTCGAGAAGGAAGGAAGGAAGGAAGGAAGGAAGGAAGGAAGGAAGGAAGGAAGGAAGGAAAAACTTTATTTGGCGGTTTGTGGGTCGTCTTCAGAGGTGTCTCCTTGTTGCATCCCCAGGAGTCTTCTCCATCGACCTCGTCCACTTCTACCCAATGGTCGGCTGCCCTCAGTCCAGGGCTCCGCTGGCCACTGCCGCCCGTTGAGCTCGCTGTACAAGACCTTGCTGGTCTTCGCAGAGGTCACTGGACAGCAGTCTCACATTGCTCCACACTCGGGTTTCGAATTTTGGGGACCACGTCCAAAAATCTTCGCAGTTTTCGGGCAAAAACAAAACACCGACGAAAGAAAGCTGTTCATCGCAGTACGACGCACACATGTGTTAGAGTTTTATGTTTTGATCTCCTGAAAATGGACATTATTCGGTGTTTTTTTAGAGACGTAAATATTTTGCGAATGAAAACAAAAGTATTTTAGTACGAAAGCACTCCTCCACGAGGGGTAACCCTATAGGCTCATCGATTCGCTGCATCGCCAAGCTGGCAGGTGCTGCTACTAACGCTTCGACATTAAGATTGTTCTCAGTTTTTGTAATCCATGGCAGGATGACTGGAAGAATCGGAGAGCATGTCAGTCCTCTCCAGCCCAGCCGTGCGTAAAAAGCTGTTGGTTGCGTTGATGTCTATTCCACTATGAGCTATGCTCTCACCACAATATTCGAGAAATCTTTATTGGTTTGTGGCGTTGCTGTCGTCAGCAGCTTAAAAGCCGGGAGACCGTTATAAGCTTGCATAACATGAGTGTTGTTTGTTTTGTGGGGATCGAGTCAGTCAGCGCCCGATCTGTCATTCGGCGACCGTCACATGCCAATCTACACATAATGGAAAGTACAATTATACCCTCTGAATGACACCAATATAACCCTCTGCGACAAGGTTGATATAATTCCCTCTCGCCCCGGCGTACAGCATAAACCGCGGCATGAATGATTAGAAGTTGCAGTCTTTCTCTACACAATAGTAATAAAAAATACCAAATAATTTGGGTTCATTACTTTTGTGAAGGCATATAAACGCACAAAATTCAAACCTGCACCGCAGACAGCGTAAAAAAAGCCATTTCTATCATCAAGAGCATTATTCCACAGAACCCAGTGGTGGAATAACTGGGCTCGGTGGAGGTCTGTCCGGTTCGTACATGTTCGGACAATGTGCTACCTGATTTCCCGCTACTCCCGAGTGCCCTGGTGTCTAGATGAGTTTGATATGCATATTAGGTGAGGGCCATTAGAGGGCCTTTTGAGGAAGTTATTCGGTCTGAAACCTGCCCAGCGGCTTGGGAATGTTGACATACTCATGATGAAATCCGCTGTGGCCGTTGTCACTAGTGAGATCGCGTATTTTGTTGTGGTGCTGTCTGTGGAATTGAGGCTTGCCGACGTAAGAAGGTTGGTATGGTGATAGGACTGTATACAGTGTGTGGCATGGGTTGTCGAAGGACACACCATCTTTATAGCGGATATACGAGTGATAGACGTATTCTCATTTACAAAACGATGATCTAGATCTGCGTCTGCCTTCGGTCGCGTTGCAAGGGTCACGTTGCGACGTCAGTTCGGTCGCGTTGCGATGTCAGTGCAGTTTAGCATTTGTCGAGATATGTCGATTTGGTTTGTTAGGCTTGGTGGATGCGAGATTTTATAGCAGGCTAATATATCGACCCGCCGACGGAAGAAAACGGCGTGATTAATATCTGAGTTTTCGACGGACACCCGAACCGCGTCCTGATGGAAATGACGGAAAGGTAGCAGTTTAGGTTTTAGGAGTTTAACGTGCCAAATCTACTTAGCCTATGAGGCTCACCGCAGAGGAGGACTCGGGAAATTTCTACCACTTGTAGCTATTGCAGAGCTCTTCGTCTCCATCGAAAAGTGGGCGCCGCAGATAGCGTGGATCGAACCAGCGTCCTCGATATCGGCAGTCGAGTACAGGGAGTCAAAGGGAGAGGATCGAGGAGAGAATGATGCAAACTATACGTGCTCTGGCAGCGCACAGCACATGGGCGCCTTTTTGCATTTCGCCTCTATCGAAACGCGGCCGCCATGAGCCCGCATGCTCATGGAGCAAGGAGCCCATGAGTTCACTGGCAGCACCAAGTTAAGCCTCATTGCGCCGCAACTGAAAACGAAGAAAGAAAGAAGGAAAGAAAGGAAACAAGCACGGAGTACATAGAAGTGAAAAGCAGCTGGAGCGGATTGCCATTGCAATCACTAGTCCGCGGTCACACCATAATACACAATTACGGTTGTTCTACATAAATGAGTAGTGGTAGCCGAGGCACCATATCTTAAGCTCGCCACGATCGCAAATAAGAAGAAATAATGTATTGCTAATTCTCGACAACATTTTTTTTTTCGTCAAAACACAAACACACCCATATCAAGAGATTAAAAAGGAAGATGCATCACTTGTTGCTACCCTTCCACGTCGCTGCTTCGCCCAGCCCCCAAAAACAAGGAGGAGGAGGAGGGCGGTCACGTGTCGCGTCCTCCTCTCTCGCTGATTGGGCCGGTGACGGATGGCTGTTTTGTCTCGGGCTAATTAAACCCAGTAACGAGCTGGCGGCAACACATGGCAGCCGGTCCCAGCGGACGACGACGTACATGGCGCGCGAGAAAACGAGAACCGCGCGCCTGAAAAACGGCCCGCAGCGCGAGTGGCCGACGATGCCTTGGGGCATCGCAGCAGCAGAAGTACACCGGCTGCTGCTGCTGCTGCTGCTGCTGCTGCCGACGCGACCCCCGCGTGCGACGCCGCCGACTAAATAACGCCGCAGGTTATCCAAGGTGTGACTTCTAAATGCGAAAGGAGGCGGGGGAGCCGAAACGGAGAGGGCAATTTATTTCGCGGACAGAGGAGGCGTTGAGAAATTGGAATCCCGACGGCTTTTGCCCTACGCGGCTTTGTCCGCACTTCAAGACGAGCTCGTGTTCAGCCAAGCGTGGTTAGTCTGGTATATTCCTCAACATGCCGGCGAGGCACGCATGAGCGCGAGCTATGGCACCAGCAGGCGACATGTTCCTCAAATTCATTGCGAGTTCTGTTTCTGTAATGTAATGCAGGGCTGCTGAAAGCAATTTCATATCTGTCGCTAATATGTGCTGAATGCTCTAATGACAGTGCGCATCACCGGTCAATATCGAACAACACTGCGAAGTCCATGTACTGTATACCTTGCTCTATAGCTTACACCGCACGCAGTAGTTCTTGGCTCACCGCCCTCCCCCCCCCCCCCCTCCCTCCCCCCAAGTAACGGGAAATGCTGCTCTCCGAAGGTGCGTTGAATAAATCTGAATATTAGAACACTGCTTTCGAATATTATAATTTAACGTTTGAAACTGATTTCAAATTGAGTACCAGTCAGTACCCTGAAAGCATTCCGAATATTATATAATTTATCACTAATTAAATATGCGGAAGTGCATTCACAAGCATTACTTTTCTTTTTGGTGGACAAATAGTCATGGTGATATTCAAATGCACAGCAACATAGCACTAGCAATGAAAGTCTTGTGCGGTGTCGGTTAATAGCTTTGAATAGCATGTAACTACGGATTCGGTTTCCATGCTTCCCTCCTGTTGCGGACAAGGGAACTGTGCTGGACCGTCTATGATGCGGAGAAATAATCCACAGATGCTGTGACTATATAGCTCAAAGTTCAACGTATGTCGTGGACTCGACAAACGCAAAAAGACCTCGCATAGGGCGCCCTCTGCTTTGATGAGAGTGCGGTGTTTGGAAAAGCGCTTGGAAAAAACACGGTCTTAAAACGAATACGGCGTAGAGCAAAAGTGTAATATTCCCGGTATGCCCGTGCAATGCTCGCGCTCGCTTGAGCAGCCGAGTGATCAAGCTCGTGTCTGTGCTCCTACTGCGATCAAATCACGCGTTACGATTCGGCAAGCTGGTTGCACCAGTGATCCTGCTGTGCACAGCACGTCTTATAGACATCTACAAGAAGAGTTATTTAAATATGTGAAGTCTCACAACTGAGCCCACGCACACTACTAATTTCCCACTGATCAAAACCACAAATTATAAAATTAGTTGTGGTTTAGCACTGCGAAAGCAACGGCGGAAGCTTCTTTTGCAGGTGGTCATTGCTTTAGCTGTCACGCATGCCACCTGCTCCTATATTATCACAGATTCTATGGCTGCCTACCGCAACTACATCAAAAGAAGAATATGTCCCCAGACTGCCAGAATCATGGACATCCCGAACAAGACAAATGTGCCTCGTCTGGACATTGGGAAATCAAGCCGTGGAAGGGAACGAGCGCGGCCATGCCGCTGCCCGAGCGCTCTTCGCCCGGGACTCGACCCCTCCATCCTCCACACCCCCCTATTCCGGCCCTCTGGCAATGTATGCGGAGAGGTTGCAGCACTGCAGACTCTCTCACAGAACCCCCCCCCCCCCCCCCCCCCCCCCCGGCCCTCTAAAGCGGAGGAAGTCAGATGGCGACGCCTACAGACAGGTATACGTACATATAATACACCAGCCCGTTTGAACACAAAACACAATACACCCCATGTTCTGCGACCCCAAATGTAAATATTGCGGGGAGAAGGCAGGCCTGCCCCACATGGTGTGGACATGCCCACATAATCCACCTGATGTCCCAAATGCTAACTATTGAGGGGTGGGAGGTTAACCTATCCAGCTCTGGACTAGAGGACCAACGGGCCCTCGTGACACGCGCGCGGATAGCAGCCGCAGCCGCTGGAGTCCCGGACTAGGGACCCCATCTACACATGTAGCTCCCTTATCTCTGCTCAAAAAAGTTTTTCAGTCAGCCAGTCACCTCATTTGAGCGCATATTGCTGTCAGTCCGACCACATCACAAAAAACGTCTACTAGCTGTGAGCATCTGGGCATGCTATATATATCATAGCCGCGTGCAGGCAGAAGGGAGGTAAAAGATACGCAAAAGGAGGAATATGAGTATAGGCACGTCGAAGCAACCACCACGAAATAAACACAGCGCGAAGAAACAGGACACAGGAAGAAGACGCATACTAGACGGGACTGGCGCTGTCCCGTCTTGTATGTGTCTTCTTCCTGTGTCCTGTTTCTTCGCGCTGTGTTTATTTCGTGATAGTTATGAACCAACTAGCCCAGACCAAGATCATAATTGAACGAAGCAACCACGTCTGCTTAAACTGCTGAAAAAGAAAAAATGGACACCAAGAAAAAAAAAAAAGCACGCGCACTTTAATGCAAGTACGAGAGAACAATTTTGAACTTTTACGAATGCACATCCTCTCGAAATGACCAAGGGAAGACTACTTGAAAACATTGTAGATTTTTATCAGTTTTATCATTGTAGTTCAAGAAAAGTTTATTCCCTTCCTTGTATGCGCTCGTGACCGCGCGCGTGGGAGTCCTTGTTTTTAAGTGGGGTGGTTTCCGTGTGCCTTTTTGGCCCACTGCGTGCACAAAATGTCAATAAATATGCTCGTGTCAAAGCTATAGCGTACACCGTCCCCTATCATATCCGTCAACACCTACAAATTCCGCCTACACCGATACGAATGTGCGCCGTCTTCACTACCCACAACGACGTCAAAAACGAGCGGAAGCCCTTCAAAGACAACTTTCCAATGTCAAGGACATGTTCTATGTCGATGTGGCGGAATATTACTCCGGCCTTTCCTATGCCTTGTCAACCGTTGACTCGAACGGCCGCCTTACGCCTCCTCTTCAGAGAAGGCGGAAGAGGCAGCCCTCGCTCTTGCTCTGACCACTCTCGATATTACCACAATTGTTATCGATTCTAAATCAGCTATCCATAATTTCTGCGCGGGTCGGACATTCCGCCCTGCCCTGTCTCTCCTCCTAAAACACCCTTTAACCCATTCTATCATCCATCTTTGGTCAACCGCACACGCGGGCCTAGATGGTAACGAGCTGGCTCACGCTTGCGCTCGAGATTTTACTGTCCGGTCGCAAGGCAATGTAGTCCACCTTCGGCCACGTGGCCCCGCTTACTGTGCGGGGGCCGCCTCCTCTCCTTTCAGGACATACGTCACCATTCACCTTGGTCGCCTTGTGTATCTTCCGGCACACAGCAAAACCTTTCGTTATCGCAAGATCTATGCAGTCAATTTCAGACTGGCCCATTTCCCACTCCAGCCTACCGCCACCTCATACACCTAGCTATCTATCCCTTCCACGGAGCAAGAAACCTTTAGGAGTGGAAACTACGCTGTTTGCGACGACCAGAAAAGGTCACGAACCCGCAGCGCCACTATCATGCTGGCCCGCCGTTTTGGTTGCCAAAGCAACCAGTCCAGGTTTCTTTTTTGTCGCTGCGTCTTCGACGACGTGCCGCATGCCGCCGCTATTGGCCTCGAGATCGAGCAGAGTCGCCACCTTGCGGCTCAGCGGCGAAACCTACTCAGTGTGGATGCGTTTTCGCGTCGCGTGCCAGCCCGCAGTGATTTACGCGCGCGCATGCGGCGTGTACAGGACTGTTTTTGTTTGTTTCGTGGTTCCTGTGAGCTTTTGCTTACCTATATGCCTCTTGCAAAATAGATATGAACAGTCTATTACCCCACGCTTCATTAAAAATATATATGTACTTGTCCGCATCGAGTATGTCATGCTTGGATAAGGACATCATCCATCGCGGTCTTCGGCGCTTGAGATCCTTTGACATGCAATGTCTCAAACGAAGTGGTACTGTCGCTACCGCCGTGTGAAAGCAAAACAGGTCGTTGCCGTCAATAAAAGTTAATGCAAACGCTCAGAAATCGCATATTCCCGTTTCTGTTTGGAATACCGCAGCTACTAAAACATATGCCACCGCAGACTGCTTCATATAGCAGAATGCAGTTTGAACCGACCACTCTATGCCTACTATGCCGTCTGTATGCACGATAGAGTTGTGTGAGTGCATTGTTTTTGTTTTTTTTTTTTTTTTTTGCTTTTAAACCTCTATCGCGGTGTCTCAATGGTAAGGGCGCTCGACTGCTGATTTCGAGAACGGGGGATTCAATCACAACCGTTTCGAAAGGCGCTCCTCTGCTGTGGGACTTGACTGCACAATAAACAATCCGACGTGTTAAATGTGGTGTTAATAATGAAAAAAAAAAAAAAACACCGACACCAAAACCAGCCTCTGCAATCATCCCTCATAGCCGATGCCGCTTTCATGCGTTAAACCCGGGCCAATATGCATTTCTTTCTTTTTTTTTTTTTGTTGAAGGCTTCTGTGCATCCGTAAAAGTTTTAGTGAGCACATTTTGCTTTAGAGAAATGCTCGAATGCTTGGGAAACCTATTCCCTGCACCTAGTTGTTACCCTAAATATTACATAATACACCTAGATTAATGTACTTTACTGGTAGCCTATTATAATCATTATAATCCCTTTTGGCCCAAGTGCTGTCTTCCGAGAAAACTCGTCGTTTCTGACAAGGGGAGTAAAACAGCTTCATGCGGGCTTAAATATCAGTGTTTAGTTCGGGAATAAATACATTTTTATAGTCGCGCATGATAAGATGACCTCCATTTCTTTCGGAATAGTGTTATATCCGGCATCTGCTTTGGAAGCAACCCTAATATTTTACTTTGCATAAGATTTAGTCACTGCTAAATAATTAGTGATAAAGAAATTTTCAGCCTGTAAAATTGCTTCCCAGAATGTGACAGTGCCAATGCGCAGTTTATAACAATGTCTTTGCAGCGAGTAATTCGTAGCTTGCACTTTAAGGTTACTGAAAATTATTCGCTGATTATTGTAAATTCTGTCAAGCGTGTCAAAGTTCTCTCACACGGTGAAATGTATTCGCATTGCAAGACAAAATACACTACTAGTTTACCGTCATATATTAACATCACACACATCAGAAATCCCTTATACTTTCCTCGGTTTCAGGAAATCATTTACAGTTAGTGGCGCATGCAGTAATACACTATCACATTCTATGACAGTGGCCTCAAAAAGCATCTCGGCAAATTCAATCCACTCAGCGCTGTACACGTGAACAACCAGCTTTCCTGTGCGGCGAGGTTTCCTGTATAGTGTCGGCGTGATCTCATTTTTGGGGAATACTTATGCGTGGTTGTCTGGGGCCAGAGTTGATGTGCACTCAGTCTAAAGCAACTCGCCATGCAGTGCGCTGCCAATGCTACATTTAACCTGCTTAATGCTCGAGTCAAGTACGATATAATGAACCAGGCTTTCTGTTTGCGTGGGCTTGACACTAAATTCGCCGGTCTCACTCGCATGAGACACGAGCAAACTGTTTAAAAGTCGATAAGAAAAACAAAGCTGTCATTAGGCAGGCCCAAGTATTAGGCGCGTGAGCGCGGTACAGCGCAAGAAACGTGCAAAGTAAATCTAGAATTCTGGTGGTTGCGTGCTTTGCTTTCCTAAAATCCGCTCTTCTTCTGCTGCATTGGCGAAATGCTTGGATTTTTTCTGCAATATTGCAGAAATACTGCAGAAGACAAGTTTTCATCGCCAACAAACCCGCCGTAAACTCGGAAGCAGACCTACGCAGCGTGCGTTTCTGCGAGCGCCGCCGGCTGCCGATCCACACTGCCGGAGTGACGGTGGCGCCACCTCTAGGTCGATCTCGCGGCGAATACCGCCGCCACTGCATACGGCCGCGTCATGCTCGGTGTTGTCGGCGCTACCTTATCTGGTCGCCCGCGCTCGCTCACGCTGACGGGAGTTTCACCTCCTAAATGGTTTCTTGCTCCCTTCTCAGTTTGTCATTTCTGCCCGTCCAAAGCCAATTACTTGGCCACATCTTAAAAATTATTTGCAAATTACTAGCTCCACATAAAGCTTTCAAATCTGGCTCGAATACTCATAAAGACCACCTCTACGAATTACTTGCATTTGAATTTTACGTCAAGTAGCATTGCAGGGATATTTCGCTCATCGGACGGCCGCGTCTGCTCCGAGATCGTATATTATGGTGTGCCCTTCAGCTATCAAAAAAATACATTTTCACTGTGTGTTCTAGATTTCTTGTACTCTACCTTCACTCTACAGAAAATGCCATTGGGAAGTGTATATATTACCTTAGGCCATTTCGCGTCTTTTCTACGCAATGACACGTGCTTTTTCGTTTCGAATTCATTGTAACGCCATTAAAAAAAATAATAATAAAAAAGATGTCGCTGCTACGGTTTCGAAAGAAATCGTCAACCGCAAAGAGGGAAAAAGAATCTCTCATGGGGAAGCCGAGCGGGTGAGGTCGCTGATCTTTCCTTGCCTTTACCAGCCCCCCCCCCCCCCCCCCCCCTCCTTTTTTTTTTTAATACGTAATTGCGATCTTAGCGCTTATACCAGTTACCAATTGTGTAGCAGGACCTGCTGCGGGCTCAGAGTCTCGGGCCTCAGAACAAGACTCATGTAGTGCTCTACTAAAGTACATTCGTAGCAGAAGGAAGAAGCCCAGGCCCGAGCTCGCCATCACCGCCGTTCTTAATCGCATTCCTAAGCGCACACTGCCCTAGCTGGTCAGGTCCCGCGTCGTCCTTCCCAGAGCGGCAGAAGGCACACTTTCTACTTTTCTTCGCTTTCATATCCTCTAAAACACACACCAATGACACCACACACGGCTACCGGTACCTTCACTTGGCGCCAAAATAGGCCTAACGCTTACGGTTTCTTTCGCTGCCAGCGACGTTCCTCGCCAAAAACGCCAAGCAGGTGGAATGCATAGATGCAAAGGGCACTCGATCGCTTGTCAATTAGTGACAGACACTTGCCGACGAAAATCACTCAACAATTAGAACGCGTAACGCGCACGAAATTTCGACACACACCAACGCTGCTAAACTTCAAACTGTACAAGATCGTTCCCTAGACACGGTTCGTATTTCCCCGTCCAACATCGTGTTGGCGTTAGATCAGCGCTCAGACCATGAGCTGTTCCTGAACGAGCCGCGCGACAGGAGATAAACGGTAGGAGTGGTTGCAGAAGCAAGTTGCCCCTCTCTTGAAGCGCGTTCATTACCTGCAACGTTGAATGCGTCGCGGCACAATGCGTTAGTTTGCCGCGTGGTGCCGCACTCCATTTGCTAATCGTCAGAGATGATAACTTTTTAATGCTCAAAAAGAGTTTGGGAGTCTGAAGACCCTCTGCATGGTCGGCATCAGTCGGGACACCGCACGATTAGGCCCCCTCTCGCGCCCGTCTTGCTAGAGCCCTTTGGGCCTGGAGCAATTGAGGAGCGCAGTCACCCATGTGTCCATGCCTCTCGGATAGGGGTAGGAAGAACGTCAGGATTCTAAGCACAATCCCACACCATGTGATAGGTATCACAGGTCTCTCCACAGTGCGGGCAACGCCCATTGGTGTTGGGATCACACTGTTTAAGTACGGCAGGACAGAGGAGTTCCTGTCTCCAGACGCCGCGGAGTTCGCTCCTCTGCCTTATTTAGCCCCTTGACAAAGGCCACCCAGGCGAAAATCCTAACTGGCCCAGTTGGTTTAAGGAACAAATTTCCAGTTCATGCCAGTTGCTTCCCAGTTGGATAGCAATGGATCCGTAACTGGGATCAACTGGGAATGTGTTCCTTAAACCAGTTAAGATTTTCTTCTGGGCAGGTAGAGGTGGTAGCTGTAGCAGTAATGGTTATTTCTCGGAACCGCAGAAGCGGTTGATGAGCCTCCGAGCCGGGACAGCTAGGATGAGGAGTCAAGTGTGTAAGCGCTCGGCCAGCCGCATCAGCGGCCTCGTTGCCTCATGGACAATGGTGGCCAGGAGCCCAGATGATGCTCTCCGAGTTGTATCGACGGCAGGCCATCTTAGAATTTCAAACGTCGGAGTGGCTCCACACAACGGCGCTTGTTGGTGGCTGTCAACACATTATTGCGAGATCTTGCAGTTCCGTGCTTGTGCTTGTCTTGCATACTCAGTCGGCGATTCCAAAAATTACCATTTCAGTTCCAAACTTTACAAAGAATGCATCAGAAAGGAACTGGAATTATGTAAGAGGAAGAAAGATCGTTGTCTCGGATATCCAAAGATAGCTGATCACAAACTAATATGGTGCAACATTTGAATGCCTACCTTTAAGTGCCTTTTCGAGTTCCAGTACATTTACTCCCCTAGGGTCTCATAGTTCCATGACACAGAAGTGAAGTTTCTGTTTTTCTGAACTTCAGACTATTTAATTAACTATAATCATTATGTTTAGATTAAGAAAGAAGTGTTGGACAGTCTTGCAGTCAATTTTGGGGCGCCTCAAGGGAGTGCACTTGGCCTAGGACAAACCGCGGACAAGAATTAATTTTTCTTCAACTCTGAAGTTTCTGTGTAAGCCGTATAGCATTCCTTTGTAGCTGTACAGCTGTGCTTGGGTGGATGTTAACGAGTCCTTAAACCTCTGCCACGTTTTATGATGGGCATTAGGTCTTTCGGCTAGACATTAATGGCACGGTTCACCCAGTGGTTCCTGGCATGGAGATTTGTATGAATATGTCTGCATGTTGTACGCATCATGACATTACATGTCCTAATCAAAAGACTGATGTCAGTAGTTACCATCCTTGGCACCAAGCTGCACCACATTATTTCAGACAATGTGGCAACTAGGATAATGGACTTGGACCTCTGAAAACCATGTCTAATTAACTTTTCCGGACACTGCTCTGCAGAGAAGTAGACCTCAGGCATCACATTTTTTTCTGAGAACTTTTTATTTGCAATTTGTTCGTATGGATTAATCACTTTATGCATAAATTTTGTTTGGGAACTGAAGTATCCATGCTGTTAACAACGCATGACTAAATATCACTCTAGATTGCATGTCTCGCATGTCGTCATCATCTCATGTACGTTGCTCGAATTGATACATTTAAATTTTTCTTCTTTCCACACACCACAAGAGAGCCCAATACGCCGACACAATGACAAACAGTATGGAGTGATGCTGCATGGTGTTTTATTTGTTTATTTTCATTTGTACCCCTCCAACCGAATCGATGATATTAAATGCAAGCAAACTTTTTAAATATTTACAGCCTGGCAAAATTTAACACAAACTGTAGAGCACTTTCAACAATGTGTGCTGCAGAAAAGTTTCCCACCCTAGGCCCGTAGGCCAAGAAGGATTAAAAGGCATTTGGTTTTTTACCACTGAGCACTAAGTGCACTGCAACAACCATCAGTCACCCACACATCAACACCCTACCACTTCTAGTACTTTACCTACAGGCTAACCACTGTTTGCAAGAACTGTAGGTGGCAGTTACTTCCATTTTTCAGAGCTTTTTTCTTGGCTTTAGCGGAAAGGTGCCATTGGTCATGAAAAAAAAAAAGAGGTGGGGGGATGTGGAAATTGGAACCATCATGCTAACCTCTTCTCGTATTTTCTCCGTTACGTATAAGTGCGCTAGATGTGGCATGCAACATTGGCAATGTTAAAAGCATTGTGCATTGTTATATGCAGCAATCATGAAAGGAACCCATGCCACCTTACATGTACTGCAGGTCACACTGAGTGTCGTTTTTAGCTATGCACCCAACACTTCCAGTCTTCTTTCCCAAATTAATTTTCTGCCCCGCCGGGGTGGCGCAGTGGTAAGACGCCTGACTACTGTGCCGGAGTTCCCGGGTTCGAACCCGACCTCGGCGGCTGCGTTTCGATGGAGGCGAAACGAAGTGGCGTCCGTGTGCTGTGCGATGTCGCGCACGTTAAAGATCCCCAGGTGGTCGAAATTACTCCGTAGCCCTCCACTACGGCTCCCTTTCTCTCTTTCCACTTTCACTCCCACCTTCCTCCCTTCCCTTACGGCGCAGTTCAGGTGTCCACAGAGCAAGTGTGACAGATACTGCGCCTTTCCCTTCCTGTGAACCAACCAACAATCATTTACTAGCTTACAGCACACACCTACGGATTTTTTTTAGCAGGGGTGCCATGACTTACCAGGCAACCTTGAAACCAGTCTACCTGGAGCGGACTCTGTGAGTGAACTCGAGAAACGGTTAAAAAAAAAAAAAACATTTATTTTAGAAGAACTTACAACTTGGCAAAAATGTGAGCTGAAATTTGACAGCCCACAACTTCTAATTACAATATGTGTACAATATCTGAAATTAAAATTTGAACTTGAACTGTCACACATTCGGTGATTACGAGAGAATCAAAAGATCTCTGAAACGAGTGTTGCCTTCCAGGGCCACACCATCTGTGTCATCTTTGGGGACAGACTGCCACGGCACTCTATGGTCAACTGTCAGTACACTCCTGTTCTGTACCTTCTTTATGATTATAACTAATAGGACTCGTACTTCCATGTTGAAACTACTGTTCCGAAACCATTGCTTAAATGACCACTGACTGCCCACCAATCGAAAACAATGTCTACACCGGTGACCATGGGGCATCATGACCAAAATGCAGCTGCAAAATGTTTTTGAAAATATTGACAGCAGAGCTACAACCACTGCGATCAAGTCATTCCGCTGGGCTCCTCTTCGTCTCGTCTCCGAGCGTTTTCCCTCTCCTGCCTTGTTGACAAGCCACTGCAAGCAAAATTTGTCCTCCTCCTTTGATGCTGGTGGGAAATTTGGAGTCCCTGCCCCACTTTACGAGGCAGTTCTTTCTTCCTTAGAATGCACATAAGGTTGTTTCTCCATTAAGGGAGAAAACCAGCGCATTGCAGAGCAAGCTCAGTTTGAGTAACCTTGACCCATTATTCATAGTTGGTATCGTGTAGCTAATCGATATGGTTTTCACTTGTGGCATTGTCTTCTGCAATTTAAATTACTCTTCGCTAAAAACTTCTGTATTTGCCTTTTTGAATAAGTAAACATGTTTTGTTGCTGCTATCTGTTTACATGCCTTTGTTTCATTCTCTACATTCAATTCCCAGCTATGCTGAGTATTGAACGATCGACCCCTATTGTCACTCCTCGCGTAATCACCGAATGCATGACATGAATGAATGAATAAAATCTAAGACCAAGATGACTCTTATGGTACAATATAAAAATGATGAGAGAAATGCAAGAGTTCTAGGAATGTGAGCAGCACATCATTCACTTGAACAGGTCCTTCAAGTCGTTGATGGTCATCTTTTCGTCATCGTGCAAGTCACTCTCTGATGTTTGTGATGATTTCAAGAAGTCAACAATACGCTCTTCGATCGTATTCTTCACCATGAAGCGATGCACATATGTTTTTCTGTGCAAGGACAGAGCAATGAGAAAAAGCATCATTATTATCTGCATAATTAGTGGCCCAATTTATAGCGAATTGTTGAAGAGTGCAAAATTTGTATAACCTTATCAAACAAACTATGATCATATCTCCAAACTACACTGGCTTCCGTCTGTATTGACATAAGCCTTGTGATAAGTAGCCAGAAAAATTCCTGACATATGAAAACATACCAGCACAAAGAAATCATTCTCAGCATAGCGAGAAAGATAAACTGCACCTTTTTTTTGCAAAAATGAAGTCGTATGTCACTGAAGGTGGAGATATTTCCACTACTTCAAAATTTGGCATCATCCAAGGATACTGAAGTCTGCTAACAAAAAACAAAAGTAAAGCACTGCGGCAAGTTGCTTTTGGTTATTTTACTTTTATTGGCATAAGCAAATCTAGCTTCAAACGCAAATAAAAACAAAAAATAAAATCTGAAAAGTTGTACATCCAGGAACTCATTCCAGTTACGTTGAGTCAGCAGCTTGGTAGCACTGTTCAGAACAGTGCACTAGATTAAAAAGCTTGTCCAGTGGGCTTCTAGTTGTACTTTTCCCTAGTTCCAGTTAAAAGAGAATTTTGCCTCTCAATAACTGTTATTGAAGAGTTAAACATTGAAGAGACCCGGAATACAAAAACAGCAAAAACTTCACGAGTTCATAAAACCTATGTACAAAAAAAAGAAACATTGCACAGAATTTCCACATGATAAATTGCCTGTGACTAAATAATCAGAACTCCAGAAATATATTACAGAATAATTTCAAGTCACAAAACACAAAGCTCACAAATGCAAGGCACAGAAATATATCAATTTCCAGCTAAAGGCAGACATAAATTAAGCCTGCAAGCACTGCCACATAGAGTTCGTTGCTGACAAAAACTAGTATGCTGTTAAAGTTTCTCTTATTACCTAACCAAGAAGGTAACCACAAGACAAGATTAGGAGTGTCAGAATTTTGATGCCTATGGTTCGTTTCCCACAGTCAAACATCCAAAAGCTTATTTTTCTTACTGTTGTGACTAGTCAAAAGAGTTATGATACACCACATATCATTGCTACCAACAGCTGTTTTCTTTTTAAGTTTTATCCTATTAGTATAGCCATACTTTATATTAACCATGACTGGAAGAATGAAAGAAACATGTCCTTTAGTTAGCAGGTTTAGAATTAGTCATTATTTGGGCTCTCAGAGCACCTGTTTACCTTTTCTATGCAGAAATTGCCAGTGCAAAAAAAGGGCAACTAGCAGACAGGTGTTAGCTGCCAAGAAGAAACTGATACTAAGGTGGGAATAGTAAGAATAAAGAAAAGACTGAAAATTAAAACTGTCCTCATTCACTGGGTAGATAATACATGCCACATAACAATATGCCACAGTTTAATTTCTACTGCTTGAAAGGTTCATGCTCACCAACAGTGAGTCATCCATGCAACGCTAACTGACCAAGTTTCACTGCAGTGGCGGAGCACATATGAGAAGACTAGACAATGTAATTCAGGACTTCATACAAGTACAGTCAGTGATTACATGAAGGCACAGGTTTCGACTGTTCAGAAGCACAAGGAAGAGTTTCGCAATAGCCACATAACTGTATAATATAAAATGTTAAGCAGAAGTGCAACTTATGGTATGGATTGAAATTGAGAATTTTACTCTATCTGTGCAATTAATGCCTCGAAATCAATAGCTTTGCTAAACATGCATCTGCAATATAGTGATTTTATCTACAGCGAAATTTAACAGCACTGTCTGCTTTGAGCCTCCCCACACCTATACTAATAGGATATTGATATCCATACTGGTTATCAAATACAGAATCACTGCAAAATTGAAGCTTTGAAATCATTTGAAGTTCACAGTTTTAAGCAATATGAAATGTTTGAATTGAGAAAGTGTATTGGCTGCCTAATAGAAGCATGCGCAAGGGAAATGAAGAAATAACGATACAGAAGGGAAGAGCACAAGGACTGGTGTATTCATCCGCCCTTGTTTTTTTCTTTACACATGTACAACCAAATCGTCCAGCAACGTGCACTCCTAATGGGAGCATTTCTGAGCTTTCCATATGTTTGAACAGAGCCCTATCGTTTAGAGCCAAATATTCTTTTTTACACAATCTTCACCTAAACTTGCAAGATAAGTAGAATTGGATGACTCAAGTGGCTCAGAGCAAAAGATGGTGTCGTCTGTCCCCGTATATAGGAGAAACAGTAAACAGGCACACAAAGTACTAGCCCAGTGCTCTGTTCTGCTTGAGCCAAAAAGCTGACAAAGTTTGCCTCTCAACATAGGCACATCATTAGTACTGCGAAAAAATTAGTCCACACTCAGTGAAGGGGTCTAAAATGGTAAAATCAGCACTGGGTGCAAGACAAGACATTCTTTAAAAGCACACTGCAGAAAACCCCATTCAATTTCTGCTCTCAGTAAAATGCATTTGTTTGCCTCAATGCTATGGAACGTCTGCTGACATTGACTGATCAGTTGTAAAAGATAATATTTATTCTTGAAAAATTTGCAACTGAAAATGGCATGTTTCTTTTCTTACTGTTCAACTGAAGGTCGGGATGTGAATGATGTCACCAAGAGAGAGAGTTATAGATTCCATGATTGCTGACTAGCGGATGTGTGTGTGAAAGTGAGGTCTAGCCTCGGAGATCACCAAAGAAAAAAAAAATATTATTCATGTCATTCGCAGTCACTCGAGGGGAAAGCCTGTAATAACAACACCTGTTGTTCTAATTTTTTCTCAGTCTCTCACAGCATATGAGCCTCATTTGGTGTCAAAATAGCCTTTTTGTTGTCAGAACGAGGTAGTTGACTGATTTAGGCTAGCTTCAGTTTGTCTTTTGTGTCTTTTCAAAGAAACCGAGCATGAACAAGGGGGGAACATCATGCCCTGGCCAAGGTCACTTAATCCTCACCGTGTCTGTCCAATGCGATGGACGCGGCCAATAGCCTGCAGCTCATCACCGAGGTTGAGAATGGGCTCGACTAGGAACACGTGTGTGGCTTCAATCAGGTTGAGGCCCTTGGCCCCCAACCTCATCGGTAACAGCAGCACTGTGATGGACTTTTCATGCTTGAACAGTGCCAGGTTATTCTGAACAAAGAGGGAGCAAAAGCACCATTACTGCACTATTTAATGCGACACCAAGACAGGCAGCTGAATAGGGAGTTCTCTTTCATTAGTGGTCAAAGCTTACAACACCTGTAAAAGCTGGAAGTGGGTGCCCTTCATCCCAGTGATAGGAGAAAGGGGCCAATAAACTGACCTTACTATACTCGCTGTGCATGTTATTTCTACAAGCTCCATGATGCTGGTAGTCTTGAAAACCTCATCAGAATGTCAACGTGTGCAATGACTTTAGTCTATTGCCAGAACTTGCCGTTTCTGATTTCCTGTGGTGCACTCTGAAACATGTCTTGTTAGACTTCTCTCAAAACAAATGTGTTTAAAACTAGCACGTTACAACATACAACAGTTTAGTACAAGGAGGGGCCGCTGGAAACTGCTGCGCTAACCTAATATATTTCCATTTCGCTGGAAGTGCATTCCTGAATGAAAATAGGAGGACATTACACGTGAGACCCTCCATGTCTGCATTTTCAGGTGTACAGGCCCACTCACCATCTGCCAAGGACTGCGATTAGCATAACTTTTTGTAGCAGTGGTGGCATGGTAAAACTTGTGGCAAGATGTTTATTTTGTAACGATGAAACAGTCTCAACCAAGCAACAGAAAGCAGATCAAAGCAGCAAAAACGTCGAGGTATGTTTTCCTGATAAGGGTAGAGGCTCTATTTCCACCTCCCAAGAGAATCAAAGGCCAAAAGAAGCACAGAATTTGGCTGGTACACGTACCTTGAAGGTGGATCCTACATTAAGCGAGATGCACGACACATCATTCTCTTCCAAAGCTCTCTTCAAGAGATCTAGTACTTTAGGCCACTAGAAAACAGTTAAAGAAGGAAAGTAATAGATCAAAATATTCACACGTACATATACGCACAGGCACACGCACGCACGCACACACAAACCACATATTCTGCTGATAACTAAATATAGGTGAAAGAGCCGGCCTCAATAAGGTGGAAGCATTGAAATATACAACCCAGTCCTTGCAGTTTCCAATTTTGTCCCAATGAGCTTTGAAAACTCTCAAGTGTTCCTTCACTTCCTCATTTTACAGGCTCAAGTGATGCTAAACTTGACTACTGTATACGACAGCTCATAGACTGAGCAGAGGTTTAAGAACCATAACCAAGATACCACATATGAACAAAGCACTAGAGGTGAACTGAACCTAAACTGCTTTTACTGTACCCTGGAACACAGCAAATTTGTTAACTATGAATTCTCTGAAATAGATTAAATGGTTTAAATTCCTAATTTATATGGCAATCAAACTACAGACATACATATTACTGTGCAGTTCATAGGAAACAATCTGATTTTATCTAATTACAAAGACAAAAGTGTTCAATGTATGTCGAAGTCCAGCACCCCCATTGTCTTGAATATGACTTCATGTAACTGGTTTCAAGAAGCCATATAGTATGAAGCATGTGTGCTTTGTGCCACAAATAGTCTAGTGACTAAACATTATGTGAACTGTCAACGTACACAAGCTAACATTCATATAAATGGCTTATTTTAAAGAATTACCTTCCAAAGGTATGAGCAGGACTATCTATATCTACCTTGCAGCATTTCTGAGTTACAAGTGGGACTACAGATTGATCTAAGCAAAACTATCCTTCCTCTAACTTTTTAACTCTGCATACTGTTACATATATGCCACATGCAAAAGTGGTGATGGCCCTGTGCCCTCAAAACCCTGGGGAAGCGGAATGCGTCCCCCTATCCTTAGCTATCGACCATGCGACCCAACACGCTATCATGACCATCTGCAGCCATTATTGCGTATCAAGTATGCCCACTTTCTTTCATGCATCATCCCACACACTGCTGCCTGAATACTTGAACACTCTCCCACCCCACAACCCATAATTTGTTTTTCCTCCTATTTCTGTTGTGTACATTTTACCATATTAACCAGCTTCCTTCAACACTAATTGCAATGTGGAAGGTGAGAGCAGCCGCACGTCACATATCTCATAGAATCTAAAGACAGGCTGCAAGGTATGCTGCAGATTTCAAAATGGGTCAGCTCACTAAGAATGGGGCTTTGACAACTTACGCTGGAGAACATGAGAATCTTCACGCCGGGCTCGTCTGCCCTGATCTCTAGAACGGCCTCCAAAATGCCACCAACCTTGGTGCTGTGGCTACCCTGTAGATGAACACCAATCACAGTTACTATTTCAAGCCGTCACCGTCATCTTAAAGGATCTCAACAGGGACTGAAGCAGAAGGCTTATCTATCCGAGACAATCACACACACCACGAGAAGCAGATGATATTAACACTTTAGAACTTCCTGAAAGATACAAAACTTAATTTTGGCAATTTCTGACAGCAATTCACACTAATCCCTTCCCATTCATGCACAATGTATTCCACCTGCTCAAACTACACAGATTGCATTCCAGCTTGGTACAACCCCACTGAGTCATATTTCTGAGCTGTAAAGAAAAAAAAGGTGACGCGATCCTCTTCACTAATAAGCTATACCTGGATGACGACATCCAACACTCTCAAAAATGGGAGAAGCTTCTTTGAAAGTAAAATGTTGATCGGTGAAGAGTTACGAAAAAGTCGAGAAGCCTTTTAAGTGCTTACTGCCAACGATACTGAAGGCACGTGTTCTGTGACAGCAGGATGAAACAGCCTCGTGGCACAGATGCATAATGCTTTCAATTATTCTTTCTAGGGTCAAGGGATGCAGAAGTTGAGAGCAGTTTACCATAGCAGCACAAAAAAGGAACTTTCGCTCGACAAAGTCATGCTTTGCCATCATTAGACTACACTGCACTAGAGTCGTCTTGAGGTAGCTCCCAAACACTTCACCACAAATGTACGAATTGTCCGTTTTAGACATACATATTAAAAGCTTTGCCTTGTGACATGTCTGCTCGCCCGGGAAGCAAAATACAGGAATATGTCAACAATATGGCATCGACTGGATAATGCCAAAGCAGAATATGGCAGCTGAAGACAGAGACAAGAACAGCATCATCCCCGCATTCACACCCTCTGACCTTGAACAGGACAAAATCATTACAAAATAAAACGTAGATAAGCATCTTTTCCATTAATTCCCATGCCTAATTATTCTGAATCAGCATGCAGTAAATAACAAAGGGGGAACTGCGCTCCCTATATGATACCATTTGTGGCTGAATTCTCCCGTGGTGGCCTATCCACCACAGAAGGAATTTCTCCCGTGGAGGACTATGATCAGTGAGATATTTCTCAACTCATTTTCACAGGCTTCCTCCACTTTTTCAATGCACCATACATATTGGCAGTAAACAGGAATGGCACCAATCTGATTCACACATGCCACACCACACTACATGCATAAGAACATCACTGACTGCCGCCGTGACGGCATGAAGAACATGACCACTTTGATGGTAAATGTGGACTACCATAGCTGTTTTACCGCATGTTTGCCCAGCCTTCCTTGACTCCCTGGTAATGAAATGCCACGAGTAACCATGCATTTCACACACAAACATGCACTGCATACACAAGAACACAGACTCTCACACCCCAACAGCAAAGGAAACAAGGCCTACCTTGATGGTGAACCTGGACTGCTGGGCCTTTGCAGCGACGTCTACATAATAGATGTCTCCCGCTGCACAGTCACGTCTACAGATGGCGCAAAGCACCTTGTTTTGGCGCACGTGCGACGGAGTGTTACAGACTGTTCGTATGCATTCCAGGCAGTAGCTGTGGCCGCACTGCATCACACTCCAACTTGTGCCCAGTGCATTCCGGCAGATGGGGCAAAGTTCACTGTTGCTCGCGCCATTCTTATGGCTGCCAGCCTGCGCCAGCAAGAGTAAAGCACATTCTATGCACTACACATATACATCATGTGCAACAATGTCATACTGCAGCCATCTCTTAGACTGGGAATACAGCGAAATCTTTACATTTTTATGACCCACCAATTGCCACCTACTGCTACGTTTACAGTGGAAGCTAGGCTTTACATACTAAGATAGCAACTGTGACGTCATACGAAAACTACAAATATAGTGCATGCATGCGATCAGTACAAGTAGCACAACGACCCTCTTCTTAGACACAAATGATGTTTTTGTTGTCTTGTCTAGCAAATAGGATGACATTGCTGTAATTTCATTAGATTACGCATTTGTCAGCTATGAATAATGTTTACTTACATTGGCTGGTAATTCAGCACTGTAGTTATAGCTTTTGAAAAGAATTTCAAGACAGAATAGCTTGTTTATATATTGTTCACAAAGATAAAGCTCTTCTGTGCACGAAGAGATTAACACGCGCTTTGTTCCCCTTGACAATGCTAGCCCCTTAGCTTAAATAGGCAACCTTCAAGAATAACTGTTCATATACAAAATAATTGGGCGGACTACTTTGTTGCCGTCTGATGGAGTATGCTTAAACCCTAATGAGTAAATTTAAGACTGCAAAGGCACAGGCCTTGTCTAGGAGTTCCATCGGTAGAGCTGCGGAAAAACAAGTTTGCTAGTGTGACTTGCTGCATTGCAAATTTTTCACATTTGACATAATGGCAATGCTACAGTAGCTCTACAGTCCATCGATCAGGACACCTATTGAACACTCCTGTCTCTCTCAATACCTACACTGTGTATTTCAATTTCTCCAAACCGCGTCCAGTGCCCTTTTGTACATGCTCTATTCTCCTTCAGCATGCACACTGTTCTGCCCGCACGTGTCCTCGACAGACAAGAGTCACCGTTTTCATTAATGTCTATATACTGTCGAGGAGAAAAGTCCCTAGAATGTGCTATCAACAATCAAAGCATGCAGCTTTCTTATCGGCCAATAGTTTCAGATCATACTTATGAATGTGAAAGCTCGACTTGAGTTCGCTCATATGTGCTTCAAAAATAAGGCAAATATTAGTTCACATCACATTTCTATCCAAAACTGCCAGACATACGATATAGTACCTGAAGCCATGCACTGTCTCAAAATTCTCAATCATACAAAACAGTGTGACCACCTCCGTACCACCAATACTGCCTGTGCGATTGCCATGGCACTGAGTATGATACGTATCCCATTGCTGGAACTCTATGACTGTCGTATACTATTTATTCTTAACTTCACATACCCAGCATTTGCTTGAGATTTCTTCTAAATTAGCCCCTTTTACAGTTTCAACAGAAATAGAGGCTCGGCGGTGGTGTGGTTACGATTTCCGAATTTTTCATCTGCCGCTGACAGCAAGTTTTCTGTACAGCAGGACCCTTAACGATGTCGCATTAATATACAGGTGTTGCAGCTTACCACCAGCTAAAGTGGATATTGCGTACAGATGTTGTTTGCGCTCTAGCACATGCACTAATCGCAGCGGTGTGGGTATGGTACCGTGGTGCTGCAGTATGGGCTTATGCTTTGTGTCAATAGCAGTGTGAAGCTGCAGATGATGCAAAGCAGTAGACTATACTATGCGAAGCGTTATGCTCTGTTCCAGTGGCACTTCAAACTGTGGTTATCTATTCTCTTTTTGTGCGTGTGTGCTGACAGAGGGCATTATGTTGTGTTAACATTAGGTTCACGTACTGTGCACTGAGAGCTGCTTTTCAAATTCAGTGCACTACACTGCCGAAGGAGTGTTTGTACGTACAGGCAGGCTCTCTCATCCATTTATATTTAAGGTTCACATACTGTGCACTGAGAGCTGCTTTTCAAATTCAGTGCACTACACTGCCGAAGGAGTGTTTGTACGTACAGGCAGGCTCTCTCATCCATTTATATTTAAGGTTCACGTACTGTGCACTGAGAGCTGCTTTTCAAATTCAGTGCACTACACTGCCGAAGGAGTGTTTGTACGTACAGGCAGGCTCTCTCATCCATTTATATTTAAGAAATGGTATAGTTTACCATGTGCTCAACAGTCACACGGATAAACCCTCAACCCCCCAAAAAAATCTTTGCAATATGAGCATTTCGATAACAAGTTCCGAAGATAAAAAGACTGTGTCCCTGTAGTAGTTCTACCCATTCATGCATCACTTGAACAAGCAAAACAGCCTAAAAATTATAGAGCACTGCAGAATCTGCATTGGAGTAACGTGAAAGCACGGATGCTGCTGATGGTTGCTTCTGGTTGCTTCTAGTTGCTTAATTCTTGTTTACCCATTTTAGTCATTGGTACTTTCAAATTGCACGCCAATCCCTTCTTATGCTCTTCTTCGGCTCTACTTCCGGTTGCGTGACGTCACATCCTCTACGTCACATTAATTCACTTCTTGTTTATTCATTTTAGTCTTTGGTACTTTCAAACTGCGCGCCAATCCCTTCCTATGGCCTTTTTTGGCTCTACTTCCGGTTGCATGATGTTACATTAATTCACTTCTTGTTTACCCATTTTAGTCTTCGGTACTTTCAAATTGCGCGCCAATCCCTTCCTATGCCCCTTTTTGGCTCGACTTCAGGTTGCGTGACGTCACATCCTTGACGTCACCATAATTGACAGATTTAAAACTATTTTAGTATTTGATACATTCAAATGTGGTGCCAAGCCATTGGCTAATGAGACCATTTTTGCCTTTACTTTTTAATTTTTTGCTTCTAATTAATTACCTAATTAACTTATTCCCCTAATTACGTTTCGCACACAACATTACGTCACCCTCTATCGATTGACACTGCTCATTAACTTCTATGACTTCTCAATTACTCACAACTACTGCAGACATGATTTTACATGTTCTGCCTCTAATTAATTACCTAATTACCTTATTGGCCTAATTAGTATTTCAGACAAAACATTACATCACCCTCTATCAATTGAAACCACTCATTAACCTCTACCACTTCTCAATTACTCGCAACAACTGCGGAGGCGGTCTGCGGACGCGACCTGCGGACAGAAATCTGTGAACATAGCGAAGTAACACTTTCGCAATAAAAAAGACTGATGTCGAGAGCAGTCACAACTTTTCTGTGCCTTATCACACTTTCCTGCTTACACAAAAGTGGTAGTTTATGGGTGGTGTGGCTAATACTTTCTTGCATTTAATTATAGCGTATGCTTGATAAAAAAAGGCCTTAGTATCCTGTCTTAGAAAAGAAAATTCTCTTCAAAACAGTGTTAGTCTCAATCGTCATTTTTATTCAAGAGGATATAAAAAAAATTCCTCCCCAAAACTTGTAACCATGAAGGAAAAAAAATGATTAATATCTGATATCAGTGTATTTTCACACAGCTAAAACATAAAAGGGAGTTAGAATATATGTTTTGCCCTGGAGGGATTTGTGCGTTACACCAGTGAAAATCAATATTTTATATACAGGACTTCTTGAGTTATGTGAAAAAAATGCAATTCCTATGTACTATTCAATATTATGCCAGAAGAGAAAGTATAATGCCAAGGCTAACACCTGGTGTTGCCGTAGCGAGAAACACGACTCTCTTTGCAGTCACCAGCAAGTGGTCCCTCCCAAAAGATGTTTACACCCGCAGGTAGGAATTGTGAACTTTTGGACTTGAAGGATATCTTAGGATAGTGAAACGATCCTGAGAAACAAACTTGTTGGCGGATGCCAGCTGGTGGGCTAAAATTGACAAATCCAAGTTGTCCCCAGTGTCCCCTCTGCTGTCATCGTCCAAAAAACATAGATGCATCAAACATGCTGCTAGTCAAAGCAGTGGCGTGCGACATCGTCATTATGATGTAAACAATGAGCGCTCATCACCTGACCTCACTCTGAAGGCTTGTTTTAAATCTTACCATGCAGCATAAAAACAAAACTGAGAACAGAAACAGAGAGAATATATTCTTGTTACCCAGTGGGTGGTTCTAGCTGTCCAGGGGAGGCTTGGAAACCGGGAAAGTGAGGCTTTGAAGCCATCGATAGCAGGCTATCGATGGGAATAGGCATGGACAGGAAAGTATTAAACACGCACATACACATGCTGTGGCATTGACTTATCCGACAACACCTGCAGTACAACCACTGCTGCTTTGCGGTGGCTTGACGGGCAATGGCGCCATCTGTCTGAGATCGAAAGAAGCGTACAGGGTGGCGAACAACCTGTGGTCACGCTGTCGGGCAGAGTGCCAACACCTAAATACATATATTCTTACAAGAAGAGCACCATGGCATGGTAAAACCAAAGCATGATTTTGATTTGCATTACCTTTTCAAGATTTTGCAGGTAATAAAACTGGCCCAACTTTTTCCTGAGGTCATTTTTGTACAGGTCCTTTTCATAGCAATACTTTGCCCACTGTTCTGGCACCTGAGCAAAGTAAAAAAAGAAAGAAAAGAAAATCAAGAGAAATTTGCCAGTGTTGCGATTAATTAGCAAGCATGAACCTGCCTGCAATGCAGTTCAACAATAGACAGATATAAACAAACATGGTATAGCAAGAGCTAGCAAAAAATGGCAGAAAAGAGCCTCGCCCAAAATGGCATCAAAACGTATTGACTAGGCTGCTAAAATAAACGCTCTGTTATTGGAATAACAAATAAAACTACCTGGAAATGTTTAAGGATACCATCCCTTAAACATAATTCTACACTGAGTAAGTAAAATCTCGTTACAAGAGACATGGTTACAAGAGACACTCGGTTATAAGAGACACTTGAAAATGGTTAGGTTGGTTTCCCTATGCTTGCCATGTTAACAGCATTGCATACAAGAGACATGGTTACAAGAAAAACACTGTTACTAAAGGCAACTTTTGCAGGTCCCTAAAGTAACTTCTTCACCATTTATAAGAGACACAATTAACCAAGGTATGCTCATGCAATGCAGCTGACTCGTACCAACTTGTATGTGCGGCAGTTTAGGTTTCTTTATCTAAGTTCTGTTCCATATATCAGTGTCCTTTTTTGTAGCAATACGTCAAGAGCCGGGAAGGAGTGCCTTCTCTTAAATGGAAAATCAAAATGTTCCTGTAGTTTCATCACACAGGAATGTGACGACAGTGGCTGAAACAGTGGGGACAGTTTGACCTCCCAGTCAGGAGGAGGCACTCCTTCTTGGTTCCTGATATATTGCTACAAAACAGGACACTGATATGGAACAAAATTTAGCTGAGGGAATCTAAACTGCCGCACATACGAGTTGGTAAGAAGTTTTGGTTACAAGAGACCTTGGTTACAAAAGGCATCTTTTGCAGGCCCCTTAAGTGTCTCTTGTAACTAGGTTTAACTGTACTATGGATGACATGGCAATGTGAATAAGTTTGCAGAATTTATTAACTCTATTCTTGAAAGAGCACAGAAACCAAACTTTGGGTGCATTTGTCTTGTTACTGATACATGGATCACCTCATGGTTTCTGCGCAGAGACACTAATTAATATGTAATTAAATTTCTTTCTCATCTATAATGCTTTATGTTTCAACAGCTACGTGATGGCTATGACATCAAAGTGAAGTCTAGGTCACGTAAGTAATGAAAGTTTACAATACTACAATCACTCCTGCATCATTTTAATTCTCTACATCATTACATTCAGCCTGTCTCAAGAACAAGAATCAAGAGTGAAGAAGCAGTTTTTCCATCCCTCACATGACCTAGATTAACTTTGACATTATAGCCATTGATTTTGATATCATACATAATATCTCAACAGTAAAAAAAAAAAAAAAAGAAAAAAAAAAAAAAGTTAAAATTAAAAAAAAAAAAAACAGCAAACGTTTTGTCTTCTGTATTTCAGAATTCACATGGCATTTGCAAATAAAATTAAGCTAGAACTGCACAGAGGTGTATACCCTACTGAAAAATCCAGTATATATTTTATAGTGTTTTGTGTACCAGTTTTTGTACAGGAAGAACTTGCATGAAATAAGGCGGAGCTGTCAAATCGCTGCTGAATACTGTAAACTTTAGTTGATTCGGCCCTCAAAGAACCAGAAAAAATGTCCAAATTAACCGAAACCACGAATTATCGAATGGGCCTAAAAAGGCTGGCGAAAACTGTTTGAATCACACTAATTTTATCTGATAAACACCTGCACAAAAACTGTCTGCATTTGAAATGAAACCAAACTGAGAATGAATTTTTTTCTCCTGATTTCGTCAAAAACTCTGCTTTGCGCACACTGTTGGGAAGGCCACCTGCACAAAACGACCCTGTCAAGTTTTGAGAATACTTCACTGCACAGTCCACATAGTCAAACATTGTGGTGAAGCAAGCAATGCAGTGTTAAACTGATGGCAATTTGCACTGGTCGATTGGAGCTGGGCGCCCGAACCGGAATAGAGCGACCTAAACCGCTACAGAGCGAATCACCCTAGGTCGACCAGCGGAACGTGCAGAGCGCGCGGAGGAAGTAAATGCTGAGCCAGTTCCGCAAGTTGAAGTCACATCCCAGCGGCGAAATTGTTGCAGATGATAAACTTTCTTTCGCATAATTTTAACGCTGTAGGTGTTTTTTTGCGGAAGCAACACTACGCATGCAAGACCGTTTCTTCGCGGTAGCCACGTCGCACCACTGCGCGGTAGTTACCAAGGCCTCGTGCCGCCGCCGTGTCTAGCAGCTGCTCCTCTGTCACCTATCAGCGCCATAACGCACGTTCGCTCCTCTCTTGCAGCTGCGCTCGCTCCGTGTGGAGAGGGTGTGCTGCCGTGGGGTATATACCAGTGCGCTTAGGCTCGGTTGATCAAAAGGCCAGGAGACAGGCTGAGAAGCGGAAGGAGCAACGCGCACATGAAACCGACAAAGAACATGCCGCCAAATTGCAGAAACGCTGCGAGAGGTACGCAGCTAAGCGCTCCGCTTCTACTTCTGAGTGTGACAACTCTGAGGCTAGCTGTTCGAGTTCCCAGTGAGTCCTCTTCTGCAGAGCCTAGGCTTACCAAACAGGAGTGTTGGAATGCAACTAGGCAGAAACGTCTTGCCGAGGAAACTCAAGAAGTCACACTATCTTACCGACCACAAGAGCGTACTCATTGGGATTAATAAACAAGCTACATAAGCTATACTTTGTCTGTCAACGTCGATAAATTAAACCACAACCAAGCTACCGCAAAGCGGATTATAAGCGTAGCCAAGCAACCGTTGCTTCCGCAACACAACCAGGTTTAACCAGAGCTAAACCACAGCCAATTTTTTCAATAGACGCACATCAACATTTTAGCGCAAAAAAAAAAAAAAAACGGTGATGCCCAGTGCCCTCTGCCGATATCGCTAAAACAGCCAAAAAATTCCAGAAGTGACGACCTCATTGCTAGAACTTCCGGCGAGATTCAACTCTGGTCGGCAAATCGAGCTAGAGTGCCCTGATTTGTTCCAGCCAACCAGCCGACCAGCGGAATATGCGCAACCTATCCCGGTCGACCAGTGGACTTCGAAATCGTCATCCCGGGGCAAGAAAGCGTGCTCTGGAGCAACCAGTGAAAATCACCACGAAATAAATTTGAAAATTTTCGATGTACTCGGTAATTTTCAAATATTTGAATTCGAGAATTCTGAATATCAGTGCTTAGAATATGAATACAAACCGAATAACAAACATATTCGATTCACATTCGAAATTTCGAACATTCGCACGCCCTTACTAAAACATACTATACATAGCGCCATTACTGGTGCACAGCATTTTGGCATGCTGCCAAGGTCTATGCTGCAGACTGCACCGACAACACTGTTAAAAAGAGCCAAGGCTGTGATATGAGTTTAGTGAACAAAGTACTGCTTCTGATAGGCACCCATCCACAGAAGTGCACAGAAAAGGAGGGACAGGCCTGTGCGAGTGCTCGTGGAACCCACAAAGGCAGCTTACAGAATCCGTGAGTATTATAGCACTGTTGAGATACCCTAGGTATAGCACTCAAGAACATATCCCACCCACTTAGACACCAGCAAGAAAGAATAAGTAGGCCATCTTTTTTAAAAAAGAGACTTTGAGGCACAGTCGAGGCAAGTCTTCTCAAGTGAGTTTTTACACAAAAGACATGTGGTACCTCCCAAGGCCTGAGGACATTGACAGGCAGAGGTTTTGTGTCTTTCTCCTTGCCGGGCTCAGGTGCTTGGACTTCCAAACGCACAGTCGCCATCTCAAGTTCATCCAGGGCTCCCACAAAGTCTCTGATGTTCATGTAGACTGCTCGCATAGCCTGGACACAACGAAGTTTCAAAAGTTTCAAGGTTGCTTTCAAAAGAACACAAGAGAAACAGAAATGTTACTCGAGTACAGAAAACTGCTGCTAATTTCCCACAGGTGAAAGCAAGCTCAGCATTTAGCAATGTGACATATATGGAACGATGTGCTGTACAAATAACAACCTCCACGTACAAATATGTGGAGACCATCTTAACAACAAGACAGGCTTTAAAGAGATACTTACATCTAAACGAACAAATCACAATTGCTCTGAAAACAGTAACTGCCTGGAGGAATCCTTAATTTGACAAAACAGCTCACGGCAAATTTGGCCCCTATTGCGTCCCTTATAATATGCACTCTCGTTTCATGCTTGTTACATTCGATACCATGAGCCAGAAGACTCAAGCACATAATGCCTCTTATTCAGCTCAGGCAACTCTTGCATTTTCACATAGAAGGGCTATGTAATGTCTTCTAGACGACAAAAACAAACTAAAAGAAAACTTAAGGGCACACTTAGGGTATCGTAAAGTACCTTAAGTATGGAACATGATAGTGTTAGAATCTGCAGTTCTGCTACTTTACTATTTGTGAAAATTCCTGCCATTCTTCGTATCTTTTTTTTATAACCTTTTCCAATTAATTTAATTTTCTTTTCAGCAAAAGTGCTTTTCTTCAGAGGACTCCTCTGTAACATAGTTTGGCCCATGCTGCGGCCCTGCGGATGACATCATAACCCTGCAGAACCCTGCCATGTCACCTGCCAAATGAAACCTGCAAATCTGGCTATGCAGTTCCGCGATTAGTCAAGAGGTTGATGATGTCACAAAGTCATATGTGACCTGTCCAAGCACTGGTGTGGGAACATCACGTGACCGCTCTCGACCAATCGAAGAAATCTCAGACGCAAGACATCGCCGCTTTTTTTTTTTTTTCAGAGTTCATAATGTGGACTGTCACCTGCTAGAGCATGTGCCATCTTGGCTAAGAAAGCCTCTAATTGGTCATGAGATTGATGACAACGATAGGTCACTTCGTCTGGCTCAGTGCTGATTGGTCAACAGAGTGTGAGACATCGCAAGACCACATGACCTCTCTAACTAATCAGAAAATTTTGTGACACAAAACAGAGCCAGCTTTTTCTGGGAATGTGGACTCCAATACTACCACAATAAAAGCTCTTTGACTGAATGTACAAATAGTAGTACCCCCTAAAATTACCGACCTAACACAATAGTGGCAGTTTCAATAGAAAGGAGAAGCAAATTTTCTGAAATGTTGTTGCTCATAAAGCAATCTAATGACCCTTCTGCAATGGCCACGTGCAACAGAGTTCAACTAATTGACAGATCAACTTTCCAACTGCTGCCAAACTGAATAGTATTCGAATGTAGCAGGTATTTTTCAAGCTACTCTGCTCAACCTCTTGACTATGCAACAAGTGGCCCACTAATGAACAAAAACAGTACCTCTGCATTTTTTTACTGTGCTTCACAAACACTCAGTTCATATTATAATTCACTGTGGTGCAATTCCTGCCCCAAGTCTGAGCTTTGTGCATGCCACTAATGAACGCAGAGCCAAGACAATCAATTAGAGGCATGTTTGGCTTCAGTGCTTGGCCAAAGTTTTCAGTGCTCTATGACGCATAAAAAAAGGAAAAAGTTTCACATCTGGATTTTGACCAGCTAGGCGAGCAACCATTTGTTGTGGTTTGAGAAAATACAGCCAGAAAGACTTTACACAGTGCACCGTTGCATGCTGCAACAGTTGCCTTCTTGACAGCTGGCTCCATGCAGCTAGAACTGCTAATCTCCGTTACACTGAACTGCTACCGAGAGCTCAACGACCGATGGCACTGCTAGTTAAAGCTGCTCACTGATGCTCAAGTGAACTGCCATTGAAAATTGAGTTGTATCAATTACATAGACTTTTGCTACGCTCTGCAGTGAGCATCAACAAAGTATCGCACTTTCTGTCGTCACCTGAAGAGGCTACTTACCCGAAATTCCTTTTTCCAGGCAGCAAAGAGTTGGACGTGCACCTGGCCATCCCCACACACGGTTTTATCATCTAACACAAGAAGGAGAGGTAAGATATTTCAATCATAAAGCACAGGGGCCAGATATGTAACAGCTCTTGAATCTGAGCTCACGCAACAGGAGTTACAGCTTAGTTGGCAAAATGGGAAGGATGTGCGCTAGCTTATTACGTTTCGCTTCAGTTTCGGTTCATCTTTGCCTGAAGTCAAGCTTCAGACAAAGACAGGTAAAATCAGTTATTGAGGACCTTAGTGGCAATGCACTACATATTTTGCAACTCTTCAACGCATTCTTAAGAGGGCAATGTGATAGCGGTGCATTCTGGATTAACTGCACAAAGACGGAAGTTGAAGACGACGACATGCAATGTACAGCGCAAGAGAGTGGCAGTCAAACATGCTGGGCATTCGGCTGCAGCGGTGGCATGGTGATCTCATTCAGTGGTAGACCTTTGCACAAACACACAAACAATGGCTAATTGTCAGACTGAGGGCCCTTGAGCTAACATTCTAAAACCTCTGCAAATCACATAAAGATACAAGAACTCGAAAAAACCTTTTACGATGTGCTAAATGTGTAAAAAAAAAAAATTCACAGGTCAATTACTATGCTTGGTAATGTGAAATTGCTGTGTAGCAGTTGATGTATTGAATTTGAAGCCCAGGTGATCGTACATGAAATGCGCAATGCTGAAGAGCTGTGGTGTTTGGCCTCGGCTTGGGACAAGTGCAGAATCTGCAACTTGCCCCTGATGCTATACTCGGCTGACACTCATCACGACAGCTGCAGCAGGCCCATAAAGAGAGCGAAACATCACTCACCAACCACTACTGTACTCTTGTCTTCGCTTTTCTCCTCACTATTTTCCCACTAGCTCCTCCTTCCCTTTTCTCCTTGTGCTCTCTCCACTACTACCATACTTTCAACCTCCGCTGTGCTCTCTTCATTATCACCATGTTTTCATCCTCCACTGTGCTCCTCATTAACTCTTCCGATTACACTAAGGTACGCTATTCAGCCCTGCAATGGGGGCCTCAGAGCTGCACTCCAAAAGCAACACTGCATATGTAGCATAGCTTAAAAGCCAGACTATCTGCCTCACTGTCCAGTCGTGTACGCCAACGCTGTGGAATCGAGTGAAGGAACAAAAAGCATGTCTCGCGATAGATCAAAGCATGTCTCATGATAGATCATGCTCACAAAATAGCTATGTAAGGCTAGTCCTTTCCACAATGAATTACGATCTATTAAAGAAAAAATCTTCAAATTTTTGGACTTTGGTGAGGAATGGCCAGGACAGCACAGAAAAGACTTCCAGCCTTCCGGATGATTAACTGTGCAGCTCCTCCTGGCTTTTCATGTACCAACAACACTGCTGAACATTGCTTTCAGGATCTCAATTACGCATATTCTGATTCATTCCTGTCAAAAGTATTATAATCCAGGCACATTACATACCAGAATTATCCAAAACCAAAAGCAAACAATTTAAATGCACATACAAGAATGTTTCGTAACAAGTTATTCTGCACTACGTAAACGACACGGACACAGGAAGAAATACACAAGATGGGCACAGGCTCCAACTAATTTCATTGAAACAGACACATCCCAAATTTATACATAATCAATGAGTAACCGAGAGCGCATGCGTGTAGAAAATTTCTTGTTAGATTAAGAAGAGCAGACTACATTCAACCGTCTATTCAATAATCTGTATTCGCTGTCTTGCAGGGAGAGTGAGATATGGTGCTGATACACATGTCGCCCCTTTCCTTGATAAAAAACGCTTCTGACAATTTGCGTACTAATCCGTCCTTACTATGCGCAGAACTTCGATGTCCTCAAGTCATGGCTAACAGTGCTGACAGTTGTGATCTTTGCAAGAGCAGCAATGGGCGGGTAGATTCTCGTATATGTCAGACACATTACCAAGTGAACGTTCATGCTCCCTGGTACGTTTGTTCACACAGCGGCCAGATATACTTTGCCAAATTTTAGGGGTGATTTCATAATCCACACCCGTGACACACTGCATATACGGCTTGCTGTGCTTCATCTCGCAGCCTGACCTCTCAGGGCCGCCACTGCTGACCTTGGGGCCCATCTTAGCGAATTTACTTGGCGCCGAGAAGACCAGCGGCACACCATACTTCTTGCCAACCCTTTTCAAGGTTGTAGGACACCCTATGTAAGTAAGGTGTCGCATAGTCATATGATGCAGGTGGGCTTTTAGGGTGAGGTTGCTAGACTGCGCAAAGCAGGGTTCCCTCATCACGTTGACAGCAGTGGCCGAGGCACTCTTGCAGAAGATGAAAGGGAGGCCAAAGAAAGCACTGAGACAACAACGTAGCAGTGCCAGGCCAGTGGTGATACCCTACAGAGTATCACCACAACCTGAAAAAGGTTGGCAACAAGTATGGCGCACCACTGGTCTTCTCGGTGCCAAATAAATTGGCTAAGATGTGCCCCAAGGTCAGCAATGGCAGCCCTGAGAGGTCAGGCTGCGAGATGAAGCACACCAAGCCGTAACTACAGTGTGCCACGGGTGTGGTTTACGAAATTCCCCCTAAAATGTGGCAAAGTATATCTGGCCGCTGTGTGAGCAAACATACCATGATCTTACATGAATGCTCACTTGGTAGTGTGTCGGACATCTGCGAGAATCTACCCGCCAATTGCCACTCTTTCAAAGATGACACAGCCAGCACTGTGAGCCATGACCTGAGGACATCAAAATTCTGCGCAGAAGTTAGAACGGATTAGCGCACGAATTGTCGGAAGCATTTTTTATCAAGGAAAGGGGCGACACGTGCATCAGCCCCACATCTCACTCTCTCTGCGAGACAGCGAATACAGATTATTAAATAGACGGTTGAATGTAGTCTGCTCTTCTTATTCTAGCGAGGAATTTCCTAGACGCATGCACTCTCGGTCACTCATTGATTATATATAAGTGTCTGCTTCAATAAAATTAGTCAAAGTCTGCGCCCATCCTGTGTCCGTGTCATTTAAATAGCACAGAATAACTTGTTACATAACCATGCTTCACCAACTAGCCTAGCAACGTGTTTTGTTAATAAACATCAAGATTTAAAGGGCTAGTGAAGAGATAAATAACAATGCAGTGCTCATGCGAACCAAGAGACATGCCTGAGATGAATGAATTCTTGCTGAGGCTCTTGATGATTTTCTCTAATTCACTGTCACCCCAGTTCCCACGACGGAGCGAGCCTAAAAGCGCTTCTTCCATGTCTTGTGCTTCCTCATGCGCAGCACCCTCAGTGAAGCAAAACAGATGGTTTTCATACATGTTGAAGAGCTCGTGCACTACGCAGTACTTGCATCTGCACAAAACAACAAAGAGTTTCAACATGCAACTCTTGATTTGAACCTCATCTCGAGAGTGTCCACGGCTATTCACTTATTTTTCATTTACATAAACTCTAATTAGCAATGAAGAGTTTTGCACTGCATTTGAATGTCGCCCTGCAACCAGGTCATCAATGTATTTCTTCGCTCACTTATTTTCTTTCCAGGACTGAATGCAATACAGAATTGAGTGGAATTTAAAAACTGAAAAAGAAAAGGGTTATGCAAACTAATAAAAAGGTTTAAAAAGTGTTCTCTGAATGGCATCCTCAAAATATGCACCATCCAAGATGGTGGCAGGAAGGCAATTCCGTGGGGAAAAAAATATATTTACAGTCATGAGCAAAAGTGGAGAGACCATGCAATTTGAGAAAACTACCCGCCAGCTTTTTCTGACAGTGAAACAGTTATTTCTGAGAAGTGCATTAGGTACCATGCATAATATACTTGCCTTCTTGGCCAAGCAATTTTCTCTGGCACATCTTTTTATACATCAAAAAAGCAATCTAAGCAGTTAGCGTGGTCTCTCCTCTTTTGCTCACGACTGTACATATATATAATCCGTAGAAGTTAGGCAGAAAGTATTTCTTTATTTATATATAGACAACCCTGATGCCTGACAGTATAGAAGTACCGATAGTTAAGAACTGCAGTAAAATCAATGCAACAACAGCACGAGAAAGATAAAATCAATGTGCCTTATTTTTTTTTAATTAAAAAAGTCATCAGACTGCAGTTGAAATTATGCATAAAGGAAAAATTAAATGCACCGATTAAAAGCACATCCTTTTACTCACTTGTTCCTTCTTTTCTTGCTAGGCCTGAGATGGCACTCAACGGCTGACATGACTTCCTCAGTAGACGGGTTGGCAAAAAGGCAGTCCACGGCGCCCTGCAGGTCTTTTCTAGCCACCTCCAACCGCGAGAGCCGTGTGGAAATCACATACATCAATCCACGAACATCGCTGAACCTTAAAACAGTGTGGCATTCGGGGCAACAAGCATAAAGCAAGGCGGTCATGTTTGACATCACATTATATGTTCATGAATGAAGTAATATGCAACAAGTTAATGCGGCAACCAGACATCTGCATATTCTGTACCTGCAAAAGAATGTTTTCTTTAAACAGCAAAGAAAGATGAAAAGTGTAGGGCATCTGCAGTAATCATAAAAGGAACCAACCAATTAAAAAAAAGAAGAAAGAAGCTAATAATTAACATTATGACAGATTCCCTTTCAAAAACAATTTAGATTAGCAGTAACAAAGAACATTTAAAAAGAAGAAAGAGCAATCAGGTTTTTCAGGCACAGTTGCTTGCCATATATAAAAAAAAGGATGGAATTGTAAAGGCCAAAAGCAGCCTAAAGCATTACTTATTTGAAGGCAGACCGCCAGGGAAATTTTTTCAAGAGTACCTACGTGTCACTAAGGCTCGAGCTCTCTACAGTCGACATTCTTGCTTGAAGGTCATCCTTCACTCTTGCAACAAGCCACTCGTCCCTACTCTTTTCCAAGCTTGCATCCAGGAGAACGTGCCACCATGGTCGAGCAGCTGGAAGCGACAACTTTTTTATTGTTTCTTTGACACCTTGCAATGCCTCGGAGAGCTGCTCTTGAGCGGTACGAATCGGAGTCAGGTATCCTTCAAGGTAAGACTCTCGCAGCTTAGCGGCTTCCTCAAGCAGCCTGTCGTCATTTGGAGCTTGTGGAATGTAACAAACTTTTTGCTTACCCACAGCTGGCCTCGTCCCCTCGGCTGGCTTTCTTGCTCCTTCAACTGCAGTTTGCAAAGTGCCATCCTGGGGAATGGCATCCGCTGCTGAACCACGAGTACCAACATCGACAACACTATTTGGTGACATATTTACAGGATCACAATGCACCTTAGTGCTACCCGAAACCATACTTCTGTAATAAAAGCCTCCAGAGTTCTCATCACAGTTTGATGTTGGATTTGAAGCGTCGCTGCGGCCGCTGCCAACCATTGCGTGAGGCACTTCACTTTCCAGTATAACACTCCCCTTGCTCCCTTCATCGTGTGCTGTGCAACCGCTGCCCGCCGTGGACGATGCCTCGCTTGCTTCTCGTGAGGTCTGGTGTACCTCTAGCAGTAGTGCCAGGTTGTGCAGAGCATGCAATTGCTGCAGGCGATCCGTCTTGATATCTTTGCTGTGGTCCTTGGCCGACCATAGCACTTGTCTGTACGTGTCGGCAGCCTCCTTCAATTCCTCGCGGATAATGTGAATGCTTGCCATCCCTGAAAAAAGCAGTGGGTGCAGCCTCGCCATGTAGCAAAACAGAAAAATCGTGCAAAAAAAAAAAAAGTTTAACGCATTTAAACGAAATATCTACGCAAAAATCAAACATTGCATATCTCTGGGAAATGATTACCTGATGAAGGAAAAGAAAACTGAACAGCTGGGAGCATAAGGTCGCGAGTCTGTTCCCTGCTCAATCGAGTCCAACCAAAATCGCCAAAAAGAATACATTTCCGAACAGTAAATCAATAACTGAAGTTTCCCTGGCAAACCGAATGATGGACAAGGGCACCGAGTAGTTCTGGGTAGTCCAGGGGAGAAAATCAAAGACAGCAGCACAGTGCCCCCAGATCATAAAGCTACGACGGACCACCTGGTCGAATGCTACGCCACTATGAAAGGTGAAAGGCACGGTATCACCGTATGCACAAGAGTGTCGTCTGCATTTTCTGCCTGAAGACTACTCGCTGAATACGTCCTTGACCCAGCCTGGAAGCTCAGCAAACAACCCCAAGATACAGCTGGTACCAAGATGTCCAAACTACCAGCAACAAGTAAGCAGCCCTCATTGGAGGGTGATGACAGAAGTTCTACGAGTATTCTACCTCTCCTGGGAATGTAATAATGCCATCGAATAAAATAACGGACATCAGAACACCAACACTTCGATGATGTGAATTATCGGCTAGGCTCCCTCAGTTATGAATAACATAACATTTTTTTTACAATGCATGCTATGATACAAATGTGCCTGACCAAAATAAGGCCCTTCTTTGCGGCTCCTAAAGTGTTGAATGAGAAGTGCAGGTAGCAAGTTTAAAACATTTCTGTCCACAATTGCCGAGCCGACTGCATTATCAGAAAAATCAGGTGGTAGTGTCGATAACCTTAGCTTGCATCTCGATTTCAAATATATATAATTTATGACTACTCCCACTGATTGAGAAAGCATCTCGTATCAATCACCTGCTGCTGCCTGCAGGTTTTGATTATATGCTTTTATGCACTCTGTGGTCATGCTTCGGAGAAAGCAAAGCAAAGTACCTGACACCCCTTTCTTTATTTCTTTATTCAATGATTACCCCGCTTAGCCCGAGGGCGCTACAGCAGGAGGGTTACAGAGTGGAAAAAAACACATCTTCATTTATGGAGCACACTTGATGACTTGAAACCCCTTTCAGTATGTTCCTTTCGAGAGCATACCAAGACGCTAGGCTGCATAACCAGTACTATAAGAAATATCACTACAGAATTTATAAGTTCCATAAGTAGCATTCTCTACCCATCAGTTGAGACTGTGGCTCGTCAATCGTGCCACACACACACATAGGAGTGCTTTCTGCTGACACCGTGAACTTGACGATACTCAGATGTTTTTGGTATCCAGCAAGTCCAGACATCTCGGCCTTCAAAAGCGTTTCGTGCTCTCTGGGGCTGAGACTGGGTAAGTGCAGGCCGGAGAACAATACAATAGAAAATGTAAGAAGTGCCAAGAAGCAGCAGACCTGAGACACTGTAAATTTGATAAGGTTCCCCCTCAGTGTGTTTTGAAGTGCAGCTAGCATCCCTGTCATTTATTTATTTTGACTACATAAAACCAAGTAAAAGGACCACAAAAAGTTCATTCTGGCAGATGCCACAACAGAATTACCATTCATTGCTGACACCATACGTCGATGAGCTTCCTCACATTCCACTTTCGTCTTCTTGATCAGCAATGTCAGCAGTTCCTCCATGGAAAGGGAACTGTGCACAATAAAAAAAATTGGCGAGGCACATGAACTACCAGTCCCGAAATAGGACTATGGCAAAGCACAGTCTGTATTGGCTTCCAACAGTCATTATTTTAAGCCCAAAAGTGTAATATAAATTTGAACAATTGATTACAGAGCAGCCATGTCAGGCCCCTTTTTTATTTCTCTTATGGTAAAGAAAAAGGAAGACAGACAAAGTGCACTCCTCTGGCTAAAATGATGCCAGCACCAATGCAAAAAACTTTCCGCACTTTTTGTTCATGCTTCCCCCGAGTTTTCCTGAGGTGAAGCTACATGCTCCTTTCATGAGCAACGTGCTGATAATAAGGAACTGGTGGTGTGCTATAAAGTGTAGTCCACATTTTTTTGCCGAGTTCTCAATGATCGATTCTTGCACGTGCACATTGAATTTTGTCCTAGCAAAACGAAACAGTCATTAAAGGGCAGCTGAAACAATGAGTTCGATGTAGCATTTTATAGTTTTTTGCCCGCTGAGCAAGAGTAACGTGCTTAAAAACGGCAGAAATGAACACAAACAGCAGTTTTTACAACAAGCACCAGCGGATTCGCCCTCCGAACAAATGCCGCTGCTGTCCATAATTGACCGCGCCAACCTTGACGTCATTCTCGGAATGCCAGGCTAGCGCTGGCGATGTTGTTGCGTGCTCGTTACTTCAGGGGATTTGGGAGCTCAATTTAAAATGTTGTTAATTATTTGAACAAAGCAAAACAACTTGGATACTTACCGTACATGTTCGAGCACCCAGCAGTTTCAAAAAAACAGTGCCACGAAAGACGCTGTCAAGTACGTCGACAGCGAAAGCGAAGTCAACACATTTGCATGAGTCGGAAATCGGCACCCGAGTGCGAAAAGCGCACCAGCTGGCCTGCTTTAACAGCTACCCTTTACATACTAAATCATGTTTCAGTAGTAACCAACAGAATAAGCATTGTATAGCAAGCAATCCTAGTCCACAGCACATTTATACAGCTTCCGAGTATCTCAACAACGCCGTATTGTTGCAAGACTTTGTACTAGAAAACGTTTCACAATTTTCCTTATAACTTTAATATTCAGCCTGCTCATCGTTTTTCAGCCCGCACAAGCCACCATAAGGCCGTTTACCCTCCACCTGCTTGCACCGTCACCCATCTTCACTCCTTCTTTGTTCAAACAGCTTGTGACTGGAACAATCTTCCCACAAGTGCCATCCTTCATACAAGCCCGGACCATTTCAAGAAAGCCATAGAGACATTGTTTTATTAACACCAGGTTGTTTGCCCACCCCTCATGTAAAGCCCTCAACCAAGGGCCCTTGAGGTATCCAAAATAAATAAATAAAATGGCGCAATGACAAATGCACGTGTACTGCAGCTGCAGCCCATCCAGTCTTTGCAGCTTAGTTTGCGCGGTGCGCTGTTAAACACAACGCCAAAACTGGTCAGGCTTCAGCCACATCATGAAATCAGACAAATTCGCAGCATCTTCAGCGGCAGATGAAGCGAGCATACTGGAACGGTGCCGACAGAGAGCACAGCAGACGGGCGCTCTGGCCGAGTGCACTCCCTGGTCGTTGCTAGGCCTACATTATTACGCATCGGCGCCACAGCAGACGACAGTTGGAGATTGAGCAGCGCTGTAGTAAATAGGCTACTCATAGAACTGCCTACTGTAAATCACTTTGTCTCACACAAAATGAAGATATCCTTATTTACGGCGCCGCCTTAGCAGAAGAGCTAATAGAGAGATTTAGCATACCGTGATCCGCGATCCGCCACCGTGACCCTGTACCGCTCGTGGGCGGGGCGCACAAGCTGATTGGTTCCAATGCGGCAGGTCAATGTGCCGACGTCAAGTATGTGGCGCCATCTATCGGCATCAAAGTGATCTGGGCATGCGCAATGGAACGTGCGGTGGCGGGTCACGGTAGCGGATCGCGGATCACGGTGTGCTAAATCTCTCTAATGTATACAAGATCGGATCAGCCACGATGCGCCGACGACTGCTGCTACACAGCTGTGAAGAGAAACTTATTTGTATCGCAGTTATCGCTCCTACCAGCATCTCGGTACGGATCAGCAATCGTCAATAAGGGTTAATTTTTCACATTCCGTTATAGCAATAAATTTGAGCACGCTTTCTTGACACTAGCGCAAATGATCCACGGACAGCTTGCGGAAGATGCGGCCGGCGTGACATGAGGAGGCAGTGCTGCCTTCAGATGATGCGCGAATGCGCCGTTGCCGCACGAGCAGCACGGCATTCCAGATAAAGACTACTGCAAATGCAGCTTCGTTCTACCAATCACGCATTTTGCTTCCAGTACCTAATTAGTAATCATTGACGTAGCCGCAAATCGTGTTTAAAGTTTCGTATTCTGTAACAACGGGGAAGCCGGACGTGCAAAAATGGTATCAACCTAATTAGGTGCGGGAACAATGACAGAACGGCACCGGACTTAAGCCGTACTGATTTCATTGGAATCCCAAGTTGCCGCAATCGCTGCCAAGATTTGATTATCGTCATCGGCACAAAAATCATCAGTGCGAAACACAGCCAATTCCAAAGGCAGGAAATTTTTCCTTTTTATGACAGAGACCCACTGCGCCTAAAGTTTATCCTCTGGGAAACTATAAAGCATCACGTCACCTAGACCACCATCGCTCGCACAACGGAAAGCTGTACTGATAGCCACTAGTCACTTCATGTACTCACAAGAATGTTTGTTTTCTAATAAAACGAGCAAAATATTTTTCGAACATCGAATGCCGTTTATTTTACAACTGAGCAAAAGAGGCTCAATAGTAAGAGGGTGTCAAAGTGTGTGGCGTACCACTACGCAACAGCTACGTATCTGCTGGTTGACCTGTGGAATCTTTGAACATGCAAAACCTTCAGCACAGAACGACCGAAATGGAGAAAACAAACGGCACCAGCAGTAGATTGCGCTAATCCGTCGATCACTAAAGCACGGGATGGAGTGAAGCAAACGTGCAAATCGCGCGGCCGGCCTAGATGACCGGCCGGCGTTACGGGATTGACGTCACATTCGCCTGTTCCCCACTTCAGCGTCCCGTCCCCGCTAGCATGTAACAACATACATAAAGGCTCACTTTTAATTAAGATTGACTTGAAGAGCCTATTAAACTTTCTTAAGCACCTTTTAAAAATCACTTTTTTAAGCATCACATATCTGCTACAGCATGCCTCCTTGATGAGCTTAATGGTTACCCGGGCTGCAAAGTAGACAATTTTGGAACAGACCACATTTCAATCCACCTAAACTTAATCCAGGAGACTTTCACAGTCAGCGTACTCACTCTGTCCTCATGGCCAAAAAGGCGCCACGGACGACACGTGGGTGGCAACATGCCTGACGCAATTGAACAAGTGGCTGCAGTAACTGCAAATCATCAAAAAAAAAAAGAAACAGGTCATAAAAGCAATAATACATGCAGTGGTGGGCATTTTGGCACAATATACAGCATGGAACCTACAAAAACCGCAACTCAAGCCTTCAGTAATATGAAAGTGAAAATTGCATCAGTCCAAAAATAGCACAGCAAATGCAAGGTCTCTTCGATTTGGCTGCACCAGCTGCACTAGTTCAAGCAGTGCAGCACCGTCCCCTCCAGTTTGCCGGCACCCCGCACGCCGTCTGCACTTCTCTCCTCGTTTTGTCAAAGTGCAGGACTAGTTCTGCACGAGTTCTCGCCCATCCTGCACTCACTCCAGAGGAGATGCAGAAAAAAGTGCAGCATGACATACGCGCCGCTCTGCCAAGAGCAGACAACGCTGTGCATCATTCTGCAGAGCTTTGTAAAGTCCGTCACCTTCAGAACCTGAATGGTTTGTTTCTAACGAATCCGCGAATGGCTGTGTATACAGGGTAGTTGGCCGCATGCTAGTGATTAGCATTTTGTTGGTGGTCAGGAGCGGTATTAATATGTAGTTGTGGCCACATATGTAGCAGTATGTGGCCGCGATACAGCACCCTCGCGCGTTTGTCCTGTGTAGAATTTGTTTTTTCTGTATAGTGTTGTGTGGCACTGGTCTTGACAGTAAGAAGACTGGTAGCTGCGAACAGAAATCAGTTGCGATAGATCAATCTTGTCAAGTGTGCGGAGAGACCCAATCCAGACGATAGTGTGTGCAGAGACTCTGCAACGTCAAGCTTGTTGCCCACGGAGTACATAGACGTCTGAGAGCGTACACACCGCGCAATGAGGTATGTGCGTCTTTTCAGCAACAGCGCTTTTAGACACAGACCGAAATTCCTTAAGCAGGCGTCTCGTTAGGCAGTCTTATGTAAACTAATACTCGTGGCAACTGCTTACAACGTTAATTCTCTCGTACCCAGGTGCATGGTCGAATGGCATCTTCGCAGACCGATGTAACGATCATGACGCCGCGCATATGTTGGTCATTTAATTGGTCGCAGTCAACGTCACTGTCGCCATAGTTGATCGTCGTCACTTTCCAATCGAGTGCAGTAGGCCTACGGCAGCTGGCTTCGAAATTGGATGTGATCATGTTATAGCATGCGATACATGAAATTAAAATGTATACTGCGCGCACACGTCTTCTAGGTTGCAATGTCCTACACTAATGCGCTTGTTTTGGCAGCTGCCATCGCACGCCAGTGTCGGAACTGCATTGCACGCTCACGTGATCACCTGGCACCGCTGCAGCACTTTTCAGAACTAGTGCAGCCAGTGCAAGCCAAATCGAAGAGACCTACAGTCATGGAGGAAAGAAAGAACTTAGAAGAGGCCCTGACGTCATTTTTTTGAAGCCGGCACGGCCGCGCCGCGACCAGACGCTGCAACGTCTCTCCTCCTCCTTTACCCTTCGCATTCTCTTTCTCCGCGACACTCACATACCTAGGGCCCTTAGCAACGCTGTTGCTAGTGGCCCGAGTTTTCATAGCAGCAGCGTCGCCGTTGCTAATGGCCCGACTTGGCTAACCCTAAATTTTGACGTCACTTCCGCAACACTTTCTCCAATGCATTGGGAATGGCGAGGGCCTCTCCTAAGTTGTTTCCTTCCTCCATGCCTACAGTAGACCTCCATAAGCTCAAACTTGCGTGTCTCATAAAAATTGTAAAGAGAAAATTTGAAAACATTCCATCACACGAAAACTTCAGCAGGTTCTATGTATTTGTACATAATCACTTAGTTTGAAGGATATTCCAAGAAAAATTCGGGAAAACTCAAAATCTGGGTTATGAAAACCCGAAAGGTGAAAAAAGGGCCATTAGCTTGCAGTTGGCATGATCTCGACAGGCCCAACCCTACTCTGCACCACTCTATACCTCACACGAGGTGTGGTCACAGTTCATTTCCCAAGGCAATGACAGACAGGCAGCCTGAGAGGGGGGACATGTGGGTAAGAGTGGATGCCTTCAACTGCCTCTATCCCACAGGTTCAGCTCTCCAAATTTTTTATCAATATCAGAGCAGCACCAAAGATGGGTCGTTCAGCACCCTATGCAGGATGTCAGCGACGACGCGGACGAGAATATGCGCATGCATGCAGAGCGCTGTCCACCTGTCTGCAACTGTTCTACTGACGTGACAAAACCCTGGTCCTGCATGGGGTGCTGAAGAAATACCTGGTAAACGCTGCTGGGAAGTTACTAAAAAACAAAATCAATTTGGAAGCTGTACATACTAAAGCTTTTGAGCAGCTGCAGTCAATGTGGCAGCACTGCTACTGTCTTGAGATCAGCACAATCATGTGCACTGTCGTAGCGCTGCATGGGACTCGTTTTATCCTAATTAAAGGCCAAATGCAAAAAAAATTTCATTTCAACAAAGGCCTCCTTTGTAGTAGTAGGTTGAGAAAAAGCACTAAAAAGAGAAGCTGATGTTCATTCATAACAGAAGTGAGAGTCAAAAATCGCCCACAAGGACCACCACAAACCAAAACTGAAGAGGTCGGTCATTACCAAACAGCTGGGTACGACATAGAAAAGGACGCACTCGAAAGTTCTGGCATTTTTGGTGGTTTGCCGCTACTTGTAGAAGCCACGGCAAGAGGGCACACATTTATTCATGTACTGTGAGTGACACAAATGCCCACCACATGCACTGCAAACTAACACTGGTGGCTTGCCGCTACTTGTAGAAGCCACGGCAAGTGGGAGCACATTTAATCATGTACTGTGAGTGACACAAATGCCCACCACATGCACTGCAAACTAACACTTGCTAACCGGGACAATTTCTTGTTTTGAGATGTCTGCTTTTACCCTTCAATCTGCTAGCCGAACTTTTGCGAAAACTGTTTTTCGGTGAAAGCAAACCCGGCCAATGTGAAGTTTCAATTGATTGTAACCAAACATGGCAAGGACTCAAGCATAGCGAAAGAAAAGATACTGCCATATGCCATATAGTGCTCACTGTCTGAAATACTTCGGAAAGGCATGCAGCAGATAAATTTTTGTGTGCCATGCACGACTGCGCTCTTGACTGCTGCAAAGTGTTTCAGCTTTGTAATCATATCTGAAGATCTGAAAAGTTGACAAAGAAGGCCCCATCTCAATCACTCTTTCTACGCACCTGTGCAACTGAATGTCTGTCCAGTTTCTCAATCCTGGCATTGTGATCAGGAAACTTGTGAATCTGCGCCATGAACTGGGAGGCACATCGGTCGGCTTGGCGTTGGTAAAAGACCTCTTCCACGGCACAGAATTCGAGAGTGTGAAAGACGTCTTCTTGAGGTGGAACATCAATCTGAAACAAGCAGTCACAACATTTCTGTGAACACCACTTTGCGATAGATCTCTGCTAACACAGCAGAGCATTTGTATTAGGTAAGAGCAAATATATAACATGACTGATCACCCTTTCCTTCCAAAGCTTTTGGTTCTAAACACATTGAGAGAACAAAGGAGCTCTGTGAACATCATTGCAATACACATTCAGCACTGCCTGCACCTACAGACTAAGAATACCAAGGTTAACACTGAGAAAGCTGACATTGTTAAAATCCCAACAGTATTCTTGGGCACCGGTTAAATGTGCCATTCAAAGGGTCATATTCACATAGCTGGCATACGTTCAACAGCTCAAGCTATTTTGCTTGTAGTGCTCGTCCCATGCTCTCTTCACCATTTCTATTTGTCACTTTTACCTGTACTGAGAGGTTGAAGAAAAGTTTTATTCAAGCGCTAACCAACTATCCCAGCTACAAGTTTCGTTAAACTACACTTCTCAAAATCTGAAAAGCTTAGGCAGATTCAATGTAATCTAACTTGTGAATGGTAGAAAAAAGTAACTGCAGATAAGAATGCCAAGATTTTAAAGTGACTGTCAGCCACATCTCTATTGTCTTCAAGTACTCCCAGGAAAAAGTCAACGCGGATAATAATGGTCTAACATAACTGCACATTCTCACAAATAGGATTTCAACCAGAAAACTCGGCTCAAAATAAGCCGCGCAAAGATAAGTGAATAAATTTCAGAAACTTAATAGAGTATTTTCGGGTACAGTAGAATCTCGATAAACGGAAATCGGTTAAACGGAACTACCGCTTAAACGGAACAAACGCCTCGCGATTGGTTGGTTTTGTATTAAGCCAATGTAAAAAAAATCGCGTTAATCGGAACTCAAATTTTGCGACCACCGTGTTAACGGAACCGAAAAACTCGAAACCGCAACTAGTTGGACAACCGCAGTGCCATCGCGGTACGCATCAATGCTCCCCTCCTTCTCCTCCCCGCGTCACCACTCCGGTTTCCGTCTCCGGCGGTTTCCGGTTTGCTCGTACACTGCCCTCCGCATCGCTCACTCGCGTTCATGGCGGTTGTGTTCAGTTAGGCCTAAGCCCTAGAGCCCTAGAGCTTTTGTTCGGTCCGATGGCAGCGCAAAAACGACCGCACAATGCACTTGCGTTGGAAAGGAAGATGGAGATCATCAACGACTTCGAGAGTGGTGGCTTCACGAAAACGGCGCTAGCGACGAAGTACGCCGTCCCCAAAAAGAGCCTAACAAGAATTCTTCAGGAATTCTTCAGGAATCCTTTTTCACTAGCCAATAAGTGGTAATTCCCACTCTTTTGACATTTTTTTTTAAATTTCAGTACTAGTACTACTGGAACAAAAATTCACTGCTTATTTTTCTCTAATAAAGTTTGTTCTCATAATGTACCGTTCTCCTTATTACCTAGATTTCGCAAATTGAGATCCGCTGAGACTGCCAACTGCGCGCGCGTGCGCCAGCTGCGTAGTGTTTACGCGGAAGTGGATTGCGCAATGCTGAACCTATTCTCTCTTTAAACGAAACTCCTGATAAACGGAACATATTTTCCCGGTCCCTTGAGGTTCCGTTTATCGAGATTCTACTGTATTTACTTACCGCTTCTTTTCTTCAGTTTTTCATTGGTGCATCTTACGCAGCAATGTCATTTACATACAATGAAAAACAAAGTAACACCATACGCCATTGTTTGTCGTGCCCGAAAACTATGTTTAAAAACGAAATCATCGAGTAAATGAAGAAAAGATACCCAATTTTGAAATTTCATCCCACGAGTAAAATACTGTTGCCAGATGGATGCCCCATGCCCGGATTGAAAGACGAAGTTGGTTGGTTCTGCTCTGCCAAGATATGCTGTCAACGTCAACTGTGTTCATGTTCATGGAGAGAACAGGCGTTGTCGCAATGCCTGGTGCCAGCCCCGTCTACCTGACTCTCCAAGCCCCCATGTGAATTCGCTGCACTTTGGACCAGCACTCTGACTTTAATGCAACTGGTTACTTTGCTGCACACTTCCCTGCCATTCTGAAGAGCACCAGAAAGTTTTTTTGCATGCATACTTCCTCCCGTCTGGGCAGGGGCATGCTGTAAAGGTTTATCAGCTCTTGCAGGGTTAGAAAATCAGACCTGCAAACAAAAGCAAGCTTGAGTAGCTGAAGGCATCTGCTTGTTCGCAAGCTGTTATTCTAGCTTAACAGGTTTAATGTAAGAGTTGAAATGGATAACAATGAAACTTAGCGGTTATATTGCAGTTTTTGTATGCTTGACGTGACCTTATACCTACTCGTGATGTCCCAACTACAGCTCAGCTACTGAAGCAATGCAGCAGAAGAAACTCAATTATAATATATTTGTTAAGAGCAGGCAAATTCTATGTGATGGGTCATGCTTATGAACGTTTCTCGCATCATCCCAAATCAAAAATATGCTGGAAAAAGTTCATCTCCACCCCTTTAATGCATCTCACACTCTTACAGTGGCACACCTAAAGGCGGCTCGCATAATAACACCTGAAATTCTTTCAGGTATAGTTTATTTTCAGTAGTTTTGTGAATTATACAGACAGGTGGATGGATGGAGAAAAATGTATGTATGCACAGCCACCCAAATCTTGCACAGCCATCCAAAGTCACAGGCGTGCATGACGGCCGCATTTTCTGTGATTCTGAGCACTACAGAGGAGTTAACCTGCTAAATGTCCAAGTATAAGCAAACGCTCACCAAGCCCTTGCTTAATCTCGACATTATGACAAGTTTTATCTGTCTTAAGGCGCAGGCGCACACAAAATACGGCCGTCACGCATGTCAGTTAAAGATTTGGGCGGCTGTACATAGTTAGACAAAGTAGTAGGCGTTAAATGCATTCCTGCTTCAAGATGAGAAAATTCCATGCTACATGCTCCTGGCTCTCACAAGGACAACTTTTGCGCAAGAGTTTGTGCTTCATAGATGCTTCAGAAAAGACATCCAGGAACATCACTAGCATTCATGACACCATACCTCCTAAATTCACAAGCTCATGCTTCGGCCAGAGTATCACTTTATAATGCGACAAAAGGTTCAGTAAAGAATCATTTGAAAAGCCTACGAGGGAAAGAATTAAAATGTTTATTTCTACAAGTACAAGTATAAAAGGAACCTCAAGAAATTTCTTAAGGAGCACTAACGAAGAAATAACAATGAATGTAGCTAGCCTGATGATGATGAATGAAGAAACGAACACGTCTAACATTTCTGGAAGAAGAATAAAGGTCTGGACTGTTAATGTGAAAATTAACAGAGCACATAAATTGCTAAGACAAGCAAGCGCTCCCTTCGACCTGTAAAAATGCGTGTTTCTGTATGTGCATATATGTGCCTATTAATGTTCTCCTTGCAAATCGTTAGAAGTGAGGTGAAAAGTGCATTTTCACGACCCCCTACAACATTCAAAATAAAAAGGCTCGCGCGACAGTTGCGGCATTACTGCCACCGTCATATCCACCTCGCGTGTTAGAATAGCATCTACCCCCTAATGAAACTTCCAGGAATGCGCTTCGACTCTGCTTGATAAAGAAGCACAGTAAAAAAATGCTGCACTACATAACCAATGTTTTTCCTCCATAGTGATGAACCTGAACGAGAATGCCACGTCGCTCACACCGTAAAAAGCTCTGGAAAGTGCGCTGCTCACCTGGTCGAGGACATTTTTCTTCATGGTCCTCATGAAACACTTTGATAGCACGTTCACAAGTGGCTCTGTGTCTCCACGGCAATAGGGCAGCAGAAGGCACTCGTTCCACCACAGCTTAACATCATATGGCTTCTCATCGAGAAACAAGAGCAAGCCATACAGATCTGCATGGCAAAGAGAAAAAATATATATGCATCGTGAACTGTTAAAGAACTGGGACAATGCATGCCGCCCCATAGGGTTAGGCAGTCTTTCTCGCCACCACACTCATTTTGAAAACTCCAAAATGAAACAGAGCATAGTAGATCTACTGCGAACTTCACAAGTGCAGTAAGGCTTCGCCGAAAACAGAGAAAGGGCTCAAATGTGCTATGGTGATAGTAAACTTCGATTAAAACATTCAAAAAAGCCAACTGAATGCTGCACAGTCACCAACTGATTTTTCCTGCGTAGCCTAAGTGGCCCCAAAATTTTTTTCTTGTATGGTATGGTTTGAGGGGTTTAATGTCATAAAGCGACTCAGGCTATGAGAAACACAGCAGTCGAGGACTCCGGAAATTTCGACCACCTGGGGTTATTTAACGTGCACTGACATTGCACAGCACACGGGTGCCTTGCTTTTCGCCTCCATCGAAAAGCGGCCGCCGAGGCCAGGATTAGATCTTGCATCCTTGGGATAAAGATTAAAAGCCACAGTAAAGCCACTTTCTGCCAGGGAGACCGCTGCCGCCGCCTCAATCACCTGGTCATCGTACGCACTTACTGCAGCGAGTTGCGAGCGCGAAGCCACGCCAGGTTAGCAGAACGTTCCTCACTCATCTTTTCACATGTGTTTCCCCTTCCGGTAGGTTTATTTCACCCTCGTACGCGAACAGGACGTTCGACCGCTACAGCGGTTATATTTGAGGGCTGCATTCTGCCGTGTACTCGGGCAGAATAAAGCCTGTTCAAGTATGTAACCCGGTGTTTGTCCTCTCTGGCCCGAACCTGCCGCAGTGGCGATTTCTCGCACCACCGGTTACGGGTCACAGCTCTGTTGGGGCTGGTACGCTGGGGCTAGAAGGGGACTTCCACGTTGGAGCGTTCATACAGGAATAACCCCCATAGCAGGGTGTCAACTTTTTTGGGCACAGTAGTCGAGTGCCTGTTGGTGCAATTTTACTATGGGCTGAATTTTTTCAAGTAACTGGAAATATTAAGCATATAACATTTTGATGTTTACTGATATTACGCACAGATCCTTGCGGCAGAAAACATACCTTTTAACTTCTTTAGTGTTTGTCACCTCTGTGAAGAAAACGTTACTATTTCTATAACTTTTTCTTTTTAGGTGTATCATTCTTTTTAATATTCTCTATGATGCAAGAACAATTTAATGTTCGACTCTTGGATAGGTCCAACACTTCAAAAGTATGACGCACCTATGTCAGGTAGAGTCCAAATATCTATAAGCTACGAGGTTTTCCTTTTTTTTTTTTTTTTCATAGAAGGAGGGAGAGACCCTTTAACGAATAACAGAATTTAGCCGCCATTATTTAGACATATTAGACAAACATACTCCAAACCTTCATTACAACGAATAACTGATAACAGTTTTCAGCAGCTTTTCAGGAACATTCAGTAACTCAAACTTTCAGATATTTCAAATAAAGAGCCACTGACTAGAGTATAGCATTTCAAACAAACAAGCCCAAAGCTTCGATCAGGTATCGAAGACAGTCTCTGAAAAATACTACAGCGAGGGGGCATGTGCCGGAAAGCAGCAAACACAAATCAAAGCTCTCTCATGCTCCCCTTGAAAAGCCAGTTTTCCTACTCTTTACTCTAGCCACCGATCCTGGATGGTGATGTCAGTACCCAAGACGGCATCCATTGGTCTGTCTCTCTGAGTGTCTGGTGAAGGGTGGGTTGACCACTAATTGTGTGAGCCGCTTGCTGCGCACTTCTCTCTCACCCGTTTTGTCACCGCACACGTGGAGCCCATGCTTCGCGACCGTTCTGTGTGCTGCGCCGTTCCTACAGCCTTCCTACAGACACCACAGCAGTGCACGAGACTCCTCAAAGGCCCAAAAGAAACAATGCAGAGCAAAGTTCTCGGTGCAGAGTGTGGCAGCATAGCCGACACAGACAACCAATATGCAGACAGGGTGGAGCCAGCGATTACACATTTTACCGAGCCTCTTCTTTGAGCACGCACAGAAAGTGGACATGCTTTCCGACAGCTCCTAATGCCGCTCGCTATGAGCCTCTATCTGCAGCCTCTGCTCGGTTCCCACAAGAGCGTCTAGACGGCCAGCCTCACAGGGTTGCAGTTGCTGCCAGCCCCTGGCGACATTTCGCACGCACTCACTGGAACATTCCAACTATAAGCTCCTCAAGGCTAAGCCCTACAGTGCTCTACTATGTTACAGTTGTGCCTCACCCATCAGCACAATGGCCACTACTGAGCCCTCCACTACATCTCTCATAGCCCGAGTTGCTTTGGGACGTTAAATCCGCCCCCCCAAACCAAATGATGGTGAAGGCTAGGAATTCCTTTAAAGCAAGCGGAAGGTTGCCTGCACCAAGACCACACCCCTTCATCTCTTGGCTGCAAGACCACAAGGTGATATATCAGCCACAGGAAAGCCTCATTTGCTCTTCTTTCCAGGCAGTAATTTGAGAAACTGCTGCACTCACGAAGTGTGAGTACATAGCCACACACAGGTCGAAATTGAATGCCAGTGAAACCCGGCTCTCTCTAAGAGGCCATAGCTTGGGGATAGCTACAAACCAGAGATGGGTGCAAACCCTCTTCCTCTCCTACGTCTAACCAACCCTTGGCAGAGCCCACATGTCAGGGACTGCTCCACAATGTTCCACATGGTCTGGCATTGCCAGGCAATCCCCAACCATATTGCCATCTCCAATACTATACCCATTTCTTGAGAGGAGTGGATTGCAACCACATGCCCACCGGTTACAACTCTGGCTGGTGGCACATGGCAAGACTGTGACTACCACCTGTGGGGTCATGCACATAGGGCATCATTTGATCCTCTTTTAAACTTGAGGTCCTTAACACCAACTAGTACAATCATGAAATTTGCCTTTCTTTCAAATACGGATCCCAATAACTCTTAGGACATGCTGAACTTGATTCTTAAAAACCTATCTTTATGGCCCTTCCCCCAACTGTAAGCCCTCAATCTTTCAACAGTTTTATTTTAACCTCTATATAAACGCACTCAGCTTACCTTCATTCTTTGAACCCTAGTGGCTCAGGTATGCTGACCTTGCAGGAATTAACATCTGGATGAATACTATGAAATCCTAATAAACTACATACTTTCAATCATCTCTTCGGACTTGCCCCATACTCCAAATGGACCTGCACTGCACTGCCACGCTGGTCATCTCACCATGCAGGCTCCTCTGGATGGGAGTCCCCGTGACACACCAGTTGTTGACAGCTGTCAGCTTGAGGGCCATACGGGCTGACCGGGTGTTTGTGGCCTCGACCATCTGGGCCTCATCAAGGCAGAGACGCCACCAGTGGAGAGCAGTCAGGGGGCATGGTGGCGGCATGAACTTGCGTGGGTTGCGGAACGAACGGCAATCTGTGCCTAAGAGAAGAAGCCTTAGCTGTTTCACTGCAGTAGCTACAAACCACTGAACCAACTAAGTCAGCGTAGACATCCATGGAGCGATGGCAGCAAGAAGAGAATGGAGGGACAGAAGAAGGGTTAGAGGGAGATGGAAGAGGAGTGTCACGGAACATCGCAAGAGTGCACTGACTGGCAGTGGGTGTAGAAAGTGGGTGTAGACTGGGGGAAGATGGGGTGTTCACAGCACAGAGTAACGCCTAGCACTGGACCCTCACATTATGCACCATAATGCAAACATCTGTCAGTAATTACTTGCATCAGAGTTGCCAGAAAAAACAGTGCACAGGTGTAAATTACATACTCACCCACAGTTTTTCAGCAACATAGCTTCAGAAACCCCATCAAAGTCACTGGACCTTTCGTAGCCAGTTGAGGCCAGCTGGCAGGTATACCTTATGTCCAACAAGTACAAGTTATCAGCGGCACCCCGCACATGCGAGCAATCCAGGGAGGCTGAGTTTATTGTCACATGTGACACTACAATATGGCAGTAATTACTCATTGGTATCCACCCCCGCACAGCCATACAGCTACAAAGAGCTTTCTCAGAAACTTCGTAGTTAAAGAAACATTCGTCTTCATCCGGGGATTGAACCCGGGACCACCGCCTTTCCGGAGAAGTCACTCTACCAACTGCCCTACCAACTGAGCTAACCACCAGGACAGTCAGCAGATCAGATGGTAGGGCGAGAGCGAATTGATCAATAACTCGAAGTGGGAATGGTGTTGGTCGACTATTTAGAGGAAACCCCCAAGGTGGAGCAATTTGTAATAAGGTGTAATTACTCATTGCCATCCACCCAAGCGCAGCCATATGGCTACAAAGGAAAGCTGTACAGCTTTCTTAGAAACTTCGTACTTAAAGAAAAATTTGTCCTGATCCGGGTCCACATTGACGTTTCCCCTAAATATTCGACCAACACTACAATACGTAGACTTTCAATTTTCGAAACAAATATAGCATGTCAGATTTTGAAAAATGGAGTCTGTGCAAATTTCAAAACTGGCACAATGAAAGATGCCAGCCAATTACCTGTACGCATTTGCTGCATTCTTTATATGACGAGGAAATTTTTATCGCAAGGCATAGATGCTTGACTCGGGTAAAAGAGATCAGCTCAGTGAGGTGTTAGCTAAAACATCTAGTATGTACCAGCCTCTCACAATATTTGTCATCCGAAAAGCCAAACTATACATGCTCAGCGCAAACTTACTATTGGAGTGCGGCAGATCAGCAAAGTTGGCCTCCTTCGTAAGCACTTCGTAGGTGGTCAGTACAATATCATATTTGGCGAAAGTCAGTGGGGAGACAAAACCATCTTTCTGTACACCCTTGTACTCCATGATGTGCAGCACATCATCTCTCTGGTGTCGTTCAATCTCCTGCAGCCACTGGAAGCTGATGCTTTGTGGTGACACAATGAGAGTTGTTTTCACTCTCATCTTCTCCTGGGGAAAGAACGTTTGTGAGACATTGACAATGAACACCTCAACTTTGCCATGAAGAGTGAAGGTTAGTGGAAGCCAGTGTGATGCATCTACGCTTGCAAGCAGCATAAAAAACATAGCTAAGCAGTCAAATTAAATATGGCTCACATAGGATGATTGGAACAAAGACAGAGAAGTGGGTCATGCGAGCCTTGCTGGTCATAAAACTGCTGCTGCAATTGGTTAGACAAATGCTTAACGAAGATTAACAGATGAATAGAAAATTTTAAAATTTTTTATCAGTGTGAAGTAATAATTTATAACGGAGAAATTAAATAAGCCTAATACCCCATGCATTCTTTCACGGACATTGACACGTTGAGCCCACGAGTTTCGAATTTTGCGCCCAGTGCTCTACCACTGAGCTACAGAGACAGCTGTCTAATGCTGCATGTAAACTATCCTTGACATAAAATTTTTTATGCATCCTTATGCACGTTAAAAAAGTGCAATGCGTGTTTCAATTTTCACCCTTATACTATCAGGCTAGTTCTTGCTCATAGATAGCGCAACTACAAAGTTTAAAAAGTTCACTGTCTATGAACAGCTAGAAGGTATGTGACCAAACTAGCCGAACATAAAAAGTGTCATCATGTAGCATCTGATTTAACACCCTAGTCTAGCACTAAAATTTTCACATATTTTCATAAATCTTTGCTCTGCTAATGTTCTGAATTTGTATATTATTTGTACATTGGCATGTAATTTGTCATTTTAACGGGTTTGAAAAAGCATACATGATCAACAAACAAGAAAAAAGTCCGCTGCTGCAATTCAGGCCACAAAGCCACTAAATGTCCCAACTATTAGGTGCACTCTCAAACTGTGTTCAGAAAATCAAGATGAGGATTTTTTTTCTTGCCTCAAAGAACGCCAACAACTTTCAAAGGAGCTTGAGTGAGTTAAGTGTTTTATCCTCCATGCCTTCCTGGCCAATATCGCTAATGAGCATGCACTGGCCGCACCAAAGTTCGAAAGGAAATGCAACTGAAAAAAGGAGGCAAGGTCTATGTGTTGCTTTCAGAGTAGCAATTAATTTCACGAAAATGCATCGTGCCTTTGCACACAACATCAGCAAGTCCCCATTGTAATTGGCTAATAATAGTGAATGCAAGCTATTCAGGCTTGTATTCAGGAGGAGCATTAACTTTTTACCCAGCAAACACAATGCATTTCACGCACTGTTTCATTACCAAGAACCTGAATGAACACAAAATTATAATTTTCAACACCGAAGGTGAATTTATATATATATAAAAAAAAAAGCAGCAACAGTGACAACTGAATGTGGTCGTGGATCGAATACTGCAGCAAATGCAGTCATGAACTGAATATTGCAGAGAGCATTACAAAAAAAACACACTTTTGACAAAAAAATGACCACTGCATGCTCGATACAAAAGGCACAGGGTTAGTCAAAAGTTCCCAGGACATAGCGCCTGCTTCTCAGGGGTATATCCTGGCGCTCATGATGCCAATAAAGCTTGCAAGGCTCTTCTAAGAGGTGAGAACGATAATCCGCCTTTTTCACAAGGCCGCTCTGCGCATGCGCGCCTCCCCTGGTTGAAAACAAACCACCAGCCCAAGCTGCACATGCGCAGTTCCTGGCCTCCTTGATCTATGCAGCCGTAACTGATCTCAAAGGCCATGTGTAGTTAATATTCTTGACAGGCGTATGCGACAGACGGCGGTAGCTGTCCAGAACACACACCGTCATTTCGCTGGCGCCAAGGGCGTTTTCAACCAGTAGCAGACGACTGTTCAACCACTCCCAGAGGGCGCCACATTTTGTGAAGAAGGTGGATTCTCATACCTTCTTGGATCAAGAAAGAATTTGGGCTTTGAGGGAGCCGCAACTGCCCAACTATATTGCTAAAAAGCAGGCACTGAGGCCTGGGAACTTTTGAACAAACCTGTACGTATTGGTGCTCCCTGCAAGGAAGTCTTGAATGGCATGAGGAAGGTTTTCCCTGTTTGAAAGGTCCAAACAAACGGTGCAGGTCGCACACAGGGACGGGTAATACATGGGTAGACACAATATGCATGCAAAAAGAAGCACACCAACTCAGAGCCGCTCAAAAAAGTGCCAAATTCATTTAAGAATGAGGTACAGGGGGGGACTTTTTACAGGGTGTTTCAAAATATTCTACATAATTGTTTTCAGAAGCTGTGAAAGATACGCTCATGCAGTCTGTTCAGGTGGATTGCATGACAAGGTGGTGGTAGTGATTAGACGAATAAGTTACTAAAATTAACTAACCCACTTTTTAAAGTTCAAAGCCTTTAACAGTTCATGAGTGGCACCTGCAGAAAGTGTGCGAGATGTGTCCGTGATATTCCGCAGGATATCGGTGAGGTTCTGGTATACAGTGACCGATATTTGCAGTTAGTGATACCCTCTCTCCTCCTCCTCCTCCTCCCCTCCATCCCCTTTCTTCTTTCTCCCCCACCCATCACTCCCTCTCTCTAGAGAGAGAGAGAGTAGAGCGGGAGAGACTCTCTCTCAAGGAATTAGGCACTCCAAGGATCACAGCATGGCAGCCTTTTCACTTTGCTGCACATTTTTTTATTTTAAGGGGTAACATTATAATGCAAATTTAAGGCCATAAACATTCAAGTTAAGTCCACTTTTTAAATTGCACATTTATAAAATGGCTCCATATCTACAGCGCGATAAACGGGACAAGAGAACACAATAACGACAAACACAGCGCTGACTGACAACTGATTTTTTATTGCTTGTCCAGTCGGTATATATACCCCACTGGAAGGCAGAGATAGAAATCAAGACACACAGATCATGAGAACACATAAAATTCACACTACTACAGGGTCGCATCAACATTCGCATTCGAGATAAGCTGTTTCTTTTTCTGATAATGCCACAGATGGTGCACTTATACAACTTTCCGAGAGCCTCGCTATCATTTGTGCTTCCACCACCTCTCTAGTCAACTGGTCACGATGGCTTCCTAAAATCATACATTCATTGTACAAAGGTTGGCAGGCACTCCTATCGTCACCTTCGTCACCTTCCTTGCAGCTGCTGCAGTGCTTAGCCACGTGACCGGTAATAGGGACATGCGTAACATTATAATAATGTTCTTTTAATCTTTCGTTAAGACATCGGCCAGTCTGGCCGATGTAACTCTTCCCACATGATAGCGGCAGGGAATAGATTACACCTTCCTGGCACTTCACAAATTTTTTGGCGTGTCTTTTTCTGCAGCCGCTTGGTTCATCGTTAGCCAAATTAACTTTTTTTACCAGTTTCGAGAGTCGGTTAGGAGCCGAAAAGACAACGTCGACTCCGGCATGCTTGCCAATCTTTCTCAGGTTATGTGATACCTGATGCATATATGGCACCACAGCAAACTTCATCTTCTTTTTATGAAAGGCGGGAAAAGACCAGATAAAAAGAAGATGAAGTTTGCTGTGGTGCCATATATGCATCAGGTATCACATAACCTGAGAAAGATTGGCAAGCATGCCGGAGTCGACGTTGTCTTTTCGGCTCCTAACCGACTCTCGAAACTGGTAAAAAAAGTTAATTTGGTTAACGATGAACCAAGCGGCTGCAGAAAAAGACACGCCAAAAAATTTGTGAAGTGCCAGGAAGGTGTAATCTATTCCCTGCCGCTATCATGTGGGAAGAGTTACATCGGCCAGACTGGCCGATGTCTTAACGAAAGATTAAAAGAACATTATTATAATGTTACGCATGTCCCTATTACCGGTCACGTGGCTAAGCACTGCAGCAGCTGCAAGGAAGGTGACGAAGGTGACGATAGGAGTGCCTGCCAACCTTTGTACAATGAGTGTATGATTTTAGGAAGCCATCGTGACCAGTTGACTAGAGAGGTGGTGGAAGCACAAATGACAGCGAGGCTCTCGGAAAGTTGTATAAGTGCACCATCTGTGGCATTATCAGAAAAAGAAACAGCTTATCTCGAATGCGAATGTTGATGCGACCCTGTAGTAGTGTGAATTTTATGTGTTCTCATGATCTGTGTGTCTTGATTTCTATCTCTGCCTTCCAGTGGGGTATATATACCGACTGGACAAGCAATAAAAAATCAGTTGTCAGTCAGCGCTGTGTTTGTCGTTATTGTGTTCTCTTGTCCCGTTTATCGCGCTGTAGATATGGAACATCGTCACCAACTCGCCCAACAACTGACCTTGTCTATAAAATGGCCTCGCCTTGGGTAGTATTCTCAACATAATTATGTTAACTTCCTACATCATCGAATATAAATATATAAACGGTGTACTTGATGCATAAAAAAATACAAACACCATTTTATATATGTGCAATGCATGAAGGCAAATTCAACAAACTTTCAGATGTGTATTTTTGACGTTCGATATTTCGAGCCACTCGGCGACTAAGACAATTTAAAAAAAAAAAGGATTGCCTTTTGATATTGACGATTTTCAATTTTTTTATATAATATATTGCTTTTCCAAATCAAGAATTAAAAAGCTGATTAGTTAATTTTAGAAAATTAGCTACCTAATCATTATGTTCTATAGTGCATGCGACATCCACCTTGCTCTACAACCCATTTACACAGGTTTTGAAAAAAAAAAAATCTGAATTGAATAATTTAACCAGAATAAGCCCTTTTACATGTCAATTTCTTCCCCTAGGAGCCTATGCATGCACAATATGAGAAGAATAGCTAGAACACATCACCAAATCGGAAATATTTTCGCATCAGAAAAATGTGCGGCTAGATCCCAAATTCACACCAAGTCAAACAGAACTGAAAAACTCTGAAACAACAATGCAGCAAGGATCTGATCTAAGCTGCAGCTGCTGCACTTCGATGAATGTGAAATGGGCACGTGAGCGGTGTGATAAAAACGCACATAAAAGTGCCCCACATTGTCAAAAAAAATTTTGTGCCCTCCGTTGCGGTGCACCTACTTCTTTCCCTTCTTTCACACCCTCCTTCATCTGATTCCTCACAGTGTGGTTGGTGCATGCGCCGAATGGAACAGTTTCCGCAACACTTGGTCTCCTTGTGACCGACAGACAAATATATTTAACCAAACGTTTCTCGCCACCCACCTTTGCAGGGTCCACCCAGCAGTGTGGGCAGAGATACCTAGTGCCTGGGGCCAGGCCGCCACTTGCAGTGCAGTCCAAGTGGTAGTAAGCCCCACATCGAGGGCAGCGCACCACCTCCTCAATACCTGTACCCTCTGCGAGGCCACCACACAGGCAATCCACCCGGGTGCCTTGAGGGAGGTCAGCCAAGTCCTCCGCCAAGGAGTGATCCTCATCAGACAACTCATACTCTTCTGTGTCACTCGCTTGAGCCTGCACCAAAATGACAAGCGTCTTAGCCCCAAAAATGGAGAGCACTTCTTTAGAGGCGTCCTCTTGCTATTTGAGCCTTAGGGGACACATTTAAATTTTTGGCCGAGCCACTAATTTCTCTGACTCTGCTGCAGTTACTGAAGTCTACACACCATGGTTCTAAATAAGCCTATCTCTGGTTATTTGCAACAGGTGACAGGAAATAAACAGACAAGGAACAGTCTCTTGACCCTCTAGTGAAGGTGCAGAGAGGAGATGTAAAACACGGCAGAAGCTACAGGATGGGTAAAAAACTTTAACAGATGTGCAGCACAGAGAGAGGGTGCGAGGCTTTTCAACTAAAATGCAGTGGAAGCGGATGAGGTGCATCATAGTCCAATACAAGAGGGTGCTGCGCTGTCGGCGCATTGCAGAAACCCTATGCATTGCAACAGCCCTATGCTGGAAAAAAAGCTTAGGGAAGAAGGTTACCGCAGCCTCAGCATGGCGAGGAGATGCAATGCTTCGTGGTGGCACATTGCTGCGGCCACAGGCCTCAATCTACAATAGAAAGGAGGAGGCACAAAGCAGGAGATGCTAGCTCAGCATTCTGAGGATAAATCAGTCTTGCTGGTGAAGACACAATGAGGAAAAGACAGGACATAGTACCTCTTTGCCATGTCATGCACATTACCCCAAGGTGCCACTTCAGTTTTGTTGGGTTAGCAGTATAGCTGGGTCACACCACCATCATCCTTAGCGACAACTGTATGAGTAGCCCGACATAACCATTCTTTGGTTCTTGCTTTAATATGTAGCATAAAGCTGACATTTGCAAGTTTTATTAGTCAGATTTTAAAAATGTTTTGCATGAGCTTTGTCCTTTATTATTAATACGTAACTAAATAGCTTGCTTGAATAGCAACAGCCTTGAGTGTAGCTAGTAACTAAAAGAAAAATGATTTCTGCGACACTTAGGCTTCATCTGTACGACGCGCAGCTCCTATCTGCGACTCCCATTTGAAAATCTCATTTGAACACCTGCAGTTTATTGCTTGCTTAATCTTTAATCCCTTAGTTTGTGCCACTGTTGCCTCATAATACCCACTGGCATGCAGTTGTATTGTATTGTATTGTATTGGGGTTTTATGGCGCATAAGCAACTGAGGCTATCATGCGCCAAGAGCAAGGTTAAAATCTGTTCTTATTTGAAAAGGGGAAGAAGGTTCGTTTAAGTTTACAGTTTATTCAGAACGTCTGCTTCTTTTAAAAAACTAAGAACACATGTTAAGTTTATTATTGCTCTTTCTCCTAAAAGTAATTTGGGATGGAAAGGGATGGCATGATCATAAAAAATAGTGAAATGCTTTCTCCGTAGTGTCTCTAGTTTTGGGCATGCAATCAGGATGTGGTTGACTGTGAGTACTTCTCCGCATTCTCCACACGTAGGCTTATCTTGTTTCATTAGTAAAAAATTATGCGTGAGATGTGTGTGCCCGATACGCAGACGGCATACTGTAACCTCCATGAAGCGTTCCTGATGAGTGCTTGTTTCCCATTCTTCTATTATAGGCTTTACGAGGTGCAATTTATTACTTTCCTGGTTATTCCATATAGACTGCCATATATCCTTTTGTTTTCGTTTAATTAACTTTATGCAATCCTTATAAGGTATGTTTATTTTCTCTATTTCTTTCCTGCCTGCCTGAGCAGCACACACGTCCGCTCTCTCATTTCCTTCAATGCCCATGTGGCTTGGAACCCAACAGAATATTATGTTATGTCCTTGGGCTGATATCTTTATTACATCGTGTATTATGTTACCGAGTAATGGCATGACTGCATTTCTGGAGTTTAGAGCTGTGAGCACACTCAGTGAATCTGTATAGATAACACTGTTCTCAGTACCCTCGTACACAATTTTTGCTACAGCTACCCGGATAGCATAACACTCGGCTGCAAATACTGATGCACATTGAGGAAGTCGAATAATTTTTTCGGAGTTCCGATCCACTACAGCGCAGCCCACATAGGAGGCAGTTTTTGATCCGTCTGTGTAAAACTCTGTGCATTTGCTGTATTTCTCTTTTAGTGCGTGATATTCTTGTAATATATGTTCTGTAGGAGTTTCGCTCTTTTTGAACTGTGTAAGAGTGAGGTCACAGACTGTTGGAAAGTTGTACCATGGGGCCAGGGGCCCATTTTCTTGAGCGACATCAGGCAAGGTGTCCAGAATATGGAGCTCACGGCAAATGTCTTCAAATCGCATTATCAATGGTCTTGTTGTCTGAGGCTTATTTGAGAATATTGTTCGGGAGGGGCAAGTTGTGACAATCGGGTAACAGATGTGTTTTTTCCGTGTCCTTATTTTGAGGACATATGCGCATGTAAGTAAAGCTCGTCTATCTTTCAGAGAAGGCTCGTTAGTTTCAACATAGAGGCTATGCACAGGAGATGTTCTGTATGCACCACAAGCAAGGCGGAGGCCTAAGTTATGCACTGGGTCTAATTTCTTTAAATATGATTGCCTAGCTGCTCCATAAACTATGCTTGCATAGTCCAAGGAGGAGCGCACAACGAAGCGATATATATGCAAAAGGCATGCCCTATCAGATCCCCAATGTTTGCGTGAAAGGACTTTTAGGATGTTTAGGGATTTGGAGGCATGCAGTTGTAAGCTACCACATTATGTGAAAGGCCACCCGACACAGATAGTCCTGCTTTAACTGAGCTGTATGAACATGCCTGCGCAGCATACAACTAGCCTGTTTGACTAGGGAACCAAAGGTCACGGATGATTTGACTCACTACTCAAAGGAGTTACTAGATATTGGCAGTTCCTGCCAACTCAATCATGTCTTGTGGTCTCACAGCATCACATAACTCACCAATCAGTGCTCAGTCATGTCACCTGCCAACTACCACCTGCCAGAGACATGCTCATGACTTTTCACTCACAGTGCCAAGAATGGAGTCTTTAGCGTTACCGCATTAATACTTTTTATAAGACTGTGCGTATTGCATCTAGAAGCTCCATGACTCCCAAAACACTCTTGAGAAAATTAACCACCAACACAATATGTAGACTAAAATGACCATCCTGTGCATGCATGCATGCACCATGGCTAACACCCCACTAAAATGCATCATCCATCAAAGACCCACTGATGGCAGCCACTGTTCATACTTCTCTGCTTAATCTTAGCTGGCGGCGATTACACGCTTCTGGCTAGTGCTCGTAACAGTGACTGTACAACAGTAAGCACTAAGCAGCGCGACTTGAAATCACTGAAACAGCCTTCTCCCGGGCTTAGCCGGTTAAGATCACAGCCAATAACACCCACAAAAACAACAATGCACAGCATCCTAGAAACAGATTCTGAGAGTTTAGCCCAAGTTTCTGAGCTTCACACTCACCGAAGCTGGATTGAAACTGGGCATCGGGTGGTGAAGGATGCAGGCCAGAACCTCCACTGTCTTGCCAAGTCCCATTTCATCGGCCAGAATGCCGCCAGGTCTGGCTGTGCGCACTAAGTCAACCTTCTCCCCTACAAAGCTGCAACATTGCAGTAAACCACTCTACGATTACTAGTGACAGAGGCTACTCCCACTTAAAATAAATAATAAATGCATGTTTTTTTTTATTAATTTATTTATTTATTTTTTCCCCCACGGGCCTTTGCGGCTAAACGTGGTGATCACAGAGTCCACAATGTTCTCAACATCATTTTCAGGGCACACGCTTGAATTGAGTGACGAGGAAAAATGTTCCATTCAAAACTCAAAATTTCCCGACCAATAAATATGTTTTTTTTTTTTTTTCCTGCCGAATGAACATGTACAAAACCAAGCACCCAAACAATCAAATTTTTACTAACAGCAAAAAATGGAAAGTGTCCCGTTAACCTTCATGAGCAGCACCAAATGTGTGAACTGCTAGTTGTTAAAGCGTACAGTGAAAGCTAGCACAGTGCGTGACACCAAAGCCCAGCACACAGTTGGCTCTAACTCCGAAAACACTAGACCAACACATCAGGAATTGAGGCAACGAACCCCACCCTAGGAGCCACAAAATAAAGCTGTCTAAGGCATGTTACATATGTCAATCGACATGAAGGTAGACCGTTACAATGGTAGGGAAGCCCCATCTTTGGAGAGGTAACAAGCGAACATGTGACAGCACATTTATGGGCTGCAATGCGCCATACAGAACTGACTGTAACAAGGACGATGCCACCTTGATGCTAGATCACAGGTTCACATGAACTGCAGAGAAGGCTTAAAAGTTTCCTGCAACTGCTCTGCGCCCGTGCTTATCCCATGCGTTTGTGGACACCCGGGCGTATAGCCAATGCTGTAAAAAACTGTTTGCAATGCATCTACACCAACACATCACTCAATGATATTCTAGTAAAGCAGCTTTCTGGGCTACTTAATCTACTGCTGTGTGAAGGTTATAACACTACCAGATATAAAGAAGCAGAATATAAGCTCTCAGGACACAATTGACTTGCAAGGTGCAAGTAACACATGCCCCGCCATCTCTTTTCATTATGACATCACTAAGCGGTTCAGTTTCTGTACACCACCAGAAGAATGGCGATTTCATATAGCTGCGTCAAACCACATGGCAGCTTTCGAATAGGTCTGTATATTCTCCGCTGCACGCAGACGAAAAAAAGTCAGCTTGAATGCTACGTGACGGCATGACCTACCGAATAGACAAATCTGTTCACCCTTTTCGGGAAATCTGCGTCTCTCACAGCCTGAGTCACTTCGGGATATTAAACCCTACAAACCAAACCAACCAAACATTTCAGAAACAACTGAAAAACCCTGAAGGATTCTAGACAAGTCTCACACTTTCACACATGTAATCTTTCTTATTACAACTGAATTTCTTATCTTGTAACCCACTGCGGATTAGGCGCAGCACAACCAAATTCATCAAGAGGAATGCACAGCAGTTGTCCCTTTCCAAAAATTACTATAGACAAAAATTTTCACCCACAAGTTAGAGCAGAATTTTAAATTTCCATTATTGACAGGTCACAAGCTATTCATGAAAAAAAAAAAAAAAAAAAAGAACAAAGTTTCTATTTTTTGCCACGACAAAAAGAAAGTCTCTCTTGTTCTCATCAGATAAGAATGCATTTTCCACCAACCCAATGAAACCAGGTTCCCGCTTCAAACAGAACCAACAAGACACAAAAAATTATTCTAAAGGGAAAAAGCCACACTTACAAGCCTCCATATTTGTTGTAGTAGAGAACCTTCCCATGCCTATCGGCCAGCCGAGTGTAAAGAAAGTTGTCAACGGTAACCTCAGAATGTGATTGCAGTTCTCTCCTCAACATCCATTTCACCACCTCTCGCTGGTAGGGTCGTAGCGTCGGTATCAGCATCGGATGCTGCACATCAGCACCACACAACACGTCGTCTTCACCTGTAGTTGCTTGCGAAGATTGAGCAGCAGCAACCCTTGTGTACAGTAGGTCAAAGTCCTGTCTTTGAAATTGCTGGGTCTCTAGTTGCCCTGTTGAAGATAATAAGACATTTACATCAATCATGTGACTAATTTGTTGTTGTTACCATATGTGGCATGCTTACCATCACAAGAAGAGTCTCTAAATACAGGCACACACAAAACAAAGACCATCACACTCAAAACTAAGATTCTGCTTGGCAGTGTTCAAGATGAAACCAATCGAGAAAGATTTGACTTGATATATACAGCATTTTAATTGTGTGCCTTTTCTCGTTCTCATCCTTTCCTTTGTTGAATGTCGTCTGTAATGAATACACACAACTCTTTTCACTCAATAATTATGATGGCTTGACTTATATCTCAAAAAGGCAACTTGGCCAAAGGGTACTCCGAGTAACATGTCTGGTCTGCACGAAGTGCTATCAAAGACGTGTTTGAAAACACTGCACCCTAAAGAAGCTGAGCATCAGGCATGGAAAATGCTTGTACCCAGCAGTTTTCCAGACGGACTTAGAAACAGTCTTTGACAGTGCTGTTTTAGTACGAAGTTTCTCTTCCAATTTAACCAGTGAGTTAAACACTTGCTAGCATTGTAAAAAATGAATATCTGGAAATAATTTTCCATATACTGCAGCAGTTGTTTCACAAACAGTTCAACGCTGTTCAAACACCTGACAGACTAGTATTAGCTGTGTTCCTGCCGCCCTGATTGGACTAGAGAGCTGTAGCTTCCACAGCGCTACAAACAACCTGCGAGATGAAGTATAGGCCACCATTGTACTATTAGTCCATACATCACCCAACAGGCAACATTAAAACACAGAAAAATGTAGGGAAAGGTTTCTATTCGAGCAGTCATCCATACACTCATCTAGAGCACTGGAATGGCAAGCTTTATTGAACATTACACAGCATAAGCTGCTTCGAGTATTGCAACCCTGCACAATCCTATTACGTATTTAAAGCCGTCACCTAAGCCTGGAAGGCCCAATAAAGTTCTCAAAGCCATGAAAAGTTTAATATGATCTGTGGGTGTACCTCCATGATAAGGTCTTGTTTTGAGCCCTGGGCCACTCATAAATGATGCAGGTGTACTGCCCGACATGCCGTTCAAGCACTCTAGACAGGCTTGTGGACGACTGCACAAGTGTTGCCCTATGCGCTGCCAACATCACATTTTTGCAGCTTGAACCTATGACATAAACTTCAGTGCCAAGGTTTAATTTTTCTTTTAGTAGAAATGAATCTTACTCATGCTTATCTATCTTTTCATTAATTCGGCATACATGCATCTACCGTTCTTCTTCTGCTCTCTGCCAGCACCCAAAGTGAAGTCATAACGACAAATAGAATGAGACATTCATAAACGAGCAATCACAATGAAAACATTTCAGATATAAATAACATGGTTCTGAGAAAAAAAGTTTTGCCAGTATCCCAGCCACTCAAGACAAAAGTAGAAAACTAAACAAGCATTCAAGAAGAAATTTTCACTGTTTGACATTTGCATCAATCTGAATCACTACAATATAGCACATTGTGAATGTGTTGTACAAGACTGAATGTACACTCTAGGTTATAAGGCATAACATATAGCTATACATATACATATGCTTGAGACACCATTCAAACTTTCCACTAAGGCAACAGAGCAGGGTATTCAATTTCTTTAGCCTAAGGGAACCCCACAGCTTTAAAAAAGTGCCAAGGAACCCAGAATATCTCTGCATACTTTCAGTCTTACTTGAAATACATGTGAATGTACAGCCCCTCAAAAAAAAAAAAAAAGCCAAAATTCAGTAGTTGTTGTTGCTATGGCTGTAGGAAGAAGGAAAAGAAAATGCATAGGCCTGCTACTGGCTCCATAGCTGAGCGACCTTCACTGCCTCGTGCAGACAGAAGAGAAAATAGAGAAGAAAGAAAAGGAAGAGGGAGAGAAAGATGCACGCCGCAACAACAGCCGTCGTCCACCACCAAAACGGTGGCGGGTGCAATGACAGTCTACAACAGATAAAAATTCTGTGGCAGGCTAGCCCCCGCCACAAGCGGTGGTGACCCACCTGTCCCAGCCCCATCAGGGAAGTACCGCAAAAAATTCAGTTCACAATCATTGGCTGCACAGTGAGTCTCCTATAAGCACAAGTTGGTTTTTTTCAGATTAAAACAAGAAAAATGGACAACAATATGCTGAATTCCATTTTCGAAATTTCGCAAAACCAAAAACGTCTGTACCTTTAAGAGGCAAGCAATGGCTTGCTATTAGACAGGAGTTAAACACAGCCAAAGAAGAAAATTGACAAATTACAGAAGCCAGTGGCGGGACAAAATGCTTGAACTGCCTAGACAGCCTGCTACGGTCCATATTTTGAGAGGTTTTGCATTAGTGTCGTTTGCTAAGGAAGCGCTGTTTGTTTGCTGTCATCACACGGTGAGGTCACTTGTTTGGTTGAGTGGGTTTCTCCATTGCATTTAAGGACACCGACTTAAAATTGTGCAGAAGTGTCATGAAAACAGTGCCACATTCTACACATTCTAACCATCCCTACAGTTCAGCAAAAGTTTCATCGCTGCTGCAAGAACCCAGAACATGCAATTCCTTGCTCTAGTGTCAAGCCATAGGAAAACTTAAAAACTAAAATTTCAATAATTATAAAATAACTGGCTCACAGGAAAGGAAAGGTGCAGTATCTGTCACACTTGTTTTGTGGACACCCAGTTTTGAAATGTTAACTTACACATGCATCATTTTTTTCTGATGGCTCATTTCACCTCCATTACCATTTTTTCATTGTTGATAGCACTTCCTTTTCCAAGAACAGCTCCCAAGTAGTACGACAGTTTGTGCATAAGTTATGGGTAAATGCACTGCTTGTGCTCACTAAGAAGCCAAAATAGGCTCTAAATGGCTTTTGACTGATTTTTTAGTTTAGCCTGGACACTCACGTGCGAGCAATGCATATTTGCTTGAGTTTTGTACCCTGTAAATACAAAGCTACCCGCGCAGTCACACCTGCACAACCAATTGCTGTGCCATCTGCCGACTGCGCCAAGTGGCCACAATCCGCCTTTTTCCCAAGGTTTAGTGCCCATAGGGAGTGGTAGAAAATTCGTCTGCTACTGGTTGAAGGTATCCTTGGGAGACAAAGCCGTCCGAGAAATGGCAATGTGTGTGTTTGACAGCTACTGCAATTTGTCGCATATGCGTGTGACGAATACGAACTGCGCATGGCCCCTAAAATAAGCTCTAGCTGTCATGATCGGGGAGACCAAGAACTGCGCATGTGAAGCTGGGGCTGGTGGTTCGTTTTCAACCAAGGAAGGGGCGCACATGCGCAGAGCAGCCTTGAGAAAAAGGCGGATTGGCAGAGAGGGAATTCCACTGAACCACCACCTACCACAGTTGGAAGGTGAAGGCACCAAACAGGTGCTGATGTTAACTAATTTTCACTTTCAAAGCCCTCCCAAATGAAAATGAAAACTCCAACCCCTAGCTATAAGAAAGGACAGTATGGCTGCATCTTAAACAAAGTGGGTGAAAAAAAAAGTTATCGATGTTGAGGCATGCATAGATTCATATGATCGAGGACCCAAGAAACAATGCAAGAAACTGAACGGTTAGTTTCAGGGTCCCTCTAATAGAGTACACTATTTTTACACTATCAATACAGCCTCCATTATGAGCCAGCATGGCATTTGACATACTTGTAGTGTGAGTGATTCCAAAGAAATGATGAACAAGAGCCTGCATTTCAAAGAAGACGGAGTTGCGTGGTGTGTCACCGGGGTGGGAAATACGGAACACGCTGGATGGTGGAAGCAATACATCTAACACAATGTGCATGTCCACCACTTCAGCCAAGGTAAGCCAGGCATATCTTCTATTCGACAGAATATCTTGCAGCTCCTTAGCGATGGCCATTGTTCCACTCAATAACAGCCACTGCAAAGAATGAAAGAGAACATGATTAATGGAATTGCAAAGATAAGTCTCCAACTGTTTTACCAGATAACTAAAGATGAGCAAATTGTGTCTTTCCAAAACTGAACTTAATACAAATAGCATAGTTAATTATTGAATCAAATAAGAACCAGACAGTGAAAGCATCAAATCAAATATAAACTGAATATCTCTGTTATTATTTGCTGCTTTTACTAATATATGCAAAAAATTAATTGTCATGCCAAAAGAGCAAAGTACTTGCAGTGCCACTATAGGTGATGGTACTTAAGCTGCAGCATTAAAAGGCACAACATTGGTGTTCACTAGGGAACAAGCAACGTGAACTCTATGAGCACCATTACGTGCAAAATAGTAAAATTATGTTTTCTTACTGATGATGATATGCACAAAATAATGCTTACCTGAACCCCGTTGCATCAACACATTTTGAAGGCCATATGTATAAGCATTGTTTGTGCCGCCAGACATATGGATCGTGTCACACTTCTGACCTCTCTTTTGAGCATATGCTTTGAAACAATTGTCCAGGAAACTATGGACTATGGCATGTCAGGCTGGTTGGGTTATGTTCATCTTGAGGAAGTATAAAACCTGAATGGAGACGACGGACGAAGAGGTACACAACACAAGCGCTTGTGTTGTGTACTTCTTCGTCCGTCCTCTCCGTTCACGCTATACATTTCCTCAAGCTATTGTGTGCCCTATTCGAACTATGAGCATATTATTTGTAATTTTACAAACAAATTCAATTTTTTCGAACAATTTCCGACATGTGCTATTTGAGTCAATAAGCAAATCAAATACAATAATACTTAATTTTCTGTTCGAAAATTTGGAATATTTACAATTCACTACAGATAACCACGCTTGCTAGTTTAGTGCACCCTTTATTAATGGAATAAGAAACTGAAGCAAACAAACAAAAATTATTTGCACAGAGCACTGCCATAATAAATTATTTAAAGCATTCCGCTGTCCAGTTCTTCCGTTTCCAAGAATACTAAAAGAAAAAATATTAAGCACTGGAAACTTGGGTGACCTTACTCCTTTTAGAGAAATACTTGGGACAAACAGGAGTTGACCTGTATAGATAAGATGCCATATTATAATTACAAAGAGACTACCCTCAGAAAAACAGTTTTGATATTAGAAAAGACCAAAGAATTAAATGCAAGTGACCCCATCACCTGCCAATTTCGCAGTAAAATACTTGCATGAACACAGACTTTCGAGCATGGAGCGTGGGCTGCCCTATATACACCATCATTCACTTACAACAAATATAAACAAATATAAAGACACTGTTGGTTTTAGTCCTAAGCAGTTGAGAACATACTTTGTGCAAATATAATCTACCCATACATGTGTTCTTACTTTAAATAATATACTCGCCTTTACGAACTTTCTGCCTTGTTGAGCTTTTTCCATTGATTTTATTATTGATAAACTTTATTGTTTTGTTTTCATATCATGCTGCAGTGACGTATGCATTGTATAACCCTTTTGGATGTCATGGTCGTATTGTATAATCAACTTCTGGAATTTACTGTTTGCTCCTGCTATGTTGTGTACGGGTTTCCCGGGCCTTTGTCAAGCCTAGGCGACCATCCACTTGTTGGTAAATAAATTTGATTTGATTGATTTGATTTGAAATGATAGCCACCCTTCATTTTCAGTAAAGCCATCACAGACGTTAAAAATTTCAACCGAACTATATTTTCTGCCATATTTTGAATGTATGACTTATTTGTGCACTGTTTCTTTAGCTTGCACTTTTTTCTGTAATGCATTCTTAATGACAAAACCCTGGGTTTCAAGCGAAGGTCATTACGTCATTGCAACAAAGACACTAAACTTCTTGTTTACAACACAATCATATGGCCGAAACTCGAATATGCCTCAATTATCTGGAACCCTCATCAATCATACCTAATAGCTAAACTTGAATCTCTGCAAAACAAAGCTGCGTGTTTTATTGCATGCAACTATTCCTCGTATTCCAGCATTTCTTTAATTAAGCAAGAGTTAGGTCACAAGCTTTTAGAGACTAGGTGAAAAATTAATCGCCTAATATTTTTCCACAAGCTTTACTATAACCCTAAAAATTACAGCATCGAGAAAATAAAACCGGCCCCTCAAACCTTTCCTCGCCGCGACCATGATCACAAAGTAGAACCTTCTTTTGCGCGAACAAACTTGTTACAGTTTTCATTCCTTCATCAGGCAATTAGTGAATGGCACGATCTAAATAAAGAAATTGTTTGCCTCACGAACCATGAAAAATTTAGAGAAGCTTTGGAAACGCTATTGCTTGCTTAGTCAAAAATGCAGAACAAACTGAGAGCTGCGCCTCTTTCAAGTTTTTACGTTGGTTTACTTTTGTTCTTCTCCGACTTGTGCTCGTGTTGCCCATATGTAATATTGTTTGTTAATTTTTTGTTAATTGTGTATATCCCAACTTCCCTTATTTTCCTTGTATTGTTAATATGTGATGACACTATGTAATGTTTTGACCATGTTTTGATGACTTCTGCCCCCCTGTGTAAAAGGGTAATAAAATGAAAAAATGAAATGAAATCTACCTAGTTGTCTTGCTAAATCAGAACCGTTTCCCGATGATACTACTATATTAGCAACTGATAAATCAATCACTCATTAGCATCTATGCTCACTGCAGATCTCAATAATATTTTACACTGGTGTCATTGTAACTGCTTGCAGATCAACCCTTCTAAGACAACATTCATGGTATTCAGCTCTGATTGCAAGGCTCCCATACACATCCCATCACTTTCTTTTAATTCCCATTGCATTGAACTTTCAGAACATTGCACCTTTCTTGGCGTTACTCTGGACGCTAACCTTAAATACAATAAGCACATTCCTAACTTGAAACAAGAATGTGGTTTTGGCATCAGAGCACTACTAAAAGCGCGTCCCTTTTTCAACCGTGACACTTTAATATCTCTTTACTACACATTCATTTATAGTCATTTTAATTACTGCATCACTTCATGGGGAAACACTTACCTATCCCATTTATATCAACTGAAACATCTTCAAAATCAGGCCATACGTATAATAACCTACAGTTCATACCTGAGCGATGCACTATCACTTTTTCGTGATCACAAAATTTTACCGATCGCTTCACTGATTATCTTTAGTCTCGCAATACTACTTTATAAAGCTGTGCACAACACCATATCCCCTCAAAGGCCCTCACCAATAATAATCGGACAATATTTGCTAAGGACAACAATTTTCTATTACCAACCGTTTGAACAAACTACAGCAAGCCCATGACTCTTTTTGCTTCTTTACAAATTTGGAATAACCTCCCTTCTCATGTCAAACAATCCCCATCTCTGTCCGGTTTTAAACAACAGCTGTTATCCGTACTATCGCAACAGTGTAACACAACTTTCAAACAAGTTTTTCACTTTGTATACCGGTTTGTTCACATTTCATTCATGAGTGTTTTGTCTGTTGGGATGATGTATCAAATTGTATATAATCTTCAAGTACTTTATTTTAACAATACCAGCCACGCATGAAATTTTTGAACTTGTATTGCATTCTTACTTTTTTTTCTTTTTACCATATTGTGTATGCCGGTTTTGCCTCTTTTGACTGTGTTTGCTGTACCAATAATATTGTTCATAAGTTTATACATTCATCTATAGGAGGTACCGACACAGCCTTGAGCTCTGGGACCTCCTTCTGTATGATTTACGTAATAGCCGTTTTTTTATGAAAAAACAAACTTTCTTTCTTCCTTCTTTCTTTCGGGCCTGGAAAATATGTCAAATAAATGAATAAATAAAATATCCACAAATTAGATCAGATTAGTGAAAAGCTTTTTAACTCCACTTATGTCTGCAGTATCTGTGCTTTTCCTGCTGGACAACTGTCAACATAACCAGAACCAATTTTTATTTAGGAAAATATTTCTATGGAACTGTCCTCAGTGCCCCTTAGGTGTGTGAACTCCTGAATTTGATAAGGCTTGTCAGATGAATGAAGCAATAAGGCAAGCAGTGCATGAACTGAAATCATATGACACTGACACATATTATAAGGTGCACAAAGAAAAGCTGTTTAAAACAATGGAGCTAATGCACACAGGTCCTATTAGACATACCCTATGCTATTGTCGATTCTCCACCATGAAGCGCAATTCCAACAGTTCTAAAATCACAACTTCACACTTATGTGCCTACACTCTGCATATGTTTCTATGCAGCACCATATAAATAACATTTTATTTACTCAGAGAAAATGTGAATCTCAAAATAACCAATAAGCCAAGAGGAGCATGAGCTGAAAGAGAAAACAGCACTCCCCACTGTTGACAGAAGGCTCGCTTCTATCAAAGTCCTGCACTGCACTACGTGCACCCAGTTATATTATTGCAATCTCCAGATCATTGCATGTCATGCACAATCAGGCTACAATTTGAGAAGCGGGACAACGAAATGGAGCCAAGCACAAGTTGCCTCCTTCATTCTAGGCAAAAAATATTTGATAAAAGCAAGAAATGAGCACATGTCATACCTGGCCATTCAGGTTGTAAACAATATGGCAATCAGATTGCTCATCGTTGCATCCAATGTAAAGTTTATGGCTGCTCCTCAACGCGCTCTCAAGCATTCCACCACCAATCTCGAGAGCAGTGTGTGCTGTCAAATCCAAGCGTCCAAGGCAAAACAAAGTGTGCTCTGCATTTATATGCTGATGATCAACTTGCAGCACGGAATTGTAGTTTTCCAGAATCTCCTCCAGTTTTACATCGGAAGGCGATTTCCAGCCCTTGCCTGAAAGAAAACGTCCTCCGATTAAATTTAGTGGAAAAATGCGGCCGGCTACAAGCACTTTCGCGAGAACGTTCACTTTGCTTCGCGTAAGTTGACACACACTGATAAATATTAAATGTCGGAGCTCGGAGCTCATCAATTGAGAATTTGACACCAGTTTTAATTGATACTAACATGGCATGATGAACAAAGAAAATGAATTGCACGTTGTTCAATGACAGCACCACCGGAGGCTACACAGTTTGCATATGACATTCACAACACACATCTAAATTACAAGGGAATAATAGTTGAGAGGCTGCAGCAAAAGTGTGACAAAGAGAGTGCGAACGCTAAACTGTAGTTTCAGAGAAAGTAAACTGCAACACAACGTTCTCATAGCAAGTAGCTTCCGTTAGTGTAACATTATATGCAATAAACTACTGAATACACGAAAACATCGACAAGAAAATGAACTTACTTTTCCGTCTTTTCGGTAAACTCTGTACAGGAGGAACATCTTCAAAGTCGCCAATGATGTCGTCGCTTGGAAGTGCTTCTCCAGTAGAGCTCTGCCCAAATTGCACACCGTCGTTGTCAGTACGTGGTTCAAATCGTTTCGGAATTGTGGTCTTTCTGCGCGAGGCCATCACTTAGCTTACAGTTGCGCCATAAATCGTAGTTCACCACGGATGTTGAAGTTTCAGCGGCGAAACACCGCAACAGCCGTCATCGGCATGCGCGCGGTGGTGGTGGTGGTGGTGGTCACGGTGCAGTCAAACCAAGACACAACAAAGAGCGTAGTCAAACTGGACTGCAGTATGATATGGCGCTTTGTACAACAATGGGTGACTAAATGATTAACAATAGATAGTTTAGACGCTAATCAAAAGACCTTGTAGCAGATATTGTGCTCCGAAACACAAAAGAAATCATGCACATTTCGCTGCATTTAGTTTATAATAGCCTGTATCCGCTTGCCTCACGCGCCTGCCATCATAGCTCAGTGGTTAGAGCACTGGTCTTGTAAACCAGGGGTCGTGAGTTCAATCCTCACTGGTGGCTACGAAAATTTTTTTCATTTGCATTTGTTATTTACAGCTCTAAGATGTTATGAACAAGCATTCAGAAATATTTCTCTCATCCTCCTTGAGGACGACTCGCCAGCTTCACACACTTTACCTTCTGCTACAACCATAAGGTTCTGAAATCGAAACCAACGCCCGCTCAAAAAGTGGCGATTTCCAGCATTCTCGGGGACGATAAGCTAACAAGAGAACTGTGGGAGGCCCACTGTATAGAATCCGGGAATGGGACATGTGTAAGCGACCCTTCAGTCACCCTATCGAAATAAGGAATTTTTGGGAAAATAATAAGAAAAAGGAGACAATTTTTTTTTTGTGACAGACATATCACGTTCATCCTTGATACAATAGCTACTTTGCCGACTTGTCGGTTTTTTGTATGTTTTTTATGTGTAATGCTATATATGTGTGTTCACCGCAATAAAATTTCAATTGATAGTTTGCGCTCTTGTGTTTCGTATCATTATTTACGTCGGTTTTTCTTAAGCCCAACGATGTTTGAACATATTGTCAGACCTCAAACTGTTAACCTGACAATGATTGGGTTTTTCACCATACAGAATATGCACCCATTAGCACAAACTGAGTTCCACCCATGTTTCCACACAAATACCAATATCTTCGTAAACTGTACGTACTGCTACTTTATTTCGAACCACTTTTATTTACAGACGTTTACGCACTTTCCCCGAACGGCTATTGATGTACGACGGACGACCGACGGACGTCCTTTTTCGGATGTTTGGACGTCCAACGGAAATCCACTTATGTTCGACATACGTACCGCGGACGTCGTTTGGACTATCGTTTGTGGCTCCGGATCACGTCTCACGGACGTCCGTTGGACATCCGGTGGCGGACATTCGGACGTTTCCCGGAACTTGCTCGCAGGGCGCTATTGGCGTAAAATCTTGCCAATAACATTCGTGTAAAGCTCAGCAAGCATGTGCCACGGAAATTTCAGTCACATACTAGTACTCAATGCCTTTGTCGTGAAAGAGTACAACAGAATCTTTGTCTGCTTTAACTTTCATTAACACAACAAAACACTGAACAGCAGTGTGCAATTAACTTTCATCCAAGAGGCACCTATATGATAGCTGAGCTTTACAAAAACGCACTGTCTTTGAAAAATGCAAACATGCGGGGTTGTAAAAACAGAATTTTCGATTATTTTTAGGCTTTGTTGTAAAGCTTGCATAAACAGCCTGCACTAAAAAAAATATCCACGTTTTTACTCCACGCAAAAATAGACAGAATGACATGGTAAAAAGGAGGCCAACAGAGCACTGAGAATCTACTTGAATAATTTTTTTAAATATTCTTGGCCATGCTCTTCCCTGGGAGAGGGGGAGGAGAAAAATGTATTTATTGAAACCTAATATTTGGGAACTGGTGAGGAGATGATCGAGTCCTCTGCGGGCAGCCTCCTCAGGCCGGGATGCCGGGAGCCGCTAGTATCCTGCACACTCGCTCAATCAACCGTTGCTGGTCTTGCAGGCTGGACAAAGCAGGCTGGTCTCCTGAAAAAGAATGGAAAATGAAATTCAAGTTATCTATGCTGAACTTTGATTAGATCCAAGGGCAACTGCCAGTACCCCTCAATTGCTTTTTCCAGATGGCACTGCACGTGTACATCTCTATTCAGAAAGGTCATATATATATATATATATATATATATATATATATATATATATATATATATATATATATATATATATATATATATATATAAATATATATATCGGGTCTTGAATATTTGGGGGCTGGGCTTTAAAAAAATCCTATGCAAAATCTACAACCCCATTCGAGCTGAAATTACGTTCACAAAGTAGCAAAATATGGTCTAAGTTATCTGATAAGTGATTGAACATCGGTACTTGCCTAGATTTTCCGGAATCGACGGAATATTGCTCTCGGCGGCGTGCACAAATTTCGCAGAAGCGAGTCGAGAAGCTGCGGTGACATGGTGCGCCATCTGTCGAGCGGCGAGGTAACCGCCATCTCCGGCAAGGCCATTGGTGCCGTTGGCGCGCTTGCTTCGAAGGTGCAGATCGTCTGCTCGTTTAAAGTAATACCACAAGGAAGAGTCACCGCTTTTCTTACTAAAAACAGTAGTGGAAATGCTACATCAGCAGCATTAGAAACAAAAATAAATATTATCTCGTCGCTTGCTCTTCCGCTACGATTCCGGTGCCGTCTGCTTTTGACTGTTGGTCTGTTCTGACGACTCTTGCTCTGTTCTGATCCCGAGGAAAGATCGAAATTTTTTGTGTGTTCGCCCTATAATGCATTGTGTGCTGCAGTGATATGCGTTCATTTTCAGCGATAGAAAAGGCGGCAGCTGTGTCATGGCTTGTTGAATCCGGGTCAGTTCACTGCGTACGCACGAAATTCAAGGTAAAATTTCGCCGTCGTCCTCCTTGTGAAAGGTCACTGCTAAGATGGAAGAAAATGTTCGAAGAAAGAGGCTGTCTTAAAAAGAAAGAAAGAAGGGATAAAGGGGGAACACATCGCAGTATTGCTGATGCCCTTGAGGGTGCATTTTCGTCGGACCCTCAGATGTCCTGTACGCGCGCTGCGCTGTTGTTCGGAGTGAGCCCGTCAACGGTAAGTCGCGCGATGAAACGCAAGGGCTTCTATCCGTACAAGATGCAAACTGTACAAGCGCTTTCAGAAGACGACAGAGACCGTCGGCTTCAATTCTGCCACTCGGAACAACGAAGGATAACTCAAGACCGGGGACATCTGAACTTTTTATTATTCACTGATGAATCCATTTTTCACCTGGATGGAAAAATCAACAAGCAGAACACTCGGTTTTGGGCAAAAGACAATCCTCGTTTTTATTCCACAAACGACAAGACCCCACATATCATGGTTTGGTGTGGATTGTGGCGCGAGGGGCTCGTTGGGCCTTTTTATTTTGAGGACAACGTGACTGCCGAATCATATTTGGAAATGCTGCAGCAGAAGATTCTGCCAGAGTTGGAAGCAACACATATGCAGAAAGAAATCTGCATATTTCAGCAGGACGGAGCTCCTGCTCATTACGCCAGAAGTGTCCGCAACTGGCTGGATGCAACATTTCCAAACATGTGGATGGGTCGAGGCTCGTCCAACATGCCATGGCCGCCCCGTTCACCTGACCTAACTCCATGCGATTTTTTTTTTATGGGGCTATCTAAAAAGCCGCGTGTACCGCCGAGGCCGACTTCACAGTTGTTCAGAGCTGAAGCAGCAAATTGAGGCTGCTTGTGCAGACATCACGGAGCGCATGAGGGCATCTGTCTTCAAAGAATATGAAGAAAGATTGCAAAGATGTATTGACGCCGCCGGAGGACATTTTGATGTATAAATCACAGCAAGCACTTCGACGTGAACGCCTGAGTACTGTTCGATGTAAGTGCGTGTTACAGTCTCGGGTGTTTTCACTACGATCTCTTTCATATCCCATGAGCAGCTTGCGGACGTTGAACCACAGAAAATGATCAGCCAGATTGGACCAGATATTGACGGCACCGGAATCGTAGCGGAAGAGCAAGCGACGAGTTAATATTTATTTTTGTTTCTAATGCTGCTGATGTAGCATTTCCACTACTGTTTTTAGTAAGAGAAGCGGTGACTCTTCCTTGTGGTATTACTTTAAACGAGCAGACGATCTGCACCTTCGAAGCAAGCGCGCCAACGGCACCAATGGCCTTGCCGGAGATGGCGGTTACCTCGCCGCTCGACAGATGGCGCACCATGTCACCGCAGCTTCTCGACTCGCTTCTGCGAAATTTGTGCACGCCGCCGAGAGCAATATTCCGTCGATTCCGGAAAATCTAGGCAAGTACCGATGTTCAATCACTTATCAGATAACTTAGACCATATTTTGCTACTTTGTGAACGTAATTTCAGCTCGAATGGGGTTGTAGATTTTGCATAGGATTTTTTTAAAACCCAGCCCCCAAATATTCAAAACCCGATATATATATATATATATATATATATATATATATATATTTGTGTGTGTGTGTGTAGACTCTTGAAAAAGATCGGTCTCCCGAATCGAAACGTCGAGTCCAATAAAATGTTTCTTTAAACGAAGTGTCTAAAGGTACGTCCGACGTATCCATTCGATTCTTGTAAAGATACGGCGGACGTCGATATACAGGCTCATGGCTATATGCACGTCGAACGCGGCCACATTCCGCTTGCTACGCGTGAATGATCTTATCCTCTATGATATCAGCTAGCCGGACTCTCGATGAGGTGCTACGAAGAGTGCATCCGTTCTAACATAGAATACGGTCTTCACTTAGGGTTGTGTACGGCAAGCATCGCTGTCACGCACATAGCTGCAGGCGATGCTACGTACTGCACCAGCTCCACCAGCTGGCATCGAGATACGCACATTCACGAGCAGCTTTCGCTTCGCACTAAACTATCACCTCGATCTGCCCGTAATGCGAGCGAGCTATTCCTAGCATTTACGCTGTCTTAGGTCGTGCATCGACCTCCGAAGATCTAGCGCTGGCACAACACACACGCACCTCGCCGTGCAGAACATTCAGCAGTCCAAAGTATGTATGTGAAATGGCATTATGCTTGTTCCTCACATGCAGACCGAGGAAACAGGATGTTTCTAGCTAAATTCTTCGTTTAAATTCTACCTCAGAGTCGTGGCAGAAGACATGCCGAATCTACTAGAGGCCTGCGCTGCTACTGCGGCGAGCTGCACATCGACTCGTCGAGGCGAAGACCTACTGCACCGCACCGCAAGAGTGCACAACCGGAAAGACGGAAGCGCGAATGACCCGATTTCCATGTGAACAGCAATGTTCTTTGTGCTTAGCCTGCATCTTTTTCTTGTCGTTGAATTTTGCGTACATGTAGTTTAAACCCCCGCATGCTCGAGGTTAGCATGACCCGACTGAACGGCCGCGCAGCTTTGAAACGATCGGGATCGATATGCATGCATCGGCGGACTTGGGTACGCGTTAGAAAATGTGCGCTGCACATTTCGTTGCAGAAGCTGACTCTTGGAATTTTGCAGAGTGCGCCACGCAAGTGATCGTTGCTACAACCACGCATCCATATTCCAACGGCTGGCCTACCCCGAGGCGCATAAATGTTCAACCGTGGACGTATCAATGATCGAAGAGAGGACAGATTTTCACAATATTGGGCGTGAAATCGATAGCTACCAGTGCTAGAGAAATTCTGCCTTGATCATGCGCAATTCAGTGTTTCAGGTGTGGTCAGTAGCTGTAAGTTTGAACAGTTCGCCTGTCAAGTCAGCTGCGCCAGCGATGGACCGGCGGAGCGATTTTCCACGCTACACCGCTGTCTTGCTAGAAAGCCTACCTAGGCGGCGTTTGACATTCAGCTGCTTTTTGTGGGCCCCGTAATTGAAAGCAACGCCTTCAGAAACGCGTTAAATGTTAAAAAATGTATTCTCTTCAACAGTTTCACTCCAGGCTGTCAAAGCAGGCGGACGTTGATAAAACAGTTGAGCACTCCAGTCTTTAGAAATCTGTAGAATCGTCTTCAGTTTGTAGAATTATTGGAATAGGTCACTTTCCGATCGCTGGGACATAGACCCTCATGACAGCGCTGTCACGTGAATAAGGACCACACCAGACCGAAAGCTTGTCTCATATAACATAGCTAATCAAGGTATACCTTACAGCATTGTATTGATTTTTATGGTGCATAAGCAACTAATGCTGCCATGCACCAAGAACAAGGTGTAATGTATTTATTTTGTGTGTAATGACTAAAATGTTCTTTAGGATGTAGCTTGTTTAGGAACATTTTAGGAAACCAAAAATGCAGGAAATTTTCACGTCTCTCCTAGAATCATGCTGGTATGGAAAAGGATCTGTTGCAAAATTGTACAAAATGTTTCTTCTTATTTTCTCGACTCTGGCGCACGTGTAAGATATGGTTTATTGTTAGTTCATCTTCACACTCCTTGCATATTGGTTTGTCCTCTTTCATAAGTATGAAGCTGTGTGTGTGAGTGTGGATATGCGTTTTGTGAAGATGACCTAAAATGGCCTCTATGTTGTGTTTTTGATTACTGCATGATTTCCATTCCTTAATGACAGGTTTGACAAGTATAGTTTGTAGTTTATTTCATTGTTTCAAAAATCCTGCCATTTCACTCTCACTTTTCTTTGTACAAGCTTCTTGGTATCTTCATGCAGCATAGTCACCCTCTGTAATTTAGCATTGCGTCAAGGTAACCTAGTTATTTCTTTTCATCACCTTTCAAGACAACTGTCCCGATTTCATAAAGTGTAGAGTTTCTGACGACAGGAACTCCTTGGAAGTCGTAGAAATAAATGAGATCCACAATCATGAGCTATCTAGGGTGTGCATATACATGTCCATCGCTCAGTGGAATGCTGTCAGTACGCTGCTAGAATAGGTCTTGTGGTAACAACAACCATTGTCTGAGGTGGTCCTTTAATGGGCATTGAAATGCTATGTAACTACAGGTACTGATAGAACTCTTGATCATGTTATGTGATGGTGCGATCCTTGCATGCATATTAGGTATACATTTCAGAATCTGCAGTGCACCACTTGACCATTTGCCACCAGTTTGTGTGAAAATGTATTTGTCATGCATGTTAACCAGTATTTAACAGATGACCCCTGTGCACAAGCCAAAAGTGCCACGAGCCAAATGTCACGAGGCCACACGACATGGCAGGAGCTGTAAAGTCAAGCTTACAAAGTTATATTTGAAATATGTTCTGCGACGTTTCAGCTCCAATTAAGAAAGGTTGAGGCTTACAGAGGTCTATGCCAGGTTGTCTATCACCTAACAGGGCAGCCTACGACCGTATGCTAATGAGTATATCTGAGATAACAGAGACATGAATTAAGGAATTAGTAATTATGTTTGTAGCAAAGGGCATGTAAATTAACGGGAATCCACAGTGGGATCTGCAGACAAGAACCATTAATGCTGGCACACCATACCTTTAAAGGTGGAGATTAGGAGTCTCCCTAATTTTTTTTCTGCTCAACGCTTGTCATTTCCTTCGTTCTTCCAGATGAGGAAGATGTGAAAATGATAGCATCGAAAATTCCAGAGACCATCGTTAACAAGGATGCTGATCCCAACAGCGTAAAAAAGGAATTTCAGAAAAGATGGGTAACTAGTAATGCTGGCAACAGTTGAAGCTAAGTGGAAAGGCATGAAATTGAAATGTAACATATGCAGAGATATGTTGCGAGACGACCAGTCTGTGGTGTGCGACATCTGTCTCCGTTAGTTTCATCAAGTGATTGGCCAAAGCAGATGGGGCTTGTGGTTTTGTGATAAGTGCAGTGTAGTAGCATAGATGCAACCTTGCCCATTAATAATTGGAGTGGAGTAAGTGCATTGTTTTGTTTTTGTAAGATGTTCATGGTTTCCATGCAAACATTATGAGAAATTTTTTCCTAGAGAATGTTTGCTGAAATGTGAATATAATGTGCAATAAAACTAATGTTTTATTGCTATTTACTTTTTCTTGTATACATTAGTTCTGTGAAGAAAACCACAGGCTAGAAGGAAATGTAATGGCATGCATTTTGATACTTGGCCCCCGTTGTGCTGGCTCAGTAGTTAGAGTGCTTGGCTGCTGAACCCAAAGATGCAGATTTGGTTCCAGCCACAGCAGAGGCATTTCAATAGAGGCGAAACAATAGGCTGTCATGCACCGTGCGGTGTCAGTGCATGTAAAAGGACCCCAGGTGGTCGAAATTATACCGGAGCCCTCAACTATTGTGTTCCTCATAGCCGTAGTTATTTTGGGATGCTAAACCAGATATATATCACATCATACTCTGAGTAAGATGCTATTCATGGTCAGTTAATCATACACTAAATGATCAATTTTTTTCTGCATGGTACAGCAGCTGTTGTACAATTTTACTTTAGCCTTCATGAAGAATATCACACTGGCTCCACATGGCTTTCTGTTGACCCTTGATATGCGTCACAATCACACACCCGAGTATGTATTTGTCTAAAGGCACCTATGCATGCAAGGAGGGGACCATTACTCTCCACTTGTCAGAACTGAAATGCATGATCCACATCATTTCTGTAATTCAACTGCTTGCTATTTGAACTGTCCAGCATTGATGCAAGTTTCAAAGAACTGCAATTAGAAAATTAATCTAAGCAGCAAACCATGCCAAGAACTGCTTCAGTTTCATCTTTAGCAACTGTTTGGGAACTAAAATTAGCCAAATGTTGCAAAACATAGATGAGAGGTTACAAAATCTAAAAAACAATGCAGCCTACCTGTGGCATGTAGGGTTTCACATCCTGAAGTGACATATGTAGCTATGAAGAATACCGTAGTGGAGAGCTCCAGACTAATTTGACTGCCCAGGCTTTGTACTTTGCATTGACATCTTGCAGAAAACAGAAGCATTTGCATTTCACCTGCACCAAAGTGCGACTGCCATCACTGGTATTAAACATCACGACCTTGGGGCAAGTAGCCGAACGTGCCACTAAGATGTCGCAGCGTGTACGTACATGCTATACATGTCAACCTTTCTAGCATTAAAGCTGTCACATGCATGGCAGATATTCATGTTCAGCTTTGGACTGACAAGTTTAAAAGTGTACTATTTGTGTTTTTCTAGCATGAAAAACAAAGGAAATTAAGGAAAAGCGAAAAAAAATGAACATAATATGTTGAAAAAACACTAGTCATTAACACATAAAGCATATTCGTTCCTTTATTAATGATAAAGTGGCCTTCAACAATAGTACAAAGCCTGAAAATTTCGAAAGGTGCTGTGCCAGGCAGCTATTTTACAGAAACCTGAACCATTTCACCTGTAGGAATGCGCATTCCGGCGGTGTGGGCTGGGCACTTATTTTTCGGTCCACTCCAACATGCGAAAACTGCATCATGTGCATTCCCATTTTCCGAGTTTTGAGCTCTGTAGTACAGGCTAACAAATTGTCGATGACTTATTTTCGTCTGACTGTTGCAGAGCGCGTGTAAATAAATTACTACTGCACCTAATAAACACTGACATGCATGTGCAACATCGCCGATCATAAACGGACACACTGATGTCCGTCCGGGCATCGGCGCACTCATCACAGCACTCTTCGTAGTCTCACACAGCACTCTAGTAGGACGTAATCCGTAATCACAGCATCTCACGGTAAGCACAAACCACACCTCCAGTTGTACAACAAACACGAATGACGCGATGCTTGGGCTAGAGACACGCCGGCGGTGCCCAGCTTTTTCAGCGCCGCTTGTACTACGTAGAACTTGCAGCACCAAACCTCAATGCGAGCAGAAAGCGATGCGTTACGTGACGCATCTCATCACATATGGAAGTGAGGAAACTTTGAAGAATCAAAACTACATAATTACATAACGACCGTCGTAGACGTTAATACACATGATAACGAGGACCAAATGAGCGGGCGTGCGGGCCGCGGGCTGGCCGTCAACACCGCGATTACATGCGCTTGCGCTCTGGTCGTGCTTGCCACCCTGCCGCGGTCCAACTCACTTAAACCTATCATCATGCCATCACGTAGTATATCACCCATTCTAGGCACTATTCTTGCCACTGTACTATTCTTTGTAATTTCACATTTCACGCATGCAGTATGTATACATACTTCTTGCACCTCGTACGTATGTACACCATGCGTACACCTCATACCAACTTCGATTTGGCTACATATGGCTACCATGTTGCTACAACCACATCTGGGGATCTCGGATCCGTCCGGCTTTCCCGACGGATCCCAAGGCCCATATCGGAGAAAAATGCGTTGGGTCCGTCGGAAGAACACTACCGATCGGGTCCGTCCGCCGTACCTCTGAAAAATATTTCCCGGATCCGTCCGACGGATCCCGAAGAAAAACGCACCGGGTCCGTCGGACGTACCTTTAAGACCACTGATCGGGTCCGTCGGACGTACCTTTAGCCACAGCCTTCTTTAAATGAAGCGTATATACTTGCTGTATATTTTTTAAGCGGCCAATTACGTTATGTTCTCGCATCCATATATATATAGAAAGGTCATATACTGCAGCAAAACCCATGAAGAATATGAAAATATACATACGTAATTTGACCAGAACATGGATTCATTTTAATGTTTTATGTCGTCTTTTTCAACATGTCCCTCAGACCAAACATAGCATGTTATATTTGCTGATATCAGCCCTCAGCAATGACCAAGACGTGAAGTGCACATGCAAAGGAACTAAGCGTAGCGGATCCTGTGTGTATATATATATATATATATATATATATATATATATATATATACATTAACTTAAAGCACATACACAGGCGTGCACGCATTGGTGGCAGAAACCTGCATTTCAAGTGGCTTCACAGGCAAATTTCTAAAGTCATTGTTCCAGCTCTGAAAATAAGGGATCAATAATAACACCATTTAAAATTGTCACCTTTTTATTCTGTAAACTGCACAACGTTTTGCTGGTTTCCATGTACCCTTTACGAAGACACTCTCGGGGAGTGTCGGGGACATACCGACATCAACATGTAGGCTAGCAGGAAAGCGTCTCGTTAGAGCAGCTGTGAGGAAGTAACTTATGTTAGTGTAACTGATAATATGCAAGCCGCAGCACCAGGATAAAGATAGAGATCTAACATGTGGCTAAAGCCCAATGTGGAAGCATGGCCCGTTGCAGTAATTGTGCAGTTTTCATGGTTCTACGAGAGTTAAAAGCAAAGCTATTTGTTTACCCACAGTGCGCACTCTATTTGTAATGTCACATATAGAGCTATATGTGGCATTGCAATAGCAAGGCTTCCAATTACACAAAACACAAAAAGAAAGCTGACAACCATAACATATCCTGATATTACCGGGAGTATATGCAGTATGAATGTTGAATAGCTACCGAAATACGGTTGCATAATTTTGGCAATCAGTTGTGCATGCATGCATGGATTTCTCAATACGTACCACAAATTATAAAATGGTGGCTTAACTTTGGTTAACTCTGGAGGGAAGCGAAAGCTTCATGTACGCTCATTGCCAAGCTTGGATTAAACACACTGTGCGTTTCTCCCAACGCAAAGCCCGTTCTTCATCAGTCTCTTCTATCGACACGCCACCTTTTCAGGGTCTCATTCCGACGTGCCTTCTTCGCGCTGTTCGTCTTCCATCTCGCGCAGTGTTGTAACCTAGCTGGCAGGCCCGGGGGCTCCTATTTACACACATATCACCACTCTAGCACCCTCTACTTCTACGTCACATTGACGTCACCTCACGTGACCAGTGGTCACGGGCCACTTGTTGGCCTACGTGAATATGCACCAAGGTCACATGACGACCACCAGGCTTAACAAAGAAGTTTGACCTCTAGGTCTTCAAGATGAAAACTGTTCATACCCGACGGGCCCGACGGAAAGAAAAAAAATGCTGCTAACCTAGCTGTTTGCAAGAAACACTGTAAAAGCAGGGCAGATTTAAATGGGAGGGTAGTGGAGGCCGCCTGATCTGCCCCTGTCCAAGGATGGCCCATAATTTGGTAATTTGGCCCTTTGTAATATCGGGGACAAAAGTGTGTGGACCACGCAAACTGCAATCAAAGCGCATAACTTTCGCATCGACCAGGAGTCTCGGACCATACTTGTCGATGTGAAAGCTGAACTTTAAAATTCATGTGTGCTAGAGAAATAAGGTGATAATTCGTTTACATCGCGATCCAGACCAAAACCCCCTGACGTACGGTCCAGATACTTTTGCCCCCATAGTACAAGCTACCACTTGGGTTAGAGATTAATAATAAGAAGTGTATAGAAGACATCAGTCCTGTGCCACAGCCATAGCTATCAAAATGACACTGATATTGAAGTGTACTGCCTTAGGGCAGGGCCTCATTACTAATCAAGAGTTAGTGTCCGCAGGCCTCATTTGAACCAAAAAAAGAGGGGAGGGGAGGGGAGGGGGGGGGGTAAATATAAAGCTACCTCAACAGACAGTATTACATGTTTCTTTTTTTTTTGTATGTGTGATATCAACATATCAAGCCTCAGTTAGAATTAAATATATCACACAGTTTTGTGGTATATTTGGGAGCCCTTTTCTGCTTTCTTGCAGGATTTGTCAAAAGAGCTCACCGTCTTCACAAAGGCATCTAACAAACAGTTATATACAAATTAAAACCATTAAAGGAATGAAGACCACACATCAGATAATGCTACCATGTTTCTAAATGCAAAGTCTACCACTTTAATTCATTTATGTATGTGTAATTCTGACGGCCACTCGGCTCTTCCAATAAGAAGACCAAGTAGGATAGGATAGTAGGATAGGATAGGACAGGATAGGATAGGATAGGATAATTTTTATTGCTCTACTTTCGATATTATTGCCGACGGAGTTCTTCCATCTTTTCGTCGATGGCTTGGCTCCGTCTCACAAGGTTGGCACCCCTATTCCAGAGCACCACTGAGTTTTGCTGCTCACTGGGCATGGATGACCAATCCTCGTTGGAGGAATGGGTTACCGCTGGAGAGCATACTCTCCCACTGTTCCGCACTCGGATTTTCTAGTTTGTGGAATGCTTTTTTCTATCGCATTCCCAAGTGATGTGATATAGGGAGGGTATAGCACCGCACCATGGACAAATGTTCCTGTATTGGTTCGGGAACATTTTGCTTAAGATGTGTAAATTTACATCTTATTGCCAGCGGTGATCAATGCACTTATTTACTGTTTCGAAAATTTCACCGTGATCGTAGAGCGCCGATGGTGAGCTTTCATTTTCGCATTGCAACTCCCAAGGTCATGTGTCATCACCGCGAGTTTGACCTTCAGCCAAGAGACACCGTAGTGGAGAGCTCCGCAAAATTCGGCCACGGTTCTTTAACATGCACTTGACCAAGTGACAGGCGGGGATTGAACAACTGCTTCCCTGGCGCTTGGTTGCTCAGTCTCCCCATGAATGAGGTGCGGGCCGGTCGGAGTTCGGCAACGCTTCGGCGAGGGCGTCAGGATGATTTGTAGCCAAGTTTAGCAACGCTCGGATAACTAGGTTTAACCGGGATAAACCTTCTCAATATTTAAAAGGAGTTGTTAAAACGATTCTACAACCTGAGACCGGCAAGAATAAAAAGTCGACAGCAATACACAACAGATGGAAGAAAAAATACCCGGCCGCGTCCTTGCACCACGAGTGTCTCTGGCCGCTCAGCTCCAAGGCTGGACAAAAACAATGGGGAAATACCGTGCAAAGTCTCCAGCCGACAACTTTCACTGGTGAAAAAAGCATTTTCCGTCCATGTCCTCTTCTCGTCCGTGTCTTTTTTAGCGCAATTCCCTTTTTTAAGTTTTTAATAAAAACAAATACAGTTAATCACGGAATATCGTGGAGCAGCAGGGCGTTTTGACAGGATTGTGTTCACTGTGTCTCAATTATTAAGCGTTATTTTGCTGTGTTAATCAGGCGGCCATGCTTCCAGATCACACATTACATGTATACTTCACAAATACGATCTCCTTAAAGCAATGCTTCTATAAATGCGTAAGCACTAGTAGGTATGTCGACAGTTTCGTATCACCAAAATTGTTATCATGATAACGTTCGAACGAAACGATTTATAGGAAAAAGAATCATTGCATTAGAGGGTCAAAAAATCTCGGTGGTGAAATAATTTGGTGCATGTGGGTTAATTAGACAAATAATTAATCCAATTACGCCAATCAGACGTCTAAATAGCCGGGAGGGGTAATGACAATGTCCAAATGAGGTCACGTGGTACTCGATTACTGGTGACGTAGGCCTAATTTTCGGTGGCGGGAAATTTGGAATTTTTAAATGAACGAACGGGAAAGGGCGTGATTTGCGTGCACAAATGGTGGGTATGGTTAGAAAGTGTGTAAAGGGAGGTAATTAACCAAGTGAAGTCTGAAAAATTCCGAGAGCCCTGCCGAATTCGCAGTGGAGAAATGCGAAGCCATGAGCGTTGCTGCTGCACATGGTACATCGCGCGCGCCCCTTGTCGAACACAACCATCGTTCCGTTGGACGCATCAAAGTTCACTGGCGTGCTATAAGCGATTTGCAGGAAAGAAAAGGCGCAGTATATGTGACTCGCGGAATCCCGTTGACACATCCCGCGGACAACACAGCAACGGTCAGGCTTATGCCCTATAGAATTTGCAGTGGAGAAATGCGAAGGCCTGAGCGTCGCTACTGCACATGCTACATCGCGCGCCCCTTGTCGAACACAACCATCGTTCCGTTGGACGCATCAAAGTTCATTGGCGTGCTATAAGCGATTTGCAGGAAAGAAAAGGCGCAGTATATATGACTCGTGGAATCCCGTTGACACATCCCGCGGACAACACAGCAACGGTCAGGCTTATGCATTCCTTCAGTGCAGATTCTGCAGTGTTCTCGTAAATTTTAGCGATGGAGTTGAATACTAATTACTCTTTGTACGAAAGTCTGAGCGTTGCTGCTGCACACGGTACATCGCGCGCCCCTTGTCGAACACAACAAACGTTCCATTGAACGCATCAAAGTTCACCGGTGTTCTATAACTGGTTCACAGGAAAGGAGCAGCATCTATCATGTTTGTTTCTGTGAACAAGTCCCTCGGGAAGGTCAAAGGTCAAACTGGCTTCATACATCGTTTTTTTTTTTTTTTTTTTTTTTTTGCGAGAATGTGGGTAGCATTACTGCGGCACTAAAAATGCATCCACCGCCGAGAAGCGTTGAAATGCTAGTGTTGTCTGTTATTTATCGCTATCTCATCTCGCTTAGATCTCGCGGAGACAAATCTTTTGGTACCATCCTCCAGCAAACGCAAATCTTGACCATTTCGGACACCAAAGGTCGATGGTGCGACTCCCCTATAAAAATGAGAGTAAATTTAGAAATGCACTTTTACGCATTCGAACAAAACTAATCGTCAGACAACACTCCGGTCTCTTTGCCACTGTCCATGGGGTCACAATTTTAGCCTAATGACATATTTACATTAATATACAATTTTGCGGGCCTCATCAATGGGTGTACAATTGAAGAGACTCCCCTGATGGGGCTGGGACAGGTAGGTCACCGCCGCTTGCGGCGGGGGCTAGCCTGCCACCGAATTTTTGTCTGTTGTAGGCCGTCATTGCACCCGCCACCGCTACGGTGGTGGACGACGGCTTTTGCTGTTGTTGTTGTTGTCCAAATAACTTATAGCGCGCGTCTTTCTCTCCCTGTTCTTTTTCTTTCTTCTCTATTTTCTCTTCTGTCTGCACGAGGCAGCGGAGGTGGCGAAGACGCCCGACTACTGTGCCGGAGTACCCGGGTTCGAACCCGACCCCGGCGGCTGCGTTTCGATGGAGGCGAAACGAAGAGACGTCGTGTGCTGCGCGATGTCAGCGCACGTTAAAGATCCCCAGGTGGTCGAAATTACTCCGTAGCCCTCCACTACGGCTCCTCTTTCTCTCTTTCGACTTTCACTCCCATCTTCCTTCCTTCCCTTACGGCGCGGTAGCGGTGTCCACAGAAAAAACAAGTGAGATAGTTACCGCGCCTTTCCCTTCCTATAAATAAATCAGGCAGCGGAGGTGGCTCAGCTACAGAGCCAGTAGCAGGCCCGTGCATTTGCTTTTCCTTCTTCCTACAGCCACAACAACAACATAGCTGTCCAAAGAGTTTTCCCACTGAGTGGTAGGCACGTTTGAATTTCGCTCTCAGGTTCCACATTCGGGCATCAACATGTTGAACACGTAACGATGATTCGTTTTGCACCACCCGCGTCCTCCTGCTGCTATTGGTTTACCCTCCATGCCCGCCACGGTGGCTCGATGGTTAAGGCGCTCGGCTACTGAACCAGAGTACTCGGGTTCGACCCTGACAGCGGCGGCCACGTTTTAATATGGAGGCGAAACGCAAATGAGCTTGTGTGCTGTGCGATGCCAGCGGTGTCAATGCACGTTAAAGATCTCCAGGCGCGCGGTCGAAATTATTCCGGAGCTCTCCACTATGGCACCTCTTTCTATTTCTTCTTTGACTTCCATCCACGGTGTAAGAATAATATACTATTGCACCGTGCTTCCATCTATCTCCCTTCCCTTACGGCGCGGTTCAAATATCCACCGGGAAGTTTGACAGATGCATGTGCCCAATCCCTTTCCTTATCTAAACCAATTTAACAATTTATCAACACGGCCACCGAAAGTTACACCCCATAGGTTGTCGGTACGACTACGTCACACATTTTGCTCGACTCGACTAGCAATTTTCGGTGCATTAACGAAACGAACCGTTTAGCATCCTCCAGAACCTTGGACCTTAGGGTGGACGCCATCTTGGATTGCTAATGTGGCACACCACCATGATGAATTTCGATGGAGGCGAAACGAAGAGGCGTCGTGTGCTGTGCGATGTCAGCGCACGTTAAAGATCCCCAGGTGGTCGAAATTACTCCGTAGCCCTCCACTACGGCTCCTCTTTCTCTCTTTCCACTTTCATTCCCATCCTCCTCCCTTCCCTTACGGCGCGGTTCGGGTGTCCACAGAGCAAGTGTGACAGTTACTGCGCCTTTCCCTTCCTGTGAACCAATTTAACTTAACCATGATGAACACTGCTTCGGACCGAGAAATTTGGAGAGGACCGCAGGAAGGCAAGAGCCAAAGCTCTACATGTTAAGTACGGGAAGTACAACGGGGCAGTCTATGTAGATGTCGCCGAGTATAAGGACAAGGACGCATTTGCAATTGCGGTGGTGGACGGGCGGGGACGCTTGATCGCCTCCGGATCAGTCAAAACCCGCTCCCCAGAAACTGCAGAGGAAGCGGCGATAGCACTAGCTATTACTAGTAGTAATGCTGACTTGATCTTCAGCGATTCCAAAACAGCCATCCAAAATTTGGCGAGGGGCAGAATATCTGTCACAGCGGCGCAATTGCTGAATTGGGCCACGGGGCGAGGGACTACGGAGGCGGAAATTGTATGGGTACCAGCACACTTTGGGAATCCTGGGAACGAGACGGCTCACATGAATGCTCGAGGTTTCGTCAGCCGAGTAGGTGAGCCGGACGTTCCGGGAAGGTCCACGAGAGATGGGCTGGTATCCTTTCATGACATTACTAATCATTTCAAACTTGAGCGGAGGATTTACCCACCCCCGGACAAGCAATTGGTGAAGGCGCAGGAATGCGTCTGGCGACGATTGCAGACTATAGATGTTTCTTCAACCCATACGTATTGAGCAAAATCTACCCGGACATTCAGCCGGAGTGCAAATGGTGTCAGGAATTGGCAACCTATGACCACATATTATGGAGCTGTAGCGTAGCACCGCCACCGGCGGATATTATGCGTGATCCTTCCCTCGAGCAGTGGGAGGCCGTGTTGGCCAGCTCAGACCCGGTCGTCAAGACCAGGGCCGTGGAGTGGGCCACCCAGGTCGCCGTCAGCCATGGGTTGATGGCCATCTAACACAGATTCATCCATACATGCTCTCTGACGAAAATAAAGTTTTTCCATCCATCCATGGAGCCCCGTACAAACCGACAAAAATCGCCTAACGTGAGAAGAGCTTACGCTCTTAAAAAATATGTGTACGCTTGAGCTTCATCTTAAGAGTAGACGCGATAGCGCCTTGAATACCGTCTTTTCATTTAGTTTTATTTGGGCCCTCCCCAAATTCGTAAGCTTTACTTGAACGTGGGGTACGTATATTCCCGCGCGCCAGGTCACGTGGTTGCGACGTCATCACTCAGTCGACCATTCAGTGTTTTTTTCCGACCGCCTTCTATGGCTGCGACCGCGGCTTTTCGGCGAAACGAGGGGTATACGCTAGCACGCAAAAACAACCACATGCATGCCGCCGCACGCGTATCTGACAGTGCCTGGAGGCTACGATGATTTTGTAGCGAGAGCTACATTGGCCACAGTCTCGCCATTTCACTGTCCCTGCCTGAAGAGCGAAGAAAGAAGAAGAAGAAGAAGACAGATACTCGGTAGTTGGTAGAGGCAAACGACGACAGCGAGTTGCTAGGACAGAAGGTTCGTTCGAACACTGTGACGGCGGTGTGCCCCGGAGTTCGACGTAGAGACGATGTCATACCACTAGAAGTGATCTACACCCGAATGAGAATGGCCAACGACGAGAGGCAAGGCTCATACGTGAAGGGATTCCCCTATGTCATAAATAAAGCTGAAACCATAGAGTAAACTACTATGTGTAAAAGCCATGTCTTTACTTAGAAGCCGAACCTAAGCGTAGCCATGCTGATTGCTCTTGCGTAACTCCAGGTTTAATCACAAGCTAAACCACGGGATTTTTTTTTTGTTGTTTTTGAGAATGCAAAACATTTATTCCGCCAGAAAAGGCAAAATGCAGATGATCCGCGCCGCGGTGGTGCAGTGGTTAAGATGTCCGACTACTGTGCCCCGGAGAACCCGAGTTCGATCCCGACCGCCGGCGGCTGCGTTTAGATGGAGGCGAACTGACGAAGCGTCCGTGTGCTGTGCGATGTCAGTGCACGTTAAAGATCCCCGGTGGTCGAAATTGCTCCGTAGCCCTCCGCTATGGTACTTCTTTCTCTCCACTTTCACTCCTACCTTCCTCCCTGTCCGGCGCGGTACTGGTTGTTGTTGCGACTGGAGGACGAAGGAAAAGAAAATGCACGGGCCCGCTGCTGGCTCTGTAGCTGAGCCACCTCCGCTGCCTCATGCGGACAGAAGAAGGAAAGTAGAAAAGAAAGAAAAAGAAGAGGGAGAGAAAGACGCTCGCCGCAACAACAGCCGTCGTCCACCACCGAAGCAGTGGCGGGTGCAATGACGGCCTACAACAGATAAAATTTGGTGACTGGCTAGCCCCCGCCGCGAGCGGCATTGACCTACCGTCCCAGCCCCGTGGGGCCAGGAACTGCCACCCTTCCGTTCCACAGACTGGTACATATAGCGCACAATGCCCATTTAAACACAATACACCCCGGGTTTTGCGACCCCAAATGTAAATATTGCGGGGAGAAGGCAGGCGTGCATCACATGGTGTGGACCTGCCCACACAATCCACCTGATGACTCAAATGCAGTGCCAACAATTGAGGGGTGGGAGGCTGCTCTATCCAGCTCTGAACTAGAGGCCCAACGAGCCCTCGTGACACTCGCGCGCATAGCAGCGGCAGCAGTTGGAGTCCCGGACTAGGGACCCCACCTACACATCCCCCTCCCTTATCTCTGCTTCGGCTTCCACCTGGCCTACCCCGATGTGAAGAAACTTTGCTGTGCTGCCTGTGGGTTGGTGCAGCATTTACACACTCTTATTCTTTTGTGATAGGTATGGCAAATAGCCTTGCATGTACAAACTGCGGGTGCGACGAGACTATAGGCCACATTATTTGTGAGGAAAGACAGTGTCTATGCCGTGCGCTGGAGCGTCTATATGGACGGCTACTGACTGAAATTAAGGTCCTAGGTCCCTGACCACGGCGATCGCCGGCGGTGAAGGCCTCCCAGGCACTGCTCCGCTTTATGGAAAGCACAGGACTGATCGAAAGGCTATGATTTTTTGTTACGTGATATGACTGTGACGTGATGTGACTTACTGTTTTCACCCAGCCCTCTCTCACCCAGAACTTTTATACCCACCTACCCCTCTCCCCCAGTGCAGGGTAGCAAACCAGTTCCTTTACCGGTTAACCTCCCTGCCTTTCCTCCTCATCAATTCCTCCTCTTCCTTATCTCTGCTCAATAAAGTTTTTCAGTCAGTCAGTCAGGAGGAGGAGAAGTTAGCGTGTTCTTTCTTCGTGAGAGGACGCTTCTCCTCAAGCCGCCCTAGGGGTGGTCGTCGCTCGATGGCGCTCGACGACCTCCTTGGCCCAGGTCGTGATGGCGTGTTGCCGGCTTGGATCAGATCTAAGCAATGCGGCCTCCCACTGTTCCGAATCGGTAATCTGCAGGCCCTCCGGTGGTTGATTAGTATCACATTTAAACATGATGTGCTCTAGATCTGCCCTCTGATTACCGCAAAGGGAACATGAGGGGCTGTATTCGCCTGGATACCATTGTGCTAATTTATGTGGATTAAAGCACGTATTTCCCTGCTGTTTTCTGAGTAGTGATTGTTGTGATTTGCTGAGTGTAGGGTGGGGTTCTGGATATTTCAGTCAGTTGTTTTTTGTACCAATTCGTAATTTCTCTGTACGTGGGGTCTTTCTTGCGAGCCGACCTTAGTTCGGGGTAACGCACCTCTCGGCCCAGGATTCGTCGCTGACGGCGACTAGTACGCTCAAAGGGAAATCAAAATTGGCGCCGTTTTACGCATCGTGTTTAAGCGCTCCACTAGATGGCGGGACGACTTCGCTCGCTTCTGATGTAGGCGCTAGGTGTAAACGTAGTCGCCGTGGTGAAAACACGACTGTGGCGACGAGTTAACGCAGTGTTGGGAGTGCAGCTGATTGTGCTAGGCTGGATGCATGTATTTGTCGTTACGTCCTACAGAGTAGCTGTCTGCTATGGATTGGTAAAGTTGGAAGCGTGATGAAAACAGCAGTTTGTACACGTTGCTCAGAGTTCTTTCCGCTGAGAAGGTGCGAGTAACGCTTGTGTACCCAATGTAATGATTATTTTCCGTGTCGTATTTCCTCGCACGTACACGTATAAATTTGAGCGTTGTGCATGGTCAAGACATTCAAAAACATGTAATGTTACCTTTCAACATCCTATGCAACGTAGTAATATACCGTCGAGTGGCAGCTCTGAAAAATGTGTAGGTGTTCGTGTTAAAGTCTTAATAGCTGCAGTTTATTCACTAGCGAACCGCGCATGTAATTGACCTCAGCCCCATAAAGCTTTGCTCGCATGTGTGGCACATCACAAGTTGCTACATAATTTTTCTCTTGAGATGGCACATGGTGAAGTGGGACGCCACGTGCAGCGCCAGCTCACGCCTCCATGTATTCACGCACGTCAGTACCCTTTCCAACGACCGTACGGCGTGGTTACCTAACCTACAAAAGCTCTGCTGCATCGATCGCCACTGTTTTTCACGGTCAGGGACGCCTCTCTGCGGTCGGTTTATTCAACACGCGGTCGGCGTCTTCCCATCTGCCGGCTCCAACGACCGCACAGCGTTATTTTCGGAGTTAACCACAGACACAAACACGCTCCACTTTCCAAAAACATGCCCTCCAATCGGTGGGGTCTTGTTTTTCCGTGCGCGGAAGCTCGGACAGATAGAGCGGTGTTGCGCAAGCGACAGGAACTGTTTATCTCCCAATCGCCAGCTCCCAGCACATCGCACAACCCGCACAACCATCCCTCGATGCGGCAATGGACGCGCCTCACAATGTTTACAGCGGCCCGGCTTGTTCAAGGCCACCGCAGAGCGATAATATCGTTTCGCGAGTGCCGCTCTCCGCGTACTACTACGACCACGTCGACGGGGACCCACCCCTCGCACATAACGCGCCCCAAGTTTACATTCACGAGAGGGGCACTCTCGGTCGGATCGCGGGCGCGCCGAAGGAATCGTCTGCATTCGCTGGGTACGTACTGTGCGCGGAGAGACGAGATTTACACGTGGCTATTCAGTTAGAGTTATCGTGCGAAGAGAGCATGCACACACACAAAAATTTATTGAACAAGCCATCGGCTTCCCGCACGAGAGATGTGACGCAATTCTAGTTTCATTGCGAGCAAGGGAAATCGAAGCCTCGGCGGAGGCTGAGGAAAGCGGAAAGAACCTCGCGGATTTCCAATGACATTCGCCACAGTGACCCAGCATGGCAGGTCTGGGACTGGGAGCCGGAGAGTAACCTCCCGAGAGAGTTACGCCGGTGCTGCAAACAAAGAAACAAAGCTTCAAAACGTTGACGCTAGCGACGTAAGCTGGGCGCAGCGCTCGCCGTCAGGGGCTTCTCGGCGCTATAGTCGGCGCCCTCCATCGCGGCGGGCCGGTTCCAATGGGAGAGGGGAAAATCGCGCGTCGCACGATTGCACCAATGGGCGGCGGCAAAGCGCTGCCAGTCAAGGCCCCGCCCCTGCACGCCGACCACGCCGCTGGGAAAGTTTCCCTGCGACAGCACTCGCGTTTGTTTGCAAGGCGACTCACGAGGAGCGTCTTGGCCACTTGGTCGGTATCGCCCGAGTGTTTGCGTCTAGTCAGCCAGCAGCAGCCGCCGAGGCAGGTTGGATGTGAGCGCTGCCCGCAACAGCCTCGTGGATGTGCGGAGGGAGGAAGGCGCCGAGGATGCCGCAGCACCGCGAGAATCGAGTCCGGCCGGCGGACGAGCACGCGCCGCAGTATCACCCCGCCCGCTTCCCAGCAGTCATGGAGAACTTGGTGTCTGCTTGCTGTGTGCCAACGGGCTGTCATCTCAACGAGCCGATTCACATGGACGACCTGAACAACACCGTCAAGGTGATATGCAACAACGAGCAGTGCTCGCAAAGCCAGTTTATGCACAAGGCGTGCTTTGAAGAGTGGGAGAGCTCGGTGCTCTCGTTCCTGCGCTCGACGGGACGCGCGCGTTCGTGGAGCGAGAAACAACGCCTGCAGAACCTCTGGACCAAGAAAGGCTACGACTTGGCTTACAAAGCGTGTGGTTGCCGCTGCGGCAAGGGACACTTGCGCAAAGATCTCGACTGGATCCCTCCGGCCGCGCGAGACGACAAGAAAAAGAAACAGCGGCGCAAGAAGGGTAACGACAAGCCCTCGCTGGCGCTTAACAGTACGGCCAAGCCGCCGCAGAGCGGTGGTTTGCCCGTCACGCGGCTACGGAGCTCGAGCATGTCGAGCACGGGCTCTGGGGGCAGTCCGCCGAGCTCGTCGTCCGAGTTCCCGCCGTCGCCGACGCACGCCAAGCGTGGCGCGACCGCATTCTTCCCGGACCGCGAGCGGCACGGTTCCGGTGGTCTTTTCTCGCGCCGCCAGGACTACTCGTCGTTCAACACCCTGCCACGGCACAAGATCAACGCGTATAACATCAAAATGGAAGACGAAGGCGGCAGCGATGACATCCGCTGTTTCATCCTGTCTACGCTGAGCGCCAACAAGATGTCACGCATACCTTGCATCGTCTGCCAGGCCATGATGAACGTTTTCGACCGCTATCCGCTCGTCGACGGCACGCTGTTCCTGTCGCCGCGGCAGCACAATCCGGGTGCGGTGCAGGTGCGCATCGACGAGCGTCCCCAGTATCTGAACGCCGTGTGCATGACGTGCCTCGAGGGTTGGCAGGTGCGTCTTGCATGCCGCGGCTGCGGCCAGCGTTGGAGCGGTCGACATCTCATCCTGGGCACTATGTATGCGTACGACATCTTCGCTGCCACACCGTGCTGCGAGGAGCGCCTGCGCTGCACTAACTGCCGCGAGCCAGTCATCACGGCTGACCGATCGCTGCCGTACTTCAGCGACTACAGCCACAGCATCTGCTGCGCCCACTGCGGCACCAGAGACTACCATTTTGTCAAGCCGCTGAACACTTACGCCAGGGTATGAAGGGACTTCCCGTGTTGTGGGCGGCAGCCCATTGCCAGGTAATGACAAGAAAGACGTTTTTTGTTCTCGTTTCATCCCGAGCCGTGATGTGCGGTTTTGCTTTGTTTTTGTTCGTTTCTCTTAGCCGCGAGCGCCGGTGCCGTGTTTATTGCGTTTGTCGCCGGCGAAAGGGCGTCCCGGAAAGCCGGTATGGCTTTTCAAGGTCACTCGCGCCGCTCCTCAACTTGCGGCAGCAGCACTCGCCGGCAGGGATCTAGTTCAGCCGTATCGTTCTTTTTTGCTCCCCGCCCCCCTCCTTTTTTTTTTTTTTTTTTTTTTTTGTTCTGTTTTCTCGGTGCCTTTCATAGTTTATACTTCGTTGACTCGTTCACATTTCTTCCCACAGTTTTCATAGTTTGTTGTGTGTGTCTTCGCTCTGGTAGCGAGTGTTGAAGGGAGGGCCCCAAACCTTAAGCATATTTTTTTACTAAGCCGTAGGTGCTGCGGTCTTGTGCACTCAGATACTCGCCGGGCGAGTAAGCCAACCGTCTAGCCAAACCGGGCGCGGGAACCGTTCAATTTCTTGTTTTCTTATTGTGTGTGTCGCCGCAAAAAGAAACCAGCGGCTTTCAATTTTGTGGGTTTTTGGACAAGTACAAAAAGCTATCATTCATCACTCCTTACAACATCATGCCATCTTTAAGTATGTTTGTTGCCGTGGTGCTTCGCGTTTGCTCTCTGTTGTGTACATAACGCAGTCGTTTCGTTTGTTTGAGAATAAGCGCCCGTTGTCTTTTTTTTCCCCCCCTCACATTCATGCATTTTCTTCATGCGCATGTGATGATTCCTGGCTGCTCACATCGATCCATTAAAACGCACAATTAACCAATGACCCACCTTTGGGTTCGTTGTGAGCAAGCCCGCCAAGTGAGTGTGCTCGCTGGCATGCGATAGTTATGTCCCGGTGTAGTTATGAAGTTCTGGATTTTTGTGACATTGACCACTCGGTTATTTTTGGCGCCAGCCCCGCATCTCTACGAACGTCTCCTGTCATGCATACTCTGTCCCATCCTTTCATCAGCCAATAGCGCTCAATGACTTCTGGAGACTTGCTTAGTCAGAAGGGTGCCGCACTAATCGGCTCGAGACATGTCTCGGTCATTCTGGGGAGGTCATTGACCCCACAGACGCGCTCCGGTGAAACAGATTGATTCGTAAACGGTCACCCGTAAGGAATGACTGAAGTTTTTCTAAGTTTGGAAGCTGCGCCCACTACATGTAAATCATGCGAGAGAGAGACTGTTAAATTTGCGTCCGCTTTCAAAGACGCCCGTTCTCTGTCCGAGCGTGATGGTGCGAGCGCACTTCTTTCTGAGATCTCTGGTCGGGCCGTCGCCCCTGCCACTTGTGTGATGTTCGCGCTTTGCAAAGATGCAATCTCTCGATGTTGTCCAGGCGTGTTCACCACGCTAGCGAAATAGTCGGTGCCAGCCAACTTTGTCGTCGTAATTTGGTGCGCCGGCCGTTTCGAGTTTGTAATACTATTCGTTAAAATGCGGTTCACGGGAGCAGGTTATGCAATAAAAGCTTCCGCTACGTTGGGAACTGGCGAGCAGAGTGAAACACTGCTTGCTGTAGCTATTAGGTGTTCAGTGGTGCTGATTGTATCACGTTGCTCGTGATATTCAGTGTGTGTGTGCCGATTGAAAATAGCATTCTGGGCAGTCGCCTTTTCCTCGCTTTCACTTTTTCAGTGTCTCTATTTTTGTGATGATATATTCTTGTCTCCCTTCCCCCTAATTATGTACGACCGATGCGCGCTGCATTGTTCGTTCTGGTCAATCGCTGCTTCGGTAAGATGCTAGTAAGGCATCAGCTACTAGCTGTCTGTTTATGCGTTTCTTCGTACGTTTTCCCCGCCAGTGAGAGTAAAATGCTCCGTGGGCCCCTTTCTTTTGTTTCTCTGTTTTTCTTGGCGCCCGAGTTGTACAGCGTACGCCTGTTATCCATTGTTAAAGTTGACTCCCCCCCACCTCCACCTTTCAGTGTTGGTTTCCGTCAGTACCATTGTTGCTTCGTGTTTTTCGCAAATGAATCATCCACACCCGTCAAGTTTCCTATTCCTGTTTGTACACTGAAGAAAAAAAGAAAACCCCTTTTGCACTCCTTGCTAAATGCCATTCAACAGTAACGAGTGATGTTTTGTTTTTGTATCGGTGCCGCAGATAGCGCAGAGTGAAAAATGTTTTGTGGTTTTTCATGCGAACGAAAAGGCGCCAGTCATTCTTGGCTAGGGCTGCGGGCGCCGGCCGAGTTCGTCGAAATCGCTAAAGCGCCCGTTCAAGTCGAACTCCCTGCGTCCGACGTCATTGGCTGCTTGACCGGCTTTTCTCATTTGTATTGGATGTTTCGCACGCTGAGTGTATACAGCGCACTCTGTTGGAATGCTGCCGTGCGGACTCTCATCGAGCCTTGCGGGCGCAAGAGCGTGGCATTGTCGGTGCGCTAGGTTGGAAATAAAACAAGAAAACAAACAGGGACTTAAAATCGACTTAATCACGTGAGGCCATTCACCCTCTAGTGCGATTCGTGTTTCATTTCACTATGTACACGTGTCGTTGACATGTTAAAAGCGGCCTTTATACTGCCTTGCTCATGTGCTCGTATGGCTTTTGTTTCGCTGTTGGCGAGATAGCATCTGCGCCTTGGACATTAAAAAGGCATTCCGGCAGCTAGGGCAAAAGAGAAACATTTTTACGCCCTTCCTGTAAGGGCCAGTCATAAGAGCGTAAATTAATTGCCCAATAAAAACATACCCTTGTGTTTGGAACTGTTGTTTTTGTTTCTATTCGTCGGTGCTGTCACAGCGGTTGCTCGTTGTGCTGGCATTGATGTAGGGGTCAAACAGCCGACTACCTTGTTAGAGAGAAGACACAACTGCGTCGTATTGGAGAGTATAAGCAAAACGGGGACATCTTACCATGAACGCTTTTGTTGAATGCGCAGAACAAATAAAAGGGCGACTTGTTTGGATACCGTGGAGCGTTTTCGTCAACATAGGAAGTTATCACTGGGGGACTTCATGAAGAAAACAAGATGTAATAGCGTCGCGCTGCCTGTTTCATATGGGTATTTCGGGAACTTCGGCATCGTTTACTGCATGTGAAGTGCCCGTCTGCGGTGTATTCTGTTTGTAGTACACCTTTCTGCGAGTAGCTTAGGGTTGATCGCAGTTAGAGGCACAGCCTCCTGTTTATGCCCACGTTATCAGCGCAGGTCATAAAATGAGCAGTCCGTTTGTTTGCGCGTAATGTCAGCTTCTCCGGGCGTCAGATACCTGTTGGCGCCACTTTCAAGAGGCAAGTGAAGTACTTCGCTTGTCAACAAAGAACGCAACTGGAGCAGTCGGCCGAGCACAAGTTCCAAGCACTGTACGGCCAGAGATCGGCGCGAAAGTCCCCAGGGCGGGGAAAAATATTCCCTGAGGCGAGCGGAAGAGGCGAAAGGCGAGGGAGGCCGTTTTCACTGCCAAGGACACCGAATCAATATCGCGCGGCGGCGCGCTGCTGTGCTGCTGCCGTCGGCGTCTGCTCTGCCGTCTGTCGGCCTCCTTTTCAGGGCCACTGTGTCGAGGGCGCTTGGCCGGTCAAGGCGTGCTCGCCGTCTCGTTGCACGGTTGCGCCGCCGCATCGGTATCGCCGGAAGAGGAGGCTGGCTCCTCCGGACAGTCGCCTTCTCTCACCCGCGTTATGTGCCCGCGTCCTCCGTTCTGCTGTCCGGTCGGTGGCGCAAGTGCAATGATCTCTCCAGCGGTAATTGGAAAGCCGCTTGGTGCACACGCACTAAATGTCAAAATGTGGACACGCGTTGGGGGAAAAGCTAAGCGTAGGGAGTTGGGAGGAAAATGACTAAGGACAGGAATCGGAAGTTACGAAGAACAGAAACAAGGTCGAGAAACCGGGACTACTTAATGGAGACAGAACGCAATGGGTAACATAGCATTTAGCTTGCCGGAGACGTACTGACGTAGACGTATATCGGTTTACCGTACCCCTGCCAAGCAGGCGCAGTGGCCGAGATCGCACTCACCCTGTCAATGCGCAGGAGGGGCTTGGCAAACCGGTCTACGTCATTACGTGTCCGGCAAGCTAAATCTCTCTAATATGTGAATGCAGAGCCGGAAGAAGCGAAATCCTGAAGGAAAGGCTTTATGATAATTATACTAGATTGGGCTGCCCTTTTATTAATGCGATAGCGTTAGAACGCGCTTTAGCAAAACAACCTTAGCGTCATAACAGAGTTCCCTGTTTGAGCATCACCGGGAAGCCGTCAGTGGGCGTGATGTCATTCAACCATTGTGAGAAGTGCCTTCTCGTCAAAGAAAACCGCTCAGGTTTATTCTGGCTTCTAGATATCAGAGCGTAAGCAAGCTCTGTTAAGCATGGACACACATCTATCTGTCTATCCCGAAACTTTGACGCACTAGTATCGGCACGCACCTCAGCATAGTGCGCGTTAAAGAACCCCAAGTGGTCGACATATCCGGAGCCCTCCACTGCGGCGTCTATCGGCTCAAGGGTAAACACACAGGTGAATGACCTTGGGAGCACTGCGGCGTCTATCGGCTGAAAGTGAAACGCGCATGTGAGTGACCTTGAACCCAAGGGGTCGAAATTTCCGCAGCCCTCCTCTACAGCATCTCTGGGCCCAAGATCAAACGCGCAAGTTAATGACCTTGGGAGTTGCAGTGCGAACAGTAGATATCACGCCGCTCTAAAACACTCTCGCGGAAAAGAAAAAAGCGGTCGAACGGGAATTGAACCGTTGCCCTTTAAATTGCAAGCAGGGCACGTTACCCATGCATCGCTAAAAATCGCTCGTTTTGTGTGTGATAGTTGAAAAATCTTATGCAACCGCCTCATACCTTCAAGTGGACAGTAAGCGCATATTACATAGTAGCAGCACGTAGTTGCAATTAGCCACTAATTTGCTCTAGTAAGCAGTCTTGAAAGTTGGCGTTGTTAATTAAGGAGGACGTGTTGATCCGTCCACAAGCTCTGGTTTTCAGTGCGAGCAAAATTTATCTCGTCAGCATTGGGGATGAGCAAGAGAGGATTGGAGTTGGAGTGCCGTTGGCTTAAAAGCAGAAAAAAACTAACAAAAAAACCAGCCATCACAGAGATTGAGGCAGTGTCGGTTAGAGCATAGAAAAAAGAAACCCTAGAATAACAACTAACCAGAACAATACGGCAAAGTAAAAAAAGAAAAAAAGGGCTGCATAATAAGTAAAGCAGTCACTTTAATTCAATAGACAAGACAGTGCTCGCCGCCGCCTTAATTCAGAAGGGATGTGGACAAGATGCAGAGCGACTGGGAATTGACTAACGTTTACTGTATACCCGTTCTGCAAGCTGCGATCGCACGATATGCAGCACTGCACTCAAATGATATCGGCTATGAAGCAGGGCTGCACTGTCAGTGTATGGCAAAGAAGACACGGTTGAGACGAAACCTCGTAGGTATTTGGATATATATCAGTATGTGAATTGTCTGTCGATGCCAGAGTTGAAGCATGCACACGACGAGTGAAGGCAGCGGTAGTCAACCCACGCAGTCTTTTTTTTTTTTAATTTATTTTTTATTTTTTTAGGTTTCCACCACTTGCGATTTGGAGGACAGGCGAATTTACTAGTAGCTAGTATGTAGTGCGCTGTGATTCGTGCCCTTTGGTGTGCAGAGAGAAGGATAGCATGCAGCAGCGAAAGGATGTCTTCCTTGGTAGCATGGCAGTTAAATGAATGGAAGGACATCCGGAAACGAGGCAGTCTATTATAGAAGAAGTAGTGCCTGGACGACCGAAGTTGGCGTGCTCGGCAGAGACACAGCAGGCGGGAATGAATGAGGAAAGTAAGGGAGACCAAATGGAAATGTGTGTCTTACGTACGCGATGAAAATTTCCGGTCGCTGCTTTCGGAGGCTCATTTTGGTTATGTCCATGCGTTGTCAGTTTGACTGTGCGTTCGTACTCTGCGCCTGTTCCCAACAGGCTCGCATGGCGGAAACATCATTTAGACTCGAAATAATTAACAATATGGGATGGGCGAAGACGGCAGGTTTTTTCACAGCTGCGCTTCGCATTGCATGGTCAGAGAGTTGTTCGGATCGAGTCTCTTCCGCAGTCTTTTGACCCGCCGCTGTGACTCAGTGGTTAAAACGTTCGACTACTGAACCGTAGTACTCGAGTTCGAACTCGACCGCGGCAGCTGCGTCTCGATGTAGGCGAAACACAAAGGTGTCCGTGTGCTGTGCGATGTCAGTACGCGTTAAGGATCCCCAGGGGGTTGAAGTTATTCCTGAGCCCACCACCACGCGATCGCTTTGTTCTTTCACTTCCCCTTACGGCGCGGGTCAGGTGTCCGCCGAGCTACAGATACTGCGTCTTTCCTTTCCTGAGAACCAATCTACATTTTTGTCCTCAATCATTTTTTGTAAGTTCATAATAGCGAATTTCAGTGTGATCTGGAGCGCTCCAAGTTCGCAAATGAGAAGAGGCCTAGGGATTCTAGGTACTGCACACTATAGAGCTGTGAACGGGCCGAAATTCTTAGCCCGAGCACGATCCGGGTCCTTTCTTTCAGACCGAGCCCGGCCCGGAACTGAAAGTGCCTGAGCCCGGCCCGACTTGTTATAATTGCAGTAGAACTGATTATGCAGAAAGGAATAATTTCAGAAAAATGAGTATTTAATATGTTGAAATGTTCAGTTATCGCGTTTAAGGTGACAAATTTGTAAAATATATGCAGGCACGTTACCCACACAGAATGATTTTTCTACGTTATTGTACAAAAATAAGTTATGCATTGATGAACGCTTGAGGCATTTGTGGCACTCCTGGATCATGAATCCGACAGCGGTGAAGTTTATTTCGCTGCTCTGATGGCTGGAATGACTAATACTTTTTTCGCAAGAAGGGAGGGAGGGGAGAGCAAGTTTTAGATTCACAGCTTCCTTGCTTCTTCAAAAGCGCGCTGGCCCTACTGTAAACAACGGGTTGATTCTGTGGCCAAGCACTCGGTGGGCTCGTCTTGTTCAGCGTGTGCCTTCTATGGCTCCGGTAAGACGCACCGCGGATGCCTTGACTAGGTGCTGTGTGTCGCTTCTACCGACGCGAGGTGGTGAAGGGTGGCTGTTCCTGGCCCAATGGGGCTGGGACAGGTAGGTCACCGCCGCTTGCGGCGGAGGCTAGTCTGCCACCGTATTTTTAACGCGGTAGCGTTAAGGGCCCCGTGTCGCAAAAAGCCGGTGTCGTCGTCGGCGGCCGCCGTCCCGCGTCGTACGGCGTTGGGCGTGAGCGAAAAGTCCCAAAAGCATTAATGAATAAAAACGAGTAGGAAACATCCCCGACCTGAGGAATTGAACATGGGCCTCTGGGGTGCGAGACGAGCACGCTAACCACTCTGCCGCGCCAGCTAGATGGTTTAAAATGGAGAAAGGCGCGTCTATTGATTGCGTTGTTGTCTCAGAAATGTCCCTTAGAGAAGTGTATTGTGGCATATAATAATAATTATGAGCATGTAAATTACAGAATTACAGAACACGCAGTTAAGCGAGTGGTAAATTACTTTTCCGCTGTACTTCCTCTTCGCTTGGCGTGCGCGTAGCGCAATCATGCGTGTGGCGCACGGAATAAGACAGACAGCGCACTGCCTCCGAGATCTTCATCGCGCCGGCTCGGATCGGCAACGATGTTGCCGACGAACTACGACTGCAACTTGAGGTCCGCGCCTTTCCGCAAGGTGGCTGGCAGCGTTTCTACGTCCCGGAAGGATTAATAAATAAAAATGAGTATACCAAAAAGCGCGACAAGCAAATGAGTAGATGGTGCGAACGGGGCGCGATAGCGCTATCGCGTTCCATTCTTAAAGGCGAAGCTTTTATCTGTTGTAGGCCGTCATTGCACCCGCCACCGCTTAGGTGGTGGACGACGGCTGTTGCGGCGTGCGTCTTTCTCTTCCGCTTCTTTTTTATTTTTTCTCTATTTTCTCTTTATCCACACGAGGCAGCGGAGTTGGCTCAGCTACAGAGCCAGTAGCAGGCCCGTGCGTTTTCTTTTCCTTCTTTCTACAGTCGCAACAACATACCGACGCTATGTCGAGGCCTGGAGCAAGCCAACAGAGTCGCACGAGAGGCCATATATATCGCCAATCCAGAAACGGGTACCTAAACATTTGCACCTGTACGCGTGTCATCGAAGAAGAAGACGTAAAAGTTGAAACGCAATAGCCCACAAGAAGTCCTTCTGCCTGATTGTTGAGACTAGATCCGTTCACGGCGCTGACGAGTGGTGAAATCTAAGGAGGATCGACATCCGAAAATAACGGGCGCTTTCGCGTGCGGTGGGCGGTTGAAAACAATGTGAGCTCGAGACGCCTAGCGAACCGTGGTCATATTGGCGCGTTCGCAAAAGTTGCATGTACGTACTCGCGAGTAATGTGCCCGATCCTGCGGAAGGGTTTCCGATCGGCCCGGCCCGTCGGCCAGGCCGTGTAGGGGCTTTTGGGCCTGCTCGAGCCCGTGCACATCTCTACCGCGCATTACAAAGTCGCGGTCAGAACTTAGGATCTGAGTCCTAATCGCCCATTGAAACTAGCTCTTTGATTTCCTGGACCGCGAAAACTTGCTCCGGATCATTGAATGGAAGGAGCCGCTAAGTCCCTTCGGAACTCTAACGGTGTCATTATTTTGCCCAAGCGAACATCGGAACTTTGCCGAAACTATAGCTAACATTTAATTAACCGCAAACTTTTCCGTCTCTGCTGCGTGCCTTGCCTTTTGATCTTTCTCTCTTGCGTCCTTTCTTTTTGTTTTGTCTCTAGTATATATTATTTTAAGTTGACACCCTCGAACTGAGAAAGGCAGGGGTCGACGAACACCCACCGGCTCGCCTTCCTATATTAGCGCGACATAATACCCTCTAATGAGGGCGTTACTCTTTGAAATACCCTTTGTGATTAAGGTAACCAAGTGGACTAGAGAAAGCTGAAAAATATGATATGGTGTCGGTTAGAAATGAGCTCTATACGTTTGCGTAGATGATGACAACATCGTCACGTCATCTTGAAAGTGTCTGCAGCTACCATGCGCTTGTATGCAATCCGTCGTGGACCAGCATGATTCTACTGGTCCCACGCATCGATGTCAAGGCGAGTCGAGTTCGACAATTTTGTAGCGAAAGGTATACTGCGCTATAGGTTTTCAAGCCGTCGGCGTAGCATCGTGTTACCGTGGCAGACGAAGTAGTAGAAGAAGAAAGCGCTACAAAACCTCGTATGTTGCAAACTGAAAGTTCGTAAATGATCCCATTCTTGTGGATTCCGGCCCGACACAATCTCAGCAGGTATGCCGAAACCATCAAATGGAATTTTGTAGCGAAAGCTTACACTACTCTACCCTTGAGCCGGAGCTTGAAAGAGGTGCCTCAAAGAGTTGGCAGACAGTATCTGGCAGCTGACACGGTCGCACACTGACAGGATGTAGGGTTACCTGACGTTACGTTCGGCAGGAGCTGCCAACTCGGGCTTCTCCTTTCATATGGGAGGTGATCATCATAATCAGACTGCCAGGACCCTTGCATTCACGTTACGCAGTCTCGTTCATACGGTTTGAAAAGCGGGTGTTAAAGAGGCTATCACTCTCAGCTTTCGCTCTACCACTCAGTTCAAGCCATGCTTAAACCCCACATTTTTTTTTTTTTTTTGCACATTGTTATCACTTCATGGTTATCTCCTCCGAGCTGTCCTTAAGCTCCTGAAACCTTGGTAACCTTACCTCGGCCAATATCACTGGTCGTAGGTCAGTAAACATGTCTTAGCTCTGCCTACGGGTCAATTCTTGTAGATTATGAATCAACCAATAAATGAATGAATCAATCAATCAGTGTGTTCCGGTATCACGCGCATAGATGTATGTGCGTATACGGCGTCAGCAACAGGTAGCAGTTTCTGAGCGTCGCTTCTTCGGCTGTGGCCTGGGCGGAACGCTCCCAGCCGCGAAGGTAAGTACGCAGCTTCCGGGTTTTATGAAACTTAGCGAACTCGGCTGTTGTTAAAACTTCAAGTTGGGCTAGTAACAGCTTGGTGAAATCATTTGTCTAGCATTATATAAAAACAGACTCAAACGAAGGCCACACTCACGAACCGGCGGTTGTTCGTGAGTGTCGTCTTCGCTTGTGTCTTTTTATATACCGCTAGAAAATGAATCCAGTCAGCTGTTGTCTTGGCTGTGAAGCTTGTCCCTCGTGCTTTGCGAAATAAAATGCCGCTTGTCGTCATTGCGGGCCGTTTTAGAAGCGCTAGTAAAAATTTAAACTGGAACTATCAAGTGAAACCCGGAGGGTGCTTCAAATTATTCGTTCACCGCGTTTCATATTTCTCATGAAAGGAGCGCAAAGTGAGCACTGGTAGCGTTTAGTGTACTGACCTCGGGATGCAGTTAAGAATCATTCCACGCTATGAAAGCGGTGACTCTCCTAAACTTTCGTGGAATCGATCATCCTGATTCTCGATCACAAGCGTGAACGCCGCGCCAGCCGACACTAGGTTACACCAGTGTTAAACTGGTATACATTCAAATGGCAATTGCCTTCGAAGCACACACCGTTGAAACGCATGCGACACGAACTGCCTTTGCATCGACCGAATCCGAAGCAGAGAGAAAAAAAGGGAACCTAATATTGAGGATTCACTCCCGAAACGCTGGATGTAGCAGCGGCAGAAAAATGCTCCTCCACCCAGCATTCTATCGAAGTTGCCAATTCCTTCATCGTTCGCTACTGTTATTTTCTTTTTCCCTTCTCTGTCTTCTTCCTGTCTCCCTCCTGGACAACCTGCCGTACCTGCATGGGACATGTGGGCAAGTGCTGCTTGTGATGACTAGTCTGCTCTTTAATATATCCAGGGCGCGAGCTGCGTTCAACAGACGGAAAAGCCCTTCACAATGCATCGACAACAAACTTGTTTATTCCTCCTCCCAATGCGGATGCGGGCACGCACGCCCCGAAATGTGTGTCTGTTATATAAACCTTTTTAAAGATCTCTGTGTACTCATTGCCCTGGAGCTGTTCCGTGACGTGTCCACTTCTGGCGCTCGCTTTCTCCTCAGCCCGTTTTTGCCGGCTGGGAGAGGAAGCACTAGGTCAAGGACGCACTGCCCTCCTCCGGAAACCGGCCGCCGCCGAGGAGGATCAGCCCGAACCACGGTGTAAGAGTAGTTGCCCGAACAGGCATGCAGCGCAACGTGTGCAGCAGCAGCTCTTCCTCTTCCCTCTTTCCGCACACCTCGGAGGTCGTGACCGAGGCGAGGAAAAGTACTCGAGCGTCACGCGACGCTGGTTGTCGGAACTCAGCTCGGAAACAGGCTTCTAGCACTTCCATTTGCTGCCCTTGCTATGGAGAATCAGCCGAAAACGTATCAACGTTGGTGCCCAGAATATTAGATAACGTTCGGCATACTCTTAGGAAAATGGAGCTGTAAAGATGAGTGGCAGGGTTCCTACTTCCCCAACTGGCGTGCCTTGCCTGTCGTGTTTGGCTGGGATAATTTAAAAAGAAAGAATGCGCTGTTTATTCACCCACACAGCACCGGAGTAGCTGTGGAACGACGTGCTCGTTCATGACATGGGGAGTTTCCAATGAAGTTATTAATCAGGCACGGGAAATATTTTGAGGACTTAGTCTGGTTGTCAAATGATAAAGGCTCATTGCTCCGGACTCATGTGGAAGTCTTGTTTGAGGCAGACATTTAAAAAACGCTGAAGCATAGAATGACGCTGAATATATGGCTCGCGATTAGGCGGGGGCATTGTTCTCAACTGTGACGCGACGACGAAGTGCCAGGTGCTCCCAAGCTTTCGATCAATGTCCTTCTAGCGTACAATCTTACTTGTCAGGACGCCAGGATTGCTTCTGTGCATTGCAGTGCATATCGTTTTACATCGCTTTGCTGCACTGTTTCTCAGAGGTGAGAAGTACACTGTCAGCTTCTATCCAGAAACAAGGCACTGCAAAGCATCTTTGAAGTTCCCAACGTCCTTAGTTTCTTTTTCGAAAGAACGACCTCCTGGTGTTGCGTCGAAACACCACGCCGATGCGATGGCGTTCTCTTGTTCGTCTGCACAGGGCGAAAGCTCGGCATTGAAGCGAGCCAACCGTCGAGGTCGTGCCAGGACGGACGGTGCGTGTGCCCCCTGCGGCAGACGCGGCAGTGGTCGGCCCCGCGCTGCTTTCCCTGCGCTCGCTGGCGTGCCGAGACTCACGCGCGCACTGCGCGCCGTACCAAGATAACATCGTGCCCCCGTGCATGATGCAGCTGCAGCAACTGACGGCTCAAATGAACTGCTCGGCACGAACGTGATCCCTTCCCGCCCTGCGTTCGCACCCGCGAACAGGGAGACACCCCGACGAGTTTTCGCCCAGATGTGAGATATGTGCGCGATTTCTCGCGAGAGTTTCTTAGGATTCTGACCTTGCACCGAAAAAGAGGAACGAAGGTGCGCATGGAGGCTACTGCTTCGATATATCGTTTACTAAGATGTGTGAGTTCGTTACATTATATCTTATGACTGAACAGATAGAATGTAGAAAAAGTGTTTAATATGGTGGTTGGAGAACAGAGATCTTGCTCTTGTGTTTCGTGGATCGTTTCAGGTTTTGCATGGCCCAGGTCACGAGAAGAGATGCGGGAGGGGAGGGGGGGCTTGTCAGTTGCTGTTTGTGCACGCGGACCATGTTGTTCGTTGAGAAGGTAGAAAAGTGCTTCCGCCCTTCTTCATGCTGAAAGAGAAAGCGAGGAGACAGACTTGCCTTGGGTGATCCCAGCTTCACGGAAGCAGCATACTCAAAAAACTCCCCGCCGGGGTGGTGCAGTGGTAAGACGCCCGACTACTGTGCCGGAGTTCCCGGGTTCGAACCCGACCACGGCGGCTGCGTTTCGGTAGAGGCGAAACGAAGAGGCGTCGTGTGCTGTGCGATGTCAGCGCACGTTAAAGATCCCCAGGTGGTCGAAATTACTCCGTAGCCCTCCACTACGGCTCGCCTTTCTCTCTATCCACCTTCACTCCCACCTTCATCCCTTCCCTTACGGCGCGGTTCAGGTGTCCACAGAGCAAGTGTGACAGATACTGCGCCCTTCCCTTCCTATGAACCAACCAAACACACACACACACACACACACACACACACACACACACACACACACACACACACACACACACACACACACACACACACACACACACACACACACACACACACCTCCTATAGGTCCGTCAAAAAAAATATATATATATATAAAAGATGTGGCAGCAGTCGTCAATGTCGGAGTCGCGCAAGAGATAGATGAAAAAAAAAATAAGAAGAAGCTATTTTACACTTATTTGAGGTGTTTGTGACCCTTACTGGCCACTGTGCGCAAGAGATTGATTGATTGATTGATTGAATAAAACTTTAATTTCCACCGATTTAGGAGGCCCCCTACTACTTGGGAATGACGTCATCGAGCCCCCTCTGCCTGTCGTAAAATCCACTGCGGTGCGGCACGTTCACCACACACCTGCAGCAGTGTTTTCCTCGAAGCAGCAGCCAGGGCTTGCACGCGGGGCTATTTTCGTCACCGGTGCAGTTGCTTGCTGCCTCGTTCCAGTGAGAGAGGAGTATCAGGGCTGCGGTGTTTGCACGGGGAACACCCTTTCTTTCTTTCTCTTTCTTTCTTCCTTTCTTTACCATCTTCCACCCGTCCCTTACGGCGCGTATCAGGTGTCCACGGAGAATTATTGTAATTTGCATTTCTAGCGAACAAGTGTTATAGTTACTGCGCCTTTCCTTTCCCATGAACCAATTATTATTATTGTTATTATTATTATTATCATCATCATCATCAGCAGCGTCGATCGCGCCATTGGGTGATGATTACGCGTGCGTACTGGTAATTCCTCTAGATAAAGCTACTTTAAGAGCGCTGGTTGTGACTGAGTGAAAGCACAACTGCGGATGAAAGGGGAAGGCCATTGACTTTTGCCCTCTTTTCTTAGTTGCGTGGTATATATAACAGAATGGATGTTTTTGGTCGCATAGGGGAACAGAACCAGGGATGTCACTCGCACTGTGCTTCTGAGATACTCGGCTGACTTCGCCCGTGTAAGCGCGGCATACACGGCGGAGCTGGAAATGCCGCTATCCTGCCGAGACTGTCGAAACGTGGTCGAAACGGTCGTGCGAACAGCTGCGCGATCAGCTATTCGCAGCTGCGCAGCGCTGGGAGAGGCGGTCAAAAGAGAGAAAGGAAGTGCCCTCACTGTTGACTGTTCGAGCGGTGCAGTGACGCACCTAAAAGCCGCATGACTCAGCCGTATGATTTATTGTCGGAATTCCGCATTGAGGCAGCGCTGTTACATACAACAACCGCTCGTTTGTCCGGCCTCTGCACAGCGTACACGAGGCCGACATGACATAACGGTGACATGACACGACTCCATGATTACTCGCATGATTGAGGGCATTGCGCAGTTTGGCAGAGCATCGTCTGTATAGCGCGTTTTCTTTTCTAATTTCTGCTTTTAACGTTACTAAGTACGACCTCCTCACTGCGTGTGGCTGGGCTGACGGGGAATTGTTGCGAAAGATTTTAAAAAACAGGTGCTCACGCCACGGAAAAGGAAGAAGGTAGATGTTCTGCACTATGTCTTTTATTACGATGAGTGCTGCGCGGAAACAATACGCGGTCACGTGACTCATGCCTATCAATTTTCTGATTTTGTCTTGCCGAGTTCCCATTGCGAGCGATCACAATGCCACATCACCTGTGAGCGCTTTCAAAGCTGTCTGCGCAGTCTTTATGCCACGTTTCATTTTCAAGTTTGAGTCGTGTATTGGCATAGCTTAAATCGTGAGCACCGCACGTGCAGTTTTCATTCACTCGACTGCGATCGCCATTCAGACAACTTCATTCGAGAATTCCAACCTGTTTTCCGCGTGAGCTTTTCCTAGCCACGCGCTGTTATTGCGACGCTTAAAGGAATTTGCTTCGGTTATAGTTAATAACCCGCGGCATCCGCGCTGCAGCTCGTTTAATCACTCCGGGAATAGCAGTTTACTTCTGTGCCCGGCACTTTCCTCGTCGCCCATTTCGCGTATTCTCTCATTTTCCTCCTCGGCGCTAGCATGTCGTTCAAAAGGCCTTGGTTCATCAACAGCTGGTCTGTAACTTCGGCTGTCGTGTTAAAGCTCTCTGTCCCATCTATCTGGAAATCGGAGCATCCGCAGAGCTTGTTCCAGATTAATACAACGCTGTCGTGGCCTCATACTATTTTCCGCACTCTCCCTTTTCGTAGAGTGCCTGACTTCACTCGGTCTGGCCGGATGTTACGACCAAGCATCCGCATTTGCGCGCTCTATTGTTCGCCTGTGGGCATGGAAAAGTTTTGTGAATATGTGGTGATGGTCCATTGGCTCTAAGTGAGCCTGTTTCCAGGAATCCTGTTTTGTAAGCATGTTTTGCTTTGTGGACAACCTGCAAATGCCAAATTGGCCCTGTCAAGAGAACGTCTGGAAAAACACAAAGAAACGTCCCCCTGCGGGAAATAGCAGGAAGTGCTTTCTTTTGTTCACCCTTCCAGTCGAGAAGTGCTATCCTCCAGTGATGAATGCCTCCTATCCAAAGGAGACGACAGAGTGACATGTCCGCTGACGTGCAGGACAAGAGAAGAGCATGACTCATACGGCCATTAAGTGATTTCCCGGGAATGCAGGAAAGATTTGCAATTGTCGAAAAGGGACCATGTTGGGAGCCCTATGCGGCGCCACGTGCACTCGGGTTTCTGAGAAGTAAAACCCCCAGAACCAGCCTGTGGTTTCTTTGCTGAAGAATAGAAATGTACCTCCTCTCCTCGCCGTTCCCAAGCTTTTCCCGCCAACAAGTGATCACGCCCAACGAATGAATGCCGGACCAGTCAGTGCTTCAGACCATCAGTGCAGTGATGTGTTCGATTGGATGCCGATACCTGAGGGGCGTGCCCTGGATTTGGTTGGTCAGCATCTTCAGAGAGGGGCTGGACATAGGGGGTTTTTAAGGACGCTGCAGAGCACGAAATGTCGCTCTGGGCCCTGGGTAAACGGCTCATCCAGTCGCTTCTCTCTATGAACTCTTAACGCTTGTCATTTTGCTGATGTACCCTTCTTCTTCATGTAAATATTCTTGTAAATACGTTTTCTCAAAGTGCCAGTAAACCTGCTTGTACATATTTTACCAACTTCGAAGATTCAGTCCTTCTTCAACCCGAGTCTCTGCACGCTACCAAGTGAAGGCCGGGTCGACGTAGCCCCAGCAGCACGACAACTGGTGGCAGCGGTGGGATCTGAATCTACAAGCCACAACATCTGGTGATTGGAGGTGGATCTGAAGCTACAAGCCACAACACCTTGTGATCGGAGGTGGCATCTCAAGCAACAAGCAGGAGCAACAATCGGCCAACAAGAGGGCAGCTCGGAACATCGATCGCATGTGTGGGTGAGTGCTTGGCTTTTCTTCTGATGTGGACCAGGTTCTAGAACAGGGTTAGATTTTAGAACTGGTAAAGAGAGTGTGGAAACGCCTTTAGGTTTGGTAGTTTGCACTGTTGTTTTGGAAGTAGCCGACACTCGGAGCGATCATGGACCTACAAAAGCTGCAGAAACCGGAACTGTTGCAATTGTGTGAGGAATTGGGAATTGATACAAGTGGTTTGGCACGAAAACCTTTGATTATAAAGGCAATCACAGATTTGGGAGCCGATGATGAGGAGCTCAGTGAAGCATGGAACCTCATCGGTCAAAAAAAGGAACAGCTCAGACAGCAGAAGGAGCGGGAAAAAGAGCAGAAAGAGCGGGAAAAAGAGGAAAAGAGGCGTGAGCGTGAACTTGAGAGGGAAAAAGAGGAAAGGGAGCGCGAACGTGAGTGGGAAAAAGAGGAAAAGAAGCGTGAAAGAGAAGCAAAAAAGCTGGACCAAGAAATTGAGCTCCGGAAATTAGAACTAGAGTTGAGCAAGAGGTCGGGCAATTGTCCCCAGCTAGCGGTACCTCTTCTCAACAAGGAGGCAGATTTCAAGATGTCAAAGTACATGCAGCCATATGTGATATCAGGGGATATCGGTCTGTATCTGGCTAACTTTGAGCGAACCTGCGAAAAACTGTCCTTCCAGCGAGACACTTGGTCTCAGAGATTATTGACGGTTCTGCCCTGCGAGGCAGCGGAGGTTGTCGCGCGGCTAAGCAAGGAGGACGCGGACAACTACGAGAAGGTCAAAGCTTGCCTTCTGAGAAAGTATAGGCTTAGCGCCGAGGCGTTCAGACAACGTTTTCGGAAAGCTACTAAGTCCAGGGACGAGAGTTACCCTGAATTCCTGTACAATTTAAGAGTTAATTTGGGCGAGTGGCTAAAGAGCACAGATTCCTACAGTGATAGGGACGCTGTAGTCGAGCAAATTCTTTTGGAGCAGTTTTATAACTGCCTCCCAGAAAAAGAAAGAAATTGGTTACAGGACCGAGGCGAAATTAAGTCGGCAACTGAAGCTGCCGAACTTATTGAGGAGTATGCTTCGCGCCGACAATTCAGCAACCCAGCAGTGGATAGGCCCCGCAATCCCAAGTTCAGTATGAAAAACCGTCAGGAAAGGCACTTTGCTAGAGTTGGAAACGAAGAAATGAAGGTTTCTTCAGGCAAATTCCCTAGAAAGGACGGCAGTGAGAAAAGTGGGGAAGTGACCAACGTGCAGAACACAAAGAATAAGCTTGAGGCTAGGAAGCCGCTCACATGCTTTAGGTGTAATGAGCAGGGTCACATTGCCGTCAACTGCCGGAAAGAAAAGATTGCTTTCTCGTATGTCAGGGACTGCGATGAAAATATGCAGCTTTTAGAACCCTACCTGCATGACCTAGTAGTCAACGGGAAGCCTTGCAAGGTACTGCGCGATTCGGCCGCAACGATGGATGTTGTCCATCCGGCGTATGTATCGCCTTCCGACTATACAGGACAGTGTGCATGGATCCGACAGGTAGTTGAGGAACAGAGTGTGTGCTTGCCGATCGCGAACGTGGTCATCGAGGGCCCTTTCGGCGAATTAACAACCGAGGCTGCCGTTTCAGGAAAGCTTCCTAAGTGCTATCCGTATTTGTTCTCCAACAAATCGGACATGCTGCTGCGAAAGAGGGGCATCCTTTTCGGAGACAGAGTTGTGCAAGCCTTAACACGTTCAAAGGCGCGAGAACTAGCTACACTGCTCATTCCAGAAAAATCCACAGCGGAGGAAACGGCAGTTAAAACAATGGTAAATGCGGAAGATAGCAGGTCAGAAAACTTTGAGAGCGAGGCATCTCAGATAAGTCAACTTGAAAGTGAGCTTGATGAGACGCGGAATGAGGACGTTCTTGAGAGTAACCTCTTGCCGCCAGTGTCTAGTAATCTCACGAGACTTTTAAGTGGAACCCGAGAGGACTTAGCTATAGAGCAAGCCAATGATCCCAATATACAGGAGATAAGGGAGCGCCACCGCGCCACTAAGACAGCAAACAATATTTCTTTCGAGATGAGAAAGGGAGTGCTGTATCGCTTATTCAAGGATAAGCGCGGAGTAGAGCGGGACCAATTAGTCGTTCCCCAAAAGTACCGCGGAGACTTACTGCGACTTTCCCATGGCAGCTCGTGGTCATGTCACCTTGGAATAAAGAAAACAAAGCAGAGGCTGTTGCAAGAATACTATTGGCCTGGATGTTTTAAGGACACGGAAAATTTTGTACGGTCATGCGACACGTGCCAGCGGGTTGGAAAGGCGCAAGATAAGTGGAAAGCTCCGATGGTGTTAGTACCAATCATTACCGAGCCGTTTCACCGGTTAGTAATAGATATAGTTGGGCCACTTCCTGTGACCGAGTCAGGGTACCGTTATATCCTCACTATGTTATGCCCAGCCACAAAGTTTCCAGAGGCTGTTCCGCTGCGCGAGGTGACGTCCGAGAGTGTAGTGGATTCGCTGCTGTCAGTGTTTGCACGAGTTGGATTCCCTTCCGAGGTACAAAGTGATCAGGGTAGCGTTTTCACGAGTGTCCTCACCACCTCATTTCTCGAGCGATGCGGCATTAAGGTAGTGCATAGCTCGATCCATCATCCGCAGAGCAACAGCGTAGAAAGATGGCACTCTGTTCTCAAACGAGTCCTGAGGGGACTGTGCTATGAAAACAAGCGCGAATGGGATACCTGCCTGCCTGCAGCGCTTTTCGCTTTGCGGTCAGTGCCGCACGAATCCACTGGATTTAGCCCAGCCGAGTTGGTGTACGGAAGGTCACTGCGCTCACCTTTGCGAATGGTGCGCGAAGCCTGGGAGGGGCGCGGAGAAGACCCAACAGTAGTAGAATTCATTCTGAACCTCTTGAATCGCTTACATAACACTAAGGAACTCGTTGAGGCCAGCATGAAGTCAGCCCAGGCTCGTTCCAAGGTGTACTATGATAAGTCAGCCCGTCAAAGGACGTTTTGTATCGGGGACCAGGTGATGTTGCTGAGAAGTTCAAGGCAGAATAAGCTCGAAGTACAGTGGGAAGGACCGGCTGAAGTCGTTGCAAAGCTTTCTAACACTAACTACGCAGTGAAAATTCCCGGTAGGCGTAAAGAAGTGCGCATTTATCATTGCAATCTTATGAAGCCTTATGTGCAGAGGGAAGCCGTGGTAAATCTAACGTTAAACCTTCCCGAGGAGATGGGGGACAACTTGATTTGCCTCAGCGGAAAAGGAAGCAACGCTCAGGAGCTTCTCAAAAAGACGGAGCAGAGAGGAGAACTAAAGAAATCCCAGCTGTCCGATCTGGGCGAGATAATAACAGAGTTTGAGGCCTGCTTCGTGGACAGGCCAGGCAGAACTGATTTGACTGAGCACGATATTGAGCTGACTTCAGACGTGCCAGTGCGATCAAGGTGCTACCGATTTTCTCCAAGGCAAAGAGAAATTCTGGATAGGGAAGTAACTCGCATGCTGGAATTGGGAGTAATAAAACCCTCGGAAAGCGATTATGCTTCGCCTATGATCTTAGTAGAAGCTCCAGGTAAAGACCCTAGGCCTGTGGTAGACTACCGAAAGCTAAATTCTCTCACCAGGGATCAAGTGTATCCTATTCCGAATATTGAGGAGAGAGTAGAACAGGTCAGTAGAGCGGCATATGTGACTACGCTGGACCTTACTCGAGGATACTGGCAAGTACCGCTCACTGAACGCGCCAGCAGATACGCGGCTTTCGTCACTCCGACGGGCAGCTACCAGCCAACAATGATGAGTTTCGGGCTCAAAAATGCTCCATTTTGTTTTTCCCGACTCATGGATAGGGTTTTAAAGGGGTGTGAAACATTCGCGGTGCCTTATTTAGACGACATTGCGGTTTTTTCCGACTCATGGGCGGACCATATGGTACATCTAAGAGCTGTACTGAGCCTTTTGCGTCAAGCTGGACTAACCGTAAAGGCCGAGAAATGTTGCCTGGCAAGGGCGACCGTGGACTACTTGGGTCACAATGTAGGTCAAGGTTTCAGGAAACCCAGCGAGATTAAGATTTCTGCGGTAGCAGACTACCCGCGGCCGAGCACGAAGACGGAAATTCGAGCATTCCTGGGTCTGACTGGGTACTACAATCACTACATCCCTAACTATTCAGCTTTGGCTAGCCCTCTGACCGACGCTCTCCGCAAGACAGAACCGACAAATGTAGTCTGGGACGAACAAAAGGAAGCCTCCTTCGTAAACCTGAAGGCTGTGCTGATTAGCCGTCCGGTATTGCGAGCTCCAGACTATGGCCGAGAATTCACGGTCCAGTGTGATGCCAGTGATCGAGGGTTAGGTGCTGTTCTCTGCCAGAGAGATGACGACGGTAATGAGCACCCCGTGCTCTACTTGAGCAGAAAACTGAGTTCTAGAGAGAGGGCTTATTGCGCGTCAGAGAAGGAATGCGCTTGCATTGTATGGGCCATTCAAAAATTGCAGTGCTATCTTGGAGGGGCCAAATTCACCGTAGAGACGGACCATTGTCCCCTGGCTTGGCTGCAAACTGCGACATCGAAGAACAGTCGCCTTCTTAGGTGGAGCTTGATATTACAGCAGTACAATTTTGAAATAAGATACAAAAAGGGGAAGTTAAATGGGAATGCGGACGCGCTTAGCCGCTCTTTCTAAGCGGTCCGAGATGTTCCTCACCATGTATCCAAATTGATAATCAGGTTTTTTTTTTTTTTTTTTCGTGCGCTTGAATATAGATGACTATGTAAAGCAGCACGTTTGGTTTTCGAGGCATACGTGGGTCCTGAACGTCTTGAGAGTGGGCTTTTCTCGAACAACAATGGCAGTTTTCTTTTGACCTGGTCTCTTCAGACGGGAGCCGAGTGCTTGCTTCGACATGTGGTTGAGTTTCAGTTAGCTCAAGCAATTTGGCCTACAACAATCAAGACAACGCGACATGCAACAGCGAGCTTCAAGCGTTCACGTGCAGGCCATTAAGTCGTCTCTTCATGCAGCAGCTGCGGCTGCTGCCCTCCGAGTCTCTTCTGGCGGGGGAGGAGGCTGTTACGACCAAGCATCCGCATTTGCGCGCTCTATTGTTCGCCTGTGGGCATGGAAAAGTTTTGTGAATATGTGGTGATGGTCCATTGGCTCTAAGTGAGCCTGTTTCCAGGAATCCTGTTTTGTAAGCATGTTTTGCTTTGTGGACAACCTGCAAATGCCAAATTGGCCCTGTCAAGAGAACGTCTGGAAAAACACAAAGAAACGTCCCCCTGCGGGAAATAGCAGGAAGTGCTTTCTTTTGTTCACCCTTCCAGTCGAGAAGTGCTATCCTCCAGTGATGAATGCCTCCTATCCAAAGGAGACGACAGAGTGACATGTCCGCTGACGTGCAGGACAAGAGAAGAGCATGACTCATACGGCCATTAAGTGATTTCCCGGGAATGCAGGAAAGATTTGCAATTGTCGAAAAGGGACCATGTTGGGAGCCCTATGCGGCGCCACGTGCACTCGGGTTTCTGAGAAGTAAAACCCCCAGAACCAGCCTGTGGTTTCTTTGCTGAAGAATAGAAATGTACCTCCTCTCCTCGCCGTTCCCAAGCTTTTCCCGCCAACAAGTGATCACGCCCAACGAATGAATGCCGGACCAGTCAGTGCTTCAGACCATCAGTGCAGTGATGTGTTCGATTGGATGCCGATACCTGAGGGGCGTGCCCTGGATTTGGTTGGTCAGCATCTTCAGAGAGGGGCTGGACATAGGGGGTTTTTAAGGACGCTGCAGAGCACGAAATGTCGCTCTGGGCCCTGGGTAAACGGCTCATCCAGTCGCTTCTCTCTATGAACTCTTAACGCTTGTCATTTTGCTGATGTACCCTTCTTCTTCATGTAAATATTCTTGTAAATACGTTTTCTCAAAGTGCCAGTAAACCTGCTTGTACATATTTTACCAACTTCGAAGATTCAGTCCTTCTTCAACCCGAGTCTCTGCACGCTACCAAGTGAAGGCCGGGTCGACGTAGCCCCAGCAGCACGACACGGATCACCGACCGTTGATAGTGGATGAAGCACTCAATTTTCACCGGGCCTCTTATTGGTTGGCATTCGCCTTTGGCTATTGTCGAATTCCAATCGGCGATCCGGCGCAGACTCAGTAGCTATCCGAATACGCTGAGAAAAAAAAAAAAAAAAAATGTTGGGGAGACCACAAATTCGTGACCAAAGCAGAGCTCAGGATCTGAATCCAAATCGCCCATTGAAGCACACTCCTCGGTTCCGGGGAGCAAGAAAACTTGTTCCGGATCACTGATTGGAATACGCCATGAGCCCTGCCTTCTCCTCTTCCTTCACCTTTACACACAACACAAGCTCAGTTACTGGACGCGCTTCTTTAAATGCCATTAGAGATAAAGAAAAGTGAGGATTCCTGTTCCTTATGTTGAATTAGTCTGTTGGTAACAACGGGATCGAATGCATGGTCGGGACATCATGCTCAGCCTTGTCTGTGGTTTTAAAATAAATAACTCGTAACGAGAACGCATTTTGCGCTGCTGTTATACACGGGACTATGTAATATACTCCAGGAATGCATGCGCGCCGCAAATTATACCTTGTGCCTTAGCGTTGTACCGTTTGGTTCTTAATTTTTTAAAGTCTGGCAGGTTATTATTTCCTTTTTTCGCCGTGGATTTCAAAGCCCAGCTTCAGCTTTTCGGAAAATATTTTCTAGGGTTTTGTTTTATTTCGGTGAAATGTACATTGCATGATATCCCGGTGTTTTACGCCAAAAGCGACATGGAGCTAAGTTTGTCTTGGACTTTCGCTTTTAGAATGAACGGCTAGCGTGCGCCAGTGATTAACATGCAGATGGAAAGCAATCATTGCGGGAGGAAGTCGTACGCAGTCTTAACAAGAAGTAAAAATGTCGAAGTTGGTTATGAATTGTGAAGTCCAGTTATGAATTCCGATGTCATATGTTCTGACTGCGCTGTATTACGTGGACCCAGAGTGCCGCGCATCATGTGTTCCACGTGCCTTTCGTGCATTGTTTCGTGCAGGCGGTTGCTTATTAGTACTGCATACTTGTTATTTCTGCATGTAGGAACACTGACAACTTCTGAAACCATGGACAGTTCCAAAGTTGTCACTGTCCTTACATGTAGCGGAAAAAACCTTATCGAAGCGACAGCCCTATACGAGTCTGAACAGATGGCTGTACGAAGGGGTGCCTTCCAATTCCACAATGACGTGCCTGCGTTCGCGGGTCAATGTCTTAAAGCCCACAACCATGGCACTAAATTGCAGATACTGTTACCTCGACGTTTTCCTGGCTCCATAACTCTGAATTTTCTCCTGTAATTCAGGGCTGGTGGCCGGTACTGAACACCCAGCCAGATGTGCGTTGTGCAATGCACGTCAACAATGCTGATTCTTTTCAAATAAAACGAAGCCTGAAGAAAAATATTTTTGGCGTAAATTTATCGGCGTTTTTCGGCTTGAACCGAGAATTCCTTACTGTTGCATATATTGGTAATTTATAACCTATATATTTTCGACAATGCAAAGCGGGATCGAACGAGGCGGAGCGCGAGGTCACCACGCGTGTATTCATCTCAAAACCTTGCCCCCCCCCCCCCTCCCCCCTCTCACATATCCAAGTGCGAGCCGAACGCTTTTCGTCATTGCTCTGCTAACGTTTCTTTTTTTCTTTTTTTTTTTTCGGATTCCGCTGACGCTCGCTCGGCAGCGAAAGGTGCATTTATTGTTAAGAAATCAGAAGTTTGAAGCGAGTTTTTTTTTTTTTTTTTCACCACTCATTTAAAACTTCTTACATTGATGATGACTTCCAGTGAGTCAAGGACTATTTGATCATGCACTGGTTGAAAGTGGATGACAGTAAGGTCTAGCCTAAGATACCTGCGCCCAAAAGGAACCACGCTTCTGCATTTTGCCCGTGAAAACTGCCCATGATGACGACAGCTATGTATCATGTTTTAGTTTTTTTTTTTTTTCTCTCAGGTCATAAAAGATCAATTTCATGCTAACGCAGCCTCCTTATCATTGTTACGTGGTGATCAACCGATAAGGCTAATTTAAATTTCTCCGTACGGTCTCTTTCAATTACATCACGTGGACAGCTTGAAGAGAGGTAAGTGCACGGCATTGACAGGAGCGCGTTAAGGGCGACGACCGCCCTTATTCCACACACTGCATTCTCAGTGGCTGTTCCGCTCGCGGTCAGCGCGCGTTTCCTGGCCTGGGCCGTGGGCGCGCTCCCCGCGGTCACTTCATAAACAGCTCCTGCTTCTTCCGAGTGCTCTGCTTTCGAGGGCCCAAAATAGCAACCCTGCGCTCGGTGGCCACTGCAGCAACCCGGCGTGCATCTATCCGCGCCGCCCGTTAGTGGCCATCTGTTCGTACCCGTACACGCGTGTGGCGCGCAGTCCGGAACGGTGTTGTTGCGGTAAACCGTCGACCGAGTGCCTGGAGGAGGCAGGGTGTTTATGGAAGGTAGGCTGCAAATGCAGGCTACACATCCTCACTGTGGAGTCGCGTCTACTATGCTGTGTGTAAGAAACTTTGACGGAAAGAACTCGGGGCTTCCGGCAGCGGCGAGTATTCCTCAAAGGTGGCCCTGCAACTAATGGATTTGACCTATTGTCATTCCATTGCGGTTCATATCGTTGTATACCTAATCGCGATCTATGATGCAACAATGCGATTGAACGTGAATCGTGATGGCTGCGAATAAGCGCTTGCTTGCAGTATAAGTGCACGCGATAGTCCAACGAGCAATTATAGCGATGCCCGCGGGGCTATTGCATCTCAGTGAGTTGCTGAAGGCCCCATTCGGACCATTTTGGCCCGCAGAACGTCCCAGTATATAACTGCATAAAAAGACTGAATAGAATTGAATTCAAAAGCATATTGGACGGGAAGCCCGCTGCGTTGACTCAGTGGTTAGGGCGCTCGGCTGCTGAGCACAAGGACGCGGGATCAAATCCCGGCCGTGGCGGCCACTTTTCGATGGAGATGTGCAATGTGAGAACACCAGGTGGTCGAAATTTCAGGGGTCCTCCATGGCGACACTATACGGCGTCCATCGTAGCATGAGTCGCTTTGGGACGTTAAATCGTATACAGACTACGAACCATCCATTGTATAGAAAGGCATGGTTGATGTGGCCGTGGCGAACTGCATACCTCGTGAGGCCAGGTGGACGCGCTGAGGCGTACTGTGTATAAAGAAGGCTATGGTGCTGGTCATGTGCGGTTGCCACTGGACTGGTTCGATGTACGCCCGCGCTGCTGTTACTATACTCCGCTATGCCAATAATCTTTAAACCTGTTCCAAAGCTGTCTAAGATCTGCAAAAGTTAATGCTGCCAACTGGCAGCCAGTCATGTGAATAAGTGGACCAGTCCGGACAGCTGCTGCTAAGAGGGAAAAAACAAAACAAGAAAACGTGGCATAGAAGAACAACTATACGCTAGGTATACTCATTTACCTTCAAAATATTGTAAGGGGAAAGAAAGGCCATCCGAATTCACAACTGCCTCCAACACCTTCTTTTAAAATGTTTGTTTGTTCTTGACTGCGTAATCCCCTTCGTATCACTTATGACGATAACAGCACTAGCGTCATTATTTAACAATAGTGTTAGTAAACGTACAACTTCAAGAATAGATGAGAAAAAAGGGCATCAGAATTTCCAGCTGTCTCATAATCCTCCCTTTTCAACTTTTTTTTTTATGTTTGTTCTTAACTGCTTAGTCCCCTGCGTATCACATATGACAATAACAGCACTAGCGTCATTATTTAACAACAGTGTTAGTAAACATACAACTTCAAGAATAGATGAGATAAAAGGGCATCAGAATGTCCAGCTGTCTCATAACCCTCCTTTTTGAAATTTTTATGCTTGTTCTTAACTGCTTAATCCCCTGCATATCACATATGATGATAACAGCACTAGCGTCATTATTTAACGTGGTGTTAGTAAACATGCAACTTCAAGAAAAGAAGAGAAAAAATGGCATCAGAATCCTTCTTTTTCAATTTCTTTTTTATGTTTCTTCTGAACTCCGTAATCTCATGCGTGTCCCATATGACGGGGATGGTACTAACGTCATTGTTTTCTATTCCTGGCTGCAAACTAATCTAAAATCTACAAACCGTAGCACAAACCGCATTTCACAATTTAGTACTTCCCAGCTACGTCATGCACCAGCTGCTTGAGACGTAGCGCCTGAAAAACAGCCTAAAATATCACTATCTCGATATATATGGTATTACCACATCAACGTCTAATGAAATGATTGATTTTCGCAATATATTTTGTCTGTGCCCGAGCATGTGCTCGCAGTCTTAAATATTTTATGCGTAGACATAAAATGGCTTATTTTCAAATTTCGATCGCGCATTTATATTACTTTGTCGAATGTGTTTGCCAGCTTTTCACACTTGATTTATTGCAGTTAGACCATGGCGAAAATGGAAATTTACTTATTTTTTTTCGCGTTGCTCGGTTATTATGTTGAAGCTAATAATCATTCTTGGCGGGCGTTCTCGCTCCCGCTTATATTATATAGCACACCTTAGTGCACTTAATGCACATGCAGAATCGCCATGCTTTACGCAGTGTACTGAAATAAAGAGAAAGAAGGGCTCATCAGAATACGCGCGAAAGGAGACAAGAGTCCTTGAAACCAATGGCATACAGTTATGAAGTACTGGAGTACTGCCCTTTTTTTGTTTTTCTTGCCGAAAAAGATACTTTACGGCCGGTCGCAATCAGCGACCCGGAACAAGTTTTCTTGCCCAATGAAACGGAACACCTGTTTCAATCGTCCTTTTTTTATTCAGTCCTTGAATTCTGATCAGACCTTGACGGTATAGGGTCCCCAGACTCCCTAGACGTCTTGTTTGTTCGTGGGTTTGGAAAGTGCTCCGGATCGTTGATTGGAATGTTCAGTGGAATTTGCCATTGTATTTTGGTCTTCTGTGTAGGGGGATTGACGCAATAATTTCGGTATCTAAACAGCACCAATGATCACGAAAAAATAGAAACACTTTCAAATGCGTTCCTAGCTTCCGCAGACATGTACAAGTTGCCCCTTTTCTTATGCAATGTGCCGCACTTGTCATGGTACGTGCGTTTTTTAACCCGGCTAATCTGTATCTACTCCTCTTGCCGGCGTCGCCGAGAGGCCTGGCCCACGATAAGGCAGCGCCTACATAAAAGCCGTCGATGTTCACTCGAGTGCGACCACCGCCTCTCTAGGGTCCCGGTATCGCTAGTATTGGCACGTGCGCCTACAGGGCAGCTCCGAGAACACCCCGGAAGGGCCCCGCGCAACGGGAAGCGACACAAGCGCGGAAAAGCGTGCCGTCGCTCCGGGACTGATTGCAATGCAGCGCCGATAAAAGGCGTTGCGAAATCGGCCCACTCTGCGGCCGCCTCGCTTCTCATTGCTTTCTCTGCACGTTCTTGGCCGTGCATATATACGCTCGAATGTTGGCTTTAACTATTTCTCCATCTTTGTTTACTTACGGCTTTAAGCTGCATCAGGAGCAAGAATCGCGGGTAGTAAGCGAGAAGCAAAATTGATTCTGATGGTGATTTTTGTTCTTAACAGTCGCATGACAGCCCGGCGAAAAAGCGCCACGGTCGGTTATATCTATATGGACCTGTAGGTCAAAATATTTTTTTTTTTAATCTTTCATGCACATTCTCCCAGCAAAAGCCGACCAGCAGGCCAAAAGACAAATAAAATAACCAGTGAGAACTCAGCGGCACTGAGTGTGGGCACTTTCCGCGTGCGATCGATACACAAACACAACGCAGTTTTTGTAGTTCACGAGAGATGGCAAACTAGCTGCTTAGTTATATTCCATAGCGCAGCAAGAACACAGGGGACAGACAGGTAGCTGCTTAGTCCGAGAGGGAATATATTTCAAAAATATTGCCTTTTTTATTGCGCAAGGAGGATCGCTGCACTTCCGGCCGCCCCTAGGAGACCGCGGCGGAGCTATACTGATCCCAGATTTCATAGCCTAGAAGTAGCAGTCGGCAAGCGTGTGACAATGCAGCCAAATCTACAGAGCCGACATTTACTAGCTCACTGCTCAGCCAAACATAGTCCCTCCATAAATTTATTTGCTTATTTTTTTTTTTTTTTTCATTCCTCAAAGACCGCAGGGGTGAAGGGTATTTATTACATGAGGTGTTGAGGGGTAAGTCTGACAAGATTACTAGAACAGGATTGCTCGAATGGCGACTAGAACGAGAGCGCGGGTCGTGCGCTTTGGAATATTATACCATCATGAAATTGTTAACGTTATTATTACATTAAAATTAGAATACCGACCAGTAAGCTTCAACACAGGGCCATTTAACGTTGGTGCAATACGTCATGCACATGCCGATGGCTGCGCTGCCTGTGAGGAGTTCCGCGAAGGGTACATGCGCCCGTCTATCGTCTTCCCACCGTTCGGTTTCTGCATGTACGCTTTCGCAATGCGCTTGTTTTGACAACGTACGCCGCGTGGACAATTGATTAGTCGCGAATTTGCGTTCACTTAGGCTTTCAGGGAGGTAGAAGAACACACTTCTATGTAGTTGGCGAGTCGAAAACTATAGTATTTCAACATAAAGTCATAACTGCAACCGAAACCGCAACTGAGGCCAGATATGCCTGAAGTATAGCTGTGAGGAAAGCCCCGCCTCTGTAATCTTGGCTGCATAGTCACTGCCATCTGCACCCGAGTTATAGAGGGCTGCCCATTGCCATTTTTGATCCACTTTCTCATTCCAATACCTGTCCACCTTCTCCTCCACGCGCCATCCACTCCCTCGCCACTTCCCAACGAGGGATGGATGGAATATAGAAGCGTCCCCTTTAAAACGGGGTGGTAGCAGTTGCTATCTTGCTCGTTTTTTTTTTTTCCTATATTTTGAATATTGTTTCAGATCAGTTAACTATACCACCATTTCATTTATTGAATTTTTATTTCTACATTACCAACATTATGTCACTTTTCTGCTTTTAAGCCACCAATCTTCCAATCGTTTCTTGCTAGCTTCCACCGCCGGTTTATTCACCCGGCCACTGGCATCTCTAAACCCCATAGCTTCAGGAACAGTGACTGCGCCTGCATCATCTTCCGGATGGATACCATTACATTCGAGTATGATATGGTTAATTGTTTCACTGGAGTTACCACATACAGCACATGCGTCATCTTCATTGTTATTATTATTTTTTTTTTTTTTTTTTTTTTGTAGCTGCGTGCTCTAAGGCCCCTTGATCTAGCTTCAAAAAGTAGGGCACTGCCTCGTGAGTTATCAAACAAAGCTTCCTTCCTGATCTGCCTTTTCCACTTTCGGTATAATTCCACACTCTGTTTCTTTTCCATCGAATTTATCCAATTTTTACCGTCTGTGTTTATCACGTGTTGCTTAACGCTCTTTATTTATTTGTCCTTGTGACACTGACCAGCATACGTACTGGTTAGTTTTCTAATTATATTCCTCCATTGTGAGTCAAAACTTTTTAGGTATAGGTACTTAAATACTTTAGCTGCCCACCTGTTACTGTCAAATTTCCCTCAGGCGTTACTCATATAATATTTTACGCTGATATTCCTGTGCTTCGAAAGATGCCCAGCCCATATCTCCCTGTACCACCTCATTTGTGGTTTTGCTGTGGGCACCCAGTGCCAATCGTCCGACGGCTCTTTGATTTATTTATAATGTCGACTGTACCTTTGCTTTTAAGCACAGTACTGCATTTCCGAAAGTAAGCCCGGGCACCATAATTCCTTTCCAAATACCCTTCAGCATATGATACCTGTTGTATCCCCATAATTCCCTATGCTTCATTATCCCGGAATCTCTTCGCCCTTTTGCCCTACGTGATTGCTCATGCTTTTCAATGTATGTCGATTCTTCGTTTACCCATACACCGAGATATTTATATTCTGCCACTCTGGGTATTTCATGGCCTTGTATTTTAAGACCCAGATCAGTTGAGCCGTTGAAAATCATCAGACCCGACTTAAATGCGCTAAAACAGAAGCCTAAAGTGTGCCCTTCGTCCCCGCAATACTTAACTAGAATTTGCAAGTCTTCCTGGCTGCCTGCTAACAGCACAATATCGTCTGCATACACTAAACCGGGGAGGCGCTGCTCTACGATCCTTCCGTCTAATCTATATGACAGGTTAAAACCTAGATTATTTCTTGTAGCCCCCGTTCCATATTTATCATATAAAGCATGAACAGCAGCAGTGATCGAGGGCAACCTCGTCTTAATCCTTTGCATAGCTTGACTTGACAGCGTCCGTACTTCTTATCCCTTCCCATGTAGTTCTACTTTGTTATCTCGGTCTATTTCCTGTGGGAAATCTGTTATCTCATAACGAATACCTACTTCTTTTAGTATGTTCCACAGGAGTTCCCTGGTTACGTTGTTGTACGCCCGGTTTATGTCCAGAAAGGCTAAATACAAAGGTTTGTTTTCAGCTCTAGCTTTCGATGCATTGGGTAAGCCCGAACAGGCTATCATCTAAGCGTCTATGTAAACTCGTTCTGAAGTTCTTCGAGTATCTTCTTACTTTCTGCCCATGATTGCATCTTTAATTTCACCGCCTGCACGGCCAACCTGTATATAACAGATGTTATCGTAATCGGCCTGTAAGATTTTATGTGCATCATATTTCCTTTCCCTTTATAAATCAAATTCATTTTGCTCTGCCGCCAGTTGTCCGGAATTTGCTTGTTCGTGATGACCATTTCCAAAGCTTCCAACAACGTTTCTTTATTTTTTTGGACCAAGTTCAATAATCAGCTTGATCGGAATTTCATCCATATCTATGAATGTGCTTTTATGAATATTTATTTCCGCCTTTTTCCAGTTTAGATTGGCAAGTTCTAATGCTTTGTATCCTGCTATCTTGGGTTGCTCGCTGATTTGCGGATATTACCCTATCGTCGTTCTTAAATGACTCGGCTATAACTGATATAATGTAGTTCACTGCGTTGTCTCCCTTTAAACAATTTCCTTCATCATCTTCAATCCGTTCCTGCTTTCTTTTACCTAGCCAGCTTATATGGTTTCAGAATTTTCTTGGTCCTCCTTTAGTGGCATCTTGGGTTTCATCCATCCAGCGATCGGTGGACTGCTTTATTTCACTTTGGACGAGGGCCTGTACATCAAGCTTCTTTAGTCGATACGATTCCAATTTTTGGTCTATTTCCTCCTGATACATCTGTGCTTTCTTTGCCTGTTGGCGTTCCCTTGAAGTTGCCCGTCGTTGCTCAATGGCTTCCCTGATTTCCTCATTGCACCAGCTCCATGGCTTTCTCTTTCCATTCCAGCGGTTTGTTGCTTTAAACCTCCTTAATTTTTGTTCTTATGTGTAGTTCTACCTGGTCATAAGCCCAGCCTTCTATGGAGCGTTTCTCTATTGCTTCATCTATACCTGCTGCTATTTGCGCTATTTGATCGTCGTTTAATTTTGCGTTTACTTTTTGTCTATGCTTAATTTCTCTTTTCATCCAGGGCCCCTTCTGCGGACTAATACGTTTATGATCACCTCCCAGGCTACACTTCCCTTCTTCGTCTATTTCCATTTTTGAGAGCTTGCTATAAATTCCCTGCGACATTAGGCAGTTGTCAATGGTCGTCTGTCTATTCCGGAATTCCCACGTGATTTGTCGCTTCTTGAAGATGCAGGCTCCATTGCGCAAGGCGGCCGGAGGAATCTTTTAAGTTGGCGAGCCAGCAGAGAGCATTGTGATCGCTCACAACCCTGAATGGTCGTCTGTATAAATATGGGCGAAATTCTGATGTGGCCCAAATAATGGCAAGACATTCTTTCTCCATCGTCGAATAATTGGATTCAGCTTTCAGGGAACGGCTAGCATAGGCGATAACCTTCTCCAGTCCGGCACACTTCTGGACGAGAACGGCTCCTGGGCCCATCCTTCGCCGCGTCGGACAACTGGACTATGAAGTCTATTCCGACAGTACGACAGCATCACAACGGCGACGCGCGCGCCCAAAAATCGTACAATTTGTTCGTCTGAAGCTTTATTACGCGCGTTAAAGAATCCGTGGTGTTTAAAACCTTGTAATGTTTCTATTTAGGTTGCTTTGCTTATTTTGGAACATCGAGGCGATGTTTCTTTAAGGGGGAAGTGACGCCGCGAAACCTACAAAACTGTCTGTTGTTTTTTTGGCAGCCGCCGGCATGCGGCTTTATCACTCGGATTCTGGCTCGCGTATCAGTTCTGTATTCTTTGTTTGTTAATGCTCGATGTCGCGAGGCGCACCTTTATCAGTTTCGTTGTCTGGCAAGATGCGCCGAGATCTGTCTCGAAGATTCCGATCACTCGCGTATGTTTGTACAATGTTCCAGGTTGTGCTAGTAGCAGTTTGCGACGTTATCTAGATTGTCCTGGGCAGCCTTTAAATTGAACGTTGACGAGTGTGACGGGCATTCTTTGTTCGACGATCGACCAGCACGTTTGTTGCTATCGCCGCCGCCGAGTTGCTTAGTTCTTTTGCGGGCGCAAGTCAGCCCAATAAAGAGTTAATTTTAGTACCATCAAGCCTGTGTCTTCTTTTGGTGTCTACGGCCTTGTCACCACTACATGACAATATAACCTATAGGACCCCTTGAGGGTAACGCGATGGATTTGAAGAGAAAGGAGGCGCATCTTATGGGACGTCGGAGAGCAAGGTAGGAGCATGAAATGGGGAGGTTTGCGGGGACTAGTCAACATAATTCACCCGTTTCCTGGCGTCTGGAACTACGCCACTAATATTAATGACTTTGTAAAAAAAAAAATGCCCAATAAAGAAACATCGATCAAGAGGTTTCGCTACACTAGTTGCATATAGAAGAACTATTGGGCGAGAACCTGTGATTTTGAACGAAGTAAAAACGGGGCAAGGACGCGACTGAACAATGTACATATATATAGGCATACACGTGCCCATGTGATGCCATAAAACCCGCGCGACTGTGATTCGCTATATGCCTTCCTCTTTCGGCGACACATGTGGCTTTGCAGCCCTGTTTATCGAGTTCCGCTCTTCGCAAGCCTGTTTCTTTATTTTTTTTTCACCCTTCTTTATCTCTCCCTTTCCATTCGCTCGCAGAACATTAAAATCGGAAGAATTTCAGAAATTCTTTGTGTGCCTGTACACTTTTGGGCGCGTGCGTTCAGTGTAACAAAAAGAATGTGAAAGTAACAACAAAAAGAGGGAAAAAATGAGTACGGTTGCTTATCTAAGTAGTAACTGTTGGACATGATGTTTTCGAGCTTGCTAGCTGGAAAGTAGTTACGCGATAACGGTAGAAGTATAGTTGGAGTGGTGGTAATGGTAGCTGCCGTACTGTAGAGTACGTAGCTTCATGGAAAACTTTTTTGGTACGATTTTTTAGCAGTGCAGCCATACTCTGCGCTGTGACGTTTATTTTACATTGGTAATTAGCAAAGTAAGAACGTTTTTTGCAGGTTGGTGCATTATTGAAATTGGTTTACAGCGCAGACAGACAAACACAGGAAGGAACAAAATGACCGAATAGTGCGCTATGGCCTGTCACTTCGTTCCTTCCTGTGTTTGTCTGTCTGCACTGTAAACCAATATCAGGTTAGCAAAGAGCTCTTTAATGTGAGTGATGACGTATACCGTGGTGACACTCAAATGCCGACATCGCCGACCCATGCTTACTTGTGAGAGTTCATTTTGTAACCTTCTGCAATGAAACGTTGTCGCGCTCGTGTGGCCCTCGCCCTTTAGGCTGGTCATGCGCGCGAAACCCGGGCATAATAGGCACCCTTACTGTAATTTGATTGGACATTCAATGCAGTGTCGCTGATCAAGTCTGTCGAATATGTAGACGAAACTGTTATGAGTTGTTCATAGCCTGATCGTGGTCATGCACTTTCCGTAGACTTTCGACATTTTTAAACGTTGCTGGAAGTAACTCTCAAAGGCAACCAGGACTCTATTATAATTGATACGTGCATCTCCGTAGTCTTACCTTTCTTTTTTTTTTTTTTCTTCTTTTTGGACGCCGACATTCAGAACGCAGTGTATTGTAAACGCGAAGGTGACAGTATGTACTCAAGGTGAACTATCTAATGAAATCGCCAGATGCTTATGGTTCGTAATGGCTTCATGTTCTGCATTTCCCACTTCACTGCAGACCATGCATTATCTAACACTCAAGATCCTCTTCGTTGTATAGAAGTTTCGCAATTTCTTTTTATACTATACATTCTGACTTCTGCAAATGGGTAGTATGACGTGGGTAACCTGGAACAGTGACACGTTGCTTGTGCCATATTCTGTCGCTCGACGCGTGACTGACTGTTCTGTTGTCACCAAGTGCTGTCATTCTAGAGAGTACTCAATGATAGACTTCATCGTTCAGTACTACAGCAGTCAGTCGCCTTTTAGGGCCATATATCTTCTGGAACTCCGACCTCACAATTCTACGTAGTTTCACTTTGACATCAGTTGGTCACAATGTGCCTTTGAGGCTAGCGCCTGCTGTGTGAGGCGCAGCTATTGGTGGTGTGCTATGACGTCGTTCACTCGTTTTCTTCAGACGCTAGCAGGCGTAACCAGAGAATTTGCATTTTTGCATTCCTGCAGACATTACCAAGCAGCTTCGTCAACTCGATAATTGAACCAGTACTGCGCAATTATATTTGAGCAACTTGCTATGATTTCACTGGGGATACATTGCAATCTATATTTTATTTCTTTTGGAGCTTTTTGTTTATTGTCAGCGTTGATGGACCTGAGCGAGAAATTTTGATGGAAGGAAATGATTATAAAAGTCAGAAATACGTTAAAAAATTATTGATCGCTCCGAAATTCTCAGGGAACTCATTCTTGTAGTCAAGTGAAAAGAAGTAATTCAAGTGGAAAGAATTGAGGGGAGCTGTGGGATTTTAACCGAGGGCTAACGGCTTGCGAGACAGGTTAGCTGCCCATAGGCCACAATAGCCTTTTCTTTTGTTTAATAGCTCGTCGGCTCGAACTGATTCAATGCGGACCTAGTGAATTAGCTGTGCTGTTTGACCTGGTGTGCCCTGGAGGCATTTACTTACGCTTCGCTCAGGAAGTATGGGTGTGCAAACAAAGGATTAAGAAGACAAGGGTCACAGCGCGAGGGACGCTATGATTCGTTATACGGCATTGTCTTTAACTGCGTAGCCTAAGTAGCCCCTAAGTTTTTTTTCTTGTATGGTATGGTTTGAGGTGTTTAACGTCCCAAAGCTACCCACACTATGAGAGACGCCGTAGTGGAGGGCTCCGGAGATTTCGACCACCTGGGGTTCTTTAACGTGCACTGACATCGCACAGCACACGGGCGCCTTGCTTTTCGCCTCCATCGAAAAGTGGCCCGTCCGGGCTCTTTAACGTGCACTGACATCGCACAACACACATTCGTATAGCTTTTCGCCTCCATCGAAAAGCATCCCCCATGGCCGGGATTCGACCCCGCAACACTGGGCACAGCAGTCGAACGCACTAACCACTGCGCCACTCCGGCGGGTATGGTATGGTATGGTATGGTATGGTATGGTATGGCATATAGCTCTTCGTTTGTCTCCGCCAGCTGCTTCCTTAGAAAGATCTAAAATGTACTAACTGCCTCTTATGTTCAAGATTGTTTAGGTCAGCTGATAAAAAGCTTGCTGAACAGTTCTCGAATCGATCCGATATCAATATGCAAGCATTTCCGGCATGAAAGCTTAGTTTTTCATAATTTATTTTTATATCAAGGAGAGTTCGGGCATATTGTGAATGTTGCAGTGAGTGTAGACGTTGCGCCCATACGTCTCCCATGAAACTGAACTCCGGCATCATGCTGAACCACGGCCGGTCTCGAGGGAGAGAGCGCGCGCTCTTTCTTACGGCCTTCTCAATCACCGCGGGAACAATGGGAACTTTTTTCCTTGAGTTACGCTCTCCGCCACCGCAAGGGGCGCGACCTGCTCACTGTTCGCTCCGCGTCTGCTTCAGCGGCGGCGGGCGGCTTTTGCCTGGTTTCGCGCTGTCGCTCGCGAGTTTCGTGGCGAGTGCAGCCCCGAAATTAAAGAGCACAGAAGGTAGATGCTGCAGCGGCATGTCGTCAACGTACCACACGTGAACGGATATAAGAAACACTGCCGTTCAGCAAACGTTCGACAAGCATGGTATACATTGCGGCACGGTAGCTACTTTTGTCCATTTTAATCCGAATTTTCCCCAAGCCTGTACAAGAATAGGAACAAAAAGAAAATTGAATGAGCAGTGATCACATCGAAGCTTCTTCAAGACTAAAATGACAGCAACTCGTCTACAACAGCAAAACCGTCTTTCAGCTTTAGATGCGAAACCATTCATTAGCACCGAAGATGAAAATAATTTCATAAAAATGTAATGTAAATTGCAAAATGCTTGCATGATATAAAGTATTAGTATAACAGTCAAAGTAAACGTTGTAGGGTTGAATTTTAAGTGTTATTACAATTCATATATTACGCAATGTGTGGTATTATAAACATTATTTTAATTTTGGAAATAAACATTGTTTTAATGAAATTTTTACATGATATTATGCTTATTATGAAAACAAAAAAAAAATGGTTTGATATTCATGACACCACTAGTGCTCGAAGTGGTAAAAAGAGGCCAATAGATGATGAAGGTGATACTCGATGCAGTTACTTACAAATGAGTTCACCTACTATATCGAAAGTATGCAAGAAACTCCTAAAGCGTTAAAGAAGGACACTCTCACTGAAGACTCATTTCAAGCCTTATATAGCGACCCATTGAGGCTCTCTCGATCTTCTGGAAAGTAAAGTTAATGTGCGGAAGGGAATGACATATTCTAGATGCGAGGGCCGTAACAGCTAGCATGACTACATTGTCAAGACGGACGTTTCATCTGAGAGCAAAATCAAGGCACTGAAGGAAGTGATGACATCACCTACCATACCATTTCCCACTGTCACATATTCCGGTTCACCTTACGTCGCTGGATATATCGTTTAGTTAATCAACTTCGGGTGTGACGCTTGCGCTATTCTTCTTGAAACTAGGGAAAGAAGCAGCCCCATGTAGTACGCTATTCTACGAGGACAATGTTCTAGTGGACTGCATTATCCGAAAGCAGAGCTTGTTGCCCTATTGGACAAGCTTTTTTTTTTTTTTTTTCGAGAAAGCTGCCGTGCACCTACTACACACAAATGTTCTCGAAGTACTGAAGATCCTGTCAGCATTTCAAAACTCAACACTGAGTTGCCCGAAAGGAATTGACAACAGCTATCTTATTAGGTCCGCTTCTTTGATATTTGAAAAATTTGTCAGAATTCTCCTTCTCAATTAATTATACCAGGAAAGTGACAGAGAAGACCGAGAGGCCAACTCCTTATGTGCACAAGCCGTGCAGGAAGATTTTGAGCCTGAATGTTCTAGACGCAGGTCGCATTTTGATGAATTTATGAATATATAGTGCAATGTGTAACTTTGAAGGATAATTTGTTTTATTGTTTGCCGCTCTTTTCGATTCTGCTTAACTGTTTATGCTCATTTCCTTGATTAAAAGTAGTCGCGAGACTACATATACATCTTCGGTCTTTCAAACGACTGATTTGTTTTGAACGAAGCTAGAACAGCCCAGTCCACTAGACAAGTGAAATTTGTATTACTATATGAGTAAATTTTTGTTCTTTACTCTGAATCTGAGACGCGCCATGAATTTTTGCCGGTGCCTTTTCTGATCTAAACGAAAACGGTAGCGGTTGACAGAATCTCCACCCAACAGTTCACCATGCACTCACGTCAGGTCGCGCTACACCTGCTTAAAACATTCAAAGGCAGATTGCAGAGCCTGGTAAATTTATTTTTGTACAAAATTTAGGGGTAAAAAATGTTGAAGTGTACCCGAAGCTTCATTCGACCGTGCACGGCCGCACTGACGAAGGAGCGCGCGAGTGAGCGGATTGTTGACTGTATTTTATTCCTCGTACACGATAAATGTTCGATGTTGATTACGGATTTTGTATAAACCATAAGGGGCGAAATATCAGGACCTGCCGGTTGCAACTGACGCGGGTGAAGCTAAAAGCGAACGCGCGTTTCCCTTGCGCGTGAACGGCTGTAGCGGAGGAGCAGCAGTGGGGCGGTGGCGACCCCACCGAGGCGCGGCGGGCGGTGGAAACAGACCCCATTGGAGAGGCCGTAAGAGAAGAGAAGCGCTCTCTCCCTCGAGACCGGCCGTGGCTGAACAAATCCACCTTATATGCGATGCACTGGGTAAGAGGAGTTTCAAGCTAGCTGCAAAGCACTCTTTAGAAATGAACCGTTGCTGACGCAAAAAAAAAAAAAAAAAAAAGAAAAGAAATAAAGTGTGTACAGGACTGAAAAAGAATACATGCATTGCATTGAAAACACGCGCGATTTATAGGTAATGTCAGCTCGCAAAAAAAAAAAAAAAGAAAAGAAACCAGAAACGAGTCTGGACTGCAATAAACGAATGTTTTTCTTGTGCATTATGCAAGCCCTGTACATTTTTTAGAGCGTGTCTCTCTTATGCGCCTGTTTGACGGCTGAGCCGCTTCGCCGTTGGTGCCGGTGTAACCGAGCGAGAGAGAGCCACGAGTCAGCAGAGAATTTCCCACAAGAGAAAGAAGAGCAACCAGGTCTGCACGATGTGTTGGAAGAGTTTTCTGCACAGCTCGCTCGTGGCTCTTCTTCCTCTCCTCCTAGAAAATTCTTTTTCGGCTCGTGAGAAAAATAGTACTTTGTAACTGCACATACATACATACATACATACATACATACATACATACATACATACATACATACATACATACATACATACATACATACATACATACATACATACATACATACATACATACATACATACATACATACATACATACATACATACATACATACATACATACATACATACATACATACATACATACATACATACATACATACATACATACATACATACATACATACATACATACATACATACATACATACATACATACATACGTGTCTCCAATTATTTTCCTCATATATTGCAAAAACTCTAAATAACTGCGCTCAAATTTTGCATTAGGGAGCATCGTAATCGTCCTTAGAATTATTTCTTCCCTAACAAGCTGACAACTCCGAGGGTTGGGTATCTTGGCTTCCCAGATATCCTTTTCAACTCATTTTGCCTGTATGCGATTTTTGAATATGCAGTGGCACGTAATTTATGCTGGAGCTGTTCCAAAGTCACTCTCCGGTTCGGGAGTATCAAGTTGCTTCTGATCTTCCCGTACTCTTTAGATAATGATAAATACACTACCTCTTATAATTGCAACACGTTGTCAAGATTTTTCGTGCGACGCATAACCGCAACGCTGTTTCAGATAAAGGAGATGGGTTACGCCACCGCTCTTGAAACCCCTATTAGGAAATTCTAACTTTGGCATTCACTACAACATGTAGTGTCTTTACATGCGTTATATTTCAAACTGACCCCCAGGAAAAGCTACTCCCGTTATATAATGTTTCTTCGGTCCTAGGTGCGCAGTCAGTGTATGCGAATTAGCGTCATAGGAAGAAGTTATATGTTTGTACGGATGTGCCGCATTTCAGAACAGTGACTGACGCAGTAGCCTTCTTCGAAAGGTGTTTTTATTAAAATAACTATACCGCAACTAGTGGCTAGTGGCAACCGCGATTAACTTTTTCCAATACACGAGGAACAGGCGGGGAATATTTGTGGACATTGAAAATTAGCAGACCGTATCCTTTGGCCAGCTCACTTTGCGATTGCGCAATGAGTGCGTCGATACTTCTGAGCACACACGTGAGTGATGGCGTGTCATGAGGAGTCGCAATGAATCACGTCCTATCATACCTCGACATTAACACACCTTGATAGGCCCTATTGTTACGCTAATTCACTGGTTAGTTAGCAACGCTTAGTCATGATATGCCATGACCGCGGACAACCACATATTGCACGTCATTGTTATCTTGCACCGTCATAAACCACACAGCCCATAATTGCCACCACCAGGTCGTCGTGGTCCAGTTTTTAAGGCGTTCGACCGCTAATCCCAATGATGCATGATGAAGTCTATGCAACGGCGGCCGCTTTTCGATGGAGGCGAAAAACAAGGCGCCTTTGTACTGTGCAATGTCAGAGCACGTTTAAGATCCCCAAGTGGCCGAAATTTCCGGAGTCTTCTGATACGGCGTCTCTCAGGGCCTGAGTCGGTTTGGGACATTAAACTGCATAAACCAAAGCAAACCATAATTACCGCCATACGGTTCATCGCGTATACCTAGGCTCCGATCCGCACGAGTTGTCAACGCAATACGGTCCGACGAGCTCCCTATGTTATCGCATTATAATGTCACTGTAGCCTGTAGAGAGTGTGCGACAACTAAGTATTTCGTTTTCTACACCGATTTCGCGAGGAACCCATAGTGTGAAATTTTTAATAAGGAAATAATTACTCATCAACATCCACCCAAGCGAAGTTATACAACTAGAAGATAAATCTCAGTGGCTTTTATGAAAACCTTGTTGCTCGAAAAAAATTCGCCCTGGTTTGGGAATCGAACCCGGGACCCCTATTCGTCCTTACCACAGACATATTCATTTGCATTTATGCCAGAAGATCGCTCTCAGCACGCGTGGAACACTAACTACGCCGCTCGTGCAATTTCGCGTGATAACGAAGATTGCAGCCGACCTCGTTTCCACGCACGGACGTCTCGCAAATCACAGAAAATCGAGGTCGGACACATGTGTTCTTCCTCAGCTTAGGCACGCCCCGTTGCGTGCCGACGTGCGACGCACTCCGGGCCGCTTTTCTGAAGCAGGCATCTTCAATTTCACCGATGGGCTTTGAGCGGGCTTGCATTATACGGCGAGAAACAGGTGTCAGGAGCCCGGGCAGGCGCAGGTGGAGCCGTCCACGAGACAGCTGGACGGAAAGGGACTTCGCAGGAAAGGGGGGAGGGATGGGTGCAAGAAAGGCAACCGGGTCGGAGAACGTAAACAACTTTCAATGAGGCGCCCCTCGTTTGCAAGCAACGTGCGAGGGGGAACGAATGATCCGCCAGACAGCTGAGCAGCGGCGTTGGGTTCGTGCCGACGGACGGCCAGACAATCGGCCGTAAGACACGTGTGGCGGCGGCTGCACGTGGGACGCATGCGCAGTTTCGGAATGTTGTTGTACGTCTGCGAATAACCGTAGACGACGCGATGCTAGGTGCAAGGTGTGGCGTGCCAAACACGCACATGCACGTGACAGCACACTCGAGACGACTTTCGTGAGCATGCTCGGATTTTAAACGCCAATAAGCGAGGAGAATGTCGTCTGATCGAGAAAAACCACCCGCATTCGATTATAGTTATACAGTTCACACAAATGCGCACAGGAACCTCCAGCGACGCGTCTTTGTCAATGAGTTATATAACAATGCCCATCTTCCTGTATGTTTGCTGGTGTCCTCTTGTTAGGATATGGGAACCAGATCAGACATGGCAGTGATTGAATTACAGTAACGAAATTACTGTAATTTAATTACCTTTCTCGGTAATTTCTAATGTATTGAATTACTTAATTTAGTAATGTAGTTAATTACTTTTAGTAGTAATTTCGCAGCAATGTAATTAATGCCTCTCGAAATTACTTTTACTAAAGTGCGCCATCACTCAATCAATAGACAACAAAGTAGAGTGCGCGAAAGCAGGAACGACGTGCTGCAATCCGAAGCCAGCGTAACGGATTGGCAAAAGGAGACAGAATTGAGCAGAACTATATAGTCAACTAGAATACTCTGGAGAACAAGTTGCTGTTTTGTTTAATAGCTTTACTTAGTTTTTGCATTTATGGAAACTAGAAAGTAATTTCAAAGTAATTGCATTACTCAGTAGAAGTAATTGTAATGTAATTTCATTACTTTTGGGAAGCAGTAATGAGCAATGTAATTTAATTACTTTTCTGCGATTTTCAGCAAAGTAATTAGTAATGTAATTTAATTCCTTTTCAAAAGTAATTTTGCCATGTATGGAACCAGTACCCTTTCCCACCAGTCATTGCCGAATGTTGTTGTAGCGCCGACATGATAAAATAATAGAAAAGCTATACATTTTTGTTGCTTTATTGCTTTTCATGAGTGCATACTAATGAGTAATCTACTTCATAATGTGAAATGCCCTAAATACATAGGACTACGTGACGCAGGGTGGATACCTGAATCACGCCACGAAGGAAGTAATAATGAAAAAGAAGAGGAAAGAAGGGAGAGAGAAAGAGTGGCCATAGAGGAGAGCTCCAGACTGGTATCGACCAGCTGGGGTTCTTTAACCCGCGCTAACATCGCACAGCGCATGCTCGCCTTTGCGTTTCGCCTCCATCGAAATGCGGCTACCGTGACCGGGGATCGATCCCGCAACCTCGTGCTCCGTAGCTGAACGTCATAACCGCCGAGCCCTCGCGACAGGTCGATTCTCCGTGCGTGTTTTGTCTCTCGGACAGCCGGTGCGAAATAGCGAACAGCCTCCATTGATAGTGTTCTCCATGAACGAACGTGGCTCGCACGCTTGAGTGCGTATTATATAGCTTTGTGGCAGCAAACCAACCTGGCAGGCTTGGTATGAGCAAGTTGGTTATCATTCGGACACCGCTTATCATTCGAACATACGGCATCTTTAAATATCGCCTCACATCATATGATTCACATCACATAATTGGTGAAGCAAGTCGCGCCTACAGGATATTTGTAAATATTTTGCGGTGCATATGGTAAGATGAATGTAAATCTACACGGACTTAGCTTTTTAAGCAGCTCCGGTCTCGGCTCACGGCTGTATCCGGCAGATTGTTTATACTTTGTGAATATTCACGCTTATTTTATGCCCCCGTCAACGCCCATTATTCCCCCTTTTCCTCTTTCTCACTTTTCAAGAGGCCGACCTAATAAACGTATATGCTCTCTCATGCGACATAGGATCATGGAAGGAGGCGTTAAATGCGTTATTCTGAATAGGGCGGGCTTAGATGAGGAGGAACGCATATATTTTAGAGGCATCCAAATCTTTTTGTTGTCGTTTCTTTATTCACCAAGGGGGGGGGGGGGGGGGGGGGGGCTAAAGCTGGACTAGTAGAAAACTGCATAGTTGGGAGTCCGGCGGGGTGGAGCTCTTTAGCCTCCGGCAACCAGCCCTTTAACACGCCCCAGTCTCTCATCGCATATACAAGTATTCTTGCAATACTTCATTCTCTTTTAATTATACGAACAACTTCTGATACTACGAAATTTCGAAATAGGAAGAGTTTCGAACTGTACGGACGCAGTGTTCCACGCAGCCGTCTATTACGTCACATCCGTTTGTGAGATTTTATCACACGTGTGCGAGAGGGCTCAGCAGAGGAATCTAGAGGAGCAGAAACACGAGCACGCAACCGCGCGAAGCAGGTGTGCGCGAATTCGACCGGCGCGACCTCGGGGCTTTCGTCAGCCGCGGTCGAACGAACTGCGCGCGGCGCCAGGCCGTCTCGCTTTCCAGGAAAAGAGGCTCGTGTGAGCGCTATGCGCGTTGTATGAGCTCTGGCGCCGATAGGGGCGCTAAAACGCGGCTGTATCGGCAGAAGCGTCGTGCCGTCGAGCCTGCTGTCGGTGCGATGCGAATGGACTGCGCGGAGAACAGTCGATTCCACATATTGTACGTCGACGCGACCACATACAAAGAACAATACGGAGCGGTAGCCAGCGTGGGTGATCATCAGCTTAGGGAAATCAACTGCGCCTCGATCAAGAGCAACAACATTCTCGAGGCTGAGAAAGCGGCTAGCACGCAAGGTTTGACTCCACTGCAATGCCTCTGTCGGACCTAGAAACAGAAGTCCAACTTTACTATTTGACATGCATCTAGCTCTATCTTAGTGGCCAGACTGCTATCAGTTGTGCCACCTGTTATTCTACCATGCCGTCGAAGCGCTGCCTGTCGAAAGAACACAAGCAGCCTGGCATTCGCCAGCAGTAATGAACTTCACTGTGCAGACCGAGATGGTAAGCATTCAGCTAATGCATGCAATAAAAAGTCTATACTCTGCTCATAAAGAACAATCAAACTTGAATTTCTATAATTTGCGAGGATTTCTGCTTTGTCAGCAGCAACTTCTTGTTTTAGTATTTACGCATCGCTGCTTAGTGCTAACTGGACATCAGCCAATGAGGCTCCCGTCACACTTTAAGTTCATTGACTCGTGGACCACTACGAGTCGGCACGAGTTGTATTGCTCGTTACGGCATGGCAACGCATACATTTAGTCGACGCCGGTAAATACAACAACCCATATAGAGGAAGCTTTAAAAGCGGCCCAGGCCTGAACCTCTGGCTAAAGAGGATGCCTTGGGGGTGTTGTTTGGCGAAGTGTGATGGATCTTAGTGCGTAGTTGATGATGCATATGCTACCAGAAGCGGCCAGAAGGGCCGAGTGCAGCACCAACATCGGCTCAGGCCCCTTAGGAAACGGGAGGACATTTGGGGTGGCCGGGGTACGCATCAGGGAGACAGCGCAGTGACTTAGCAGTGAGTACGCATGCTTATTTTCGTAAGTTTATCATTATCCCCATTTCTCCCGTACACACCGGCCTTGTGTCTTCCCCTCAAATAAATGACTTTCAATCAATCTCAATGCAGGCAGCAATTGGTGCTCAGGTACTTTCGTCAACTTTTCAATAATAAACGCTGCAAAATGTATAACGCTAAGCTGGTTTTGGCGCAGCTATACGTCGTCAGTACACGTTCGAGAACCTCAGGCGGTCGAACTTAACCCCTTTTTCTCTTCTCTCTTTCAACAGATCATTCATCTCCTTTTCTTTTTGTTCACGGTGTGGTGGAGGTGTCTAATCAGAGCGAGACAGTTATTGTGCTTTCCCTTTCTTGATATTCAATATTTAGTATGCCGTAACTTATTCCCTCTTTCCGGTACCAGTCTGTTAACTGAGCATGCGTGCAACGGTCACTACCAAGCGCGTGCGCAGTTAGCCCCTGACGGTATGCATCCACGACGCCCTTGGCTCTTTCGCAGGTGGTGGCCACATGTTGCGCGACGTAGTACGCTCGCTTTTCGTGACCCCCCACTTCATCCTGGAAAGAAAGGGGTTCCTTGACGTCTCCTCCTTCTCTCATGATATCCTTCCGTGCCGTCGTTGCCAGCAGCTGCGGCGTTGCCTGACACATGTCGCGTCAGCGGCCTCCCTTCACGCCTCTGTCTTAGCACGCCAGGCCGTGCTGGCAGCCAGCGAGCGCAGTAGTCGATAGAGGTTGCTGCATCCGCGAGAAGGCAGTGCCCTGCTGTCGCCGCCTTTCTCCATTGCGCTCTGTCTCTCCTGATTGGTAACACAGATATGGAAGGATGTCGTGTAGAAGTGTACGGGCATTACTTCGCGCGTGCTGTCTGTGTGCACGGTTCTCCACGCATATGTAAAGACAGGCAGTCGTACGATAAAAGGGTCGAAACTATGTAAAAAGTAGCACCTATCGTCTGTCGCACGCGTTAGCGATCAGAGCAATGAATGGTAGAAACGGTAGGCGCACTTTCTGCGCTTCAACATCCTGCCAAAGCTACCTATTTAGATCATGAGGTCAAAAGATGTGGCGGAAGCATAAAGGTGCCGGCGCTGCTTGTTTCTTGCGTGGCTCACGAAAGCGAGATGCTCTCTTGGGCCCCAGTCAAGCTGCCTCGTGCAGCTTTTTGCACAAGAGTTCCTTCCATGTGTATGGAGAAATAAACGAATTTGAATATGCACGGCAGCTATTCGGGACTTCGCAAGCCAGTACAAGAACCACTACTGTAAACCAACCCACACGTCATTCTGGAAGAATACCTCAACCTCAGTCCAGACACTACCATCACCGTGCATTGGTACCTCATCACGTTGGGATAGAGGGAAGCTATAGTTTATAGGTTCATCAGCACGCCCGCAGCCCATACGCCCTCTATTCGATGGTTTAATCTAACGTGAAAGAGAGCGTACATTTCCACCCTCGTTAATCTAGCGTCAAGGGAAAACGTGCAGCATACGAACAACAAATACTGAACACGCAAGACGGCAAAGGCCACTGGGGCCCTGAATTGAGGGCACCACCCATGCCGGAAGAATTCCCTTTGTCTAAATAAAGTTTTTCATTCATTCATGAACGCTACCAGAAGACCAGAAAAACTCTCAAAATATTACGCCAACTTCACGCTCACTCAATACAGAACAAGCCAACGTCATTCGCAAAGTTCAAATTGACTCTTTCCTCACGTCATTCCGTAATCATCACCATAATCGTCATCATCAGCCTGACTATACCTACTGCAGGGTGAAGGCCTCTCCTATATTTCTCCAATTAACCCGGTTCTGTGCTAGCTGCATCCACTTGACCCCTACGAACTTCTTAACCTCATCCGCCCACCTAACTTTCTGCCGCCCCCTGCTACGCTTTCTTTCCCTTGGAATCCAGTTTGTTACCCTAAGCGACCATCGGTTATCCTCTCTTCGCACTACATGTCCTGCCCCTGCCCATTTCTTCTTCTTGATTTCCACACCATTACTCAATGCTCCGCAACCCCGTATGGAATGATACAGCTCAATGCTCCAACCGCCTGTATAGATCAGGAAACATACTGAAAGCTCTTCGGTGCCATGTAACATTGCCTTTACGTCCCCTTACTTCTCTTACCCTCATCCTCCTTAATTGCTGGGCGTTACTCGAGCTCGGCAGATGTCCGACGGGCAAACACTCTTTTTTCATGCTTTAGTGTTGCCTTTCAATAAAATTTTTCCTCCTCCTTTTTCCTCCTACGCGGGCATCTCAGTTTGGGTTGAGCGCTGAAGTAAGGTTCAAAAGAGGAGCTTGCCAACAGAGCTTGGTAGACGATGCTCTCCACTCTGTGGTTCATAATTATTCCCGTACTGAATGCCTGCGCCGCAGATGGTGCAACGGCAAATATTTAATAAGTGCACCGTCAGCGGGTAGTTCGTAATTAGGGATCTGCGCGGTCTGAACGGAAAATAAACATCCTTGCTGTCAATTATGTATCCATGAACCCAGCACGGGGGCCTGTAATACTTGAAAATATGGCCTTGCATCCGCTCTATATGGATGTATTTGCGCTAAAGTGCAGGGATGCTTGTATTTGAAAACTCCACCTTCGTTCATACTAGGCCACCTAACTGTTGACTTAAATCTTTTTTGCCGACTACGAATTGGAGCGGTCTTTAATACTAAAGGTGAGTCCTTGCTCCGACAGTTGTATTCGGCGATGCGAAAGGCGCATGACGTCACAGGAGCACCAAGAAAAGCAACCAGCGGTGCGGTGCCTCCACAAAGGCTAATTCTTGACAGGAGTAAACGCAGTCGACGCCGCGAAGCCAGGTCGCGATCGCAGTAGAGCGTCGTTGTTCTGTCGGTAAATAAGTAGCTCGCATGTGTTGGGCGTAGACGGCGTCCTTAGGCGGGTAAACAGACGCAGACGTGGAGGCAGAAACCAAAACAAAACAGGGAACTAGGGAAGGCAACGAACGGCGAAGTGAAAGAACGGAGAAACAACAAGCCGGAAACAAACAGGCTGGAGAGATGAAAACAGACAGGAAGAAAAAAATAAAGAAAAGGCGACGCGTGTCTGAGCGACCCAGCTTTCTTCCGCACCGGCTGCCGTCGAAGGAGCAGCAGCAACTTCGCGTCTGAGTCACGCTCTCGGGAGAGAAGGGTGTCGCCGCTTGGGGGGCGTGCCTCTTGGCCGCCGCGTCGGCGCTACCGGTTACGTGCGGCTGCTGCAAGCGACGCGACGCCGCGGAGATATTGCCTCCGAGATTCGCGAGACGATGAAAGAGCGACGTGCAAGAACCCTGGCCGCGCTTACACTAATCTCGGAGGCTGCACCCTGTGCTACAGAAGCGCCAAGTCGCCATAAGGTAGCAAACGTGCGTAACCGGAAATCACGGCTTCACGTTACGTATTGGGTGCTTGCTAAGGCTAAGGCCAATGCCCTGGCCGCTTAGGCGCTCACAGGAGGGTGATATGCATATCTGATAAGCGCTTGTGTTGTGAAACGCATGTTGATGAACGCATGTACGGCTGAGTGCGTACGGGTTGGTATAATTCCTTGCCAAGCCGTGACCATCCCTTGCAAAAAAAAATTTCTACGAGGCACTTTGGACCACTAAAGTGCGATGAGGCAAAATCCAAGGGTGCGGGATCAAATCCCGGCCTCGGCGGCCGCTTTTTCATGAAGGCGAAAGGTAAGGCGCCCGTGTGCTGTGTGATGTCAGTGCACGTGAAAGAACCCCAGGTGGTAGAAATTTCCGGAGTCCTCTACGGCGTCTCTCATAGCCTAAGTCGCTTTGGGACGTTAAACCCCACAAACCAAACCAAACCAAACCTTTGTTTGAAACGCCGCTGATTCCTTCTTTACTGCAACTGTGTCTGTATGCTGAGCGGTACGGCGCTCAAGGAAGCGCCATATGAAAGGCGCAGCACGGGCGCCCGGATCGGACGCCCGGCGGGGTCAGCTTCGCATGTGAATCGCCTGGTGATGTCATCGGCCATCACTAGACGTGACGTCACGGTGACGCCAGTTCCGGTTATTATTATACGTTTCCGGATGTGACGTCACCATGTCAAGGCCTATGACGTCACAATCTCGCAGTATTCCGCGGAATCTCGCGAAGAAGTGGTACACTTCTCGCGGACGCGCGCACGGATGGACATGCTGGCGATTCATGAGCCATTAAAGGCTTTCGCCTTAGAATTCTATGGCCAGCTCATAGGCACTCTATATAAGCAGCATATGGACCAGTTTATTATTATTATTTTTTGTCATTAAGGGAACATTTCATAACGCAATAGCAATGATAACAAACAGTTCTGCGGAAATCAAAGGCGCGGTAACTTTCTGATCAGGGCAACCACAAGAACCGCTCCATTTTGAAAGAGAGGGTGAAATATGGAATGAAAGGGGGGGGGGATATAGAGGATAGGCTACGGAGCTTCGTTGTGATGCGTATATTCTTCTCGCATCTCTCGCAATGTACGTATACGCGGCAGTGGCTCAGCGGGAGGCAGTCGACAGGCGCGTGTATATTCCATTTCATTCTTCCATCAGTCGCAAAAAAAAAAAAAAAAAGGAACAATAAATAGTAGATGCAGTGGAAGGCACTCGATTAAGTTCGACCACCTGTGGTTCCTTAACGTGCTCTGACGTTCTGGCCGGAGACGAGCAGCTCGCCAACTGGACCCTCGTTGTTGCCTGTGGCGTAATCGGAGTGCGTGCATTCGGACGCCGCAGCTGGCGACCCACGTGGTCTCTCGTCTCGAGCGAACGGAAAAAAGAGAGAATTACGAGCAGGCAGGTTGTCGAGCGGCGAAACAGAGGAGCGCGCCCTGCACGATGCCCTTATCTTTGGGCTGGTGCCAACCTATTGACCGCAATTCCTTTCTTTTTCTTGTTCCTCTTGCGTGATTGCTGTCAGCACGTTTCACTGCGAATTCCGCATGTCGAGACTTTCTTGGGGCACGTGGGTATGAACGCAGATGCGCCTGGCCTGCTAAAGAAATGGCGAAGAGAAAGGGACTGTATTGCAATTACCTGATAAAGTTTTGACATGTATAGCCTGTAGGCATTCTACTGACAGCTAAAGAGTCCCAACCGAATATATCAATACTTTCTTTCTGACAGGAAACGTGCGTTATCCAGATGCGCACAGTTCGCGCTGTCATCTTTTAGGGGAATGCGCGATCCCCTTGCTTGGCAAGCGCTCCACTTTATTTTGCCGCGGTTTAGTAGCTCCACGAAGACAGCTTTCAGGGCTTTGCGCTGCCGTCTTTGTTGATGCCAACGCTTCGTTTCCTTTCTTTCCTTGCATTCCCGTTTCCGACGGTGTCTATGTATTAGAAACGTTCGGCAGCAGAAAAACAGTGGCGCCATAAAGTCGCATGATCGCCAATCCAGTACACTCATGGGGAAGAAATATGGATGACAAATCTGACGATGACGTCACAACATGGCGAGACTGCGGAGAGTGTATTACAGCAACACGCTATACTGGCCTCAGTGGCCATATTATAGTTGCCGACTAATAATTAAAAAAATGAGAAGGGTTCAACGCTGCTGAACCGAATATGGAGCGAAAGATTAGCTGCGGGTGACCGAGCGTTCTTCTTCTTCTTCGTCTTCTTCTTCTGCTCGGCTGTTCAAGGTCATTCTTGACTGCGGCCACGGACTACGCGACGGACCGAAACCTGGCGGCTTTCGAAAAAAAAAAAAAAAAAAATATATATATATATATATATATATATATATATATATATATATATATATATATATATATATATATATATATATATATATATATATATATATATATATATATATATATATATATATATTAAAGTGCTATCTTCGCGAGTTGTACATACGGACTGATGTCCTGTGTGTTCGGCAATGCATAAGGGTTATCTAGTTTTCCTATGTGGCAATGAATTGGTTCAGTGTGTATATTTTGGATTGATTTGGTTTGTGGGGTTTAACGTCCCAAAGCGACTCGGGTTATGAGAGACGTCGTAGTGGAGGGCTCCTGAAATTTCGACCGCCTGGGGTTCTTTAATGGGCACTGACATCGCACAGCACACGGGCGCCTTGCTTTTCAACTCAATCGAGATGCGGCCGCCGCGGCTGGGATTCGATGCCGCATTCGGGCGTAGAATGGCGAGCGCCCTAACCACTGTCCCACCGCAGCTTTTTTATAATCTTTATTGCCTTTGAGGCTGTAGGTTATAATATAACAAAGCACTACAATACAAGACTATAGAATGTAATAAACAATGCAATATAATGCAATGCATGTATAATACATTGCAATAAACACATGCCATGTTTTGAGACACCTATAGCACTCATAACTGGCAGTGTATAATTAACCTTTTTTTACTTGCTTGAGTTTCTCAAACACGACCGCGGTTTCTTCGCTGCTGTCTCCGTCGATCAGGACTTCTTGGATTTTCGTAACGCTCTCCACAAAATACTCATGTACAGATCGGGCCGTAGGGCCGGAAAGCCATTACACTGCGTCATACTGCGTGCAAACCTAGCAGGAAAATTGCGTCGCGTGGCGAGTGTATGTCTTTGGGCCTGCACGTATCCAAAAGTAGCCTGAGGTGCACATAGGCAGCCTCTGTACAAATTTCATTTTTATAGAGCAATGTAAGGCGGCCCTCTGAGTGCACCCATCGCAGTGGCTCGATGGTTAAGACGCTCGGATACTGAACTGGAGCCAGCTTCCGAACCCGACCGCGGCTTACAGTGGAGGCGTTTCGAAACGGAAAGGAGTTGTGTTGTGCGATGTCGGTGAACGTTTAATATCTCCTGGGGGTGGAAATTATGCCGCAGCCCCCCACTGCCGCATTTATTCCCCGTCGAAAAAAAAGGAAAGAAGGGTGCTGGTTTAAGTTTTGCTTGAACATATAGTTATACGAGCGAAATCCCTGTTAGACACGGTTTTGCAGCGTAGAAGGAGTGAACGAAGATGGATGCATAGTATGGAAGAGTACTGAACAAGAGCAGAGGGGGAACCTCAGTTATAGCAAGCCGAGCCAACGTTTCGACAAGGGGACTTGTCTTCGCCTGGGCGACTTTTCTTCGTCTGCACCCAGACGAAGACAAGTCCACTTGTTGAAACGTTGGCTCGATTTGCTATAACTGAGGCTTGTTCTCTACGCTAGTTCGGTGCTCTTTCATACTTGGTTTAGCAGTCTTGCACACGGTTTGACAGTTTGAATTAGGAGGACGCTGAAGCTTCGGCTTGAGAATAGACGCGGTAGCGCCTTGAGGACCAGTGTTTCATTTCGCGATTTTACATATTTTTTGTTTAAGTTGGTGTTTGCCGAACAGAGGGCGCAGTATCTGGGTCGAAGTCATCCGGACCCAGCAAGGTGAAATCCGCGTAGTTGTATCCCAAGTTTGCTTGAGCTTGTAAGGACTAAAATGCGCTTTTCCCGAATTTCTTTAGATATGTTTTTATTTTGCACTATACGTAAATTTTTCTCGCTATTTTTCTGTATATTCGTCTTAAATCATCTTTGTAGTTTGTCTTTCTTAGCTAGGTTCATTTCCTTGCTCGAACCGCTTTCAGCACTTCGTAGTGTGTTGCTCCTCTATAATTGCAATTATTTAATGGAAAGCGGAACTGAAATTATTTTGCGAAAAGTGCATGTTGCGGCCATTCGCGGGCCCTACCACCCCCCTCGCGCCGCGAACGCTGAAGTGAAGGGTTTTTCCAGGAGATCACCGTGGCAACCTTCTCCGGGGCTTCCACAGATGGCTCTGCGAGTTCTGGCGCCGCCCCGAGGCCGCCAGGCACTGCCGCTCGATTTTGGGTCAGTCATCGGCAGTTGCGCCGCGGCCGCCGCCGAGTGCACGAGCCGCGTGCGTAAAGGCCGAATCCGAGCTCGGGCGCATCACGGCAGCCAACCTCACGCACGCACCGGCAGGCGCGAACCACTGCCGCCCCATTTTCGGATCGCTTCTCCGGTTAGCTCCGTTCGCGCTATGCTAGTTAAAGAGGTAGGTAGGTGAAAACGTTTTTGATGAGCCTTAAAAAGGGTGGTGGTACATATTAGTGCTAGTCTGGCTCTTGATCCCGGGTGGTGGCCATAGAAAGTTTACCAGCTTCCACTCAGTGACGACGGTGGTCGGAGACAGTTTCACTTTCCAGTAAGTTACGCCACTGTCTGACTGTGTTTCCGACCGACCAATCTGCTCCCTTGTTCTACATCATTGATTACATAATATCTCTTAATTTCTTAATTGCACCTTGCCTGTTTCTAAAGTATCAAATATTCGTGAATCTAACCGGTTATACCTCGCTGTATTAGGCTGAAAAGTCTTGCACTATGCTGGAATGTGTTCTGCAGCTCTGTATGTCACATAGCAACAGCAACACTTGGTCAATCTGCGCCTACCATTTTCACTTTCCCACCCTATACCTCTTCATTCTCTTTCCCCGAAGAGGGGACCTTCAGCATGCCAGTGGCATGCTGCTCCAGCCGACATTTTAAACCCTTTACATTAAAGCTCTTCTCTATGTCGTCACGTGGTGATGACAAGGACGTAGGCTACAGACGAAGAGACTGAAATTGCACTGAAATGAACACTTTATTCGACTGACTTGCGCATGCGAAAGACTTAAGCAACTGGGCGGCAGCGATAGCAAGCGTGCTCGTGTGTCGTTGAACTAAGAATACCCTTAGCACTCGTCAGCGCTCAATATTAAGTCGGCGAAGAAACACCTAGGTAAAGTCGTCAAAGTTGACTAGAACAATCTGGAACACATGGAAGCAAGCGTACGTGGGTGCAGCACAGTCATTCGAAACACATCTCGGCGCATCTTGGGCACACAAAGAAAGAGATAACGCTGCGCTTCGGTGACGCTAAACATGAAAAAAGAAAGAGCAGGACCAGAAAAGCGATAAGGCCGCAATGCAGCGGTGATTTGCGGCAGAGGGTTACAATGGTTAGCGATAACATCTCAGCAAGGCCGGTACATGATCGACCTTCTCTCTAAGCAGCAAACGTTACGAGAGCGGATGGGAGATAAAGGGACGTGCTTAGGTAAGCAGCGAGGGGACACCACGTGACTCGACTTAGATTTGCGCTTGCAGCTTCGTTTGTTGGCCTTTTGTCACCCATCCGCAGTCATGACGTAGGCTGCTGAGGCGCGCTGGCCCGACACCACCGAGATCTTGACAAGGCCTGCGCACCCCAGCAGCCTACGTCACGACAGGTGGATGGCGATAAAGTACCAGCAAATGAAGGTGCGAGCGCGAATCTGAGTCTAGTCACATGATGTCACCTCGCCCCTTTACCCAAGCCTGTACGCGCAGATTCAGTGGCTGACACCTTATCGCTCATCCGCTTGTCGTGACCTCGGGAGAGAAGGTGATGCAAAGGCCTTGTTAGAATCTCGGTGGTGACGGCTGGCCTTGTCAAGATCTCGGTGATGACGCCTAAGGGCGGCAGGAAAAGGCTTTGTGAGATTTTTATTTATTTATTTATTTTACCTCAAAGGCCCCTGTTATGGGGCATTGCATGAGGGATGGTTGGTGACAGTAGGGCTTAACGTCCCAAAGGGCTCAGACTATGAGGGATACTGATATCGCACAGTACAGGGATGCCTTGCGTTTCGCCTTTATAGAAAAGCGGTCGCGACGGCCGGAATTCGATCCCGCGTCCTTGGGTTCAGCAGCCTAGCGCTCTAACTACTGAACCACCAAGGCGCTTTAGGACGCCGTCCTGCACTGCAAAAACAAATTACCCATTGAGGGGCTAAAAAGGGAGCTAACATTCCTCTGTATGCTCCCTAAAAAGGGAAGGGTATGCTGCTCAAGTATCAAGACAAACTAGGTCACTATGAACATATATGTCAATGCAGTTAGCAGCAGTGAAAGGAGTATTGTAACCGCGGCACCGGATGTCTGGAGGTTAACTTCAGTTAAAATCTCAGCAGTTACAGGAACTGCTCATGTTACGGAGGAGGAATCTACTTCTATTCCCAAGCGTATTTCATTTTTTTCCCCCAGGTCTAACCCGCCGCTTTTAATTAGGGCACTGGAGGACCTGTCATTCCATCCTTACTTCCGTGTATGATAATTGTGCTTAGAAAGTAGGATTCACGATCTTCCATTCGCTGTCCGGCGCCGAATGCTTGTAAAGCATGGCACAGCCGCACGGAAACGCGCCGTTTTAAGCACTTATACGAGTGCAGGGTACCAGGACAGGTTCATGAAAAAAAGAAAAAGAAATCTCGGATCATGCAAGTGCCAAATAAATAGGGGGTCGAATGTCTTATATTTGAACGAAAACCAAAGGAACTAAATGTACTCTGATCGACTTTGCTTGCTTGAGGATCATTTTGGATGCGAGCGTGGAAACATTCAGTGCAATTTGTTTCACTGTGGTAATACTTGAACACACAAATGTTCAATTTCATCTCAGTATGTTTCCTGTTTGTATGTACGATGGAATGTTCTCCGAGCCAAAAGGTTTGACAGGGGCTTTGCTGAGGAAATGCTTTACAGAGCAGCGAGAGGCACTATGCAGAGAGAAATTAAAATATAGAAAAAGACAAGCATTCACACATGGCATACGTTTTGATGAAAGTAATAATACACGATTAAACGAAGTAAATACAAAATACCCAAACACAGCATACAAAAGAGGGCATCGATGCTCAGACATGTACCCGCAATCAAAATTAAAAAAAAAAAAAAGAGGAGTAGAGTTGAAATACAAGGAAATGAAGGGCTGATTAAAGGAAATATCACTAGTACAGTTTCGAAGTTGCTTGAACATATCATATCTAAACACCTGCTCAACTACCTGGACCAGCATGATATCCTGTATTATCGCCAGCATGGCTTCCGAAAGGGACTGTCCACAACTACCCAACTAATAGAAATAGTTCATGACCTCGCAGTAGCAATAAATTCACGTGGTCAAACAGACATTATATACCTTGACTTTGCGAAAGCATTTGATAAAGTTTCACACCAAAAATTGTTATATAAGGTTAATGCGGTCTTTAAAAATCAAACACTGCCACAGTGGTTTTCCGCGTATATATCCTCTCGTGAACAGTATGTATTTGTTAGAGGTTGTGAATCTAGCACTCTTCCTGTTGCTTCTGGTGTGCCGTAGGGTACCGTTTTAGGCCCACTCCTCTTTCTCATCTTTATTAATGATTTGCAAAGTAGCATTGATGTTCCAATAAGACTGTTTGCTGACGACTGCGTGTTGTACAGTAGCGTAAATACAATTGATGATCAGATTAAATTAAATTTAAACCTACAAAGAATAGTCAATTGGTGTAACGACTGGCAGATGGAGTTAAACTTAAAAAAGTCTGTGTTCATATCAGTAACTAGGAAAAAGAATGTTCTTAATTTCAATTATCAAATAAATGGTTACATGCTCGAAAGAGTTGATCAGTATAAATACCTAGGCTTAACTTTTACATCAGACCTACGATGGAATACCCACATTGAAAATGTCATCTCCAAAGCTTTTAAAACACTATGGTACCTGCGGCGCACAATGCACAGTGCTACCCCGGATGTAAAGTGCCTGGCTTACAAAACCCTAGTCAGACCAATTATTGAATATGCCAAAGTAGTATGGGATCCTCACACAGCAACTAACATTCACAAGCTAGATAGGATTCAGTGGCTCGCTGCAAGGTTTATTTATAATAAATACCGCCGTAACCACTCTTCAACAGACCTCTGCCAACAAGCCCAACTACCAATGTTAGAAAGCAGAACCAGGTATGAAAGACTAAAAACTCTTTACCTCATTATCAATAATTACCTAAAAATTAATAAATCAGACTATTTTGAGATCAAAACTAATGAGACATCAAGGCATCGTCATAGTAGGTTCATCCCATTGCCGGCTATAAAAAATAATTGCTTCAAGTTTAGTTATTTCCCGCGCACTTGTAAGGACTGGAACTCTCTTCCAGATTCTGCTGTTTGATCATCATCATTATCTGAATTTGTACGCCATTTAGAAAATTTCATCTATGGCACTACCACAGGGTGATGAGGTTCTATTGCTGTTGTGTAGGATGACCGTTCCGATTTCTGTGTAATTCATTTTTGTTTTGTTTGTGTGTGTATTCAGAGACAATTTTTGATTGACTATTGATTTTCATCGTGTTCTATATTGCTCATTTTTCGTTTTGTATTTTCCACTCCTGTTACAGCCCCTTATGGTGGCTGACAGTATTAATAAATGAAATGAAATGAATGAATGCAATAATCCTTTAGTTTTTATCGCGAAATATGAGCGCTCATATTTTTGTGCCTTTTCGATATGCCAGGCTCAGGAAACTGCGTCCGACATTTTTTACTGCGGGAAGGAAGTTACCTGCGTTGTTTGAGACCATTCTAAATAGGGCTGTCGCCCACGTCGTCCACGCCTGTGCTTGTCGTGTGGTCTCATCTTGATCTGGGCCATAACAAGAGTGCTTTACTGCAGCTTAATTGTCGCGGTGAACGAGCGGGAGCGGTATAATAAGGTCACTTATCGTAAGATCAAGGCGCGAAAACACACACGGACACAAGAAAGGGTAACGCACGCGTACGTTACCTTTCTTGTGTCCGTGTGTATTTTCGGCCTTGATCTTAAGATGAACTGTCACCAACTAGCCCGACATTTGTAATAACCTGATGGGGTTTCCTGACTCTTCCGAAATGGTCACTAAGACCAGTACACACAGCGCTTATTCGCACTAATTCCGCATTAATATTTGTGATAATAACGTCCAATAATGAGGAACTATCTGGAGTGACACGAGTTGGTTGTTATGGCGTTCCAAGTGTCCTTATGTGTTTTCGCGCCTTGAACTTAAGATGAACTGTCACCAACCAGCCCAACAAAACGTTCTTTCAAGGTCACTTAGTTTGGAACGTGGTTATTTGGTCTGAGCGGTCGGAAGGTTTCTTTCTCTCTCTGTATATATATATATATATATTTTAAATTTTCACGCAATATGCTGCTTTTATCTCACAACATTGGTGCACATGTTGGTCCTGCAGTCACTAATAATCCTACCTGATATTCATTCGATGGCCTGTTAGCGCTGCTGACAACTTTTACCGCGCACACTTTTATTGGTTTGCCAGCGCTGGATGCGACGCGTCTGTGCCGAGTAATAGCGCTTCCGTAAACATCGCGCTTGTGTTCCGCGCCACTGGCCGGACCGTAACTGTCCGGCATAAATTGCTGACACCGGAAGTGTAGGACATATCGCCGAGCAAGGGGAGAGCTCTGAAAGGAAAGGGCAGATTGCGTGATTCAGCTTCTTCCGTAAACAGTCGTGTGCAGTTCAGTTCTTAGGACTGCGCGGTCCTTTAGTGCTACTACACTTACTTCACTGTATAATACAGTTATGCAGCTCGCGGAGGAATCAACGGTGCAAAGCGAAATGTGACGATTGTGACTGGTCCGTGCTTCTCCGAGGCCCGGATGTTTGCACTTCGGAAGGGTGGCCGCCGCGACATCTCGCACGACTAGCGCCGGCAGGACATGTGCGTACGTGACTCTAAATGGCTCCTTTATACACCGTAGCAATCAGCACTGCCGCTTCCTCGTTTTATTCGCCTATCGTGGGCACCGGCTGCCGTACGAGGCAGATAAGGTCCCCCGCACTAGCTAGCTGCGTCTCCTCGGCGGTTCTGCTGTTGGTCGCCCGCCCTCTATCAAGACTAAGCAACACCACACGGTGTTTACAACGTCGCGCGTGAATGTCGCGCGCGCCGCTCTCTCGCGTTGCGGGGAGTACAAGATACAACGACCTTTCGACCTCTCGCTGCGCAGTGCGGCTGGATTGCGGCTTTCATCAGGCTGCACAAGCCACTGATAGTGTTATCGGACCTTAATCAAAAGCGAACGCGGCTTGTGAATAGGACACCACTTTTGTCTTTCTACGCGTAGCTATTTTAAGCGACAGAGTGAATGGGAACTGACCAATATTCCCCACAGAGAATGTAAAATGCTTGCCAAACGTTTAGCGCCCAGGCCTAGGGTGCCTGCTTCTAAGCTGCGTAGTGGAGCTCCTCTTCGCATTCATAGAGGTCCTTTAAAGAAAATACTAGGACACAAAATCTTCTTACCTTCACGAGATTTGGAACTCTGGGAATGCATTACAAGCCACACGGTGCGAGGCAAACTCCCTGGGCTCTAAACTTTTGATAAAGACTGTACATAGCAGACCTGTCTTGCCAGTGCACTGAATCAACTTGAAGACTGACCAAAATGGTCTAAATCAAATTGCGAACAACGCAGCGAGCTAATTAAAGTGGATTGAAGAAGCCACGCGAGTTAATGGCAATCTAGCTGAAATGAAAAAAAAAAAAATACATATAAGCATAGATACTATACATGTGACATCAAGGGAAACTAACCGATGGTCCCAGGGTGATGGATGATGGTTTCCAAGATGGTGGGCTCCGACTTCCAAGACAAGCGAAACGGAAGAAAGGGGCAGCTGAGTCAGCCTGGTGAGACCCTTGGACACGTTTCACAATTTATATGATAGTATTGCTAGCATTTGCAAACTTTGCGTTACTCGTCTCGCCCCAGGTTAGTGGGTATCGGATCTTTCTTTCTGTACCTTATTTTCATTTTCACTGAGGCGTTGTGCATACAGGTATACGTAGTCTTGTACAAAGCCCTGGAAGTGACTATGACGTATTCAGCACAGCCATATATGATGGCCGAGACTTCAATGATAAGTGGCAACCTTGCCGACCGGTTGAATAAAAGGTGCAAGGCCATTCGCTAAGCCTCTTTTGATGCACCCTTAACGAGAAAACCTTTGACAGAATTCGTTTCTTCGTACAGCGAGAGGTATTCCTATTCATAGCGAACTATGAACGCCTTCTGGTTTTCGGCGTGACTGGCATCAAGAAACAAATATTCTGTGACGTAAACGCATGCATGGTGTGATAACCATTCCACCAGTTAGAAAAGGTTCCTCTCAACTAAATTGCACTTGGATGGGACGTAATTATCTAACCTGAGCGCCTTCGGACTGGCATTCTGTCGATCCATGCGTGCTCACAATGTTGAACATCATTAAAAAAGAAAGAGTGACCATGACTATATTCGTACAAAACAGAAATCACAGACTTCTTTTTTTATCCGAAACCAGGTAATAAGATATCTGCGGAGCATTTATTATTCTTTTTCATTGCTATAAATTCATTAATATTGATGAAATAGTAGAAACTCCTGAGAGTCAGTGCACACGTGACTGTCTGGCTGAAGAGCAACTACGGGCTGTCAGGCATCTAGCGAAGGTTGCTCAGCTGACGCGCTAGCTCTGGTAGGTGGTATACGCGGCAGCTTGTTGTCTCTGGCTTCTCAATGCCTTTGAGGAGGAGGTAATACTTGTCCCTGCCACTTTGTTGGCACTATGCCATTATGAACGCGCGTATGGTTGAATAAACGGGTTTCATGGTGTTTTCGCCTTAGCCGTTTCACATGATGCGATTCTCGCCGCAGCAGAGTGCGATTTCAGCCTCACAGCGACAAATGGGCACGCTGCTCCCGTCGTAGAGCGGCTGCGACAGACTTCCAACTAGTTGGTCGCACGCCGCACTGTTGCAGCGATCGCTGTGAACGAGACGGCCGCCAGCCAATGGAATTCAGCCTGATGTCACTTGTACGTAGTTGCGTTGTCGTGACGCTGGGGCTATGTCGACCCGGCCTTCACTTGGTAGCGTGCAGAGACTCGGGGTTGAAGAAGGACTGAATCTTCGAAGTTGGTAAAATATGTACAAGCAGGTTTACTGGCACTTTGAGAAAACGTATTTACAAGAATATTTACATGAAAAAGAAGGGTACATCAGCAAAATGACAAGCGTTAAGAGTTCATAGCGAGAAGCGACTGGATGAGCCGTTTACCCAGGGCCCAGAGCGACATTTCGTGCTCTGCAGCGTCCTTAAAAACCCCCTATGTCCAGCCCCTCTCTGAAGATGCTGACCAACCAAATCCAGGGCACGCCCCTCAGGTATCGGCATCCAATCGAACACATCACTGCACTGATGGTCTGAAGCACTGACTGGTCCGGCATTCATTCGTTGGGCGTGATCACTTGTTGGCGGGAAAAGCTTGGGAACGGCGAGGAGAGGAGGTACATTTCTATTCTTCAGCAAAGAAACCACAGGCTGGTTCTGACAAGGGGTTTTACTTCTCAGAAACCCGAGTGCACGTGGCGCCGCATAGGGCTCCCAACATGGTCCCTTTTCGACAATTGCAAATCTTTCCTGCATTCCCGGGAAATCACTTAATGGCCGTATGAGTCATGCTCCTTTCTTGTCCTGCCCGTCAGCGGACATGTCACTCTGTCGTCTCCTTTGGATAGGAGGCATTCATCACTGGAGGATAGCACTTCTCGACTGGAAGGGTGAACAAAAGAAAGAAAGCACTTCCTGCTATTTCCCGCAGGGGGACGTTTCTTTGTGTTTTTCCAGACGTTCTCTTGACAAGGTCAATTTGGCATTTGCAGGTTGTCCACAAAGCAAAACATGCTTACAAAACAGGATTCCTGGAAACAGGCTCACTTAGAGCCATTGGACCATCACCACATATTCACAAAACTTATCCATGCCCACAGGCGAACAATAGAGCGCGCAATTGCGGATGCTTGGTCGTAACAGCCTCCTCCCCCGCCAGAAGAGTCTCGGAGGGCAGCAGTCCCAGCTGCTGCATGAAGAGACGACTTAATGGCCTGCACGTGAACGCTTGAAGCTCGCTGTTGCTTGTCGCGTTGTCTTGATTGTTGTAGGCCAAATTGCTTGAGCTATCTGAAACTCAACCACATGTCGAAGCAAGCACTCGGCTCCCGTCTGAAGAGACCAGGTCAAAAGAAAACTGCCATTGTTGTTCGAGAAAAGCCCACTCTCAAGACGTTCAGGACCCACGTATGCCTCGAAAACCAAACGTGCTGCTTTACATAGTCATCTATATTCAAGCGCACAAAAAAAAAAAAAAAAAAAAAACCTGATTATCAATTTGGATACATGGTGAGGAACATCTCGGACTGCTTAGAAACAGCGGCTAAGCGCGTCCGCATTCCCATTTAACTTCCCCTTTTTGTATCTTATTTCAAAATTGTACTGCTGTAAAATCAAGCTCCACCTAAGAAGGCGACTGTTCTTCGATGTCGCAGTTTGCAGCCAAGCCAGGGGACAATGGTCCGTCTCTACGGTGAATTTGGCCCCTCCAAGATAGCACTGCAATTTTTGAATGGCCCATACAATGCAAGCGCACTCTTTCTCTGACGCGCAATAAGCCCTCTCTCTAGAACTCAGTTTTCTGCTCAAGTAGAGCACGGGGTGCTCATTACCGTCGTCATCTCTCTGGCAGAGAACAGCACCTAACCCTCGATCACTGGCATCACACTGGACCGTGAATTCTCGGTCATAGTCTGGAGCTCGCAATACCGGACGGCTAATCAGCACAGCCTTCAGGTTTACGAAGGAGGCTTCCTTTTGTTCGTCCCAGACTACATTTGTCGGTTCTGTCTTGCGGAGAGCGTCGGTCAGAGGGCTAGCCAAAGCTGAATAGTTAGGGATGTAGTGATTGTAGTACCCAGTCAGACCCAGGAATGCTCGAATTTCCGTCTTCGTGCTCGGCCGCGGGTAGTCTGCTACCGCAGAAATCTTAATCTCGCTGGGTTTCCTGAAACCTTGACCTACATTGTGACCCAAGTAGTCCACGGTCGCCCTTGCCAGGCAACATTTCTCGGCCTTTTCGGTTAGTCCAGCTTGACGCAAAAGGCTCAGTACAGCTCTTAGATGTACCATATGGTCCGCCCATGAGTCGGAAAAAACCGCAATGTCGTCTAAATAAGGCACCGCGAATGTTTCACACCCCTTTAAAACCCTATCCATGAGTCGGGAAAAACAAAATGGAGCATTTTTGAGCCCGAAACTCATCATTGTTGGCTGGTAGCTGCCCGTCGGAGTGACGAAAGCCGCGTATCTGCTGGCGCGTTCAGTGAGCGGTACTTGCCAGTATCCTCGAGTAAGGTCCAGCGTAGTCACATATGCCGCTCTACTGACCTGTTCTACTCTCTCCTCAATATTCGGAATAGGATACACTTGATCCCTGGTGAGAGAATTTAGCTTTCGGTAGTCTACCGCAGGCCTAGGGTCTTTACCTGGAGCTTCTACTAAGATCATAGGCGAAGCATAATCGCTTTCCGAGGGTTTTATTACTCCCAATTCCAGCATGCGAGTTACTTCCCTATCCAGAATTTCTCTTTGCCTTGGAGAAAATCGGTAGCACCTTGATCGCACTGGCACGTCTGAAGTCAGCTCAATATCGTGCTCAGTCAAATCAGTCCTGCCTGGTTTGTCCACGAAGCAGGCCTCAAACTCTGTTATTATTTCGCCCAGATCGGACAGCTGGGATTTCTTTAGTTCTCCTCTCTGCTCCGTCTTTTTGAGAAGCTCCTGAGCGTTGCTTCCTTTTCTGCTGAGGCAAATCAAGTTATCCCCCACCTCCTCAGGAAGGTTTAACGTTAGATTTACCATGGTTTCCCTCTGCTCATAAGGCTTCATAAGATTGCAACGATAAATGCGCACTGCTTTACGCCTATCGGGGATTTTCACTGCGTAGTTAGTGTCAGGAAGCTTTGCAACGACTTCAGCAGGTCCTTCCCATTGTACTTCGAGCTTATTCTTGGGATCATTGGCTTGCTCCATAGTTAAGTCCTCTCGGGTTCCACTTAAAAGTCTCGTGAGATTACTAGACACTGGCGGCAAGAGGTTACTCTCAAGAACGTCCTCATTCCGCGTCTCATCAAGCTCACTTTCAAGTTGACATATCTGAGATGCCTCGCTCTCAAAGTTTTCTGACCTGCTATCTTCCGCATTTACCACTGTTTTAACTGCCGTTTCCTCCGCTGTGGATTTTTCTGGAATGAGCAGTGTAGCTAGTTCTCGCGCTTTTGAACGTGTTAAGGCTTGCACAACTCTGTCTCCGAAAAGGATGCCCCTCTTTCGCAGTAGCATGTCCGATTTGTTGGAGAACAAATACGGATAGCACTTAGGAAGCTTTCCTGAAACGGCAGCCTCGGTTGTTAACTTGCCGAAAGGGCCCTCGATGACCACGTTCGCGATTGGCAAGCACACACTCTGTTCCTCCACTACCTGGCGGATCCACGCACACTGTCCTGTATAGTCGGTAGGCGACACATACGCCGGATGGACAACATCCATCGTTGCGGCCGAATCGCGCAGTACCTTGCAAGGCTTCCCGTTGACTACTAGGTCATGCAGGTAGGGTTCTAAAAGCTGCATATTTTCATCGCAGTCACTGACATACGAGAAAGCAAACTTTTCTTTCCGGCAGTTGACGGCAATGTGACCCTGCTCATTACACCTAAAGCATGTGAGCGGCTTCCTAGCCTCAAGCTTATTCTTTGTGTTCAGCGCATTGGTCACTTCCCCACCTTTCTCACTGCCGTCCTTTCTAGGGCGTTTGCCTGAAGAAGCCTTCCTTTCTTCGTTTGCAAATCTAGCAAAGTGCCTTTTCTGACGGTTATTTACACTCAACTTGGGATTGCGGAGCCTATCCACTGCTGGGTTGCTGAATTGTCGGCGCGAAGCGTACTCCTCAATGACTTCGGCAGCTTCAGTTGCCGACTTAATGTCGCCTCGGTCCTGTAACCAATTTCTTTCTTTTTCTGGGAGGCAGCTATAAAACTGCTCCAAAAGAATTCGCTCGATTACAGCGTCCCTATCACTGTAGGAATCAGTGCTCTTTAGCCACTCGCCCAAATTTACTCTTAAATTGTACAGGAATTCAGGGTAACTCTCGTCCCTGGACTTAGTAGCTTTCCGAAAACGTTGTCTGAACGCCTCGGCGCTAAGCCTATACTTTCTCAGAAGGCAAGCTTTGACCTTCTCGTAGTTGTCCGCGTCCTCCTTGCTTAGCCGCGCGACAACCTCCGCTGCCTCGCAGGGCAGAACCGTCAATAATCTCTGAGACCAAGTGTCTCGCTGGAAGGACAGTTTTTCGCAAGTTCGCTCAAAGTTAGCCAGATACAGACCGATATCCCCTGATATCACATATGGCTGCATGTACTTTGACATCTTGAAATCTGCCTCCTTGTTGAGACGAGGTACCGCTAGCTGGGGACAATCGCCCGACCTCTTGCTCAACTCTAGTTCTAATTTCCGGAGCTCAATTTCTTGGTCCAGCTTTTTTGCTTCTCTTTCACGCTTCTTTTCCTCTTTTTCCCACTCACGTTCGCGCTCACGCCTCTTTTCCTCTTTTTCCCGCTCTTTCTGCTGTCTGAGCTGCTCCTTTTTTTGGGCGATGAGGTTCCATGCTTCACTGAGCTCCTCATCATCGGCTCCCAAATCTGTGATTGCCTTTATAATCAAAGGTTTTCGTGCCAAACCACTTGTATCAATTCCCAATTCCTCACACAATTGCAACAGTTCCGGTTTCTGCAGCTTTTGTAGGTCCATGATCGCTCCGAGTGTCGGCTACTTCCAAAACAACAGTGCAAACTACCAAACCTAAAGGCGTTTCAACACTTTTTTTTACCAGTTCTAAAATCTAACCCTGTTCCAGAACCTGGTCCACATCAGAAGAAAAGCCAAGCACTCACCCACACATGCGATCGATGTTCCGAGCTGCCGTCTTGTTGGCCGATTGTTGCGCCTGCTTGTTGCTTGAGATGCCACCTCCGATCACAAGATGTTGTGGCTTGTAGCTTCAGATCCACCTCCAATCACCAGATGTTGTGGCTTGTAGATTCAGATCCCAACGCTGGTCACCAGTGTTGGGGCTTGCAGATTCAGATCCTACCGCTGATCACCAGTTGTCGTGACGCTGGGGCTATGTCGACCCGGCCTTCACTTGGTAGCGTGCAGAGACTCGGGGTTGAAGAAGGACTGAATCTTCGAAGTTGGTAAAATATGTACAAGCAGGTTTACTGGCACTTTGAGAAAACGTATTTACAAGAATATTTACATGAAAAAGAAGGGTACATCAGCAAAATGACAAGCGTTAAGAGTTCATAGCGAGAAGCGACTGGATGAGCCGTTTACCCAGGGCCCAGAGCGACATTTCGTGCTCTGCAGCGTCCTTAAAAACCCCCTATGTCCAGCCCCTCTCTGAAGATGCTGACCAACCAAATCCAGGGCACGCCCCTCAGGTATCGGCATCCAATCGAACACATCACTGCACTGATGGTCTGAAGCACTGACTGGTCCGGCATTCATTCGTTGGGCGTGATCACTTGTTGGCGGGAAAAGCTTGGGAACGGCGAGGAGAGGAGGTACATTTCTATTCTTCAGCAAAGAAACCACAGGCTGGTTCTGACAAGGGGTTTTACTTCTCAGAAACCCGAGTGCACGTGGCGCCGCATAGGGCTCCCAACATGGTCCCTTTTCGACAATTGCAAATCTTTCCTGCATTCCCGGGAAATCACTTAATGGCCGTATGAGTCATGCTCCTTTCTTGTCCTGCCCGTCAGCGGACATGTCACTCTGTCGTCTCCTTTGGATAGGAGGCATTCATCACTGGAGGATAGCACTTCTCGACTGGAAGGGTGAACAAAAGAAAGAAAGCACTTCCTGCTATTTCCCGCAGGGGGACGTTTCTTTGTGTTTTTCCAGACGTTCTCTTGACAAGGTCAATTTGGCATTTGCAGGTTGTCCACAAAGCAAAACATGCTTACAAAACAGGATTCCTGGAAACAGGCTCACTTAGAGCCATTGGACCATCACCACATATTCACAAAACTTATCCATGCCCACAGGCGAACAATAGAGCGCGCAATTGCGGATGCTTGGTCGTAACAGCGTACAAAATGAAAAAGTAAAAAAATGTCTATTTTGCATAAAGTGCTTCATATTCGGATAAAAGACATAAATGAGATACAACATTTATTGTTACGCGTGTTCTACTTTTATGTTGGTAAAATATGATGGTGCCGCGACAAAAATCGCTGGCGCCGCAAGCATGTGAAAGGGCTGTTGCGATTTGCGCCGCAACGACACTGCGACTGAACCGAAATTTTGTTACGCGTGTTCTACCTTTATGTTGGTAAAATATGATGGTGCCGCGACAAAAATCGCTGGCGCCGCAAGCATGTGAAAGGGCTGTTGCGATTTGCGCCGCAACGACACTGCGACTGAACCGAAATTTTGTTACGCGTGTTCTACCTTTATGTTGGTAAAATATGATGGTGCCGCGACAAAAATCGCTGGCGCCGCAAGCATGTGAAAGGGCTGTTGCGATTTGCGCCGCAACGACACTGCGACTGAACCGAAATTTTGTTACGCGTGTTCTACCTTTATGTTGGTAAAATATGATGGTGCCGCGACAAAAATCGCTGGCGCCGCAAGCATGTGAAAGGGCTGTTGCGATTTGCGCCGCAACGACACTGCGACTGAACCGAAATTTTGTTACGCGTGTTCTACCTTTAGGTTGGTAAAATATGATGGTGCCGCGACAAAAATCGCTGGCGCCGCAAGCATGTGAAAGGGCTGTTGCGATTTTCGCCGCAACGACACTGCGACTGAACCGAAATTTTGTTACGCGTGTTCTACCTTTATGTTGGTAAAATATGATGGATCCGCGACAAAAATCGCTGGCGCCGCAAGCATGTGAAAGGGCTGTTGCGATTTGCGCCGCAACGACACTGCGACTGAACCGAAATTTTTCGTGCGCGTCGCATCATGTGAAACAGCCTTTACGTGATCTTTTTCCTTCTTTACACTCAAGAAGGAGTAAAAAATGGCGGATCGGTACTCAGACACCTTCGTCACTGAGAAGTTGCACAATGAAAGCGCTTCGCCGTTGACTGACACCAAACTTTATGAACACCTTCTGCAAGGCGCACGAGAATATTTCGTTATTTCAGGAATGCCTCCAGAGTGAAATTTCGTTGTTACAGCACTCAAATGTAGATGTCGTCATGTAGTGTGATGCCGCCTGGAGCTTTGCGCGTGCATCCATCAGTTGAGACGGCTGATATCAGAGGCGCTTTGCATGTCCCAGGAAAGAATGGCGGTGGCCGCGGCTCGGCATTTTTTTTTTTTTTTTACTATATATGGCTCTGGCTGTGGTTTTACTCTTCTTGCCCTGCTGCTGCTCGGACAATCGTTCCCGCTGCGAAAGCCGTGTTCGGCCTCGCTGGAGGTCGTCTAAGAAGTGGCTAGGGTGATAAAGGCGCACCTGTTATCTATGAAGGAGTGCATGGGAGGGCCCGTATCTTTAGAGCTGCCGCAATATCTTCCCTGTGCCATAGAGAGAAACGCGAAAGCTGCCGCCTTTCCTTTGGGCCTTTAACGACGCCCCGCGTGCGCCCATGTATACGCGTTTGTGTGTGCGTGCGCGTGTGTACTATTGATTAGATGATAGATACTATGCTTTATTTCCTTCAAGTTGTTTCGAGGGGGTTTCGTTTCAAGTCGGCACTTGCGTCACTAACCTTCCTTCGGCGTTTTGCGATAGTGTCAAACTCGCTAAAGAACAACTCGTTATGCCATAACAGTGATAACACCAACTCATAACCTAGTGAGAACTTATAGTTAGATTAGCAAAGCTCTGTGGGATACTAATAAACTTGACCTGTCCACCTTGCAGGTGCTTTGGCAGATAGACGTGCGGGCTCGGTGGTTATATATATTTCTGCAGTGCATAGCTAGATGTCATTGTCACTATTTCTTCTCAGTTGAGAGCACTGAAAGTGTGCTCACGAGATCCCCTTGTCCGGCGGCCACTCCTACATAGGGCGGACTGGCCGCTGTATCAATGAGCGAACGCGAGAGCATGAACGAAATGTACGTGGAACAAATGAAAGAAGGCACGCATTTGCCAAAGCACATTTCAGAGTGCTCGCCCTGCATTTGTGAGCCATGTTATTCTGACGTGAGCATTCTAGGTAGAAGTAGAAACAAGACACCGAGGGAACTGATTGAATCATTTTATATCAAAAAGAAAGCTAGCTCGTGCGTAAGTGGCCCTTCAATTGCTTCGTACACGGCGGAAGAGAAATTTCCTCGCATGGGCTATCACGTTAAATTTGATGTTAGGTGACGTGTCTGCTCATGTGACAATAAAGCCTATATGTGTATGTTTCGTGTGTTCAATAAACTAGTTGGAAGTGGCGATTTGTCCCGTCGTCTTCACTGTGTTTGTCCCATGTTATTCGCGCCTTTAAATATTAAGAATGGAATCTAACCAGCTCGCCCAGGAACGTTCTCTTAAAGTTGAGAGCGGAAAGCCTGCCAACAATTTTTTTTTTTTTTTTGGCGTACGGTCTTTAGTTTTTTGTTCTGTTCGCAATTTCGCAAAACGATATTCGCTGGCTTGCAATGGCCTTGCATGTGATGACCAGCCCACGCAAGTGTATAATCAGGAAACATGTATGGATGCAGCCGTGTCTTGATAGATGATAACTTGAGCATTCAAGTTTCCAGCATGCGCCAAAATAAACTGGTCCCATGCTGCGCCACATTGGCCCCGGCAGTTTCTATGATGTCGACCAGCAGCTGCTTTAGGCGCACATGTACCAAATACCCATCGGCTTCCTCTGTTTATTATAGAACTGTGACAAAACTTAAATCTTCATGAGATTTTGCACAAATTGTGACAAATTACTTTCCATTCCCCCCCCCCCCCCCCCTTTTTTTTTTTTTCAACGTCTTTGGGCGCTTCCGATTACATAAGCGATTCCGGCTTCATTACAGCCACGACCGGCTTTGTTACTTGTCGTGATTACAACAACCGAGCGGAGTCGTCGACCTCTTCTAACGCTGCCTTATGAAAAAAGAGAAAACAATACCAGGCAACGAAATCGCAACACTCGCTAACGCCGGTCAATAAATGTTGAGTTGACAAGAACTTATCCATGTCACATAAAGAACGAAGAGCGAACGCAGAAAGAAATGAAAAAGGTGAAAGAGGACCCAAGAAAAAGCGCTCAGCCAAAAACAACACACCTCACTGGGCGGATGAGGAAATTTGGCCCACATCGTATTGTTATTTATTTTTCTCTCGTTCTCCCAAGCGCCTGGAAACCTAACCCTATGTTCCGCGATTGCCCTACACGTATACGCTACAGTGTTCAGTTACGCCAACTACTCGCAAGAAGCTCACTTCTTCTCCCGGCGCTAGATACAGTGTGTCCACTCATTATCGTTTGCTTTTTTGCTTTGCTAGACACAGCCTCTTGCTCATACGATCGAAATAGAACAAAAATAGAGGACAAAAAGAACACACAAGGCCCAGAAAATTAAAGAAAGAAACCGAAAACGAGCGGAAAAAGCGAGGACCATGAGATAAGGGGGGGGGGGGGGGGGGAGCAGCAGCCTCCGAGGGAAGGTTGTTTAATTTGGCTCTCCTTACGGGTAGGCCTCTCGTGTGCATGAGTAATTTCGCTCGCGCTGCTCTCGAAACAATTTCGCGGCCGAAACAAAGAATGATTTGTTTTGTAGGCTGGCTTGCGTGGCGCGTATAATTTCGCGTGCCTACGCAACGACGCGGCGCGTGATTAAGTCTACCCTTAAGCCTGTTGCGTGGAAGGTCTTCGGGGAGAAAAGAGCTGCTGACAAGCTCCGCGGAGCCGCTCTCTCAAGTTCAGCGCGCTCAGTTAATGGCATTTACGCGTCGCCTTGGAACACGATGGCGACATGGCAGGCCTGCCTCAAGGCCTGATTCAAGCACACTGCTATATAGCGGTTGCTTGGGCAGAACGGCACTCGAAATCGCGGTAAAACTATTTTTGGCTTTTTGGCTTGTTTGCGCACTTATTATAGGATAAGTGAAGAGCAAATTTTGGTTATGGACTATCGTGGGGTGAGGAACCAAGTTCAAGTCGGGTGACGATTCCTTTTTTACCAAGGATGACTTGCCATATATTCTTTGGTACAGACTTGGTTAGCAGCATATAGCCCAAGAGGTTTCTGTAGCTATGCAGATAGCCTTTTCCAGAGCTTCTGAGATTCCTAAATTTCAAGGGGAGGGGAGGGGGGGGGGGCGAGAAAAGAGTTGCGTTCGTCGTAGCGAAGTTTCGAGTACTCGATCATGTTGCAAAAAGAGTTACATTGCACTGTCCCGCAAAGCTTCGTTGACTATTTCTCGACACAGACTATACGTGGTATGATATGGTGATCCCCTGGCGACGCAAGCCTACAGAAACGCGTTTGATCGGCTTAAACGAATGACAACATAAGACGCACAAGAATATATTTAGCAACTGGCAAAAGCGCACAGCACGCAAGTAATGTTATTAACAAGTTTAAGGTTAGCAAATTTTAAAAAGCAAGGTGACCGCTACAAGACTGCACTAAAGAACAATAATAGGCACGCCTCCTGATGGTCTAAATGTCTTAGTCGTAATTTTGCGTCTATTGAGAGCTCTGAAAGGAAAAAAACCCAAGGGCTCGAGCTACAACTAAGCAACTAAGCTAGGTGCAGGCATGCAACTAGAGTAACGTTGCTTTCGTCAGGCAATTTGGTGAAGTGCTGCCCTCTGCTTATACATTGTTCTTTCTTTTTTTCTTTTTTTTTACTTGGATAGTGCCCGGCGGGATTCCTCTGCAAGCAAGACAAATCTCAACAGGCACAAGCGGAGGGACGTGTAAGCAAATGCATCCCAAGTACTCTTCCTGCTGACCTTTGCAGAGCCCTCTGAATGGCAATCCATTCAATCCTTAAATAATAGATCATAGGTCGACGCTGCGGGCATCAAGGGAGCCAAGAGGGCATCTTGCCAACCCTGGGGACGGAAGCAACCTGTTGCCTCGCAAATGTCAATAAAAATATTTCTCTGCTGGCTTTGAGCACACGTCACTTTTATTTCATGGATCTTCGGGATCCTTTCTAAACAAGCTTGATTCCTTTGCCTCGGGCTGTACGCGACATTTAATAATAAATTGAGCCGAAATTACAAGAATACATCTCTAAAGGACATATAGAGGGGAATATAAGAGTCGGCTTCTCGAGGCTGATTTCCCGCTTATATTTTTCGGTAAACTCGCTCATGCATTTTCTTTCTACAATGCATTGCGTCATTTTTTGCCTTTCTGCCCACCTTAGGCTGTTTTTATTATTTTCACTTGCGTCGGCCGAACACACGCACTCACAGGAACACACGTGAAAGCTTTGATAGAATAAATAACGTGAACCGAGGGTACAGAACAAAGATAAGTCATAGGAAAAATTGACAAAAAAAAAAATGTTTAGAATGAGCATAAAATGCCGTCAGAGAAACGAGGTGATTCACCTGTTCGACAAACATCGTTTGCCCGAGCTTTTACAATGCTCCCATGCGCACAAACATAAAAGCAGAAACAAGCCTCGTTCAGCGAACCCTGACCGCATGTGGCAGAGCACAGCAACATGAAACCCCGAGCGGAGATGCCCCATCGCTCGTGGTCACTGGACATGGAGACGCATCGGTATTATACGCGTATAAATATACATAGGCTTCTCTTCTGTCAGCGTCTTTGTTTAAGGGCAACCGAGGACTTTTCGCCTAATGAGCACTCTGTAGGACAATGCGGGCGCTGCCTCGGACGGATCGAAACGGGAGAAAGGGCCTTCAATCCCGTTGTTGGCGGTGGTGTACGTTTGCTGCCTACCTCTCCCCGTTCGTCTTCTCTCTTGTGTTATCCTTTGTTTTCCTCCGTCACCCTCCCCCTTACAGTGTGGTCGGTTTCAACCACGTGGCGGAGGTCCACGGCTTCTGGACGTTGTTAGAGCGAGCCAGGGGCAGATAACAGTGGGTCCGCTGGTCCCGCTAATGCGGATTCAGTTTTCAAGAGGAATAGAAGAAATTGTGCTGTGGGAAGAGGAGGTGGAGTGGCATCGAAAAACCCGAAGTTGACGACGAAAAGGTTCGGCGGTATCCAATACCGACCACCGTCCTGGCTTCTGCGTTTCTGTTTGCTACTTTTGTTCGAGGACTGAAAATGATAATAATAAAAAGAAAACAGAAAAGCTTGCCATGGTAGGCTGGTTATGCTGCCCGAACATACATCTGGAATTGATGAAACGCAATTCTTCGAACTTCGCATTCTGCCGTGGGCACCGTCGGACTCGCAACGGTAGAAACGACGACGCTTCGAGAGGGGCACTCTTCGTAAATTGTTTCATCTCTGGGCTGTGCTGCTTCTAGGAAAGGAGATTTAAAATCTGTCGGGCTCCCTTTGGAGAAAAGCTGGAAACGAAGGCGCGCTTTCTTTGGCTCTCACACTGAGACGGTTCGAGATCGAGGAACGCTACACCGTGCGCGCTACAAGTGTTCGTTTCGCAAGAAGTGATTTCGCCATAACAAATCCACATAAAGGGAGCGGGCGCGATATCCAGGAGGCTTTGGGGTTTTGATATTGACCAACGCCTCCAGTGTGGACTGCCAGACGTATGAGACTGCGTAGGCATACCGTTTGCTTAGACTTCTCTGCAAGTTTATTGTGCGCTTACCATTAACATAGGGGTGCAAGCAAGGCAACGTGCGCGGTCGGCTATATAGTTAGCCTGCACCTCTTTCACACAAGGGAGGGAGGTGGTAAAGGGAATGGGTGAAAAAAAGAAAGAAAAAAGAGCAGAAATTAAACAATGGCGGCTGTACAGACATGACTCCCTTGTGGTTTGCTGTTACCGTGACAAGCACGTATTTGTGCTGCACGACAGCCCGTTTAACAACTCTGTTTCTGCTTTTTAAAAATTATTATTTAAGTGATTGGATGGTTGGTTAGTTTGTGGGGTTTAACGTCCCAAAGCAACTCAGGCTATGAGAGACGCCGTAGTGGAGGACTCCGGAAATTTAGACCACCTGGGGTTCTTTAACGTGCATTGACAGTTTTATTTAAGTGAGGAAATCTTACTGTGGTCGGCCGATATCTTTTTCCGCCGTTGCCTCGAGCTCAGTCACCACTTTCACGCCAGTCTCAAGTATCCTTGCTTATACATGCGCACCTGCACTGGGCCCGCCATTATCAACATTACATCTTATTTAGGAGCAAGTGAACGCAAATGAGTTTTCGCTTACTAAAAGGACCGCGGTGTTTTTTAACTCGATGACAACCTCATGGTCTAAAAATCGCGCAGGGATCAAACTAAACTAGTGCGCTGTGCATTAATTAGGCTGAGCGTATTCCTCCCTACATCGTGATTGTATCCTTCATTATATGGCTTCTGGATCAAGGTATGCTGCTCATCGTATCGTGACATCACCACCTGATATCTTTCACGTAAGCTTTCTGTCATTCCTTTTTTCCCAACCGTTGAGTGGAATAGCAGGCGACAAAGACGTTCTTCCGGTCGAAGCCTTTATAATAATCATCACGATCAGCCTAACTGCCCCTGTGCAGCAGGAAGACCCCATATCTCTCTCCAAATAACCCTATCTTTTGTCAGCTACGGTTTCTCTTATACCGGTTGTAAAATTAACATTGTATATATATATCTCTCTCTTAGGAAATGAAAGCAAACACTATCTCGGTCATGGGCGCACACCACTGGCCGCCTCTCTCCAGCGGCTTCCAGCATAAACAAGGGTGTCTCGATAACATATTTTGTACCCTATGCATGCGCACTGCATAGAGCTTTGGTATAAACCCGTTACGTTTGTAATATTTCACGTGAACCAGCACGTAAGAGCCTGGCCGCAGTAGTGTACACATGGCAAGGACCATTTTGGTGCTGCGGTTCCTTACACACTGAGACGCTATCACAGCCCCTGCTGCACCGTCCCATTCATATGATTCACCTCTTCCACCTGGCTAGAAGCAATAATGTCCACTTTTAAAGAAAAAAAAAAAAAAACTCATCTTCTGCTTTCGACGCCTCGGTGCAGACTTAAAGCGTGGGGCCTCCACCCTCCGTAGCCGACAGCGCCGGTGTAGTGCTGTACCAATAATAGCGTGTAATGATTCGCCGCCGCCCGTACGCGACGCAGCAAGGACGGCGCGCCTGTACTGCGTGTTCCGCTCGGCGGTTTATGGCGAGCCTCGACTGCACAGCGCCTGACGAGGAAGGAAGAAACGCTTGTCGCGGCATGCTGACATCCCGATTCATGAACAGCGGCGGCGGCGGCGGAAACAAAACCAGCGGACGCCGCAGGCGCATTAATTTGCTCCACAGTCGTGAAGATGAAAGCCAGCGGATGGCAAAACTATAAGGCTATTTCTGGCTCGGCAATTAGCCAGAAGATCGAATTAACGAGCTCGTTAAAAGCAGGAGCGGAAAAGTGAAGCAGTAAGTAACTTTATTAGGCGGGAAAATTAAGCCCCAAGGATGTCGGTGGCATGTAAGACCAGGACCAGCTGTCCCTCCGGTGCGGACTCCGGCCAAGCGCACTGCATCAGTTTGCTACGTTTGGTTTAATAAAGATAAGGTGTGGTAACCATTGTACTTTCGATGTACAGCTTAACGACACCGAGAGAAGAGATAAATGCCGATGAAAGACCTGTGTCATCTTCGGTCATCTCAAGGAATCTCCTAAGCACATTTCTTACTCCCCCCCCCCCCCCTTCCCCGCCCCCACCATTCAACCGTTCAACCGTCTGTCGCCCCCCGACTTCGTTGTTCCTCCGTTGGGGCCGCACGAATGTTGTGCGATGTCAGTGTTCGTTAAAGCATTACAGTACGTGGTAATTAATATGCAGCGGCTGCAGCCCTCCACTACGCGGCTTCCCTCGTAGCCACGTGCAGCTTCGGAACAGTAAACATCATAATAACCCATAACACGCTTCGCATATGCATCGACTCGCAGAATCCGGTCGGAGACACACGTTTGTATACGTTATTGACATCATCTTGAGACCGCATATCGCAGACACATTTTCTTTCGAGGAATTCGGGCAAGACGTTAGCTTATGGGATTTATGTTTGCGCTCGGTCGTTCATCAATACTGACAACGTGTCATTCATTTGCCTCATGTTAGCTGGCATGACAGTTATTATTTTGAGCCTGGAAACCAGTTACGACCCTTCGCGTATAGCACACTTGTGCAGTTTGACGAGGCTTCCACGAGATGCCACACAACATCTAGAAATGACACTGTAACAACGTTACTTCGAAAATGTCCCAGGGTACGGTGCTGTGTATCTCAAAGTAAATATAAAGTTAAAAACGCTTATGACAGGCCCAGAGTACGCTTCGCAAGCCTGATATTTGGAAGCGCAACTAGTCTCCCATTCTAATGGGAATGCATACTTTGCGTTTGTCCAAAAATGTCACAAGCTCCAGCTGCGTGCCATGAATTTCTACGCTTCTCAAGCCTCAGGCTGCATTAAATAATCTCTGCACTGCTCCGACATGGCAATGTCCGGAGTTAGGAGATTGTTTTCCACCCAAAGTTCGCCCTCGGAAAAGTGGGGTTGCAGCTGGAATAAGTCATCCGCGTGTTTTGTTGTCAAGGGCTTCGCTCGTGATCCTCGTGGAACTTCGCTTCGGCTATTCACGTTTGTCAACTAGCTCTGCGCAATGACGATAGGCCACAGCCTGAAACATCGGAGAGAGAAGGATACGGTTACTCCGCTGCAGATCTACACTCTTCGAATAACCGTGGGTGTTGAAAAACAAAGAAAAAAAAAAACTTGGGGACATTTGAGCTCCGCCTTTATGGTAATGAGGCGATAGATTTAATGTCTCTCTTGTGCTGGCTCCCATCGAACCCGCACAAGGTTTCCATTGAACCTGCACCCATTCTCGCCCGTCTACTTTGCTCAGTTCAGTCGTTCAGTCGTGTCCGACTCTTCGTGACCCTATGGACCATGTCACGCCACGCTTTCCGGTCTCTCACTAACTTCCTAACATCACATAACTTCATCTGCAGTGCCTCGAGGATGCCATCTAACCATCGCGTTCGCTGCCTGCCCCTTCTCCGGCGACCCTCAACCTTTCCCAACATCAAATCTTTCTCCAGCGACTCCTCTCTTCTCATCAGATGACCAAAGTAGCTGAGCTTTAACTTTAGAATTTGACCCTCCAATGAGCAGTCAGGGTTTATGGTCGACAATATTGACTGATTTGATCTTCTGGCAGTCCAAGGAACTCTCAGGAGTCTTCGCCAGCACCACAATTCAAACGCGTCAATTCTTCGGCGGTCAGCCTTTTTCACAGTCCAACTCTCGCATCCACACATCCCAACTGGAAAGACCATAGCACGAGTTATACGGATCTTGGTTGGCAGACTAATGTCTCTGCTCTTTACTAGGCGGTCAAGGCTAACTATTGCTCTCTTTCCAAGAAGCAGGCGTCTCCTAATTTCATGGCTGCAGTCTCCTTCCGAGGTAATCTTGGAGCCCAAGAAGAGAAAATCTGTCACAGCTTCCACTTCTTGTCTCTTGATGCTCCAGGACTTGATAGGGCAAGACGCCATGATCTTTGTCTTTTTAATGTTCAGTTTAAGCCCAAACTTCTCGCTCTCTTCTTGTACGCGCATCAGAAGTCTCTTGAGTTCCGCTTCACTTTCTGCCATTAAAGTGGTATCATCCGCATATCTAAGGTTGTTGATACGTTTTCCAGCAATCTTCACTCCAGCTGAAGACTCGTCCAGACCGGCCTTCCTCATGATGCACTCTGCATATAGGTTAAATAGGCAGGGCGACAGTATGCAGCCTTGCCTCACTCCTTTCTCAATCGGAAACCAATCAGTAAGACCATGCCCAGTTCTGACTGTGGCCTCTTGTCCTTCATACAGGTTCCTGAGGAGACAGATAAGGTGAATTGGAACTCCCATCTCTTGAAGAGCTTGCCACAATCTGCTATGATCTACGCAGTCAAACGCTTTCGCATAATCAATAAAGCAGAAGTAGATGGGTTTCTGAAACTCTCTTGCTTTTTCCATGATCCAGCGAAGGTTGGCAACTTGGTCTCTAGTTCCTCTGCCCTTGCGAAACCCAGCTTGCACGTCCGGAAGCTCCCGATCCACATACTGCTGCAGCCTACCTTGGAGGATTTTCAACATCACCTTGCTAGCATGCGAAATAAGCGCGATCGTGCGGTAGTTGGAACAATCTTTGGCACTGCCTTTCTTTGGAATGGGGATGTAAACTGACCTCCTCCAATCCTGTGGCCACTGCAGGGTTGTCCAAATCTTCTGACATAATGTATGCAGATTGTTAACAGCATCATGGTTGAGGTTTTGAAGCAACTCAGCTGGAATGCCATCAATTCCGCTAGCTTTGTTCTTAGCAAGGCTGGCTAAGGCCCATTCAACTTCACTCTTCAGGATGCCCGGCTCGAGATCAGTGATCACAACCGTCTTATGTTGGGCTTGCACATACGGGTCCTTCTTGTACAGTTCTTCTGTGTATTCCTGCCACCTATTCTTTATCTCTGAGGCTTCAGTGAGGTCCTTGCCTCGTTTGTCCTTTATCACACCCAGCTTAGCACAGAAGCTTCCTTTGTTATCTTTGATTGTCTTATACAGAGCTCTTGTGTTCCTTAATTGGCTGTTGTCCTCAACTGCTTGGCACTGTATGTTCAGGAAGGCATTCTTATCTCTCCTTGCTATTTTCTGAAAATCCGCATTGAGAACCTTGTATCTTTCTCTTTCCCCCATAACTTTTGCCATCCTCCTTTTCTCAGCTATTTGCAAAGCCTCTTCAGATAACCAGTTTGCTTTCTTGCATTTCTTTTGCTTGGGAACTACCTTAGCAGCAACTTCTTGTATTATATCACGAACATCAGTCCACAACTCTTCGGGCTCTTTGTCTTCTAGATCTAATTCTTGAAATCGATTCCTCACTTCCACAGCATATTCTAATGGAATTTGATCCAGATCATACCTGAAAGGCCTTCTAGTTTTCTGCGTTTTCCTCAATCGAAGCTTAATCTTGGCAACAAGAAGCTGATGATCGGTGCCACAATCGGCCCCAGGCCTTGTTCTTACTGCTTGTATAGCGCTTCTCCATCTCTGCCGGCAAATAATATAATCGATCTGATTCCTGTACAGACCGTCCGGTGAAGTCCATGTGTACAGGCGCCTCTTGTGCTGTTGAAAATGAGTATTCGCTATGGTCAGGTTGTTTTCTTGACAAAACTCTACTAGTCTCTGCCCAGCTTCATTTGGCTACTTTGCTACACAATCACAAATTCATTATGCTTTGATTATGTCAGTAATGTCCATTAACAAAGAGTCGCCATGTGCCACTTTATGTGAAATAAGACATGTGAAATAACATAATTATAGATTCCTGCTTTAACTATGCCGCCCGAGAGGGCTGGAGTGTCCCAAGAGCATCGATGCCTGAATCGGGACCTTTGGCTCCCGAGTCCGGCACGGGACTTTATATTTATGTCCGCTGGTGGTTGACCTTTCGCTCACAGCGCCAGCACTGACAACGCCGACAACACCGACGCCATGCTTTTTGGCGAAAATGACCTTTAACGCTTAACTGGCTTTATAACGCTAATACCAAGGACCGCAGCACCTGTATGCGCCTTCGTGGCCTCCAAGCAGAGAGCAGATCCGCAACAAGACTTTAAGGCAAAAAACAATAATAAAAAAAAAAGTGCACATTGTAACTATACCTCTAAAAAAAAAAAAAAAGCGGCGAAAATGAGGACTTTGTCGCAGCGCATCTTTGCGCGCTAGTTTTTATTTCTTCGCAAGTTTAGTCCTATTTTCGCTCGACCCGATGCCGCCTTCGCCATCTTCACACGCCCACACCGCGCCCGTTTTCCTAGAAAGAACGGACAACATCAGCGAGTTTCGAACGCGGTCACGCGGGCACACCGCGCTCGACGCATCTCCTGTATACTTCGTCGTTCACGGCTGCGGCAATCCGTCCGCGCTCTTTTGCACGCGCTCTTTCCTCGCATAATTAAAGCCCTCGATGGCAGGACGGCTTCTATCCACCGCCGCCTGTCGTCGAGCAGCGCGATTGTTTTTGGTCGCGGGACGAGTCTTTGTAGGGTCGCTGTCGTCACGCCGCGTGGCAACGAGGCGCGATTGAAATTAAGTTCGCCAAGCAGCTCTCATTGTGTCTTTCTCCCTGGCTGTCTCCACCTCTCGTTTCTTTTTTGTCTTTATTTTTAATTGTTTTTCTTTCTTTCTCGTTTCGCTCGTGCGCACGTTTGGCTTGGCCTACACTACGGGTTCCGCTCGAGTGGCTGTGTTCAGCAGTGCGAGAGTAGCAGTCGTGATCTGCCAACCATGAACACAGCATTTAAGAGCTCGTAAGCACTCGCATTTTAAGGCAGGTATACAGGCGATGAACCTTTGAGACGAAACGGGATCGGGTTAGCAGGTGTCCAGGGCCGACATTGGAATGAATGAAAAAGTTCGATCGTTCAGCGATCAATCACAGAGAAACAAGGAAGATGTTTGCTTGCAGTGTGACCTGTGCTTTTCCAGGCTTCGACCTTACACGATATATCACTTCGTTTCATTCTGCCGCAGCATTGTCCCATGAGCGATCCTTCGCGCTCCATTACCGCAACCTGAGGTTTTCGCAACCTTCGTCTTCTGCAGACAAAACAATTGCATATGCAGCGCATATACAGTCACTGAGTGTCAGAAGACACACGCTGTCCGTTTTCCTGTTTCGTTTTTAGTCCCGTGTTTGGTGTTCTGTGAGCAAAATGAATAGCCACTGGATTGTGATGCTTTATCGGTAGGGAAGGCCAGCAGAGTTCGTCGCATGAAATGAACAAGATTGACTCAGTAGTCGTTTACCTTTTTAGTCCTTCGTGCCTTTATCGGTCATATGGACGCACTCTTGGCAGCGAAATTGTGTACAGTCCTGTTTGCAGAAATTTAATTGAATTGGATTGAACTTAATTTCATGTACTGGATTGTTTTGAATTGAATCAAACAGCACTGCAGCGAAATGATATCGAATGGTGGAAACCTGCAGCAGATCACATCAAGTGCCGACTAGAACTTTCGAAAATTTAATAAAACAAAGCGTGTGTGGGAGTGTTGTGCTTAGGTTGTCCCGTTTATCTTTCGCGCAAGCTTTTGCCCTTTTGTTTTCTTCCAGTATGTATTTCGATTTGTCTGGTATAGCTTTGTTTTTTTTTTTTGTTTTGTTTTTGTTTTTTTCTGTTACGGTGTGTCGATCTGTTTAACGGAATACCAAACCGTCGATATGCGCTGTTCCTTTCCCAATCTGCATTTAGATTCGTCTAGTATTGCCCCTTTTCTGTCGCCGTACGTTGGTCTGTATGCATAACACAAAGTCAATCCGCTGGTAAGCGCTCCAATGGTCAGTCAGCCAACGCATTTTATTCAAAGAGCTCGTGGCCTGCTTATGCAAATGGCAATGTAAGAGAAAGGGTTATAAACGTCTAGAGAATGTCCGTTTCTTTGTCGAAGTGGAAGAGGGTCACAAAGCTTGTTTCTGCTGTTGGTCTAAGTGTAGGTGGCCGGTTCAAGTGTTGATTGCATGACCTTCATGTAACTTCGTCTTCAGTTCTTTGCCTATATTTAAAAAGGGCTCGGACCTGTGCATCACGTGGGATATTTTTTTCCAACGTACAAAGACTGTCCCCAACGCCTTTTAAGGACATTCGCTGTTGGAAAAAATTATTTGCGGCTAATATTTCATGCCTTGCTGCGATAAGCCAAAGTTATGAAGTCTTTCTTCGTGGTTTGCACTGGTCTCAGCGTATTAACACAAACGATGATCTCCTTTGGGCGCGCTGTGCATCGTATACTGAAATGGTGTGTTATCCGGAGGTCCGCTGATGTGAAACTAGGCAGGTCAAATCGAGAACAAAATATCATCTGCGAAGCAGATGTGCCGAATATTCTGTGCTTACTTCCTTACGTGACATTTTTCATTTGTAACTGAACTTTATGTTTATTCTCCTTCTCCTGTACTCTTAATTTTCTTCCAATGCTGCATTCTTTTGGCTAACCCTTTCGTCTTTCCTCCTGCTCCCCTTGGTGACTGAAACAAAACTGCAAATGTTTCGCCTTCTTCTGGAGTGAAGAAAGGAGAATGATGGCTGCAATAGCGATACCAATAGCGATAGCGCCCCCCCCCCCCCCCCCCTCTTAAGACCACCACTCACTAAGAGGACCTAATGCGAGGCACATAAGAGCCCCGCCCATCTTTCTCCATGTCCGGATCGAGCATGCGTCGACGGGAGCGGCCACTACTCGGGCCACCTAGAGATACAATGTTCTCATTGGCCAGCCAGGACAACTGAGGAATTCCCTGTTATGACATACTACGACGACCACGCCGCTGCCTTGCACTCCAGCGAAACACCATCGTCGCTAATAAGGTATTTAAGTTGCACGCGAGCTATGCCGAGGGCGAGGCGCTTCCTTCCTTGTTCTCATTATGAGCGCCTGCGCTTGGCGCGTGTGCGGTACGTGGTCAGCTGCACGCGGTCGACCTTTTCTCTTTTCGGGGCCCCTGCATAAGGCGCAGGCTATGGCCACCAGGTGGAGCCAGGCTAACGAAGCGGCCGCTAATGAGGCGCCCGTGGCGGGGCTTTTGTGCGCGCACGGCAGGACGCTTGGCCGCTGCTGTTGCTGCGAGCCCTCGGGTGTCGCCGCTTACGCGCGCACAGAGACCCGTTTTGTGTTTGCACAATGCACGCTTCGTGGGTGACAAGTGCGGCCAGCAACCGGTCCGCCGCCGCCTCGGGCGATGTGGAGTCGCCGCGTCTAGGATCCGCTGACCGTGCAAGCTTGTCAAATGAACGCGAATATACGCTGGCGAGAGCCGAGACAGTTTCTGCGTTCTAAAGAGCGGCGGCTGTCGTGTCGTTTGCGTAGGGACGTTGCAGACTCGTGTAAACAGAGTAGCCGTTGGAAGGAATTAAGGGGAGGGCTAAACCTTGATTAGGCCATTTCTTCGAAGTTCTGTCGGGCTGGCAGTATTTGTAACGAAGCATGCTCGCACGTCTGTAAACACCACGTATGACTTTCGGATAAGCTATAACGGCCGAGTCCAAGAGCATAAGTGGGGAAGCGTGAACTTTCGGGATGTGGAAGGGGGATCATAAAGCTTACACTGGAGATTCACGAAGAGGGAGGGTGAGAAATAATTTGCAAACGCCCAGCCCTGCGCACCAACATTGCTTACTTACAGCTCCGCCGCTGTGGCGCTCTACTGCTATACCCAAGGACGCGGGATCGAATCCCTGCTGCGGTGGCCGCTTTTCGATGGAGGCGAAAAGCTAGGCGCCCGTGTGCTGTGCGATGTCAGTGCACGTTAAAAGGCCCCAATTGGTCGAAATTTCCAGAGCACCATTGTACGGCGACCCTCACAGCCTGAGTCGCTTTGGGACGTTACCTCATAAGCCAAACCAAACCATTTTTCTGTGAGCATGTCATGGACTCATGGAACGTACAGCGCTTGGTACGCGTGGTACGCTGTATTTCGATCGAGTACTTCACGTGCGTATTAGATTACGACACGAAGGAACATATGCATACGTGCACGTCAGTGTTGTTCGAGATTCGTGGCTCTGAATGAAACGAGTCATTGACGTTACGAACGTGCTTCAATGTTGGGACGTCAGATGAGGAAGAACCACGGCAATGACATTGGGCTGCAAATACAACATTTCTTTTCCTTATTTATCCCCTGATGGGCACGATTACAAGCCCTTTGACTCCCTAATTTCTTCTGTGCAATCTTGAACAACGTGTGAGTCTGCAAAGGGGCGCACCACATGTCAGAGAGGGCGACTTCCTGTTGACGCGGCACGCAAGAGGAGTACTGCACTGAACGTGCACAGCTCTCCTTTCTCGATTGTACGCCGTCTCTCATTCGCTTCCTTCCGTCCCGCTGAAGCAAGAAAGAAACGTCGTCGTCGTTAACGAACCGTAAATAATCTAGATGGGAACCAGGAAGTGTAAAGAAGGCATTGTTCTCTCGCGAGAGCATTGCCGTAACGGTACCCCCACGCGTGCGCCTATGCGCAGTGCGCACACCTAGACCCTGTTTATTTGTTTTTAACGGCGCCAGGTATTAGGGCGATAGCCTTTAATGGCTCATGCTCGCGGATTGTGTCCGTCCGTCCGTAACCCTTTCGTTACGTGGGAGGCGGTAGCTGGCAGCTGACATGGCCGAGCACTAACTGGACGTAGGGCTTCCTGACATTACGTTTGGCAGGATCTACCAACTCGGGCCTCTCCTTTCATATGGAAGGGTGAGATCAGAATAATCTTGCCAAGACCTTTGCATTCGCGTTATTCCTAGGCCACGCAGTCACGTTCATACGGCTAGGTTAAATCGGGGCTTTATATGTTGGCTGGTAGCTTACGCTATCGCGTCATCGCGAAGGTGGGAGTGAAAATATAGGGAAAGAGGTGTCGTAGCGGAGTTTAGTTATTCAAAGTGTCCCCTAGAATATTTTTCGTCCGGGGGTAGAGCAGGGGCGGGTGTAAAAATTTTGGGGTAGTCTAGGTGCCTCTGCGTTGTTTCTTCCTATAAAGACAAAAAGAAAGAAAGAAAAAGAAAGGGCCCTGCCGCTACATTTAGCCTGATATCTTGCATGCCTCAGTTGAAAGCAGTGCTTAGGACATTTGAGGCACTTGTTAGGTGTTATGATCCACTCCATGCGCGGAAGGGAGGTGCCGGTCAACTTCTCGGGTGGCGCGCACCAACACTCACCCGTTATGTTCTCCCGCTTGCACTGAACAAGTTTTCTTTTCCCAATGAATCAGTTCACCTCCTCTCGTTTCATTCGTCGACCTAGAGCTTTTACCTGCAGAAAATTGTTACATGTTGTGTGGAGTCTTTTTTTTTATGTTTAGTTCTCATTCATTGTTGTCCGGACATGCTCAGAAGTCACCGTAATGTGCCAAGTGTGTTTATTACCAAATCTGCACTGCAACACATGTTTTCAACGACTTAGAACCACCTGCATTTAATTTCTGTCTTATCACTCAGCAGAAATATCCAAAGGGCTGAGAGCTCCGTCAAGACGCAGAGCGGCGTTTTTTCTCTCTTTCCCGTGCGTGTACCAGGCTGAAATAAACACAACCACTGTTAACTGAAACCTCTTCCGGCGACAAATTCCTAGCGCTCAGTTTGTTCCGCTCTGCGGGCTGGGAGCGCCGCGAACGACGCCAGTGTATTGCACTGACGCAGCATCGGCACTTGTTCTGTTTACTGCCTCACGACCGGCATCGGGTGTTCCGCTCCCGATGTTGTCGGAGCAACAGGAGGAGGCATGGCGTGATGCGCTCTGGTCGCTCTGGTCATCACCCGGCATCCGCGCGTGCGAGTAACTCGAAGCATCGGGCTGACATCCGGCGCCGTGCGGAGGGAGTCTGCCGCTGTCGCAGTGGGCTCGTGCTGGGAGCGGATCCCCATCGACGTGCGCGGCAGGAAGACCGTCTCACTTGCATGCCATCCGCTCCCACCTGAGCCAGGTACAGCCTAGCACTCGGAATGTCGCGAGTGACAGCGAAACACAATCAATCAATCAATCAATCAATCAATCAATCAATCAATCAATCAATCAATCAATCAATCAATCAATCAATCAATCAATCAATCAATCAATCGATCGATCGATCGATCTTGATCGAATGATTGGTTCAATATATTGCGGTCGACCAAGTGTTCGGCTGAGTTACAAGTCAACAAATGATGAAAAAAAAATGGTTAAAGCAGGCATTTACCACCTACTGACCCAGCCCTTCAACGAATCCACAGATTAATTCATTCAAGTGCTCAGCCAAGAGATAACTCCTTCACCCATTAATTAGTTCATGATGTAGATGAAGCAATCAATAAGGCTGTCCGTCATTGAGTTATTGGGATAATTAATAAGCCAGCCGGCACCGGAGTCATTCAATTGTCATTTCAATCAATGAATAAAGAACCCAGGTTCGTTTCATATTTCAGCGAAATAATCAGCAAACCTATTAGCCACTCGGTAACTTATTATGACATTAAGTCTTTCAATTTATCGATTGCACTGGGCATACAAGACTATGAATAGGTTTACTCGGATGTCCTTCCTCTGTCAGAAAGGATGCCGCGTAAGTGATACGGGTGAATATTTATACCTAAATAAGGGATAAATTGCGCTCGTTAGCATGACCTCGGCGTGCACTCAAAGGTAAACTACTTAACATAACGACACTCAATGTGGGTCGGTGCTAAAGTCTCCAAATTAAGAGCTACGTCGCACTGCGTTCTTTCTTGTCTCCTCATCCTAGCCCAAAAATTTCGTGGTGGAAACGCCAGAACAGCTTCGAACTTCTCGCTTGAATTGTGCAGCCTACCATAACTGCAAGCCGTCGTGCCAACAGTGCGTTACGAGGGACGAAAAACGTGCCTTCGCAACGAGATCAAGAGTCAAGGGGAATTCCGCATCTACAAAATTTTTCTGCGTCAGCCAAAAGCAATCAAGTTACGAAGCGCCATTTTTAAAACGTGACGCCTATTGCACGGTGCCTTGCAAGTTGGATATAATGAAGTCGCTCATTGAAAGTCGCTTTGCCTTGAGAACTGAACTGTTCGTCTGTAATCACTGTCCAGATTTGTGCTGTTTTGACTACTACGGCAGCGGCGTATCGGTCATGGACCAATAACTGGCCTCGCAGCAATTTACGCAACGGGAACTGTAAATGAAGCTGAGAATCGCAGAAGCCTTGGGAAATGGGCGAAAACAGGGGCGTATCCCGCTTCCTGCCGGACGCACCGTACAGAAGCCGATCCTGTGTTTATGCTCGTCGCAGCAGCGCCATTGTTCGGCCTCGAATCATTTCTGCCGCTCTCGTATGACCGGCACGATCGTTGTGGGTCTCGGTGGCTCTCTTGTTCGCGTACGCGACACCGTGACGCCCGACAGTGTATCCCGATACACGTGCCGAAGAGACTGGCAGAGAATCAGACAGAAAGAAAGAAAGGAAGCCGGGCAGACTGGTAACGGGGGCCACGCATCGAGCACGCGTATCAGCGTCATCTTCCGCGGGAGATTCCACGGCCGGCATCTCCGCCGACTGAGCGAGAGGATGCCGCTGGTACCGTAAGCCGCAGGAATACTCGAAATAACCTGCTAAGCACACGTTGCGCTCGGCGTAGAGATGATGTTTTTATTTTTATTTATTCACTCGTAGTCACAGCCCTGTGGTCATTTTCTCGGGAAGGCCATTTGGCACAGCAAGGAAAAAGGTTTGCAGCACGACTAAAAAACAAAAAAACAAAAAAAAAATATCAATGCACAAAGTGTGGCAAAACAGAGCATAAATGTAGCATAAGCTGAATATGGCGCAAAATAGTACTGATATTACACTAGAAGACAGAGTCCCTGTAGTCCTCGAAATCATCTAAGTTATTAGTTTGAAACCAGCAGTGGAAAGAAAGAGTGAACACAAATTGTCAACACAAATTTTCTTAACCGAAAATTGTTTTTCTTCTTTTGTTTGATGCCGAACAACCGTTGACAGATTAAAAAAAAACAACAAAAAACAAAATGCGTTTTTAATAAAAACGAAAATTGTATGGAGGTGTGACAGCAGTGTCCCACTTGATGCTTGGCGCAACAGCTTCAGTCATCAGAGCCTAGCCGTTCGTCTTTCGGATGCATGGTGACACTGTCGGCTGGCTGTGACAACCGCCACAGTCCGGCCGACGCTGCTTACTCACTCTACGCACATCCGATCGTCTTCGCGGCCACCAGATGGGGCACCTGTTCTCCAGCTGTCTCGAGCCACGGAGGCCCCGTCGGCCGTTCGTGGGATCGTGCGCACCGATTCTGCACGGCCATGCGATCGACAGGCGAACTTGAGCCGGGTCCTCCCTGGAACAGAGGCAAATTCCGTAAGTTCCGCTCTTTAACGGGCACCCTGCACTGAACCATCACTTTCAAAAAATAACTTTACGAATGCACCCCTCGAGTCATGCCGCTACAACCTTCCAGCAAAATGCCTTCACCCTCTAATGCGCGCATTGCTAACGTCAGTCTCTGTGGCGCTCTCTGAAGCCATAGTTGATGCTAAATGTAAGCAACGCCGACACCAAGTGTGCTGCTGAAGGACAGGCTAGTATTTCGAAAGCCAACATTTTTCATGAGCAGGTCATGCTGCATGATGGACGTTCGCAGGGTACTTCATAACAGAGCGCCTATTGCTCCTAAATCCCAAGGTCCTAAAGCTGCCTGCTTATCTTGATCCCTCTGTGCTCAAGACTCGTCACAGGAGCGGATTTATTGTCCACATTTGGAGGAGGTGGTAAAGAAGGGAAGGGAGGGGGGGGGGGGGGGGTACGATTACACTTCGCCATCTGAACAATCACAAGTAAGGAGCGAAAAGTAATGGAATATGACAAAGCTGCAGCATCTCAAAGTTCGGGACGAGCAGAGAAGGATCCTGTCCGCAAGTGTTCTGTTCCTCTGTCCTACAGGGAGCTTGACAATTACAGAATGCCGAAATATGACTCGGCAGATAAAACATAAAGTATGACTATGAGTTACATAGGGGAAGATGCGGTAATCGTAGCCGGGCAAGTCCCTGGCGCACGCCCGGACGCGGACCAGTCACGCCCACACTGGAGATGCTGCATGGGCCTCCTCACGTTTCGTGCGTGTGCGCCTGGCGGGGAAGCCCGGCGGCGGTGCTGGAGTTGCCGTCGTGAGGAGATGGTGTCCTGTGACGTCAGAGGCCGTGGGTCGCCCTTTCAAGGACTCGGCCCGCAGCACGCGAGATTCCGCCGTCGCCGGCTGCTCGTCACAGGCACGACTCTCTGCGATGCCGTGCGCAGGCACATAAGCAAGCTCGGGTTGCTTCCTTCCTTGCCTTTCGCTTTCTGCTACCCCCTCAAGCAGCGGCGAAAGCGGTGTGACGTAACCGGTTGGCACGTGCTCTGGACAGAAATTAGAGCCCGCTACCTCTCTTTGCGCTGGCTGTTTCCCTGCATGTTAAAGACCGCTTCGGTGGTCATGACCGACGATGAATGCTCTTTATTTTCTAATCGGTAGCGGGTTGATACTAACAAACATGGCAACGCATTTTGGCGCCTTCCACGAGTCCATAGCGAAAGTACAGTGCGCAAGATCACTTTTTGGCCCTTAATTCGTAACAATGATTACTGCCATGACACACTACTGCTTCGGTCATGCTTTCGTTTTGAGTTAAGTTTTCCTCGAAGGACTGAAGGGGATGCTTACAGTACACAGATCGAAGGAGCCAACATGCACTCAAGCAGCTGCGGAGTTGTGCGGATGTAAAGTGCTGAGGAGGTGTTCACTATTGAGCGCAGTAAGGAAATACCACTCTCGTAATTTCGGATCGCATTAGAATTCGCGAAGAGGACGAAAGTCTAATTTGGGTAGGTGGAGGGGGTGGGGGGGGGGGGGGGGGGGGGGGTAGGCCTGTTAACTTATATAACGCACGCCCGGTCAACAGCCCGCGCGAGCTGCCAACCTAGCTTTGTCTTTTGCTGTCATTTAACTGTAGATAACCGTAAGCCCTGCAGTCTTGGGAGTGTTCAGCGTGTTTGTCGCAATATGGTATAACGATGCGGAAAGATGTGGCTATATTTGCGAGGCATTTACAATAAAACTGCGTTAGGCTGAACATTCAGCACCGGTTAACCGCGAGCTGAAGAGATCCCTGCAGCCCGTACGGGGCTCTCCTCGTGCGATTCTCCTCTAAGTCGGTACATGGGTTACCACATCGCCTTAATTTGCGGTTGCAACACTCTCTGCAAGTACAATTCACGCGACCGTAAAGGCAGTCGCTTATGCTGTGGCGGCCAAATCGAGTGCGTTGCTTGGACGGTTCTCTGTTCTGGGCGATCTGCAAAACGGGTTGGTGTAATCAAGAAGGAAGTTTATCTACAGTGCATGCTTCAGGACCTTCATTTTACACCGCGAAACATAACGCTGTCAGATTCTCTTTCACTATTTACTGGTCATTAATAATTATACTGTTCTCGATTCTCCCAATGCGGAAAGAGTGCTCTTCCCTAAAATGTCGATGAGGACTAAGGAGATGCAGAGATGAAAACGTCGTACATTTCTCCCGATCCTTACGCGTAATTAGTCTCCAGTTCTTTTCACGAGGCTGTATTACTGGCTGTTTAACCTCCTTCCTTTCCCCTTTTCCTCTCTATAATACTGGATGCCATTTCTTTTCTCCTCCTGTGCTGCTCCCCACGTAAATGAACCGCTTTCGCGACAGCAACAGCTGCAAAAGCAATAAATTAAGGAAGTCAAACGGCAGACCCTCTTTCCTTGTACTCGAAGCCTTCGCCATCGGTTTTCGTTCGTTCCAGGAGCGTCCGATGCTTGGACGATGATGGGCCGAACTACAGATCAGACTGCTCCCGACATTGATGCCACGCCAATGCCTGGCTGATAATCTTCTCGGCTTTCCGCGAGTGGTGAAGTTGACGAACTACTGGCGAAGAAAAGTTTCACTTTTTAAGTTATGCACCGGCCATCAGTGACGGAGTTTCCAGATGGTCCCGACAGGAGGGCGGTTATTTGCCGTTCCTTGGAGTCGTGAGACAACGCCCTCGAAACCATGGAAACATAAAACTGTTCCAAGGAGGCTTTTTTAAGCGCACGACGCCATATATGTACGGTGTCATAGGCTTCGCTTCTTCTTCTCTATTTTTTCGGTTACGGCAATGGCGACATTATGGACGAATACGCGCTTATAACATAATTCGGAAGGAACGCTGAGCTGAAGGTCTGTTGTTCGAAAGTTTCTACCCCCCCCCCCCCCCCCCCCCCCTTTTGTGCATGCTAGACGCATTTTCTTTGGCACCTCCTCCTTGCAGCGCTGTTTCATTCTCCTTTCCTAGGCGCTGCACTACAGATGGCGCTCGGAAATACACCCGTACTATCTTCTACAAGATACCGGACACCGCAATTGGCGCTCCTAAAAATGTTTTTGTACTATCTCGTCTCCTATAGGGGTAGGCGCGGACATGAAGTGCTCCAGATACTGCGCCAGCAGCTTTGAAATACCCACTTCAGACTTCATCTGTCGACACACTTCTCAAAAGTTTATTGTGGAGGACGCGCACTTATGGGCAGCTGTCATGTATACATCAGATAAAGCATAGAAATATTTTAATCGTTTCTACGGACACTGAATTTCATCCCTTTCTAGTGAATTTAGCTCAGACTTCATCTCTGGAGGTGTGCGTTGCCCGAAAATTTCCCTGGGCTCTGAACACTCATTTGCGTTTTGGTTAATAATTGGAACACTCCATCCTTAGCTAAACGTAACGGCGCCACGCGATTATTTGCAGTGTTTTACGTAGATCTTATCAAAATCATCTGGACTCAACTTGGTTGCATATAGCTTAAACAGATCACTACTGTTGGCTGAACACGGCACCTTTCCTATATAGCATTGTGAATTACAAGGAAATAATTGAAATATTTACGGTTGACATCCGCGGAATGTCATATTTTGTTGTGATCCGGTCTTAGAAATCAGCTTCTTCAAGACGCTGAACAAGCTGTGTATTTATGAGGTATTGATGCATGAAAGCAACACAGTGTGCTGTAAAACAAAAACAAAAAACAATTGTCAATTGTAGATCGTTATCCTATAAATCATAGTATGCTCTTCTGCGAGAATCCCAAATGGGATTAGCAGTATGTACAAATAAATAAATAAATAAATAAATAAATAAATAAATAAATAAATAAATAAATAAATAAATAAATAAATACAGCTGAGTTAAGTTCTGTAAAAATCATATGCTGCAATAGTTAGAACCTCACGCGATTCAAACGAACTCAAAACCTAGCAGATATCGTACCTCCAACCCCATCATTCTGCTTACAGAATACCATTAACCATTAATGGCGGTTAATGGGCAGGATTGCGCCTGCCACTGCTCTAGATACCGCTTTATAGAAAGGCACAGAGAGAGAGGGGGTATGGAAGTGTAGGAAGCTCGCTGAGGCTCGTTATCAGGAAAGAAGGATGAACACGGAAGACAAGGCTTGCAGTAGATGAGAACACTTGTGTCGGGAAGTTTTTCCATGCTGCGAGAGAGGGCCCTTTTGGGAGCGCCGCGCCTGCAAAGGCGGTGGCGAAATTCTGCAGTTCCGCTTGATTAAACGAACCTCGCCCGCTACACTGTATTGCGGAAGCAAAGGAATCTAGCTGCAGAGGCGCGATACGAGAGAAAAAAGCCGAGGTCAGAAGGAACTTGTTAGAAGCAAGGATCGTGTATGTAGTGTGTCGATAAGCACCGGGTCTTGGTCTCGCGATAGCGAGCGAACTCGTATTCGAAGCCGAGGCTCTTGGGCCGCAGTTGCCTACCCGTGCAGTCGGAGGCTTGGCTGCAACCTGGTTAAATCTGGTTAGTTTCAACTTACCTAATTCGAACTCGCGGTTCATTCGAGTTAACGCCTTGATCACGCATTAATGTCGTATATTAAAGAAAAGGTGCCCGTTAAAACGAACTCCGCATAAATCGAACATTTTTTTTTGGCTCTCTACACAGTCGCATCGTCGCGATGCATTTGTATTTAACTTACAAATTATTGCATGATATAGTTACATACGGTTCACCGGCCATGCAGTAGCTCATGGCAAGCTACAAATTGATTTTAACCACACTGTATGTTTAAGTAGTATAGTTACACCAGATTTCAGGTTTCGTTTCCTACTTGTAGCACTGCGCTAGATAACATTTGCCAGCGTTCTTTGCATTTTTTTTTTAGACTACTGTTTTTCAGAAAAAAATGTTTCGATTTGCGACCGTTATGGCATCAGAGCAGGCTCACAAAATATACCACAAGTCACATCTACTTTCGGATCCGGAAATTCCACTGGCGGGATTTTCCTTGTTTTAATGAATGCAAGGGACAAAATTCCCAACAGCTGAATTTTTATCGGTTTTTGGGGAACCTTAAGCGCCGAAAACCCCGTTTTTCGCTTTTCTAACTGGATAATTTTCCACACAAACTGAAGCTGCTAACCACACGCTCCTAGTTAGGCGCCTGAATAATGATCAGGGCAGCCGCTTCTCGATGGAGGTCAAAAGCAAGGCGCTCGTGTGCTGTGCGATGTCAGTGCACGTTAAAGAACCCCAGGTGGTAGAAATTTCCGGAGCCCTCCACTACGGCGTCTCTCATAGCCTGAGTCGCTTTGGGACGTTAACACCATAAATCAAGCCATACCGGAAGGCGTTTCATGTTCCGGCATGTGTCGATGAAACGGACGGCACCGACTTGCTGTTTACTCCGGAGCAGCTCTGAGAAGGCTTCTAAGCCTAGTAAATCTGGAAAAAAGCTTTTTGTACCCTGCTCAACTGCCTCCTCTTTCTAGTGAAGCTCAGCGCTCAAACATTTCATCGGGAACTTTTAATACCTTGCACATCGCATTGCTTTTTAGTGGCATACATGGCAAAATTACTTCTGAAAAGGAATTAAATTACATTACTAATTACTTTGCTGAAAATCGCAGAAAAGTAATTAAATTACATTGCTCATTACTGCTCCCCAAAAGTAATGAAATTACATTACAATTACTTCTACTGAGTAATGCAATTACTTTGAAATTACTTTCTAGTTTCCATAAATGCAAAAACTAAGTAAAGCTATTAAACAAAACAACAACTTGTTCTCCAGAGTATTCTAGTTGACTATAGTTCTGCTCAATTCTGTCTCCTTTTGCCAATCCGTTACGCTGGCTTCGGATTGCAGCACGTCGTTCCTGCTTTCGCGCACTCTACTTTGTTGTCTATTGATTGAGTGATGGCGCACTTTAGTAAAAGTAATTTCGAGAGGAATTAATTACTTTGCTGCGAAATTACTACTAAAAGTAATTAACTACATTACTAAATTACCAAACTGAAAAAGTAATTCAATACATTAGAAAATACCGAAAAAGGTAATTAAATTACAGTAATTACGTTACTGTAATTCAATTACTGCCTTGTCTGTTTAGTGGCCGCTGGAAATATTTGCTGAGAGCACCGCAAGACTTGATTGGTCAATTTTGCCAGCGGTGAGAAAAAGGACGCGGTTACGATCGTCAAAATGTTTGCACAGATTCTGTGGGGACTGTATTGTTTCACTATTTTTTTTTTTTTAAATAAAAGTATGCTCAATTTTTCGCTGGTGCTCAAGAGATGGCGCTAGTTGGCAAACGTGCAGGAAAGCTGGGTATGTTTTCTGCGGAGAAAGTCGCAAGTGGAGATATGTCCCGTAAAAACTTGCGGCCACTGTATATCATCAGCAACAAAAACGTCCATTCTACTCCTTTAGGACTCGGCTGAGTAATAATTCACTCGGCCAGGAAGAAATGGCAATAGGGGCAAGGCCAGCAGCCCCCGAGAAAGCGGGGCCACACACAACCGCAATGCTCTATTTTTGGCAATTAATTCCCTTTCTCGTAAACTCGGGTAAGAAAGAAGAAATGATAGTTGGACGGATACAGAGCGCTTTCTCTCTCTTTCTAACGCGGCTGGAGGGGATGTTCACGGGCTTCTTCGGATTACGAGAGCACTATATGGCCTCTTTCCATTTTGTTGTTCTTTTTGAATTCTTGAGTTTTATGGGATGTAAAAAAGCTGAGTCCAAAGCTCTTCCGCAATCAGCTGTTCTTTTACGACAAGCACATTTCCTCGGCGCATCTGTACTCCCGAAAGCAACACGCAAAACACTGCTGTTGCTGCTGTTTCTTTGCTGCACTTCGTTTCTTAGTTCTGTGCAGGGCAAATGAAGCTACGCAGTCGAGCTACTTCCATTCACTGATCGAATGATGCGTTGAAAGTGCTGTACCTGCTTTACAGGCAGACTTAAGGCCTCTCCCTGTGTCGAGTTCGGTTTCTTATACATTACTTTTTCGAGTTACATGTATCCTGTTCAATCAAGCACGAATAAGTTAACACTTTTTATATAAAATAAACGGATGCCGCAAGATGGCATAAAGCACGCTTACCGTATGGGTTAGTTGCTGTACGGTACTATTGACGAGGAGCGTATAGATGCGGTGCGTATTCTTTGTAATATAATCTTTTTTGTTTCCATCCAATCTGTCAACTCGTAGCCGGGAGCGGACGCAGACTGACAGCTACCGCTCCCTCCTCAAGCGACCGAGGAATATCGTAACGAAAACGCGCGCCTTCGTAAATGAGACCCTCGCCGAGGCGCAAACCAGTATACTGCAAGTGACGGTTACACGAAGTGCCGCACACTGAAAACACTTGACCCGAGAACAACAAAGTGAGAGAAAGGCTGCACGCACGGGCATGCAGTTACGAACGGTATGGCGATTATTACGACAATAATAGTAATTGTTATTATTTTGAAATAAACGACACGTGCACGTTTGGACTATCTGAAGGGGTATTGTGTCATGGCCGATACATTCTGTCGCTTTGAGATTATCTGACCAGAAATGTGGTTCGACCGCTGCAGGTATTTCTTTTTTTCTTTTGCCTTTGATAGTCATTTCCTCGAGACTTTCGCAGCGTAGACAACCCTTGCTGAAACCCTGTGATGAACATCCTGATGCTCCATCGCACATGGCGACCACATTGGAATCAACTATTGATCAGGCGTATATATGTGCACAGCTAAGCAAATAATGTGTAAATCGTGCAAGCAAAATCTGCAGCTTGCTTGCATTGTTGACCCATTTCAATGACGGATTGTTGTCTGAGCTCTTCATATATAGAACTAAAGTGTTCAACCGTAACTGCTCTATTTTATGTGATAAATTTGATGAACGCTTATATCGATCGACTTATTAGGTTCGCTGGTTCCGTCACGCGCGAGTGCGACACACTTAAAATGGCGGTATAGTACGTTTCACCTTCAGTGCGAACAAGGCTTCCGCGCGGCGTCCGAAACGTAATTTCACCTTTCTTTTTTTTTGCGCACATTGCATTGTTTTGATAGCAGCGATCCCTGTAAAGTCTTTTGAACGGGCGATAAGGAGGGAAATCTCGGTGTCAAAATCATGAGCCCATTTAGAGTCGGCGACAGTCGTGCTGCTACTGCATTAGCTTTTGTCTGTCGTTAATCAGGTCACGGTGTATCACGAGACTTACTGCAGATGTCATAGAGAAAGGAACTGCGGTAACCCCCCCCCCCCCCCTCCCCGCCACACACAACTGGTTTGTGAGAAAGATTAAGGAGTGTAATCCATAAACACAAACGACTTATTAATTATCAGTTGTCACTGCCGCAACTCTCCCTTATTCGACGCCTTTTTGCTCCTTATACTGCTATTTTCTTACATATTATATTAATCTACCTGGAGAATCGGAGCACATGTTTGCCTTTTGCATATGCGCGGTCTGAAATTGCACGCGTGTCACCGTAGTTGCACGCATACCCCTATATAGGCTTCTGGAGAAATGAGTGTGTCCGTTAACTTAAGCGGCCGAATGTGCGCGCGAGCAGCACTGGGAAACATCCCAGAACACGCGGTTCTACGTCGCGTCGCAAGCCTATGAAGCTCACCTTCTAGAATAGCGGCACAAACAGGACGAACATTTTTGACTGCTAAACATATATTAAGGAAAGAAGGATTGAGGGAAGCGGTAAGAAAAGCTTATGATCCCCCCCCCCCCCCCCCCTCACTGCGCCTTGTTGAATTTTACATCCTATACAGGAAAAATGTTTCTCGCATCGATTCAGTATCATTATTGTTCAGTTTCGAAAGGCACACATGCTTGCCGCTTGTTAAAATGATTAAATTTGTCGCACTGGGGCTCGGCACCACGATGAGCGTTGTGCAACTTGATGCTTGACCCTGCTTTGCTAGGTCGTAATGTGTATCTGTTGCGATCGGTAATGCTCGCCGGCCTTCCCTACACAGTAACTGCGCTCGCATTGTACATAATCTGTAACCACTAGCAATTGCATGAGGTGATGTCTGATATGGAGACACTGTACTAACTCCGAGGCATAATTGCGTACATTTTCGGCACTTTCGAGTATTCGCGGCTTAATAGGACACGTTTTATATGTTGCAGTTAACATTGAACGCGGTAGTATGTACGCATTCTCAAGAAGAAGAGCACATTCAGCGATTTCCAGGATCGAAAAGTCGCAAACTCGAAGCACCTTTGAGCCGTGCATGATCGACATGAAGCGATAAAATAAAGGAAAAAAGAAAGTTTCCTTGAATTTCTTGAAGGGCGCTTGCACGACAACTTAGAGCTGTGGCCGACGTGACTTCTAAGCGTTTCGCTCTGTCGCTTCCTGCGACACTGAGCAGCTATAGGCGATGAGCATCAAAGTGCAGCACTCGTGCTCTGCAGCTCTTGTAGAGCCGAAAGCAGGGTTCGGATGCAAGGCATGAAAGAGCCGCGACAAGGAGCAAAAACATCGCGCGCGAAAGTCGCAGGTACCCCCGTGCCAGCTCCAGAAAGGATAATAATAAGAATAAAAAAAAAAAAAAAGCTTTGGCAGAGTAGAAAACGCTTCCTTTGAAAGCGCCAGGCGGTGCCTGGAGGTTACCCGCAGGTAGAAAGCGGGGAGAGGGGGCTTGCAGCCGCTGCATTACGGATTCCACGACCTTTCTCACTTTCTCCGCTCGCGGTGCCCGCGTACGCCGCCGCCTTAGCGAGTCGTAAAACACGACCGGAAAGTTGCCAACTCGAGTGCGGCTTCGATATTTTGTTATTCCTCGCGACGATGCCGTGCTGAGCCGACGCGCTCGCGCGCGCATACGTTAGTGAGAAGCGAGAGTCCCGAGGACTTCTCCGGCGCGTTTTACGCCGGGCGCGAAGACGCGGAAAAAGCGCGGACTCCCTGCGCCCCCGCGGGGCCCTTGACGTCGATAGAAAGACGGGGCTCCCTTTCGACGCCGCGAACGACGCGGCCGTGACACCCACGTAGAGCGCGAGGGTGGTGGCCGGTACGTGTAGAACCAACTCCTTTTGTTCCTTTGTTGGTCCTATTGAACAATAACAAACGAACAAAAAGATCACCAACAAATTTGGACCCATACCGGAGGCTACAGTTCCAGGGTCATTTCATTGTCAACAGGGGGAGTATCAAGAAATACCGGGTGCTTGCAATAAAGAGGAGGTGTTTGATAACAAACGGGTTAATCGCACAAATCGCGTCTTATGTGTAATATCTTATCCGCATCAAATCTAGATAAACGAAAAAAAAAACACGAACGGTTAGGGGTGAAGAAAATATGTTTATTAGAGGATATTTTTCTGCGGTCATATTTGAAACCGTCGACGTGCTATTTTGCTTGAACAAAGAGGACAAGAAATGTCTATGAAAAAAAAAAAAAAAGACTACTGGAGAGAGCGTTGCGATCGGCTGACGTATTAGCAGACGCGCGACGTTGACATGGTGCTTCACGCCTGAGAGATCACAGCCACGCGCGCGTGTGAGCGCCGAGTTAAAGTGAACTCTATAGTCTCTCTCTCTCTCTCTCTCTCTCCGCCATTGGCTTGGCTTGCGATGAAAAGTACCAGGCATGTTTAGAGTGTTGACAGCTATACAGATCTCTGAAGAGTTGTTCAAGGCCAGCGTTCTCAGGCTTCTAAACTGAAAAGAAAATTCGAGGAACGAGTTTTGCGCCGCCTCCAACCAACCCATCAAATACTTCCGCAAGGCGTATATCACGATACGCGAGGCTGACCCCGCTGTATCTACGTGTAGATACCGGTGCTGAGTACCGCACTCAACACAGTCACACCACCCCGACCAGAAAACATTCCTCGCCTCAGATCTTGGTTGGAAAAATTGGCGTGTGCTAAATTTGCGAATCCGGCTGCGCGTCAATTAACTTTATTCTCCCCTGATGGGGTTTGCTTGCCACCGAATTTTTATCTGTTGTAGGCCGTCATTGCACCCGCCACCGCTTCGGTGGTGGACGACGGCTGTTGTTGCGACGCGAGTCTTTCTGTCTCTCTCTTCTTTTTCTTTCTTCTCTATTTTCTCTTCTGTCTGCACGAGGCAATGGAGGTGGCTCAGCTACAGAGCCAGCAACAGGCCCGTGCATTTTCTTTTCCTTCTTCCTATAGCCACAACAACAATTTACTTTATTCCTCCTTCTCCTGCCACTCAGCTCGCGCAGACCAGCCGCGGTCCGAGTAACCAAACACTACTGAACAGTGTGCAAAATCTCGCCAGAGTTATGTCTGCCCCCCTCCGCTCCCTTCCCCTCTTTCTTTCGCTCTTCCACGGAGGCAGAAGGTTCGAGCGACATCCATTCTGAGGATAGACGAACGAGATGCGGGCGAAACCATGGACGGGTTTCGCCCGCATAAAGCCTAATTGCTTGGAACTGACAAGATTCGAACCAATCTGCCATTAATTTCATTTCCATCCTTGTTGCTCGCTCGTGTAATGGTCACAGTCCGAAATCTCGCTTGATGCAGTTCGACTCGGAGAGTAGTTGCCTCTTGCCCACTCTTCCGTGAGACCCTGGCATGTGCAACCGTAGGCACACGAGATTGCAGAACTGCTATACGATGTGGGTACAATGTTTCTAATCAGCTGACTTATGGTGCTATCTCGGGGGTCTCCCGTTTTCTCTCCTCGAACTCATCTCTCGGGCATGGTGTTGAAACCGAGTCAGGTGATGTCGTGTCGACCTTGACTGCACTCGTGCTTTTCCGGCTTCCATTAAGTGGCGAAACCGTCGAGGTGCAATTCAAGTGAACACGGCAGTGACCGGACCTTTTGGACTGGTTCGAAGAGGCGGATGATCTGGGCCAAGGCAGTCGAATTCGTCTCTAAAACATGGTGCAACCGCTCCATTTAAAGGTGAGCAGAAGAAGAAGAAAAGAAGAAGCAGAAGAAAAAAAAAAAGGAAGCACGAATAATGCACCTAGCTTCCTAGTTCGATAAACGACGCGTTATCTTGTCAACCATCTCAACTCGTTGCTTCTGCAATGTTGGCGACTTGAATACAGCTTAATTGCTCACTTCCCGCGAGGCTGAGATAGACAAAAAATTAGAAGGACACTATCAAATTTCAGGAGATGGAAAGAAGAACTGACATTTCGACTTCAGGGCGCGCGACATGCTGGGGTGGTACAATTGTGTTTCCAACCCTGTTCGTGCTAAAGGTCTGAAAACAGCAGCCTGGTTTGCACCCGGCCTACCTTTGTCACAGAATCTGTCGAATGATCTTATGGTGCCGTAACATAGCGAATTCCTTACGCAGACACGTGAAAGAAGCCATTGTTTATTTTATTTAATATATGAACTGGTCGAATCGGAACGGAAGGAAAAAAAAAAAAGTCTAGTTTTATAAAAGAATCTACTCAACTCCTTGACTGTATATATATATATATATATATATATATATATATATATATATAGCTCTGCTGTGTAGGGCCACCCAAGATAGACAGGTCACGGCAGAGAGTTCTGACAAAATGTGATTCACTGGAGAAGGTAATGGCAACCCACTCCAGTATTTCCTGCCAAGAAAACCCTATGGCCAGTCACAATACCATTAATGATATGGCGCCGGAAGATGAGCCCCCCAGGTTGGAAGGCGTCCCACATGTTACTGGGGATGAACAAAGGGCGATTCCTAGTAGCTCCAGGACGAATGAAGCGGCTGGGCTAAAGCCAAAAGGACGCTCAGTTGTGGATGTGTCGGGAAGCGACCGGAAAGTCCGATGTTGCAAGGAGATGTATCACATAGCAACAGGGAATGTAAGATCTATGACGCAAGGTAAACTGGATATCGTCAAGCGAGAAATGGACAGATTGAACATTGATATCTTGGGTATCAGCGAGCTCAAGTGGACCGGTATGGGAGAATTTAACTCCGGCGACCATTATGTCTTTTATTGTGGGCACGAATTCAAGAGAAGGAATGGGGTCGCTCTCATAGTAAACAGAAGAATGGGCAAAGCAGTGCTAGGGTACAACCACAAAAACGACCGAATGATTTCACTTCGGATCCAAGGTCACCCTTTCAACATAACAGTTATCCAAGTCTATGCACCGACCACTACTGCTTAAGAAGCTGACGTTGAGAGATTTTATGCGGACCTACAATGCCTACAATGCCTTAGACCGCACCCCATCATCAGACGTCGTTTTTCTCATAGGAGACTGGAATGCTAAGGTAGGGAGTGAAGAAATATCCGGAATTACAGGCAAGTTCGGTCTTGGTGAGCCAAATGAAGCAGGGCAGAGGCTAGTAGAGTTTTGTCAAGAAAACAACCTGACCATAGCGAATACTCATTTTCAACAGCACAAGAGGCGCCTGTACACATGGACTTCACCGGACGGTCTGTACAGGAATCAGATCGATTATATTATTTGCCGGCAGAGATGGAGAAGCGCTATACAAGCAGTAAAAACAAGGCCTGGGGCCGATTGTGGCACTGATCATCAGCTTCTTGTTGCCAAATTTAAGCTTCGATTGAGGACAACGTAGAAAACTAGAAGGCCTTTCAGGTATGATCTGGATCAAATTCCATCAGAATATGCTGTGGAAGTGAGGAATCGATTTCAAGAATTAGATCTAGAAGACAAAGAGCCCGAAGAGATGTGGACTGATGTTCGTGATATAATACAAGAAGTTGCTACTAAGGTAGTTCCAAAGCAAAAGAAATGCAAGAAAGCAAACTGGTTATCTGAAGAGGCTTTGCAAATAGCTGAGGAAAGGAGGATGGCAAAAGTTATGGGGGAAAGGAAAGATACAAGGTTCTCAATGCGGATTTTCAGAAAATAGCAAGGAGAGATAAGAATGCCTTCCTGAACATACAGTGCCAAGCAGTTGAGGACAACAGCCAATTAAGGAACACAAGAGCTCTGTATAAGACAAGCAAAGATATCAAAGGAACCTTCTGTGCTAAGATGGGCGTGATAAAGGACAAACGAGGCAAGGACCTCACTGAAGCCGCAGAGATAAAGAAGAGGTGGCAGGAATACACAGAAGAACTGTACAAGAAGGACCCGAATGTGCAAACCCAACATAAGACGGTTGTGATTACTGATCTCGAGCCGGGCATCCTGAAGAGTGAAGTTGAATGGGCCTTAGCCAGTCTTGCTAAGAAGAAAGCCAGCGGAAGTGATGGCATTCCAGCTGAGTTGCTTCAAAACCTCAACCATGACGCTGTTAGCATTCTGCATACATTATGTCAGAAGATTTGGACAACTCTGCAGTGGCCACAGGATTGGAAGAGGTCAGTTTACATCCCCATTCCAAAGAAAGGCAGTGCCAAAGATTGTTCCAACTACCGCACGATCGCGCTTATTTCGCATGCTAGCAAGGTGATGTTGAAATTCCTCCAAGGTAGGCTGCAGCAGTATGTGGATCGGGAGCTTCCGGACGTGCAAGCTGGGTTTCGCAAGGGCCGAGGAACTAGAGACCAAGTTGCCAACCTTCGCTGGATCATGGAAAAAGCAAGAGAGTTCCAGAAACCCATCTACTTCTGCTTTATTGATTATGCGAAAGCGTTTGACTGCGTAGATCACAGCAGATTGTGGCAAGCTCTCCAAGAGATGGGAGTTCCAATTCACCTCATCTGTCTCCTCAGGAACCTGTATGAAGGGCAAGAGGCCACAGTCAGAACTGGGCATGGTCTTACTGATTGGTTTCCAATTGAGAAAGGAGTGAGGCAAGGCTGCATACTGTCGCCCTGCCTATTTAACCTATATGCAGAGTGCATCATGAGGAAGGTCGGTCTGGACGAGTCTTCAGCTGGAGTGAAGATTGCTGGAAAACGTATCAACAACCTTAGATATGCGGATGATACCACTTTAATGGCAGAAAGTGAAGCGGAACTCAAGAGACTTCGGATGCGCGTACAAGAAGAGAGTGAGAAGTTTGGGCTTAAACTGAACATTAAAAAGACAAAGATCATGGCGTCTTGCCCTATCAAGTCCTGGAGCATCAAGGGACAAGAAGGGGAAGCTGTGACAGATTTTCTCTTCTTGGGCTCCAAGATTACCTCGGAAGGAGACTGCAGCCATGAAATTAGGAGACGCCTGCTTCTGGGAAAGAGAGCAATGGTTAGCCTTGACCGCCTAGTAAAGATCAGAGACATTAGTCTGCCAACCAAGATCCGTATAACTCGGGCTATGGTCTTTCCAGTTGTGATGTATGGATGCGAGAGTTGGACTGTGAAAAAGGCTGACCGCCGAAGAATTGACGCGTTTGAATTGTGGTGCTGGCGAAGACTCTTGAGAGTTCCTTGGACTGCCAGAAGATCAAATCAGTCAATATTGTCGACCATAAACCCTGACTACTCATTGGAGGGTCAAATTCTAAAGTTAAAGCTCAGCTACTTTGGTCATCTGATGAGAAGAGAGGAGTCGCTGGAGAAAGATTTGATGTTGGGAAAGGTTGAGGGTCGCCGGAGAAGGGGTAGGCAGCGAAGGCGATGGTTAGATGGCATCCTCGAGGCACTGCAGATGAAGTTATGTGATGTTAGGAAGATAGTGAGAGGCCGGAAAGGGTGGCGTGACATGGTCAATAGGGTCACGAAGAGTCGGACACGACTGAACTGAACTGATATATTGTATCTGCAATGTACCCTGACCAATCACCCGCCGTGGGTATGTGCCATTTTGACAGAGGCCATCAGCATCATCATCATCTAAAGGGTTATCATGCCGCTCATTATCCTTTCATGTGTGTGTGTGTGTGTGTGTGTGTGTGTGTGTGTGTGTGTGTGTGTGTGTGTGTGTGTGTGTGTGTGTGTGTGTGTGTGTGTGTGTGTGTGTGTGTGTGTGTGTGTGTGTGTGTGTGTGTGTGTGTGTGTGTGTGTGTGTGTGTGTGTGTGTGTGTGTGTGTGTGCGTGCGCGCGCGCGCGCGCGCGCGCGCGTGCATTTTTGCTGAGAAGTCGTACTTATATGCCGTCATTACACAAGACGAAAATAAACCGACTGGTTCGGGGACAAGTACTGTAAAGATATTTTTCTTCGTGTGGTTTATGCCGGGAGATGTCAGACTATGCCAAATGAAGACGAGGGACGAGGAAACAATTGTAACGAGGTGTAACTGGAAAAACAACTTCAAGACACTCAATCTTATTCAGTCGCATCTACGTCGCGCCTGTTTGCTTTGCGCTAGTTTTGGCAACAACATGTCCGATTATGCTGTTCTAGAAAAAGAAAGAAACACTTTCGGTGCTTTTTTTTTTCTTTTTTTTCTGACATATCTAAGCGGTTAAGTGAGAGACCCCGAAGGAACTGCTGCGTGAACATGGAATAAGGGTATCCCACGAGCTCGTATACCTTGCCCCTGTTCTTGCACGCGTCTGGGCAAGTTAGGCAAGAAGAAAATGCAGACGACCCTTCTCCACAAGCGTCTTTTAGACGGACGCTCAGCAGCAAGCAAGTCCGTTTGCTTTATTCCACGAATTTTCTCGCATTGCTATTATGATTCTATATTGATCCCTATTAACTGTCCGTGATTTTATTATTTCCATCTCTGCCACATGAGTGGAGCAGGATAGGCGGAGAGGGGGCGGGGCAATGACAAGATGAAGCTCTCTTCCATCAATTTCTTGCTTCCCTCCAATGTGACGTTACGTGAGGCAATGCGATTTAGTCTGAAAGCCACGCATGCGAACCTTTTTCGCATTCACAGATTGGCGTTTCGTACAACCAGACACTCCGCACGATTGTACCCCCGTGCAACCGTCAACAATAACCGCATCTGTAGGAATTTTTCAATCTACGGAGCCCTGCGACAGTCTTTCCGAACTTAAACATTTGGAGAGAGAATAAAACCTCCCTCATTACTGCTGCGTAGTTTCGAAGTAGCAGGGATGCTTATAGAGTTCTGCCACGCAGCCTTGAAACGAAGCTGGGGTGCCCGAAAGCATTCCGAAAGGAGCTCTTGCAAGCACATTATACTTGGACATCAGCCGAACGTTTTTGTTCCTTAATTCCAAACCGATCTCACGTTAAGACAAAGTCGTAGCGGGACCATCAGTGTGTGCTATGAAAGAAATGAGATACGCATTTCAGCTTAGTATTCCGTATGAGATACAACATAGTATACTGCTATAATTTATAATAATTTAATTGGATGCACAGATTTTTTTTTTTTTGTAGTTCGTTTTTCTTTCATTCTACTTGGTGGTTAGGTAAGGGCATGCAAAAAAGAAAATAAACAAATAGTGAATTTGTCGCCATTGTAGTGTTGGGTATATTGTTTCAGTTAGCTGAGTCACCATTTTGTGATATGACGAATGCTGTTCGCGCTTTCGGTGGGGAGTGGCGTCACTTTTTATTTCGCTTGCTAAAGGAATTTTTTTTTTATGCCCTCGTCTTGAAGATGTAGTGCGTTTACTCTTGCGTAAACGTGTTTCGTTCTTTCTTACTCTTTTTCCCGCTTTCTTTCATGATCTCCTTAAGGCCGTAACACTCTAATCTACGATTCATCAATCTTTCCAGCCCCAGGGAACGCCAACGGCTTTCAAGAAGGCGTTCCTGCTACGTTCTAGGCGTTAGGCGTGTTAGGCGTCTTCCTGCCTAACACGTATGCAAGTGCGCGGTTCCCCCAAGGAAGCCCAAATATAATTAATAATCAATTGCTGCAAAGTGAAACAGACGAGGTGCTGAATTTTGATAGCGCAAGCAGAGCTTTGACCAAAAAGGGCAAGGTGTAGCCAGTCTAAAGGCCTTTTTTTTTTCTCCTATAGAAGGCGAGTACCAGGCAAAGTGAAAGTTTGTACCCATTATATCACCGCCAATTACCCGCGTCGACCCTGGGGATCCAATCCCGCGCTTCCCAATGATGAGAGGTGGACGTTAATTCATTCAGTACAGAATGCTATGAACGCAAAATATTTGCCATGACTCTTGGCAGGCAGCCGTGCAAAGTAGGCCATCGCTGCGCGTCTGCGAGTGGAACAGGTTACCATAACTATAATTGCGGTACTATTAGCTCCAAAATAAAGTGGCCAAAAGAAAGCTGTAGGCTGATGCATGCATGCGTGGGTTTACGTGCACGCGCAAGCCCTTTTGGTCTATAGACTTATTAGAAAATTTATAGACTATAACTTATGCTTATAGGTTATGTACGGATTATTTAATTTAGTCTACAGATAACGTATAAACTATTCACACACGGAAGCCAATAACAGCCATCAGTCGTTTTTGCCTGTAGGCTATCTGTAGACTATCTATAGGATGTTCCATTTTGGCATAAACAGTCAATGGACAAAATTCTAAGGGTGTATATATTGCCATATATCTATGATGAATAGACCTTACCGAGCAATGTCTACGTCTTTAAGGAAATTTTTTTAGAAGTTACCGAAACAAGCACTCAAAATTATTCAAAGGTACCGCGTAGAGCTCGGCTGGCTTGCAGCGTACGTATGACAAATTCAAGTCAAAGCAAGCGCGGGTAATGTGCGATTAACTTCCTCGCACATTGTAGTACACTTAGTCTGAGGGAAGAATGACTGTGTGTGGTGTCCCTAAGCATTTGGTCTACAAGGTATTAATGGTTGCTCATTGAGTGACCTAAATGTTCTGGAAAAGCAGTTAATGCCCAAATGACTGACGACTTAGGTGATCGTTTCCAGCTTAAGGTGCATTCAGTGACACGCCACCTTTTAGCCGCACACAAAGTGCATGACCGTTCTCCGCTTTTGCCGCATCGCAGCGGCTGCCTTGTCATCGAGATGCGGCACTGTATACAATCTCTATCCTTTCCTCTGCCGGTGCCGGGTAATTATCTCGCTCTGTTGTTGCCGGGAAACCGCATAGTTCTTTTTGTAGCGTTCTCGGCTTCCGTCATGCAGCAGCTCGACCGGAGTGCGAGCACCTATGCGTCGTTGCTCGATATCAAAGCCCCCCCCCCCTCTCGCTTCGTTTTAAGGAAGCTTGCTGGGAAGGGCGAGGACCCAGCCGCGAAGTACGTCGACCTCGGGCATGACTCGACGGGCGCCGCGGTGCAGCTCCTATACGAACAGGAGTCACCCCATGCTTTATCGCCTCGATGATTATACTACCTTGACAGTGTCTGAGTACGTTGTGGAGTTTTGGGACAAAAATAGAATGCAATGCTTTATCGCCTCGATGATTATACTACCTTGACAGTGTCTGAGTACGTTGTGGAGTTTTGGGACAAAAATAGAATGCAATGGAGATGAGATAGTATATGAAAGGAAAATTGCACGTAGGTAGACCTGTTGCACCGCCGCAAAAATTTCGTCGAAGCAGATATAAAAAAGTAGCTTTGTAGTTGAGAAAATTTAATAATTTCGCTATACTGGCTCCTAGAGGGTGCGTGTATGCTGAAGTAAACAAAGTTATAAGAATCGAATAGAAATAAATGAACAAAGAAAAGTCAGACAGGTTCACAATTCACCTGCGTCGAAAATTCATGAGTACTTGCCGACAGTGTGTAAATTTTCCCCCAGATTTTGTTCTGCTTTCAGGGTTACTACTCATATAGCAATCACTACCCATAGTGATTATGTTCAATCTGGTGGAACTATGTGCGCTGTTATGACATTACATAAGCATTCGAAAGTGTAGTTGTCGCGTCGTCATTGAAAACTCCTTGCCTTATATACTGAGGCGGGAAGGGACAGTTAGTTCACCGTGCAGACATTGTTTATTTGTCTGATAAAAAAAAAAAAAAGTATTTCTCTCGATTTTGAAATTTCGATATATATTGAATTGCGATAAGTGAAGTTCACTAGAACGTGTAAGCTACATTTCGTTGCCTAAGTTAACAAACTTATGATTTTTGGATGGAACACCCTGCCCACTCAAGATTGTAGGATAATTGTCAATTCTGATTACAATACTACGTTGTTTAAGTGGACGCCGAGAACAAGTACAGGTGCCTATAAATAGACTGGCAACCTCGTTCTAATCTCACAAAAGGCAGACTCACCGAGAACGGAGCTTTTGTAGGCTGCAGAAAAGACTATAATCGACGAAATACAGCTGTCGCCGCCACTGGCCGATTTGCGCATGCGTCGGCACTGATTTTCGGGCGCGGATCTCAGAGGTTACGGTGCGCCTCCATTCACCGCAAAGCGGTGACAACACGCACTTTTCGGTGGTTACGTCACGAGCTTGAATTGCTAGCGAAGAGTTTTTAAAACCAAATTGTCTCGTAGATAAGCGAGTCTTTGCTGATCAAGAGATGTCAGCCTAGCCAGATGAGGCCAGGGAATAAATTTCTGTAGAAAACAATACACGAAGTCGCTCTCACTCCCCCCCCCCCCCCCCCTCCCTCCACCTTTTTTTTACTGATAGAGATGTTCAGTAGGCTCTTTCGTTGCAGCTAGTGGGTATACGGTCCTTTTCGGAAATTTTCATTTTAAGGCTTGGAGAGGTTGTAGCCTAAAAATGAAAACGTACTAGTGAATTATCTACTTGAAATAGTTCCTCAAACTGCGAACCTGCCCATAAATCCCGTACAAGCACATTCTGTACAACGGGAAGTGGTTTATGAACGCATTTTTTTCGCATTTCGTAAACTTCCACATGCAGCAGCAATCAATATGTACCCCAATTTTCCATCAAAAGGATAACATTTGCTTGTTATCAACATTTTTGCTATCGTCAAACGCATTTACCATTGGATTTCTATGTAGCAGTCTTTCAGCAGTATATCGCAGCTTTCTCATAAGACTATCTTACAATATTCCAAATTTGCCCCACAATTTAGACGGATCGCCATGAAAGCTGGACTTGTCACAGGTCGTGTAAACCATTTTATTACCAGCAGTTAGCGCGGTCGTATTTGTTATGAACGCAGAAAAAAGCTTAACAGGGGTGACTCACTGTGCATGTGGCTTGACTTAATGTGCACTGACACTCGTCTTAAGGCGAAATACTTTAATGGCTCATGCTGTCGTGGACAAAATGTGTCCCGCTTTTGCGGCGTTCTGATTGACCGAGACGGGATGACGTCATAGAGGTCTCGATCAATCACAGAGCACCACCACAGTATGTGCGAATGCGTGCCTTATATGGCCATATGCCAAGCAATAATCAATTGCTAATCAATTAATCACCAATTGATCACTAAGTAAGTAATTTATTAACCAATTAATGATTAATTAATTAGTTGCTTAAGTAATTGTTCAAGTACTCACTTAATGACTACTTATTTAATTAATTGACAACTAATCAGTGTCTGTTGCGTAGCAGAATGCGACACTCAGGCTTTCGCCTTTCACTACATTAGTCGCTAAAGTGTCTTGTCATTTTATTATCCCTGTAAAGATGAAGTATGATTACTAATATAGAATAATAAATACGCAGTGCATCAGTATCGGGTAATTAATATAGAATTCATTACTGCCAGTACTAAGTCAATTATTCATTCATTGGTATAACAGAAAGCGTGCACTTGTTGCTTTGTTTTATTTTTTCTCTCGGAACATATAATTGCCAGTATTCATCTTCAGCTGTAATGTACAAATAACATAGAAATTCTTTCTTCGGAAAACTGGCCGTCTTTAGCATATCGCTTTTGCCTCTGCGTAATGCCGTGAAGATTTGTCGTCTAGGTTTTTTGTGTTAGCGAGCTCATTGTTTAATTCAGCAAGCATGCCGCGTTACTTTCAGTTCCCAGTAAGGCGCTGCTTCTCTTGCATGCTTGTGCTGTACATTGTTTGCGAAGGATGGTTTGCAGCCATATAGTCGATCGATGTCGGGGACAGTTTGCGAAGGTGCACGCCCGTTTCTCGGAAAGTTCTGACTCATGTATGAATAGAGCGCGGCAGACAGCCCCGGGCATTGCACGCTGCTTTCACCGCCATACTGTGTTGCTTAACTTTCTTTGTGCATAAGGACGTCTAAATATACAGAGTTCATCTGAAAGTCTTATTCCATCTCATGGTAATGTCTATTTTACCATTGTTCTCACACACTTTATATTTAAGCAGTCTTTTGAGCAAATTCTTGCTCGATCTAACAAAGTACGCAGTTTTACAGTCGGCAAGGCTGCGCTGCTACTAGTGCCGATTACGCGGCATTAAAAAAATAAAAATAAACTATATAAAATAAATAAATAAAATAAAGAGAACAACTACCTACTCCGGTTTCCTGGCATTTGCCATTCGTCCCAGAAATTGAATGTGCGTGATTGTGATCAGCAATGCCGTCCCTCATAGCTCAGTGCAGTTTAATGATGTAATACCCAGGTTTTATACGGAACTACCCCGTTCCGTACTGTACCATACCATACCATACCATACCATACCATACCATACCATACCATACCATACCATACCATACCATACCATACCATACCATACCATACCATACCATACCAAACCCCATACCATACCATACAATACCATACCATACAATACCATACCCCATACCATACCGTACCATACCATACCCCAAACCATACCATACTATACCATGTCATACCGTACCATACCCCATACCATACCCCATACCATACCATACCATGTCATACCATACCGTATCATACCATACCATACCATACCATACCATACCATACCATACCATACCATACCATACCATACCATACCATACAATACCATACCATACCATACCATACCATACCATACCGTGTACAGTCAACGGTGATATGGTCGCACCTCTCTTGCGAGTAACGATTCTAGCTGCATTCGGACATTGATAGGCTTCAGACTAAATAAAGCACTGCACGGGCCTGATTTTCCGACCCGGCAGCCCAGGCCCACCGTTTGAAGCCAGAGCCCAGCCCTGGCTCCAAGCCTGGCCCAGGCCTGGGCCCACGCTCGCATGGACCAGGCTCGGACCGGTCCCGCGCTTGCAGCGAGTGAAAAAAGTTTATTTTTTGAACAGAGATAAGATGTTGTGCTTGCACTACTAGGCCCGCTCCAGGCCCGGCAAAGTAAGTCGGCGCAGATGCCTCAAAAATATTCGGCTTAACCAGTTCATGAGAATAAATCAAGATGAGAGAAAAACCATACAAAATATTCTTCTGAGCAGAGAAGGGCTCAGTTATATACCCCCTGAATCAAAGGCTTGGTCAAGACATTTTGGGAAGACATTTTATTTTAAGTTGCCGTGCACAAGTTGTACATACGTTTAAGCGCTATGAATTACATGCATTTTAAATCTGCATGGTTCCTCGTTCAAAATTATCTTCTGGGCCAAGTTTGTTAAAAACACACAAACACACATGTGCAGACTCCTAAAGCAATGAGCTCTTACCCAATGCCATTTTCGGCAAAATAAGATGATTTTGTAAGCGTGTGTGTGTGTGGGGGGGGGGGGGGGGGGGGGGGGGGTAGGGGTGCCTTTTTTTAAAATCGTTTTCGCTTGCATCGTTAAACGGCGCCAAGCGTGTGCATTACTTGGACAACCACTGAGTGCCGCCGATTAAACTCGGTCTACAAATAAGCTTTTTCTCATTCGACGTCAGCAAAAGTACTAGTAATGGTTCCTTCATTTCCGAAAGAAGCCTTAGAAGCCTGGGCCCGACCCAGGCCCGCAAAATTAGGCACGAGCGAGCCCGGCCTGGGCTTTCTGGCTAGCCCGAGCCCACACAATATTCTACTTCAGACGCTATAGTGATTGAATGAGAGAACAGTGGTGTCATACATTTGTGCGCAATGACAAATCTTGCATTGTGAGTCATGGTGAGCCACTCTGTAGGCAATATTTACGGAAGTAGCATACGCTAAACTTTGATGCCTGTACCTTCAACCCCACGAGAGGGGGCGGACATCGAATAATGCATAAATACTCGGCAAAATTGGGATAGCTAAAATGATAGCGTCGAGTTGTGTAACGAACCTGTATTAATGCCCTGCGCTTAACAGCTAGCCTCTAGGTTTTTTTCTTTGGACATCATCGTATTATATTTTTAATCCTTTCGTTCTGTACCATTAAAACAAAGCCGTTTTTCTGGAACGAAAAGCCGCAGTAACCATCTCATTTTTCGTGGGCACATCAACCATGCCGTGAGGGAAGAGATATGAAGAGTGTGAAAGAAAGACGCGACAAAAAGAAAAAAAGAAAAGAAGCGCCGTAGTGGGAGGTTTCTGATTAATATGGACAAGCGGGGGTCCTTCACTGCGTGTTCACTGAGGTCGAACAGCGCACGGATAGGTTTTGCATTTCGGCTCTGTCGAAACATGACACTTCGCAGCTCGTATTCCTTGACATAATTTGGACGAATCTAGAGCGAACCACATCCGCGGTTGTTTCGACACTCCCCAGCACACGCTTACTTATGTAACACTTCTGCGGCCGAGGAATGCTGACAGCCTTTAAATACTGACACTGGCAGCCCTCCAGCAAGGGCTGTGACCTCAACGAAGAAAAAAAGAAACGAATCGTGACAGCGCCCTTGTTCCATTGCTCTCTCCAATTGTTCTCGTCGCCAACCGCTTCTCACGGCGAGGGACCCGCTTTGAGAAATGAAATGAAAAGATGGGCTCTGATCTGGCCTGCTAGTCAGCCAGGGCCTTTGCGACAACGGCTACGATTCAGAACGGTCGTCGTGAGGAGGGCAACCTCAGCGGGCATCCTCCATCGCCCCACTTTCCCTCGGCTGTCACCGCGTGCCGCCGAGAAAATGGATTGTCCCTGGCTCCCCCCTCCCCCACACTCCGGCAGTGTGGCCCCGTTGAAACAGTTACCAGGACGGAACGAGAGTGCGGCTCAACCGACGATGGCGATGCTCACGCCTGTACGGACGGGACGTGCGCCCCGGCCGACCTTGCTGTGACAGCACCAAGTGCACTTTATTTGAAAAGCCCCAAAGACTCAACCCTGCCATTACACAATCGAAGCTCGGTTAAGGCGTAAGCAGATCCCGGCAGCGGAACAGCGCAGCATCGTTTATCAACTTACTGCTGGTCGCCATCTAGTATACACCACGTTCATTTTACTGCTTTAGGCGTCGCTCGCTGCAAAAGAGAGACGCGAGTCGCGAGAACTTATTCCTCATCGACTCTCCCTTCTCTGTGGCTTGCGGGCGTCGTTGCTTTCTGTCATTTTTTTTTTTTTGTATTTTCGCTTTGACAGCAGACATTGCCAAAAGCTGACCGGGACGTAATGATTCTGGTGGTGAAACTGTGCCAAATTGAGACTTTAACACAGTCCGTTATTATTCAGGCACGAAATGGGGGGTTTGCGGGGGGTTTGTATAGACCTTTTCAAAATTGGCCAAAGGGCGCTGCCATGTTGGGGACTGGGCTGTGCTCATAACACAGGAAAAAGCTGAGGATTCTCCCCCACGCCTGCTTCACAGCCCAGTCAAACCGGTTTCTCCCAGGGTCGCGTAGGGAGGCCATTTCTCTTTACACAGAGCTTTTGGGCATCTCGATCGTCGTAACATAGTTTCTCTGTGTTCTGTGTGGCCTCTTTGTTTGCAGACGCACTTTGCTTGTTTACAGATGCGATTTGTCATCGGTGCTGACACAAAGCGCTCCAGAGACAAGCAATAATTACCGATTCCAGTCATCGACTTTGCCAATATACGCGGTACGTACTCTTGTGAAACGTAATGCCGTGACCAAACTGAGAGGAGGTTGCGCTGTTGAACCGCCGGCGTTTGTGCGTAAATCGTTCCTATGATTGCACTGGCAGTTGTTGCGAGTGGATTTGTGGAAAAAATAAAAATAAAAACGGCGCCCTTGCAATGCTTCGAGCTTTGGGTGGCTGCATTTAAATGCATTTCAGAGCACGCGTTGCATAAAGCAGCTGCCACTTTCTGAGCTTCCAAACCGACTGCATGCATTTGTGCGGCCGACGAATTGCGCAGCGCGTGAAACACGTAAAATATTGAGCGCTTCGAATGTTGTGATAAATGTCCTGTTATGTTATGGGAATATTATGGTTATTGGTCCTGCATTCCACTCCCACTTTCTCAACTTACGCCTTGTGACAAACTTCCCGAAAAAAAAAAAAATGCCCTAAGCAGGTCGGGAACCTGGTCGTATGCTTTTAGTTATGAATTTCACGCACCAGTATTTTCAAGCACATAGAAAGTCTTGATCTAAAGTATCCAGGCCATAGCGAAGACATTTGGGTGGGTATAGTTGGCCAGTTGCAGTTAACTAAAGGCTGTAAACCAGGGGTACGAGATAATGACTCTTGCTCTTACCACGTAGGAAGTTTGCAGAGCTTCAGGGACGCCATAAGTGCTCGGCTATCCGGGTCACAATTGCACCCTGTGGATTGGCGACTTTTTATCAAGATTGCTGCCGTTTCTCTGATGCCACCTCGTGACCGCTTCTGATAATACTAATGAGGCACATCGGGAGAAGCTGGCGCGTTACCAGTGTCTTTGCATACTATAGTGTGTAAGGGTCGATATTTTTCACTCCTGCTTTAACACCTCAAGTGCGATTATTCTCCAAATACCTACCTTTTTTTTTTTTTTTCGCCCAACAAAGCAACCACGACTTTCTCGGCGTTACTGGGTGATCCCGAAAGGCTGAAGTGCGTTTACTTCTATTGCATTGCAACTCCTTCGAAGTTGTGCTTTAGGGACCTACAGTATGCATATCACGCTTCATGTGTGGTTCTAGCGGCGCCTGTTAACGCGAAGGCGAAGCCTTCAAACGTCATCGCTCGTCGATGGCGCTCTAGCGGACAAGAAGCTAACAAGAAGCGCGAGGACGCGACCGCAACGAGCGTCGTTCTCCTCCCCTGCGATTGCTCGCGGAAGAGAGAGCCAGCGCGGTGCTGCCGGTCCCGCACGCGCGTTCTCCCTTTCGCAGCAGAACTCTTCTCTCGCCCAACCATAGCAGTCCACCACGGATCATCTTTCAAGGCCAGAACACAGCGATGCGTTCGCCAGCGGGTCACCACGTTACAACCGCTGGGTCCTCCTTCGCTCGTGGTTGCTGCCGCATATCCGATCTGCTCATGGCACTTGCAAGGCTTTCAGCTATGAAAAACACGAACATTTTTTAAAAGCTCATCTGGCCACGTGTGTCGCACTCACAAACTTTCGTATGCCGCCGAACAACGGCTGGAAAGTTGAAAGAAGATATTCAAGGAACAATGAAACAACAAAAACACATTTGCAGATCAATAAGAACAAGAGAAAAATGCCAACGGAAACGCGAAAAAAAAAAAAATAAATACCGTCTTTTCTTTGTAAAGTTGTTCTTCCTTTTATGTCACATTCAGTTCCTACGTTTTTATTACGAAAAATGAACGGTTGACGTATGTATATAGAAGGCTAGACGTCCAGGAATTATTTCAGGCCATATATTATCACGGGCAGAAAAGAGAGCCCCGGGTTTCGTTCGGGACAATGGGTGAAACCCCGTAGAGGGGCGGACTGATTGCTTGGGGCCCAAGGGCTAGAAGTCGTGGAGATTTAAGACTCCCAGCTTTGTTTATCTACGCAGTGCCTGCGTTGTTTCAGCGGCTGTGGCATTCGGCTGCTGAACCCAAGGTCGCGAGATCGAATCCCGACAGCAGCAGCCACAATTCAATGAAGAGGAGCGAAAGCGCCTCTATACACTGTTCAGTGACAGCGCACGATAGGGAGCCTCAGCTGGCCTATATTAAACTGGAACCTTCCCCTGTGACGTCCACTATCTCCCAGTCCCAGCCCAACCTTGCCGGGAAGTTGAATACGCCCCGCATTCTATTACTGCTATTTATTTCCGCTAGCAAGCTTTCATAAAACTGACTCACCACGACGGCTTGCGCAAATAAGAAATCCTTAACCTCTCAGAAAACTTCCTACTCGTCTTCTTGTAACGCTAGTCACGCTCATATCTTCGCATAAATTTCCATTCACTCAGGGCGAAGAGGAGCGCTTCTTTTAACTGCATATTCTCGTATTGCTCATTTATTAAAAAAAAAAAAAAAAAGCAAGAAAGGCACTTCGCCTTTCGGACCGAAATGAGAGCTGGTAATAATGAAGCAATAAAATATCATTCGTCTCGTGTGGAGTGAATACCGCATGCATTAAGCAGCGAAGAATCGATGGATGGGGCAATATACATATAGCCGCCATCGCGGTGTCCAGATTGGCTGGATAAACAAATATTTCGTATGGATGCACACACGGGATCGGCCTTAGCTCTGTAACAGCGGCACGTGCGTGACCCATGATTCAATTCATGGCCTCCACAATAAAATCTGTTTTGGCTGCAAGCTGGGAAAGACGCGCTTCTCTGTTTACCGATACATGTTCCTATATTAAGGACCTTTAATGCATCATCGTTGTCTGCAGAAGGTTGTCAGCAGAGGTGTCACGCTTTCGAAAGCGAGAGTTTAAATTAATAAACATTGTTTCCAACGGGAATCGAACCCCCATCCCTTGGATCCCCAGCCCAACGGCGCCACGCCTCAGATCGTGAAACGCTCTTCATAATTGTCATTGTCTACCGTGAGGATCATACATGGCAAAATTACTTTTGAAAAGGAATTAAATTACATTACTAATTACTTTGCTGAAAATCGCAGAAAAGTAATTAAATTACATTGCTCATTACTGCTCCCCAAAAGTAATGAAATTAAATTACAATTACTTCTACTGAGTAATGCAATTACTTTGAAATTACTTTCTAGTTTCCATAAATGCAAAAACTAAGTAAAGCTATTGAACAAAACAGCAACTTGTTCTCCAGAGTATTCTAGTTGACTATAGTTCTGCTCAATTCTGTCTCCTTTTGCCAATCCGTTACGCTGTCTTCGGATTGCAGCACGTCGTTCCTGCTTTCGCGCACTCTACTTTGTTGTCTATTGATTGAGTGATGGCGTACTTCAGTAAAAGTAATTTCGAGAGGAATTAATTACTTTGCTGCGAAACTACTACTAAAAGCAATTAACTACATTACTAAATTACCAAACTGAAAAAGTAATTCAATACATTAGAAATTACCGAAAAAGGTAATTAAATTACAGTAATTTCGTTACTGTAATTCAATTACTGCCTTGTCTGGTGAGGATGATAGCAGGGTTCCACGAGAGCACAGATACTGCGCCTTTCCTTTCCTGCAAACGAATAATAGAACGCCGGTGAACTTTGATGCGTTCAATGGAATGCTGGTTGTGTTCGACAAGGGGCGCGCGATGTACACCGTCACGACAGGGCGTGAATCGCGACCCCGCCGGGTGTCCGATCAGGCTTCCGTGAGGCGTCGTTCATTTGTCGCTTCCTCGAACGCCGCACCACACAGCAAGCAGAAGCAGACGCAGATGTCTATGGGGCGTTAGTACAGCAGGCATCAGCGGAGTTTGATATTGGTTTACAGGATAGAAAAGCCGCAGTATAATAATTGGTTCACAGGAAGGAAAAGGCGCAGTATCTGTCACACTTGTTTCTGTGGACACCTGAACCGCGCCGTAAGGGAAGGGAAAAGGGTGGAAGTGAAAGTGGACAGAGAGAAAGAGGAGCCGTAGTGGAGGCATACGGGATAATTTCGACCACCTGGGGATCTTTAGCGTGCGCTGACATCGCACAGCACACGGACGCCTTGCCTTTCGCCTCCAACGAAAAGCGGCCGCCGAGGCCGGGATTCGATCCCGCGTCCTTGGGAACAGTAGTCGAGCGCCGTAACCACTGCGCCACCCCGGCGGGGTCCTTTTTAAATAGAACCAGAGAAAAATAATAAAAAGATCATAAGAAATATTTCGGGCAAACAAGGAAACTGCCGACTTACTCCTATGATTTGTTTATACTGCCCTGCGATATTCATTGTCTACGACATAGACCTTGCGCTCACCGCAAGAATGCAGCGGACACGCTTCCAAGCCGTTCGACCTATATACCGATTCCAGTTGCTGCCGAAGCAACAAGTAGCAGAGACAAGGCTCTTTCAGATAAGCCGTCCCTAGCTTAGCTCAGAAATTGAAGTATATACATATATATATATATATATATATATATATATATATATATATATATATATATATATATATATATATATATATATATATATATATATATATATATATATATATAATGGCTATGCAAGGATATATACCTACAGGATCGAGTGTAAACGAATGCGCATTAAAAATAAATGTATTGCTTTGGTGGGTTCATCAGGGGCCCTGTTTTGACTGTGGACTAATGATTTCCGAGAAGAGAAACTTTGCGCCTTTATGCCTTTATGACTGCACGTGCTCTTTGTTGTGTATAATATATATATATATATATATATATATATATATATATATATATATATATGTGTGTGTGTGTGTGTGTGTGTGTGTGTGTGTGTGTGTGTGTGTGTGTGTGTGTGTGTGCGTGTGTGTGTGTGTGTGTGTGTGTGTGTGTGTGTGTGTGTGTGTGTGTGTGTGTGTGTGTGTGGCACGTTCCGCAATACCCCAGCGCGCCTGTTTACAGTTCACGCACTGTGAAAACCACCACAGGAACGCCACCAAACCGCACGACCAGGCACACTAAAAGCACCTGATCCGGTTGGCGCTATAAGTTTACCCTGCTGGGTAGCTATCAAACTGCACTGCTTTGAATATATCTCACGTTACACATTTTGTTGTATGTTTCTTCTCTCGGCCATCATACACTTTGGTGAACACCTTGCCAGCTACAGGGTGTGTTTTTTTATTTTTACATTACTTTAAAACAAATACGTGCGTAATGGCCAAATGGAAGGCTACACGAGAGCAGGATGCTCGGCCAGTATCGAAGATGGCTCTCCAGCGACGCCCGTAAGAGGCGAACGACCTGCCTTTAGAGCAGCGCAAACTGCCCCTGACGGTCAGTTTGGTTACCGCGTCTCACCGAGGTCGCAAGGACAGCGACTCCGAGGTCAATGCAGGAGATTTGCGCTTCAGCTGTCTTGACTGCGAGTCTATTCTCTCGAAAGCCGATGCGCTATATGTATATAGATACACGTCTATCGTTAGCCGGGTCATAGCCTTCGCACCTGCTCCTTTCTGCTGCGTAGTTTTTCGTCCAGCCTTTTCGCGAGCAAATTTGGAAAGCCCTTGTGAAGGATGCAGCGACCTCAGCCAGGATGCATTGCGGCAGCGGTGAGCTTGCGCAGCTGAAACGAGAGGCATTCAATGCGTTGAACTCCCAGCGTGTGTAGTCAGAACAGCTGCGCGTTAGACTACGTGGAAACAGAAAAGCAGGTAACGGTTATGTAAGCGTTACTTTAGCCAGAGCGCGATCCTTGCATACGATAACACTAACCTTTGTCGTAAGGAATTATATTGTGAAAATTGTCCGTGTAAGTATTTAACTTAGGGATTTATACATTTAAGTAATCACGGATTTACTTTATCCGTCACTCATTTACTGACGCTGAGGAATTAGAGCACGGGACTCTTCGTTGGCAGTCCTGGAGATCGCAAGAAAATTGCGGAATCAGCAGATGCAAATGAAAACCTTTCAAAACAGTATTTATTAATATACTAAAGCTCGTGAAGAGAGATGCACTAATAAAATCAGTTAGGATGAGATCATGTTTAGTGACGTCAACGTTACTTACATACCACTGTATCAACACTGGGAATATAGGAAAAACGAAAGTTTTAATGCGAATTGCAACTCGCAGTAACAATCTAAACAACGCTGCAGCGCCGTAGTGATCGGAGCGTTCGCATCATGTGCAGGAGGTGCTGGGTTCCACTTCCAGACACACAGTCTGCCCACCGATTTTCCAGAGGGACCAAGCTTTTTTTTTTTTTTTTTTTCACCTTTGTTTTGCTTACGTAAAAAGAAAAAAAAAAGAAAAAAAAAGTTTTTCGGCCAGGCTGTTATTGTGAGTTACGCAGTCCGGATCGAGCGACTTGAGTGCGTATAGTTTGGTAAAGTCTCATTGTGATTCTTTTTACGTCACTTTTTGCGGCACGCAGAATGAGGGACTTTGAAAAGAGCATCTTCATCTTCTAATGATATGCAAACTTGCGAAAAGGACTGTGCAAACTTGCGACCATTTGAGGAAACCCGTGCCAGCTGGATTCGAACCCACCACCTCCTAAAGCTAGGGCAAGTCATTTACATCGATGTTTCGTATAGGAGCTAGCATCTCTATGAGAGAGGTGTTGGCAGAGTGCCAATAGGAGATCGGTTATGCGTTTTAATTTTGTAACTGTTCGAGCAACACCTTGCTGCGTTAATTTAATCCTATGCGTGCCTCGCACAACATGTTGCGCAGTACTACTGACATTATTTCGCAATAACTTGACTGCCGAAATGTGTTTTACACTTGGTGAGTCGAACAGATTGCTACGGTGGCCACTGTCCGGTCCCTGCATGAAAGTGCAGCCTAAAGTCGTTTGGGCGTAAAACAATACAGTGCTTGTCATCAGCCGTTCAATATATCTGCAACAAAAGAAAAAGGCTACATGCGTGCTGTAAATACGAAAACATTAGATTGTAGGAATATTTCAGCCCGCTTTACAATTATTTGCGGGTGGACCAAGGTTGTCTCCAAATTTTTCCGATGGATCCCCAATTCTTCGTGTGCGTGTGTGTGTGTGTGTGTGTGTGTGTGTGTGTGTGTGTGTGTGTGTGTGTGTGTGTGTGTGTGTGTGTGTGTGTGTGTGTGTGTGTGTGTGTGTGTGTGTGTGTGTGTGTGTGTGTGTGTGTGTGTGTGTGTGTGTGTGTGTGTGTGTGTGTGTGTGTGTGTGTGTGTGTGTGTGTGTGTGTGTGTGTGTGTGTGTGTGTGTGTGTGTGTGTGTGTGTGTGTGTGTGTGTGTGTGTGTGTGTGTGTGTGTGTGTGTGTGTGTGTGTGTGTGTGTGTGTGTGTGGTATAGCCCGGGCCAACCCGAAATTTCTGTGCCACTCCTCCCCCCCACACTCTCCCTCCTTTCCATTTCGGGAGTGGCCTAAATTCGACTTCGTAATTTTCGGAACGGACGTCAAATTTTGGCGGTTGGCCCATGCCAAACCAATATTTAATGGACGACCCCTATTTTGTGTCAGTCCGTCGAATGGTATTATTGTAGGACATCAAAATGTTTCAGGCGGGCAAAGGGGCACTTTCGAATTTGGCACCTGTTCCTAACTGGTACTCGGGGCGGTGAAATCACATTCCTGCTAGACCAACCTGGGTTTATCGTTGCATTTTCTTTTTTTTTTTTTTTCCTGATGGACGCGCCTCATTTTTCTGGTAGTCAGCCATATAAGGGCACGTTAGAAACTCTAAATGTTTACTCTGTAAGCCAGCCCTAGTTATCCATCTGCGAGACCATCATTAATCCTGCAAAGTTTGTGCTTTTATGCGAACGCATTAAAAGACACATTGCCAGTAAAACTCGAGGACGACATCACTAATCACAAAAACACAACAATAATAATTGTCACCTAGAAGCTCAGAGTTGGTCAAGCAGCGACGTGACGCCATCACCTCGATGGCCAATTAGGAACCGGCTTCAAATTAGAAAGGGCCCCTGAGTCCACCCGAAAGACGTGGGTGACCTACCGTACCAGTCGATGGCTTAACTCAGAGTTCGGGAGCCCACCGCCAAAATATCGGTTTTGTCTAGGCCAACAATTATAATCCATGCATCCCGACAATTACGAAGTTGAACTTTGGCCGCCTCCAATGTATTGATGTCTTTTGGTCAGGCTCGATGTTTCAGGTGACCCGGCCATCTCGCGAAGAAAATAAAAATTGGGGTACACCCGAAAAGCCAAAAACCTTGGCTCATCCACAAAAATGTGGATTGGATTGAGACGTTCCTCCAGTGGTTTCGCATTCACAGCCCCATGTTAATTTTTCACTACCTCTTAATTCCTATATCTATATTTTCTTCCTATGTTTTCATCCTGCAGATTACCGGCAAACAAAGAAACTCTAAGAAGACTGGCTTCTATGAAATTGCTGTAGTTAATGCGAACTGCAAGGACAAAATTTTTGAAATGTTTCTGTTGTTTAAATATTCAGTTATAATTTTCTTCTTGTTTTCACAAAGAAGAAAACGCTGGTAAATAATTAATTTCCTCGGAAAACTTTTAAAAATAAGCTCAATCTCTGTCGAAGCCTCCTTGCATTGACGTTTATGCCCTTATTTACGTCGCTCATTAGCGTCAATCAGCTTGTTGTTTGGAAAGGCGACGTTGACATGTTCTCGAGATGTTCCTTGCATTTACTATTCCAACTTGCTGACATTTACAAATGTCGCTGCTTGAAAACCGCAGATTTTTCAGCATCATGATTCATGTTGCAGTTATGCTCTCGCAAAAACTTTTGTTTTGCTTCTTCATTTAAGATCTGGAACCTTTCGTCTGGTACGTCGGAAACATAGACCGAATTTGATTTTATTTAGATGACTTGTATAATCGTGAAAAACGCAGGGCGGATAAGGTACTTTTTCTTCTATATAGACATAGACATGATGAATTAGCCTAAGAGAGTTTGAGGTCGTAAATGCCACTTGTTTATTGAAGCGGTTGTATTTTAGTATATCTGGACACACGTTTACTCCACCATACACTCCTATTCGGCATTTTTGTTCTTGCGATGGCATCACATTGCCTCGCGTAAGCACTGAACAAGGCGAGCGTCTCCGCGCATACTGCGAACTACTTCCTCTCAATCAGGTATTTAAGACAGTATTTTCCTTTCTTAATAAATACAAAAATGTAATCATGCCTTGCGAAACTGCACTCTTAATTCAGGCCCTTTGTTTGGAGGCATCGTATTGTTTTTGTTGTTTTTTTTAATGATGTGGCATTATCACGCTGTTTCTGTAGGGGGCTTTGTTTTCATGATAGAATGAGGAATGTGTTTTGTCTACTGCCACAGCACTGCCACTAAAGACTCAAGAGCGTTTAGCGAGCAAGCATTTCCTCATGGAAATGAAACATTCCTTGCTGTTAATATAAAGTTTTATTTCGAAGTTCCAATTCCGCACCTGACTTCATGACAAGCACACACCATTTCTTCCCCCGTACACAGTAAAAAAATTTTGTTGAAAAATACTGAAATTTTCTGGCAGCTGTCCTGGCAGAAATTTTCTGTTCTGCTATGTTTTCTGCTTTTTAAATTTTCTGTGATTTCAGTTTTTTTTTTGTTTACAACTGATTTAAACTTTTTGTAAATTGACAAAAAGTTTGTTATATGGCGTTTTTCTTTTTTCGGTTTGTTTTCTTTCTGTGGCAGTGAAAATAATGATGCAAACATATCTGTTTTTACTCGTCTTTCATTTCACGTTTTCTGCCTGTAACAACAATAAAATTGCGTTAAGCGCCAATTTCTTCAATGAACACTATTTTAAGGCGAACGCTGAATATCTCTGCGCTGGCAATACTCGATGGCACCCATAAGGCTGGCCTCGCAACAGCCGTTGTCTAGCCACCGAAAAGAGGCAAGTGCAAAAATGCCACTCTAGCAGGCAGCCAACCAACAACTGACCTCAATGTGTCACCACCAGTTATCTTCTTTCGAATCGAAATTGTTACGCAGCCGATCATCGGACAGCATCTTCGATCTTGGCATACCATTTTGCTTTCTACTCAGAATTTACCTACTATTGAAGTAAAAATCAGTTTACGGTAGAAAATTGAAGAGACGGCAAAAATATATCGAATTGTTTGCCTTCGGTTCAAGGTTTCGGCAGGTTGGATTAAAAAAAAAAAAAAAACTGATTTATTTATAGGAAGGGAAGGCGCGGTAACTGTCTCACTTGTTTTCTGTGGACACCGCAACCGCGCCGTAAGGGAAGGGAGTAAGGTGGGAGTGAAAGTGGAAAGAGAAAAAGAGGAGCCGTAGTGGAGGGCTACGGAGTAATTTCGACCACCTGGGGATCTTCAACGTGCGCTGACATCGCTCAGCACACGGACGCCTCTTCGTTTCGCCTCCATCGAAACGCAGCCGCCGAGGTCGGGTTCGAACCCGGGTACTCCGGCACAGTAGTCGGGCGTCTTACCACTGCACCACCCCGGCGGGGCTCGGCAGGTTGGTTGGTTGGTTGGTTCACAGGAAGGGAAAGGCGCAGTATCTGTCACACTTGCTATGTGGACACCTGAACCGCGCCTTAAGGGAATGGATGAAGGTGGGAGTGAAAGTGGATAGAGAGAAATGGGAGCCGTAGTGGAGGGCTACGGAGTAATTTCGACCACCTGGGGATCTTTAACGTGCGCTGACATCGCACAGCACACGGACGCCACTTCGTTTCACTGTACCACCCCGGCGGGGCTCCCTTTTTTTGCTGTTTTCGAAAATAGGTCGAATTTGTTGTTGTAGTGGTTATTTATTGTATGTACAAAAGGAAAGAAAAGATGTTTGCCAGCCCCGGTATCTGCTATCTTATATCTGAAGCACCTGAACTGGGACGGCGGAAATAAAGGGATAGCGAGGAGAAGGTAGAGGAAATCAAAGAGGTGAGTGATAGGGAGAAAGAAAAGAGTAGGTAAAAATAAAAGAAATATATACACTATGGTACAGTATACAGTAGTTTGCATGAGGCCCACCCGCAAATGTCTTAGGCCACTGAGTACTCGGCACGTCGGGCGGGCCTCCGCAATAGCTCCACGTCCAGGCAACTGTTCACTACGCACGCACTTGCACACTGTACAAAACACTGACGGCTGTCGTGGGCGATCAGCCGTTATTGTGGGAAATAGCACACGTGGAGCGTTCAGTCCCAGCGCGCACTATCTGGCGAGGTGAAATAGGCGGGTCATCAAGCCCGCCTGTTCGATGTACTCACACAAGCTCACGTGAGCTCGCTCGCGGGCGCGCGCACAGCCCGGCGGCCACAGGAGCACAGCTACGCTGTCCGGGATTACCCCCTGCGCTCTGTAAGCCGCCAGCAACTCACGTCGTGGTTCGGCTAGCGCGGTGCAGCGCAGTAGAAGATGTTCGAGAGTTTCTACCTCGCCACAGCCGTCACACACGTCACTATTGGCAAGTCCGTGGCGCATCCGTCGTTCCCCAGGCCACACACATCCAATGCGTGCACGGAGGATCATTGCGCGTTGCAGCCGAGTCAGCGAGCGGCCGCTGACACTGTGAATGCGCTCACCTCTTGCGATGCGTGGGTCGGGGTGCTGCGTCCGGAGGTGATCGTCGATTACCGCACGCACATCCTCTAAAGCGAGTTGCTCGTCGCTAGGAGGGAGTTCATGTGCTGCGGTCGCGAGCTCGTCGGCACGTTCGTTGCCCTCTATGCCGCAGTGCCCGGGGATCCACTGTGCCCGTATAGCGCAGCCACGCTCCGCCAAGTGCTTGAGACGTGCGCGAATCTGGCACAGCAGCGGAGTTCCCCGGCCGGTGGTTCGAAGGCGGCTGAGGGCAGCGCGGGAGTCACATAGCACGGCACACCTGGGTGGCGGCGGAGTCAGTTCAAGCAGTAGATCCAGGCCTAGGCGTAGGCCCAGCAGCTCCGCCGTGGTGGAAGAACCCAGGTATGACAGGTGCAGCTGTCTGTGCAGTTGCAGGGCGGGGATGGTAGCCGCCGCTGCTAGCGAGCAACTGTCTCTGGCCACGGAGCCGTCGGTGTAAACGAGGAGGTGGTGTTGGAGTTCCTCGTAGATGACGGCTCTGGTCAGCTGCTGCACTGCACAGGGCGGTGTGGTGCGTTTCCCCGCGATTCCGACAATCTCTCGCTGAACCTCCGTAGCAGCGGGCCAGGGCGAGAAGAGGTCGTAGGGGGGCGTTGCATTGGTGAGCTGCTCGTACTCGAGCAGCGCCGCTCCCATGCGTGAGTGGCGATGATGTCGCAACCGATGTAATAGCGGGCCGCCGTCCTTTGCACGCTGTAGGCGATCGATGTGTCGGAGCGCCCGCCGCGTGGCCTGAAGTTGTAAAGGCCACGCACCTGCCTCGGCCAAAGTAGCTGCGCATTGAGAGTTCTGAGGAAGGCCGAGGCAAATGCGGAGCGCCTTGCGATGCTCGACCTCTAGCTTCTTCCAGCATGGTTTGCGCAGTGTGACGAGCGGTAGCGCGTAGAGTATTGCCCCCAGAGCCGCGGAGTTGTACAGCCGTAACGCTGCTTGCTGGGAGATGCCCTGGCCTCGAGCAGTGAGCCTGTGTACGGCGGCGGTGGTTCTCTTCATCTGCAGGCAGGCCTTGATCGCCGCGGGTCGGAAGGAAAGGCGCTGGTCTATGTCCAACCCCAGGTACCGCACCGAACGTCGCCACGGCAAGAGGGTCCCGTCCAGTGTGAGCGGCGGTGGTCGTTTGCGCGAGCTCGGAACACAGGCCATTGCGACGGATTTGTCCGCGCTGAGCGAGAGACCTAGGCCGCGCAAACAGTCGCTCACCGCCGTCAGAGCTGCCTGCAGGCACGCGCGCACCCGTGCTGTCTCGCCCGGCGGTCCCAGGCACCACAGAGCAATGTCATCTGCGTATATGGAGATGTACACATGATGCCGGCAGCCTGCAGGCAGGCAGCCCGGCACCACCGACATCGCCACATTGAACAGAAAAGGTGACAGGACAGAGCCCTGCGGCACGCCTAGCCCGACCGGGCGAGGCGCCGAGAGAGCACCCCCCACGCGAACGCGCATGGAGCGCGCCTGGAAAAAGCTCCGAATGTATTGTAGCAAGCGTCCGCCCACGCCAGCCCTCTCAAGCGTCGCGATAATGGGAGCGCGGCAGACGTTATCAAACGCGCCCGACACGTCCAGCAGTAGAAGCAACGCAACCTGCCTCACTGCCTTCGCGTGCTCGAGCGCGCTGACAACATCGGAGATGGAATCCGCAGTGCACCGCATTCCGCGAAAGCCCGTCTGCCGCTCATCAAACAAATCCGCCGCCGCAGCCTGCTCGTTAAGGCGATGTAAAGCCATGTGTTCCATGAGCTTACCAGCCGCAGATGTTAGCGCCACTGGACGGTATCCCGCGAGCTGGGTTGGTGGGCGTCCTGGCTTGAGGATGGGGCAGACGACTGCCGTGCGCCAGTCCTCCGGGAGGGTCCCGCGTTCCCACACTAGGTTGATCTGCTGCAGGAGAACCAGCCGTTGATCTGCGTCCAGGTTGCGCAGCATCTGGTAGGTCACCCCATCCGGCCCTGGCGCCGAGCGACGGTGGCAGCGTTGTAGCGCATTGTTGAGCTCTGTCACTGTGAAGAGGGCATCACAAGGGTCACCAGGGGTAGGAGCGCTGGCTCTGTCTCCGGGACTCAGAGGTGAAGTTTGGCTGCTGCATTGGGAAGAAACACGTAACAACCAAGAGTCTCAACTATTAACTGAAGTTAAGAACATAGTCTTGACAATAACGACAGAACGTTTCAGTGACAATAAGTAAACTTTTCTTGCCACGGAAAACAGAAAATTACTGTCTTTTTCGTGAACGTCTTTCGGTCAGTGAAGTAGAACAGATTTTTTCTTTACTGGTACAAAAATGTTCTTGAAATATACCTGTAATTTGACACAAATTTTGCACAGTGTACGCCTAAAGCATAGCGGTTTTTTCAGCGAACTTTCAAAATTTCATGAAAGTAGTACGTCCACAATAAAAAAAAAGATTATATATATATATATATATATATATATATATATATATATATATATATATATATATATGCTGGAACAAGCACCCTGTCTCGCCGGACACAATGTGTTCTAATCAAACTAATTAACTAAACTCACCAATTAATGCTTCAGTTATCGCAATTGGACGGTCATAGTCCTAATGAGAATATTGAACCATATTCGTTTTTGAAACGCAGAAAAGCTCAGAACAAATCCGGCCTTTTTTTCTCTACCAAACCGAAACTGAGTGCCAAAGACGTGCAGGAAGCTGGCTATGGGAGCGACGTCTAGTGATTTGCAGTTGAAACTGCAAGTGGTATTATTCAGCCCCGTCACGTATTCTTTGTCCAGCAGCTTGCATGCATGTCACATCCCAGTAGAGCAGGCAGTTCGAATTTAGAACTATTTACTGCTGTTACCACTGCATACGTCATCATCGGACGTCATTTCCGTGCCGATCTTCCTGCGCGTCCCTTGCGCTCAGTTTCCGTTTCGTGCGCAAAAAAAGAGTCGGATGTTCTTGCGCTGCAGGTGTTTATAAAATGAGCTTTTCTTCATTTCAGAAGCTGGTATGGCCTTCTCTTGTTTACGGCTTTTTAACCACCTCTAATGATTAAAAAAATGTTGATTAGTATATATTTACTTTATTATCTAGATAATTACAGGACCTTTGCAACATAATGTTTCCGCCAACATTCATAAAAATTCATAAAAGCAGTAAGTTCAGAATAGAAAGAAAAGTATTTGCAGGAATAGGCAGACCCTGCAGTTTGTTCCTGTAAATATTTTGTTTCTATTCTAAACTGACTATATTTATGATTGTTCGAAAGCGTTCGCTGGAAGACTCGTTATATGAAAATTATTTAACGTCGGCCTATTTTTATTCGTTAATGACGCAGCAGTCCTTTGGCATCAGATCGTTCGGTAATGCCGTAAACGGGCATGCTCAGTTTCCTCACGTTGTGAAGTCGATATGACACGACAGAGATAATGCTTAAAACAGGCTGATGTGTCGTCATGCCTGCGTGCCGGATGACTCAGAATGGTGAACTGTATTTTCTCCTTACCGATCGGTCATTCAGTATCTGCGCAAGTAAGAATGACTGCTCTGACATTAAAAGCTTTGCCGGCGGGGCCGTTAAGGAAAAACCGGCTGCTCGAAAGTTTGCATTGTGTACTACAATTCCGAGAACTATCGCATTCCTGTACTAAAAGAAAATGTATAATGTTCATATCCCATCCGTTCTTTTCCGTTTTGTATTTCATGGCGATCTAAGAAAAAAACCTGCTCCTCATCTATCAAGCGCTTCAGCTGTAGCGTTTACGGAGCGGTTGCTCTGGAAACGGTGGACATTTGCTAGGGTTGCTTTGAATGTCCTTTTTTTCAGCGCAACACGCTGACTGACAGCGTACACGGTGTGAAAGCGAATGAATCCGGCGAAGAACAAAGAGGTTACAATATTTACCAAGACCAAGTTGAGCATGCGCGATAAAGTATGTCGCTTGCGTTTCATACGGCACAGAAACAGCGAGCGCGCAAAGATAGAATTCTCAAGAGGCGCACGGCGTGCTCATATCGAACACACGAAACAAAATTCGGCGTGAGACACTTGACAGTGCTTAACTTGCGTGAATGCGAAAGCATTACAATCCCGCGAGTGAAGTGGTTACAGCGAAGTTTTCGGCGTGTAATTAAGTTCTCTCTGCTGATGCTGCATTCGGTGTGCCATTTGCGTATTCCACGCAGACTTCCATGGCTCACGCTGCAATTGGCAGCCGCAAATCGAGGTACAGTCTTGGTCAAAAGTTCTGAAGCCAAAATATTTTCGCCCCAGCTTCCGCAAGATAGAGCCGTCACGTTATCATCAAAAGCCGAAGGGCCTCTAAAACGCTACAAAACAGTTTCTTACCACATCAAGAAACATCCTCATAGCATTTCACGTCCTTTCAGTCTTTAATGGCGCAGTGAAGGCTTTATTTTGCGGCTAAGACGAAAATTCTTTGGCTTCAAGGCTTTTGACTATAAGACTGTACATATGTGGTTGATTCGAATCCCCGTCTTCAGCCAGCCTCCAGCTTAACCAGTATATATATGTTATGTGCAGCGAGATATCGTATGGGAACACAGGAAGGTGGGACGAAAAATAACTGCGTGTTAATTTTGATACGAATATCGGGAAAACTGGTGGCCCATGAAGTGTGACCTTATCGAGGCTTTATCGAGGAAAAGTAAAAATGTGTCTATTGATTGCAGGAGTTTCAAACAAACGATCTGCAGTCGGAAAGCTATCTGATACGGCCCGAAAAACAATTCAGCATTGTTCCGAAAGCACGTGCCAGCATCACGAGTTGATCTTTACCACCAGGCTCGTTTGCTAACTAAACTCAACTAAAAGAAAATCGTCCCCAGACGCGTTCTTTATCTGAAGAAAGGCGCCAGCCTCTGAATCTGCTCTTTGGATGGGTGTCAGCTGCCTTCAACAGAGAGGCGCAGGACAACCCATGTTACTATTTTTAGATAATGACTATCGTGTTTAACTGTTGTGCCTTTCCAGTAGTTCTCCCCAACCCATCTTAAGTAGGGACAATCCGCCATTGAAGTAGGAATTACTATGCACCGTATTTTTTTCCCCACATAGAATGGGAGACATGGGGTCTGACACGTTTTCGTTTATTATTACTTGTTTGAATAATATTTGCCGTTTTTATTTTCTTCTGTTCATATTTATTTAAGTTTGTGTTGATTCTTTTAATTTCCGGCTCACGGCCTTTTCTTAATGCGGCCCGGCCGGCATACCAATATCAGCTTAAGATTAAAATATTTCTATAGCAGTACCAGTCTGTGTTTCTCAAAAAATGAGGTGCCAGATAGTTGCTTAAACCTTTTTAGCATATTCCGTACAGAGTTAAAAACACACAAAATGTTCTAATAAGCAAACTGCAACATGTATAGGATTATCACAAGTGGCTTCGGTAACGGAACAGTATGGGTGCATGCATCCAAGTGATGCTTCGTGACTGCTCAGCTTGCTGCGTGCACCATACGACCGTTTGATGACATTTTTCACTTTTGTTGCATCCATGCATGCGGCGTCCATGGCCGTATTTCAGGTACGCGCCAAACGATGCCTGCCTTTCTTGTAATGAGATAAATAATGTTTTCGCATTAAAAACTCTCTGCATTGAAAGGGGAATATCACACTAAGCAAGACGGATAGATTTATTCCTCCCGAACGCTGCCGTCTTTCTTCTCTCTCTCCCTCTGCACAGAAAAGTGGTTGCGTTGCTGAGCAAACTTGCGGAAGAAAATATCAAAACCCTTACAAATTCTAACCACTGACCGCACACGGAAAATGAGTCCAGTAGGATGTGTTTTCGGGATAGCAAGTGCAATACTTCAGACATGATATAGTTGCAACAAAAAACACACAGACAAGACAGGGCACAGGACGAGCGCAGGACAGGGCGAGTTGCGCTCGTCACGTACCCTGTCTTGTGTGTGTATTTTTTTCGCGCAACTATCTCATAACCGAAAATGAGTCCATTTACGTCAAATGATTCTATGCTACATCTGCAAAGGCGTTGTCCAACTAATCATAGGCGCCGCTTACAAATACCGCAAAGGCGGTCGGAAATCGAAACTATAGTCCACTGGTAAAATCAGCAGTTACGGATGCGACGTAATGCTCCGTATCTCAACGATAATTGCAAATTGACGACAAAATAGCCTTCCTGCAAGAGGGCTATCAATACGTCACGAATAGAAGCTATGAACCACGTGTGGCGGATTTTCTTTTCTATCAAGTGACGCTTATCTCTCAGTCTAGCCTTACGTATGGCATTCTCCGGTTTACTTTAGGGCAGGTTTGTTTGTTTGTTTGTAGGGGGGAGACATTATGGTTAAGGTGACATAGACAACACGTGATGCTGCCATGGTACCCCTTACGATATAAACACATCATGCTAACGCTGTTTTATCAAAATGGCTAGTACAAATACATGGTTCGCCACAAAAATCTGGTTAATGTGGCAGCATATTAACAAGTCCGATATTACACGGCGTAACTCAGGTTGGCGGCACGCTTTCAAATACGAAAGAGGTTTTATTATATTTCCACGAATACATATATTGCATTCTGCCAAGTAATAATATGTAAAAATATTGTATTCCTTTTAAGCTTGCTCCTGCTTAATCAGAATCCTTTTCTTTTTTTTTTTTTTCGCTATTTCTCTCCCCTTGGACTTTCGTTCCAAGCCCACCTATGGGACGTGGTTGCTGTCGTGTTTCACAAATATTTGTCTCTCTTCGGATTAGTCAGCGTTTCGCATACAGAAGGAGCGTGTGCAGGATAAGAATGCTTGTCTGCGGAAGACATAAATTGGGTTTCCCGCAGTGACAGCAATGAAATCATTTATCTAAGCTGATGGTGTGGCAATACAATTCCCAATGCCGCAAAGCATTTCGTTTATTTCTTTTTTATTTTTTTATTTCCGAGTGCCCTTGATGCAGAGAGCTACATGATTTTCAAAGAGCATTAAACAAACCGCTATACTGACAAGTTGCGCGCAACATTTCCGAAGATGCAGCTCAAAAACAGTGTTATTTTGCGGGAAATGGACAACAAAAATTAGCTTTACAGACAGTGAACGTGTTTACATTGCACATGTTCAATATCTTTAAAGCGTCTGACGAATGCGACAGTATGACATCTGACATTAGGGTATGTTGTTGTGAATCATTCGCAGCTTTGCATCGCAGCTGCTTTCTACTGCGACTCTTCCTTATAGGTGGGCTCTGCTCCTCGTTCATTCCAGCTGAGGGCGAACGAAAAAAACGTCAGCCGGGATTTAACGTCGCTTAAACCGATTAAGACATTCGAAAGCACTGTTTGGTATTAGGGTATATGTTCGGGAGAGTTGTCACGATGGAAATGTAGCGCTTTTGAAAACAACGAGAGACAGAGTGGGCAGCACTTATGAACGTGCTGTCCACTGTATGTCTGTCTTTCTCTTCACCGCGCCACATTTCCATCATGTTTGGTATGGTTTGGCGTGTTTTTGATGGCGGCTTAGAACTGAAATACTGACACAGTGTGGCAAGCTAAGTATTAAAAGTCTTTATAGCACGCCATGCAAATGGGGTACAATGACGCTGGCTCCTATTCCCATTGCAAACCATCCTCCAATTTGACTAGAAGGTGGATGCTAAATGTGGAAAAGCAAAAGAAGGCTATCTCGTCAACGCTTCTGACCATGCTTCTGACAAAACTGGCTGTTAACATTTACTTTTATATTGCTGAAACGCTCCTGTTTCACACAATGTATTTTAGATTTGTTTCTAACGTGACAGCCCTGGAGTCCGCATGAGAATAAATTCCCGGATCTGAATGCTATCATGAAATTTCTCTGATTGGTCCAGAGGTTCATCATGTCGCAAGGCCACGTGACAAGAATGCACTGGGCGTGACGTGGTAGGTGACGTCACGGCACCACGTGGCATGACTGACTTGACAGATACTCTAGCTGGCGGCAGTGTGGAAATTGGCAGGTAATATGGCCGAGCGCTGATTGGGCGCCATTGTGTGTGACGTCCCGAGGCCACGTGACATGGCCGAGTCTGTAGGTTGCTTGGCAGGAGGCTGTAGGCAGATGACATGGCCGAGCGTTGACTGGTCGACAGCGTCTGTGACGTCCCGACACCACGCGACATGGCCGAGTTTGTGGGTTGCGTGGCAGATGGCTGTTGGCAGATGATATGGCCGAGAGCTGATTGGTCGCCAGCATGTGTGACGTCCCGAGACCGCGTGGCATGGCCGAGTTTGCGGGTTATGTGGCAGGTGGCTGTTGGAAGATGACATGGCCGAGCGCTGATTGGTCACCAGCGCGTGTGACGTCCCGAGACCACGTGACATGGCCCAGTTTGTGGGTTACGTAGCAGGTGGCTGTAGGCAGATGACACGGTCCAGTGCTTATTGTCCGCCGGTGTGTGCAACGGCATGAAAACACATTACATGACCAGTTTGCAGATGCGCTGACATGTGGCTGTTGACGATCACGTGAATGACCGAAAGCAAATTGGGCAAATTGGGCCCACCGCGCTCTATAAAGGCTGAAATGTATAACGGTCACAATAAAAAGCGACAACGCCACGTTGAGCTGAAATGACATAAACCGGTAGCAGCAGCGATGCTTCTGGTGTTTCTCATTTCAGTCCTAAGGGGACTTAGGCGTGTCAATATCTGTCATCTGAATTCACCGTGTAAACACTCAAACGTTATTTAAACAAACAGTGTTTCGATTGCTACTGTAGAAATATACATTTACGAAGAAAATCGGGTCAAATGTCGAATTTCACATAGAAAAGCAGCCAGATCTAATATTCACAGGCTAAAATTGACCACATTGTTTGCGTATAACATTTCACTACATGGTGCTATAGAGTTTCCCTAATATACACGTAAGCAAATCATATAACAGATAACAGATTTGATGGCCCTACGGTTTATGCGGATGAGAAAATTTCGCGCTTGCGGTACTACCTGTCTAGGTAGATTTGACTCATATAAAAAGAACTCTATATTCACTGATTTGTATGCTTCTTTGTATGTTGAAAAAAAAAAACAAAAACAAAAGGCAAAACTCACTCTTTGCAAAAAATAACAGCAATTCTCAAGTACAGATCTTCTTTTCGGGAAGGTCAAGACAAACTTATCCTCCGGGTGTTCTGCGTTGCTGCCGAGTCATAGTGTGTGATTTAATATCAAATGGTTCCTGCGAGACCGAGGAGGATCTAGCTATGCGGTTGCTGAGGTTGCAAAAATGTTATTTCTTTCGTTTCAGGTAAATAACTTTTTGCCTTGTGCCCAAGCCTTAGCTGTACAATTATTTATTTCTCGTAAAATTTTTCACTTTTCACAAGACTCGGCAATTACATCGAAACCCTCGGCAAGTCTTATTAGACGATAGAAGATTCCTGTCCAGTCATACCGCCTCATTAAGAGAACCATATCTTTCCTGTCAGCAGCAGTGCTTAAATCTCGGGGTTGTCGAAGGATCGATATCCGAACACGTATTTAAGAGGGGTCTGATTCCCACCGTGCTCGAATGTCTAAGGACTGCGTGGATACGAAGCAGGTGACCACTTTTTATTTTTTTCAGTAACACTATAGAGACATTTCCTCTCTAACTTTTCCAGAATTATGCAGTTGGTTGTCGTAAGAACAATTAACATGTTTTTTTTTTATCTTAAGACGAAGAAAAGAAGTCGCTCGTAATACACAAAGGCTGAAACTGATGTATTCCGTAAACGCTCTAACACCCGCCGATTTCGCTTGTTCGCAGTGTGCTATAGATGCTGACTGAGCGAATTGTCGATATCATTGCGCTATATAGGCCTGATTGGCAGGCTACGCTTGTCGCCTCGCCTGTCAATCAGACTAACCTTCTTGTTCTTATAATATTTTGGTAATTTCAGCTTCGTTCACTAGTGAAGTCAAATTAAATTTATATTTTTTATCACCTGTTGATTATGTTTAAAGGGTAATTAAAATTCGCAAAACTTCTACACGCTAAATATAAATCAATTAAAATTCTCGCTGCTTCTATAAAGTGCAAATAAAGTACATTTGTTTGCAAAATTTTTATTTACACCTATTAACTCTCATAAATTCTTGTCGCACATCGGGACTGTTCAGAGACGCTGCCGTTGCCATCGATGTCAAGAGTACTATAAGATAGTAATTTCGCGAAAACAATATGTTAAATATATTACAAGAGCCAACGCTTTGTTTAAATGTTAGCTGTCTTACATTATACACATACCGTCGAACATACTGGCATACCGTGGGGAGTATTTTTGTTTCAAGTGTGTATCATCAATTGAACAAACAATCAAAAATGAGTTATGCCCTTTTGTATAAAACGATGTGAAAAGCAGTCCACAAGCCGCCTTTGACTTTCTGTATCTTTATCTCTCTCTCCCGCTGTGCTCGAATCACCAGCCGCTAAACTTTAAGCTTCGCCGATTTTCCCTTCGGTTTTGTCCTAACCATGTGACAATATTGCACTGCTTTCAAACTGATCAACGAATCTATTTTAATTGTTTTTACGCCAGCCGAGTCGCATGCACTTGTGTTTTATTCGAAACCACGCCAGCACGTAAAGTGAGTGTGTGCGTGCAAACGTGTGCGTGCGTGCGTGCGTGCGTGCGCGCGCGTGTGTGTGTGTGTGTGTGTGTGTGTGTGTGTGTGTGTGTGTGTGTGTGTGTGTGTGTGTGTGTGTGTGTGTGTGTGTGTGTGTGTGTGTGTGTGTGTGTGTGTGTGTGTGTGTGTGTGTGTGTGTGTGTGTGTGTGTGTGTGTGTGTGTGTGTGTGTGTGTGTGTGTGTGTGTGTGTGTGTCATGATCACGATCTGGTGCTCACAATATTATTATGTTGCGAGCACCAGATCATGATTTTTGCTATAGCTATATAGAGTATTGTTGATCAGAGCCTGGTTGCTGACATTATGAATTTCATAATAGATTAGACAGTCGTCGGCATATGGTTTTATTTTGACGGGGAGATTGTGAACTATGCCATTATTAAAGAGCAAATCCCTGCGGGATGCCTGGCTTCATGCAGGATCAGATCACACGTCAGCAATTCGAACTCATTGATATCGATCACAGAGACAATATTCGATCCACGAAAGAAGCAAATTGTTTTTAATAGAGGTTGAACTTCTGAAATAAGCTTAGGGTATTAGACGCGATCAAATTCATTTTCAAAATCAAGACATATAATGTCCATTTGGCTTTGAACGTCAGCCGCTGCGGAGCAGTCCTGAGTTAGTTCTGTGAATATCGTTAGAGCGGAAATACGTTTTCTGAACCCATGTTGCCTGCGGTCAATTCTGTTGTTATTCTCAAAAAAGAAAAATAACGTCGATATATAACTGAAAAAAAAATATGTTAAAGAACCCCTAAATCATGTACACAATAATTATGTCGGCCTATGAGGAAAAAGTAATGCTACAGTTTTGCTACATTTCCAATCAATGAGAAGATTTTCTTTAGACAATGACATGCTGAAGATAGTGCATAAATATTTGCTCAACCACTCAACCTGCCTAACAAGGAAAACGTTTGGTATGCCATCAGCAGCCAGAGATTCTTTAGTGTCAACAATATTCAGCAGATGCGACAAAAGTATTTTTCAGCAACAGTAACATCATTTATGGCGAACAGTACGCCACTTGGTCGAAGCATGGCTTTTTACCGTCATCTTTAGTGAATGAGAGCAGAAAGACTGATTATATTTGACGCGGCTATTTTGCGGGATGTTATTGTTTCGCCATTTATGCACATTTTGTATCTTGTCTTCTTTTTAGGAGATGAGTGGCGAAATAACTTTTCTGACGTGGTGAGCAGAAAGTTCTTCGTGGTAGCATTGAAATAGTAGTCATTTTTCATTTTTAATACAATCCTTCACGTGTGTGCGTCATGCACAAAGCTTACTTTTGATAGCTGTGGAGGGAAACAGTCAGGTTCGCTTTCTTAATTTCGTTTTTTTTTTCTTTTTTTTTTTTAATACGCGCTTTAGCCGAATAACTTCCTTTAGATATCTAACAACTAGGATTTCGCACTCGTTTCTTCATAGTCTGCACAAAACCCTGCGCGCACTTCAGTACAATGCTGTTGAAAAACCACCACAATGTATCAACCGAGCAGTCGGATGATTCATTTAAGGCAATAAATTCAGAAACGAGCTGTCCAACAAATCCAAAATGTCAACGCCGATAGCAGGTGCGAACTTCGGAACTATGCGGCGAGGACTTGTTTTTGCTGTGAACAAGACTACATGAAAGATTTAACACTATCAACTTCAAATATACCGTCACAGATACGCGTAACTGAATTTCAGTGATATTTTTAAAGGAAAATATCTAAAGCAGACTGGAGTCTTTCTGAATGAGAGTAGGTTCTTTCACTAATTAGGTTAGGTTGTGGAAAATGATAAAATTTACAGATGGCTCAGCAGGGGCAGATAGAGTTTCAAGACATTAACCATCCCGCCTTAAAGCAGACATATTAACATTACTACAAAAGCACTTCGTTGCCAGAAAAAAATGTTACTAGAAGACAGGAATTCATTCAGTGTTCCATAAAGGTCCTGTCGCTGTTTGGTGAGGGGTAAAATGTTCCCGCAACCAAGCTTATATTGTTTAGAACTGCCTTAACCAATATATATTCAATGCCAGGTATGTCGGGAAGTCTAGTTGCTTGCAAATACTCTTGGAAAGTATTTGCTACTCTGCCGCCAACCCAGAGAATTTCTTTTTTTGCGGATCATTCTATATCTTATACTGGAACTATTTCGTCGCTCTGCATCGATATCAGTCTGCAACCAGGTTCCTGTTAAATATATGATGGGGCTAATGGATGAGCAATATATTTTTGCAGATCATTAGTTCTTTTCTTTTTTAATGCGAAAGCATTTCATGGCTCATGAGTGACGTGGGCAGAGCCTGTCATCAGAGCGTGTCCGCACAATCTGACAGTTGAGAAAAAAAGGCTGTGTCACCTTCAGGAACCGAACCACCAGCTTCCTTGACCCATCCACGATATCACTGTAATATCCGAGTATTTTTTTTTTTTCATGCACGTTATTTATTACACGTAGTTATGTACAGAGCATATATATATATATATATATATATATATATATATATATATATATATATATATATATATGAAGGAAAGAAGTCAACAGTCGGCGAGGCCAAGGAATGCGTTGGGGATGGTACTTTATGTATTTTTTTTAATGTTTACTTGTTTTTTTTTAATGTTTTTCTTCTACTTTGTGTCTAATTATCTTTACCCTAAACAGATTACATTACTAATTTCTGCGATTATCCAAGTAAACATTAAAAAAAATACATAAAGTACCATCCCCAACGCTTTCCTTGGCCTCGCCGACTGTTGGCTTCTTTCCTTCATGTATTATAACGAGCACCCTCACTTCCCCTTAATTGACCTGCTTATATATATATATATATATATATATATATATATATATATATATATATATATATATATATATATATATATATATATATATATATATATATATATATATATATATATATATATATATATATATATATATATAAGCAGGTCAATTAAGGGGAAATGAGGGTGCTCGTTATAATACATGAAGGAAAGAAGCCAACAGTCGGCGAGGCCAAGGAAAGCGTTGGCGATGGTACTTTTTTTTTTATGTTTACTTGGGTAATCACAGAAATTGGTAATGTAATCTGTTTAGGGGAAAGATAATTAGACACAAAGTAGAAGAAAAAACAACGTGCCGATGGTGGGATCCGAACCCACGACCTCCGAATAACGCGTCCGCTGCTCTTCCAACTGAGCTACATCGGCCGCTGTCCCCCCTGCTACTTTCTTGGGTATTTATGTTGTCTATATATATATATATATATATATATATATATATATATATATATATATATATATATATATATATATATATATATATATATATATATATATATATATATACATGCTATTTACAAAGCGCTCAGCAGTTGCTGAGATTCACTATCTTCACAGAAAATACGACTAAAATGGCGACAAATACAAAACACCGCGTAACAACATCGGAAGCCAGTCTAGTTGAAAGACATTCTCCTCATAAATGTTCTTTAGTTGGAGCCGTGTACTATCACCGCGCCGCCTATCCTGCCTCGTGTAAAACTGCAACACAATGTTCCCGAGCTCTGTCCTGTCTAGTATATAAGAGAAATGCGCAACAACTTAGACAGGACACAGGAACAGTTCACGAGCGCTCGTGAACTGTTGTATGTGTTTCTTCCTGTGTCCTGTCTAAGTTGTTGCGCATTTCTCTTATATACTATGCAGAACCAACTAGCCCGACAACACGCTCTTCTGTCCTGTCACTTCGTTCCTTCATGTGCTTGCGTGTATGCGCTAAAACCCAACTGAAAAGTAGAGTCCCAAGGGGGAAGGAGGGGGGATAAGGAGGGAATAAAAAAAACATCTGCTGGAAGACACGGGTAATCAGGTACTCGGACGTAGGGCATCGGACTAACACAAATCAAAATGGCAAGCCTTAACTTGCACGAAAATCGGACAATCAGATGGGCGCGCCTTCGCATTTCACCTGTATCGAAATGCGGCCGCCATTGTTGCCCTTCGATTTTGCGACTTTGTGCACCTTGAACACCCGGCGCATTCGCGAGTGTTCAACAGCGACGGGTACCGCGAACTTAAGATGGTGCATAGCAGAGGCACACCTCTTTCGCGCGGAATCTTAAATGGCCGCCTGCCGCCTATAGGCTAGCACAACCGCACCATTCGACGGCTTCTAAAAGAACGCCGTGCCGCTAGAGTCCTTGAACTTGAACTGCGCACAATTGAGCGGCGGCGGCGGCTGCGAGCGTTGTTTCAATGCAAAGAAGGAGATCAGTGGGAGCACAGCGTGAGTCATGCGACAGAGACCGATGGGTCCATTGTGCGAGCCGCCGAGGCAGCCGCCGAGGCAGCCGCGGCTGTAGGCCCGGTTCCGTGCTCGGGGCCCGTCGATTGCGATGCGAACAGCACCCCTGGCGGCGGGAGCGGGGAGATAGCGCCGCGTCTGCGTGAATAGTAACGAAAAAAAACAAGCAGAGATCGGAAAATGTTGCGCACGCGCCGAAACGAAAGAAAGGACAAGAAGATGCAGTAAACAGTCCAAGAGGCGTCCGGAGAGGACAGCAACGACGCAGAGAGCGCAGCTTTGACCTCCTTTTCGACGAGCGCTCTATAGTAGCACGCACCAAGATGCAAAATTGAGAGAACGAGTGGGCTGAGAATCGGCAAAGGTCAGAAGAAACGTCGATATGCGCGCCACGCAGAGAAGCCGCAGTAGCAAAACAAGCGACAATGTCACAGGCTGCGGATCCAGCTGGAATGCCACGCCACGCGAACCACGGTATGACGCTATAGCAAGAAAAAGGAAAACAAAAAAGGCTGGAAAGGAATCTAACCGATAACAATGCAGCGCTGGAACAGAAAAGTGTAGGCTACGTTCCTGATTCCTTTTCCGTTTTTTTTTTCTTTTTTTTTTTGACATTACCCAGACGCGACGGGTCGCGGGATGCGCGACGTGCAAATCGCAATAAAGCAGCTGTCATGTAAAAGAACAATGTTCATCAAAATTGCTCCTTTAAAAACAGTTTCTCGGTTGTCAGTAGCACGAAACGAGTAAGACGAACGTTCATATGTCAGACTCTGCCCTTGCCGACCTAAATGCCCTGGCTTATGGTAAACAAGGCGACGATCAAGAATTATCTCGGCTCTCTCGGACGAGTGCTTTTAGTGGTTGATGTTACCTCATTTGGACTACTACTTAATTACAGCTAAACAAAGCCAAAGTACACCAAAACGTGTATTTTGCACGTACACGGTTGCATATGCATTCCGGGCACATTACAAGCGCTTGTACTGCGCCTTCCTTTTATCTTGTCCTGTGTCTTCTTGTTCGCGCTGTTTAAATTAATAATGGATGTTTACCAACTCGCCCAACAAAGTATCTTGGTAAGCCACATTACAAAGAATGTTATTCGATCTTTACGAGGTCAGTGCAAAAAAGAGGACGTATTTTGTAACGTGTCATTTCATTTTAATTTTATTTGACATTTGTATCAAACGTAATAACAGCAGCAGGAATGATGTGGAAGCCAGTGAGATAAAAAGTCACAAACGCATGCGGCAACGTTACTTTACAGATCAATTTGGAGCAAGTATGCGTGTGTGTGTGTGCTATTATAATATGCGCACTTATAAAAATATAATATAATATAATATAATATAATATAATATAATATAATATAATATAATATAATATAATATAATATAATATAATATAATATAATATAATATAATATAATATAATATAATATAATATAATATAATATAATGAAGTGAATCCACGGCACTTGTTACACTTGTGGTTTGAAAGCTGTAAAAATGGTGGAAATTTAACTTTGCTTAACTCTGGCGAGCGGTTAAATCACTGGGCTTTGAACCCCAATACCCGGATTCGAACCCGGTCAGTCCACATTTGTTCCGCCGGGATTGTTTTTCTTCATTCTTTAGTGCGAAATGACTACACGCGGACCATCTAAATCCCCAAAACGACGAAGTTCTATTTGACCTTGCGAGACCTTGTAGGCAACAGACGACTAACACGGGAGTTGCAGCTAGGAGTATACATCTTTCGCTCTAATATATGTCAGTTGGATATACGCAGGTAGACGTATACGTATTGTACGGCAAGGGATTAAATGATCTTGTTTCTGTGGCATACGACTGCGCTGCGGAAATTGAACCGAAGCATAGTCCACCTTCCTTGGTGGACTGTGCTTGCGCACAAATCTTGGTGGAGTATGCTCCACCAAGATTTTTGGATCTCTATGCGTTCAAGAGACGAGACACATCCGTGTGCGTGCGTGCGTGCGTGCGCGCGCGTGTGTGTGTGTGTGTGTGTGTGTGTGTGTGTGTGTGTGTGTGTGTGTGTGTGTGTGTGTGTGTGTGTGTGTGTGTGTGTGTGTGTGTGTGTGTGTGTGTGTGTGTGTGTGTGTGTGTGTGTGTGTGTGTGTGTGTGTGTGTGTGTGTGTGTGTGTGTGTGTGTGTGTGTGTGTGTGTGTGTGTGTGTGTGTGTGTGTGTGTGTGTGTGTGTGTGTGTGTGTGTGTGTGTGTGTGTGTGTGTGTGTGTGTGTGTGTGTGTGTGTGTGTGTGTGTGTGTGTGTGTGTGTGTGTGTGTGTGTGTGTGTGTGTGTGTGTGTGTGTGTGTGTGTGTGTGTGTGTGTGTGTGTGTGTGTGTGTGTGTGTGTGTGTGTGTGTGTGTGTGTGTGTGTGTGTGTGTGTGTGTGTGTGTGTGTGTGTGTGTGTGTGTGTGTGTGTGTGTGTGTGTGTGTGTGTGTGTGTGTGTGTGTGTGTGTGTGTGTGTGTGTGTGTGTGTGTGTGTGTGTGTGTGTGTGTGTGTGTGTGTGTGTGTGTGTGTGTGTGTGTGTGTGTGTGTGTGTGTGTGTGTGTGTGTGTGTGTGTGTGTGTGTGTGTGTGTGTGTGTGTGTGTGTGTGTGTGTGTGTGTGTGTGTGTGTGTGTGTGTGTGTGTGTGTGTGTGTGTGTGTGTGTGTGTGTGTGTGTGTGTGTGTGTGTGTGTGTGTGTGTGTGTGTGTGTGTGTGTGTGTGTGTGTGTGTGGTCACTCCCATCAAAGTCAACTGACCAACAGGCAAGTAACAGCACAAAAATGAACAATGACACATTCAAAAGCGGTTTCCTTTTGGCAAAGATAGGATATATATATATATATATATATATATATATATATATATATATATATATATATATATATATATATATATATATATATATATATATATATATATTGTACATTGGTGTGTGTAGATAAGAGTGGCAATGGGGGTCCCATGGCCATTTGTATTTTGTTTTCAACGAAACTTTTATATTTGCTGGATAAGCGTCTCGGCACACAGAAATGAGCTTTAGGTTTGCAAGATATGGCGTAGTATTCTCGGAAAAGGAAATCGTATATCACCGCAGGTGGAAAACACCGTTCTTGCCATTTTGAAAAGTTGCAAGTTTGGAGACCTGCTGCTAGCGAACTAAAAATTATTCATCTGTTCTTTTCTACCCATGAAATATATGAAACATTTTTCTTTTATGGTAGGTTCTAAGCATATGTTTTGTTGGTGCAGTTGCTGTAGTAAAAAGTCGCAAACATTGCTCCAGAAGCAACGTGCTAAAAAAAGTCAATTTTCAACCTTAGATACGGGCGTGATGCGTTATGGTTTTAGCATTAAGTCTTTCCCCTTTTATTATTCAGATAATTTACTTAATTTCAGCCGAAATTGGGATCTCTAGACTGCTTAGTGTGGTCTCCACAAAGCATCAAATTCGCCCAAGATTCGAAAACAGAAAAAAAGTCGTAACTTTGATTCCAATTAAAAAAATCATGTCTTTCATGAAAATCCGTTCCAAACATTCTTAGTACCTCAGAAATGTTAGTGCCTGAAAAAGTGCTGCATTACATTGTTAAAAAAAATAAGTATAAAAATGAGGGCTGGCTTTGAAGATTGTCAATATTCAGCCCTATATTCTAGCCCGACTTTGTGAAGTGTTGCCACTGAAACTTTTTCTTTATATTATCTGATCCCAGTTGTCTATTTCTGGAAAAATTGGAACCTTCAGATTTGTTTTTGCTCTTACTCCATATTACCTTGAAATCGGCCAAAATTCAAAATTATCAAGAAACGGACAAACTTGACTAGAATAAAAACACTGCCACATTTGGTTTGCATATTGCATTACACTTTAGTACATGATGCTTATAGAGTACTTACGATTGTTCTTGTAGGACTTGGATAAAAATCGAAGATGTGGCAGTTATTAAAATTCCAGTCAAGTTTTTCCGTTTTTTTGATAATTTTGAATTTTGGCCGATTTCAAGAGAATTTCGAGAAAGAACAAAAAAAGTCTGAAATTTCGAGCACCTGGGGTTCTTTAACGTGCACTGACATCACACAGCACACGAGCGCCTTGCTTTTTGCCTCCACGGAAAAGCGGCCGCCGAGGTCGGGATTCCATCCCGCAGCCCTGGGAACAGTAGTCGAGCGCCGTAACCACTGCGCCACCCGGCGGGGGGTACACATTTAGTTGTTGTCGACGTTTCGGTCTTAGCCCGACCTTTATATTATACATACACACACATATATATATATATATATATATATATATATATATATATATATATATATATATATATGAAGGAAAGAAGCCAACAGTCGGCGAGACCAAGGAAAGCGTGGCGCTGGTGAACACTCTCAAGGTTCGTATACAGACAACATAAATACCCAAGCAAGTAGCAGGGGGACAGCAGCCGATGTAGCTCAGTTGGAAGAGCACCGGACGCGATATTCGGAGGTCGTGGGTTCGGTTCCCACCATCGGCACGTTGTTTTTTCTTCTACTTTGTGTTTAGTTATCTTTCCCCTAAACAGATTACATTACTAATTTCTGTGATTATCTAAGTAAAAATAAAAAAAAAGACATAAAATACCATCCCCAACGCTTTCCTTGGCCTCGCCGACTGTTGGCTTCTTTCCTTCATGTATTATAACGAGCACCCTAATTTCCCCTTAATTGATCTGCTTATATATATCTCTTCGGTAGTCTTTCGAGAAACCATGATTAAGAAGTCACCGCAGGAGACATCTGCCGAATTCAGATTTCATCAGGTCGTGCCACGTATTGCAGCAGCTATGCTCTGTTTTAGCTTGCTGACTGACACTTAAGCGGAATCGCTTTAGCAAAGCCGAGGGCGAACCGTCAAAGCCGATCGCATATTACAAGCGATGGATCTATAGCTTCTGTAAGATGCGTATTTGCAGGCGAGTTAGGTAACCGCAGTGTGTACGGGCCAAGATTACATTTTGGGAAAAATTTAATTACATTGTGGAGTATTTTCTTGTAATTCCCGAAAATGTAAATAATACGGTAGAGATTAAAGACATTTTGCATTACAATCACGTCTCCAAATAAATTGACTTAATTTGGTTTCATTTTTCGGTTTTCGAGCATTTGTAATTCAAATGTCTTAATTTATTGCGCTTCAAAAGCAACTGAGCTTGAAAAGTACATGTGCGGGCCAGATTCTCAGTTACTTTAATTAAAGTGTCTGACGCTGATGAAAGTAAATCAGATCAGTACATCAAAAGTCCTTTCAATTGTATATGCCACTAAAAAAAATGGTAAAACTGCCGACCTTAATTGTTATTCATTCCTCGCCCTTTTGATTCTGAAGAATGCATCGCCCACGTCGCTAGTGCTGGAGCAATTTTTTTAGTCATGGTGGCGTGTCTGCAGAGTGAATCACACTCAAGCATTATCTTGTACGGTATGACGCGGCAGGACTAATTGCTCCGTTCTGAGGCTTCCCTAGCGGATCCTACCTCACTTACATTCACTTTGCCACTCACTTATAATCACTCATCCCTTAATGGCTGCCTCTATAATCTCACTCATTAGCACGCAGTTGCAATTGCTCAGTAAACTGCTACTGGAAAGAGGCGATCAAAATAATTCACTTAATTGCATATTATAAGAAAAGTAAATAAATTGATGTAATTAAAGAGAGCAGTCTGATTTCATCCATGCCTGTCTCAGACGTAATGGTGGGGTTGAAAGCGAGAGACACAATTTATTTACGAACGCAGATTAGGCGTGCAGCGCATCCTGGGCCTGGTTGACCAAATCCAGCTGGTCTTCCATTTGTGCCTATACGATATCCAGGCACAGCAAGAAGAGGCTGGACGAGGCGACAGAAGAGGAAAAAAAAGCAGTGTTCTAGACTGACGTACAGAACAGGACAGTTGGAACAGGCGGGGTCAGAACGAAGAGTGAAATGAATTTGCCTGAAAGGTGTAAGGAGAGTATTTCAGTCCTACGAAGTATACGTGATTAAGCAACGTTAAGGTATCGATGGGGGTGGATTACCTGTCTAAGTTGGCAGTGATGTTTCTTAATTGTGAGTTTGTAGGTCAGGATCTCGTCCCACGTCGAAGGGCTTGACCAAGGCATCACAGGCGCCTGGATGTGAATATTGCTGGCTAGCTAAGGAGCCAGCTTATTTCCTTTGATCCTGCATGCCCAGGGACAACTGTATGGTGAGTCTTCGCGACTGACGATGTAGCCAAGGAGTGTAGGGTGGGATCTAGTTCTGCTTCTAGGTCGGAAGGAAATGTCCGGCGCTGTAGCAAGTCACAGCCATGGAGGCATTTTGAATGGTTGTACGAGGTATGAGGAAGCTTAGAAAAGGACACGATGGCATCATTGATAGGCACCCCCTCTAGAGTAACGAGGGGGGAGGATTGCTAAATGGGCCGCATTATTAAAGGAATTGTTTGCCTTGAAAGGTGTGAAGATTAAATATGCTTCCGAATAGTGCCCGATATGATGGTGTCTGTTTACTCTACCGTTTGTACATGTGGATAAAGGAGGATTGTGGTTGGCTTCCTGTGCTTCCCTGCGACCGTTATTCATGACAGGGGCCGCATGACGGGATATAGGGGCGAAGCGCATATTGACGGGAAAGGGTGAATAGTATTCTTCAATAGGTTGATTGATAGGAGATTGGTTTGCTTTCAACAGAAGCCAGCACCCTTGCACAGTACCGGACAGTCTTTATGGAAGGTGACTAATTTGGACTGGGGAAGAAGGATGCCCGTGTCGTGGAGCTTCTTGTTTGAAGTGTGAACAGGGAGATTAAGGGATGTTTTATAGCGGCTGTTCAGCGCTGACGAAACTCCTATAATTTGCTGCTGTGTGAATTCAAAATGCGGAAGAACACATATGAAATTTTGATTAGTGCTAAGGCATGCACTAACTGATTAGCTGGTTTTTCTTGCAGTCTGCTGGCTTGAATGTTCAATAAAATGCCGGACCAGGTCGAATTCCGAAAACGCGCAGAGACCGACACGTCGACACCTCAAACTGGGAAGAATAGAGGTGAAACCATCTTAACGTGCATGCGCTTAAACATGTTTCAGTGTTTATGAGCTGGCTTCATTTGGTTTGGTTTGGTTTGTGGGGTTTGACGTCCCAAAGCAATTCAGGCTATGAGAGACGCCGTAGTGGAGGACTTCGGAAATTTCGACCACCTGGGGTTCATTAACGTGCACTGACATCGCACAGCACACGGGCACCTTGCTTTTCGCCTCCATCGAAAAGCAGCCGCCGGGGCCGGGATTCGATGCCGCATCCTTGGGAACAGTAGTCGAGCGCACTAACCACTGCGCCATCCCGCTGGGGTATTTAGCTAGGAACATGTAATTTATTCAGAGTAACTAACTGACAACAGTGGTGTCACGTAATGTTTGCACGTGCCTTTCGCTTTTTCTTTTTTTTTAATTCCTTCATTCTTTTTTGTATTTCCTTGCTTTATTTTTCTTTCCCTGACCCCTTTTTTCTTCCACTCCTTCTTATTTCTTCCTCATTTATTAATTTGTTTAAGTGTTCGTCGTTCTTTTTTGCTTCTCCCTTTACTCTGCATCCTCTCTGTGTTTTCTCTCTATCTCTACTCCTCTGACTGCCTTCTATCTTTATTCTTTCATTTCTTCCAGAGGTCGCAATGCTTGTTTGGGTGTCTCTTGAGGCTGCTTGTTGTAGACTTGTTGGCCGAGACGCACCTGGCACTGACCCTGCCAGCGGCGGAGTCAATGAGCTTCTTGGCAGCTGTGCAGACGTGCCCGGCTCGTGAGCAATAATAGATGAGTGCGTGCGGTCGTCCGTGAAGCAGCGCAGTGCTGCGCGAAAGCGGTGTCTGCACCACTTGTTGAGCAGTGCTCCAGACAGTGATGTAACAACAAAGGATGGCCCCTTTAGTGAGGAAGGTCACTGGCTTCAGTACAGAACACAATCGGGTTAAAAGACAGTAAGGTTAGTTTTTGTTTGTTCAATGGCTCCGACATGTCAACTAGCACGAAAATGCAGAGAGGGTCCAGGACACGCACAGAAAGGAAGGGCACAGGGGGGGGGGGGGGGGGGGGGGGGGGGGGAGGTCACTTAGTACCTGTGCTATTCCTTGCATGAAGCATTCGTGCGGCTCCTTGCGATCACCGATGCTGACGTAGAGTATAGACGTGCAAACCCAGCGTTTTCAAAATTTGCACCGCGGTGTAATTTCACTTTTGGCGACCTGGAGGGTTATATGGAAGGATGCACTTTTGGTGACCTGGAGGGTTATATGGAAGGATGCAAACAGATAAATCGATGGTCTTCACACGAGAATGGATTGCAGGGAAATAAAACTGGAGACCTCAGCGACTGGGGCCTTGGCCAGTTGTGGTAGGAGATGGGGATATCAGCTGTATATGTACTCGCTGTTTCGGTATCTAGACGATGGCTGCTGTGGCGCTAGATTTTGGGACCATCGGTCAACCCCAACAACAGCGATCGCGAACGTAATTTTCTGGAATGTGGTTAAGGCTTTCGCTTTAACTTGTGACAACATACTTTCAAATCTTAGCGTCAATTCTCAATGCCAAAGACCTGGAATGAACGGATGATATCGCCTACGTTCGCCCTGCTCCTCCCTACTCTTCCCTGGCATTTTCACCGCTCATTTATAGGACAATAGATATGGGGAAAAACAAAGTGATGTATCCGAAGGGCAGCTTCACACTTTTCAGATCGGCGGTACGTGACTCACCTTTGAGAGCTACCTCCTTGTATTTTTCACAGAGAAGCGAAAGCTACGCTAAAGCTTCCCGGGGATTGAAAGTAATGAGGAACAAGTAGTACGTGCTCCCACATAACGGGTGTTTCTTTGAACACATTAAGCAATTCTTAAAATTAGGAAATTCGAATAGAAAAAACTTCGAGAAGAAACGCTCAGGTGCGGGAGATGTAATTTACTTAAAAAAGAACAAAACCGGAGAAACTATACAGGACAGAGGCAATGCGATAACACGGGGCAGCTCTATTAGTTACTGAGAAAAACAAATTATCCCAATTACATAGCTAATAAATAGTACTCAGTACCAGCGTTTTTATTTGACACAGTTGGGTGGTTATAGTGCCACTGAGTACATTGAGGAGTGCACCTATAGGATACATATCTGTACTGGAAAATGTAGGGAACACTTAAGAAGGTATTGTAGGCTAAATCGGTACGCAGAATATTTTTATTTCAAACATTTTGCGTTTACTAGCTGTTCTCGTGGCCTAATAAAAAAAACATGATCTTTTTTTTTTTTTTTTTTTTTTTTTTTTTTTTTGCAGCGTTCATATTTTGACACTCGAGCGCCAAAAAATAGGTGAAGTTATAGAATGAAAATTACCTTTTCTCACAGACTGAAAACAGTATGCCCATCAAATTAACTTTGCTGGTGAACTGGACGTCTTAGCGGTATCTTGAACCTTAAAAGGTATTGAACAAAAAAAAAAAAAAACACTCACTTATTATTCACCACAACATGAAATTTCAGCCTATTAATGTTTTCACACTAATACTACAATTGTTCTTTTAACGTTTAGTTTCGACATTTGACAACAGAGTGCAATGTCACCTAGGAAAATTGCTGCATATATAGTCGGCTGAGCAGTTTCTAAGAATAGGTATATTCATTGTAAAAACTGCATAAAAAAATAATTTCAGAAAACCAGTTTTGTTTCCGCGGAATTAGCGATGATTGAGTAAGTAACAGAGAATTAAAACATTTTCTTGCTTTCTTGGCATCGTCTTCATGTATTTATTAAGATCTTTTTTTTTTTCTTTTGCCATCGTTGCTTACTTCCTAAGAAACAGGGGAGCTCTGCCTCGTCAGGATGCTTATTACTAAAGCAGTTGACAAAAACTTCGCAGCATACACCTCGGGTGATACGAAACGCTTTTAATATGCCTTTTAATGCTTCCTTCTATGGAAACGCTCGTCCAAAAGACCGGAAACCATAAATGTTTCGGCATTTCTTTATTACATTTAGAACAGCAGTTGGGATGCCACTTTCATGGAAATGCTACGCCTCGAGATTGCCTTTACTGAGGCTACGGATGTACACATGCCATGATGAGAGTCCCCTTCTCCCACGCATATTCCTTCACAAATTGCATTCACTAACTGTTTGCTGCGTAACATTATATTCTTCATCCGCTTCGCAACCGTTATTTTCACGATTAGGCATAATAACGTCGGTGAATAAATTTAGAAAATCAACAATGCACAGTGAAAACAATCCAAACGGTAAAACAACAACAAATTGACGTCAGTGACTGGAAAAAGTACACCTAATGAAAAACATTTGCCACCAATAAGTTTGTAAGGAACAAAAGAACTTTGACAAATCTTGGCATGTTTTCTAGTTGCGAGAAACTATTAAAGGGAGAAAAACAAACTTGGAGGTTGCTTAAGCTTCACCTGAAGAGCGAAACGTGACAGCGCGTTTCCATTCTATGCCTTTCTTATTGTACGCACTGCCGTATCATACACATGCGACCAAGTCACGCCCTTTACCACATATTCTCTAGGCCCTCATATTATAAGACTCGTGTACTAATGAGTATTTGTGGCCTATAGTGTGACGTGTGCTCGCTCGGCACGCGGAGGGCCCGAGCTCGACCTCGCCCCCGTATGTTGCAGTACTTCAGTATATTGAATTGTCATATTGTCACATAGTCGTGATAATGCTTTTGGCGACGAATGAGGAGACTGGAGTTGCGCTCAAATAAAATGATTTGTTTGGCGACTTGTGCCCGCAAAAGAGCTAAGCAATCAGCGGCGGCGATAGCAGCAAGCGTGCTCGGCGAACGTCGATCATTGAGTACCCGTTTGCACCCCAGACGGCTATTGATATATGACGGACGACCGACGGTCGTCCTTTTTCGGAGGTTCGGACGTCCGAAGGAAATCCTGTTATGTTCAACGTACGTATCGCGGACATCCGTCGGACTATCTTTTGTGGTTTCCAGATCGCGTCCCATGGACATCCGACGGACCACCGGAGGCTGACATTCGGACGTTTCCCGGAACTTGCTCGCGGGGCCCACTATTGGTGTAAAAGCTTGCCGATAACATTCGTGTAAAGCTGAGCAAGCATGTGCCACTGAAATTTCCGTCACATACTAGTGGTCAATGCCTTTGTCGTGAAAAAGTAAAGCAGACAACATAATAGCTTAAACAGCAGGCAACAGCTGTTTAAGTTGCCTGTTGTCTGCTTTACTTTCATTATCGCAATGAAACACTGAATTGCTGCGTGCAATTAAAACTTCCATCCAAGAGCCATATATGCTAGTTGAGCTTTACAGAAACGAACCGTCTCTGAAAACATGCCAAGTGCATAAGCATACCAGCATGCGTGGTTGCAAAAACAGCATTTTCAATTATTGTAGGCTTTGTTGTTAAAATTGCGTAAATAGTCTACACTAAAAAAATATCCATGTTAAAACTCCATGAAGAAATAGCATAACATAGTGTAGAGTCACCGAGCTCTAGAGCGTCACGTATAGGGCGAAATAGGTGTCCCCGTCGGTCTGCGAACCGTGTGTCGTCGCGGTCGCATCGTTTGGGGCTCGCGCCGAGGGGCCGGGAGTATTGAATATTTACAAGAGAAAGATATCGCAATGGAAGCGTGAGCTCGGTCCTGTCAGAGTCTGTCCTCTTACGTTGGATAAAGACTTCGCGAGAACGGTCTCGTGCCTTTGTCCCCCCCCCCCCCCCCCCCCTCCCCCATTCTCCTCTCTCTCTCTCTCTCTCTCTCTCTCCGTTTGCCGAAAACGTACATTACTGGCCGGTCGAGGGTACGAATTCCACGAAGGCATCGCGTTAGAAACGGCACCCCTGGCTCGCGCATGCGAGGCCAGATACACGGACTGCGTTTTAATAATGTAAACACCGCGCTGTTTGGTCAAACGCCAGTTTTCATTTTTCTTTCCGCTGGCTCACAAACATCGGTACCGTCCCATAAGTAACGCGCGGAGCAGGCAAGATCTCAATCTTCGCCCGTTATTGGCTTGAGTTGACAGGGTCTAAATGGCGACGCGGAGATGGTTTCGCACTCGTTAAAGCATTTTAGTTTCGGATGGGCAGCGCGGTTCGTGGGAAACGGAGAGAAGAGAGTCATTCTGTTTTTGAGCGTGTATTACGGCCTCGGTTGGCCCGCACCGCGATGAGGTGCCGAGGGTAGACACTGTCGTCCCCGAGTTCATTTGTTTGTTATGTTGGATCGCGTGAAGTCTGTGCGCGTATGCGATTTGGTTTCGCTTTCCTTGCTCTGTCTCTTGGACGAAAGCAGCAGAGCAGGTAAAAACACAAAACATAAGAAACACACACAAACACAAGGACAAAGCTCAACGTTCGACTCCATTATAGTTCCTTGCCCCGTGTTTTGCCAGTTCACGTGTGCCTGCGCTGACACGAATTTTATTGTTAATTTTGCTTGTTTTGTTTTTTTATTGCCACGTGATACCAGCGTTGCATGCAGTTTAGTGCATTTCCTGGTTTCTCTATTACCGGGTCACGTGATTCGCTGGAATAGCGGTGGACCCGCCTATTTATGCGGCTACAGGCTACTCATGCGACAGAAGGCCTGCCCATGAGAGGGTCTGCCCAATCGGTGACAAGCCGAGGGATTAAGAAGCGATGTCGATAATCTAAGGGTTCTCGTCGTGAACTTCTGACCGAAAGCTCAAGCGGCTCCATACCATTCGTACTCTAAAGTTTTGTCTCTTCACTGTAACCATGCTATTCTGATTTATAAACTTTTTTTTTCTTCTTTTTTTTTTTTTTTTACCCCGCCGGGGTGGCGCAGTGGTTACGGAGCTCGACTACTGTTCCCAAGGATGCGGGATCGAATCCAGGCCCCGGCGGCCGCTTTTCGATGGAGGCGAAAAGCAAGGCGCCCGTGTGCTGTGCGATGTCAGTGCACGTTAAAGAACCCCAGGTGGTCGAAATTTCTGGAGTCCTCCACTATGGCGTCTCTCATAGCCTGAGTCGCTTTGGGACGTTAAACCCCACAAACCAAACCAACCAAACCAAACTTTTTTTTTTTTTTTTTTAATTTGTCAAAGTCTGCGTCCTCCTCGTCATCTTCTGCGCCTATCAAGAAGAAATAAGAACCTCTACTCATGGTATAAAGCAGGCCAACTGGAGTACTAAGAATCCACTTGAATAATTTCTAAAAATATCCTTGCCCTTGAGAGCTCTTCCCTTGGGAACGTGGAGGAGGAAAAGGTATTTGTTGGAACCTAATATCTGGAAACTGTTGAGGAGATGATCGAGTCCTCTGCGTGCGGCCTCCTCAGGCCGAGATGCCGGGAGCCGCTACAATTCTGCGCACTCGCTCGATCTGCCGTTGTTGGTCTTGCAGGTCTAAGCTGGACAAAGCAGGCTGGGCTCCTCCTGCAAAAGAGAAAATGAAATTCAAGTTATCTGTGCTGAACTTTGATTAGGTCCAAGAGCAACTGCCAGTTTCCTTCAATTGCATTTTTCCAGGTGGCACTGCACGTGTGCATCTCATCATCACCATCATTCATTCAGTAAGGTCATATAGCATATAGAAAGGTCATATAACTCAGCAAAACTCATGCAGATTACCAAAAAAATGCATACCTAGTTTGACCAAAACCTGGCATTCGGTATTTTAATGATTTTATGTCTTTTTTTGTAACATGCCATTCTGATCAAGCATAGCATGTTATAAATATTTGCGGTTATGAGCCCTCGGCAATGGCCAAGACATGAAGCGCACATCCAGAGAAACTAAGCGTAAAGGATGCTGTGTATTAACATGAAGAACAACCGCAGCATTGCAGTATACTAGAAACACACGTAAGTGGCTGGAATCCTTCAAGATACATCTCAGCGCATTTTGCACGACGCGGAAAATGATAAAGCTCCATCTCGACACAACGAGCATGATAAACAAAGAGTACAGTATCGAGAGTGCAATACGATCCGCCCCCACCGCAATAACTACTGCTCATTCTTGGTCTTTTTTCGTCACGACATCCCGGGACTGAAATGATCTACCACAGGACGCCGTGCATCATACCAACGCCATCCATTTTAAGAACGCTATCAAGCCAATTTTTATTTAGCTACCATGCTCATCCCTCATGTAATGCCCCATACCAGTGACATCTGAGGTATTAAATAAATAAATAAGTAAATAAGTAAATCCGTGCGCTACAATCACAGTGATAAGGCCGCACGCTGGCGGCTGTTGAAAAAGAACAAATAAATATTGGAACGATTCGAGGCAATATTTTCTCGTCAAAGGACCTCCCCCCCCCCCCCCCCCCCCCCCCCAGTTTGACTCGATTTGTGCCCTCCCTTGATTTGTTTAATTCGAATTTCGAATAATTAATCCCGACGGACTCCGGATGACGGACGCCACCGGACTTTCTGCGAACTTAACTCCTTAAGGCTCTCGTGTTAATATAACAAAAAACGTCACACAAAAAGAGAAACGCGGGCGTGGGCCACTCTTATAGATACCAGGATTCATGGCAATCAACTCTATTTTGAAATGGCGTGGAGCGCGCCTTGCGCACTCTACTGCAATTGTTGATTCCTCCATCTGAAAGGAGCTAACTGAGTTGGCAGTTCCTGCTGTGCCACGTGGTCTCGTGACTTCACACAACCCGCTGACCAATCAGTTGCCCGGTCATACCACCTGCCAGCTACCACCTGCCAGAGGCATGTCCGTGGTTTTTTACCGAGAAAGCCGGATTTTCTGGAGAAAAGAGCCTTTTATCGCTATTGCGTTAAAATATTATTGTCTTTTTTTTTTATGTCTTGAAGGCACATCTTCTCAAGAAACGCGATCATTGATGCGTAGTTACCACAGAGCTTCGCTTGAGTTGAACGAGGAGTGTTGCGGTCATTACGAACGCGTCACTGGATTCTCAAGCTAAGAGAAAGCCAGTCTTTCACCTTTTGAACACTGTTGCAGCGATCTGGAGTTACCCTTGAACAGTAATACAGTTGACGCGCTTTATTGTCTGGTGTTGCGTTTAATGCCGTATCAACAACCTAAGTAACACAGAATGAGTAACATATCAGCGGCAATTGAGGCGGGAGGTGCGTTTTCGAAAAGGCGGCCAAGGATGGAGAAAAGGGGGAAAGTGGGGAATCTTTTCGTTTCGTTCATGTATGTTTGCGTCAGCGTACTTGTGAGCAGGGGAGAATGGCAAGGAAGGGCCAGCCTGCATATATTTGCGGACAGCGTACGGCAAAACAGTATACTGAGAGGAAATAAAACATGTGTTCTGCGCCTCCTTTCTAAGCGCGCAGCGCAGCTGCCACAGATGTTTACACTGACGTTTGGGAGTTATCATTTCAACATTCCCTTTGTGCTTCCTGCATGTTCGCATACTAGGAAACGATGTTATGAGGCATACGCTGCAAATGTCAAACATGCTCGCGGCGTGCTGTCCTGTTTCCGCTTCGATGAACACAAGAGCCGCTGGGGGTTGAGCAGCGAGGGAGGAGAGGCTCCGTTTTCAAATTTAGGATCGGCAGTTTCAGCTCGTATAAAAAAGAGCTGATAAAGGAGCAGAAAATTTGTTGTCGAAGGCCTTCTGCGTGTGGTTAACGATGTAACCTCTCTCAGGTTTTGAGGCAGTTGACCTGCCGCGTGGCTGAGGTGCTATGCGGCTCGGTTAGATCAAGGGTTAGATTCCGGGGGCGGTTGCCACAAATTCGTGGATGAATGAATACAAAAGCTTCTGTGACTTCCTTCCGTGTTGAGTTCTAAGTGGTAGAGACTTTATCTATGTACAGAGTCGTCAACTCTTGGTTCGAACACGGCAGCTGTCTTAGAAGCGCTATTGCTTCTAATGTGGCAGCATATCGAAGTAAAGAAATGCAAGCCCAGTCACAGAGGCACCTGCAGGTGCGAATAGTGTTGATCGATCCCATTCACCTTGCAACCCATTAACCTTGCAAGCCACCATTCACACTCGAAGTGTGAATTGTGCTGATCGAACAATTAGGGGCTTTTCCCCTAATTATTCGATCCATTCACACTTCGAGTTTTAGATCAATTCGCTCTCGCCCTACCGTCTGATCTGCTGGCCTTCCTGGTTAGCTCAGTCGGTGGAGCGACTGCCCCGGAAAGGCGGTGGCCCCGGGTTCGATTCCCGGATCAGGACGAATTTTTCTTGAACTACGAAGTTTCTGAGGAAGCTGTCAGCTTTCCTTTGTAGCCGTATGACTGCGCTTGGGTGGATGCCAATGAGTAATTACTCCCTTATTACAAAGCATGGTAGGTGGCAGATAGTTCCCGTATTGTGACGGGTAACACGGCGGACGGTTTTCGTCTCCACGGACCGTCTAGCGCATTCGCAGTAAAAGAAAACACGAACGCGTCTCTACCGCATTGCCCATTAATTGCACGCTCATTGCCTTTTCTACCATCACACATTCTGAGCCTCAATTCGCGTCAGCACCTCTTAGTCATAGGTGTGTACGTTAATCACTTTAACAAGGCCGCATTGCATGGTGGTGCTCCACACCCACGTAATACGCCTCTTCTTGACATCTAATTGCTCATGTAAACACCACATCGCTGTACGATTCCGGGAAGTTTTCGCAGTTAGTCGTAAAAAATAAATTAAAGGACAATCACTTTTCTCGGTTGGAAGCTGTCATTGCTGGTACCTAGTTGAGAAATATTTCGGTTTAGTGGCGACTCAAGGAAGGACAAAAACCAACGAGAAGTTTTTTTCTTTTTTTTTTTTTTTTAAATCCGAGTTAGTGCTTCCCACAGTGCGTTGTGAGCAGTGAGCACTCAACTTCTCGCTTATCGTTTCATCTGAACGTTGAAGGGGGAGCATGCGCTTCTCCATTTTAACGTATTCCGAGGAGCCCGAGCTGGGTGAATCGAATCTTAAAAGATTTAGATCATCTCCATGGCTGGGAAGAGGACGTTTAATTATGCACGCCGGTACAGAGATGCGCGTGCATTTGGTTTCGTTTGGCGTTTGCCTTGTCGTTCAAGGAAATGGACGGAGTACACAGAGTTGTAAAAAAATTTGTTTTACGCGGAAGTAATGGCAGCACGTAATGGAAGAGAAAAACATTTCCTGCTGTTGAGCGCTGCTGGGTGCAAGTGTAGAAAAAGGCTGGTTTGGTTTTGGTTTTGTGGGGTTTAACGTCCCAAAGCGACTCAGGCTATGAGAGACACTGTAGTGGAGGACTCCGGAAATTTCGACCACCTGGGGTTCTTTAACGTGCAGTGTAGAGGTTGTTCTTGAAGCAGTTATCTTTTATGGTAAAAAAATTGCCTTTACTACATCGTGGCTCTCAGTACAAGAGGCGGTACTGAAAACAAGCAGCGAATGCTTTGTTAAGCAGAGCGTTAAGCGCACTGGATTCTTTTCTTTTTATCTATTTTAAAAGTACGTGTACCGCTTTCACACACCGGTAGTATAACGGTGCGTTATCTTTTGCCATGAATTCCATGTTGTTCTTTTTCACCTATAGATATAGCTGATTGGTACCTGACTGAGGTGCCAGCATGCGCTTTTAAAACCTCGTCCCCAAAGTTGTGTATTTCACAAAAACAGCCATCTACTGCTGCCGTCTATTGCATCTACCGCTGTTAACCTTGTAGATATGAACAAACCTAAGGCACAGTTCGTGCAGACTTCTTCCGGATCGATGCGTATATCTCCACGTATCCCTTGTCCACCTTCAGAATTCCTCGTCTAGTGTTTCCGTTCTCTAAAGCAATTACCCAGTGAAGGATAGCCAATCATACTTAACCAGCCAAAAGACGAGACACAGCAAAGAGGAGGACAGGACAAGGCTGTGTCTCGTCTTTTGGCTGGTTAAGTATGAACCCATACCAACGTGCCCAGTCATCAACCTTGTTGAATAGCCAATCCAGCACATATTATGTTACCCTCTTTACCTTTCGCTCCCTTAACTGTATGCCTAACCACGTACAACTGAGAATGATGCATAAGACCGATAGAAATATATAAAACGGATGAGGACCGAATGGAGGAGAAATCTTTTAGCTGTCTTCTTTACCCCGCTTGCGGAAGGAACAACATGTACCAAAGGAGGTCTTGAATAGTGCAAAAAGAATGAGAACCTTGCAAGCCACTTTTTGAAGCGAGAGCTTCACTATGCCAGTTTTTCGAGCAGTTAGCGTCACGGATTGATTGATTGATTGAAAACATCTTTGTTTATTCAGTATTCTCAGAACATGTGGGTGGGCCGCCTAGTCCGGTAGTCCATTGGCTGCTGCTGCTGCGCTGGCCCTCGCCACCAGCCAGTGCTGACGGTCAGGATCATCGCTGAGCAGAATAGCCTCCCACTGCTCCTCCGAGGGGTTGGGAATGGGGTCAACTAAGGGATTAAATTGGCATGCCCACACCATATGGTAGAGGTTAGCTACCTCTCCACAGTGTGGGCACTGCGGAGAGTATAGTGTAGGGCACCACAGGTGTAATTTAGCTGGTGTTAGGTATGTGTTGGTTTTAGTCTCCTAAGGATGTTCTCTTCTAACTTATTGAGGGATTTGTGTGGTGTTGGGTACTCCTTTCTGGCTGTTCTGTATGGCGCGAGATTGTCAGCATACACTGCTAAACCTATCAGGTCACGGCACCCTTCATGGTCATCAGGGGGAGACGCCCGGTATAGAAGAGCTCGGGCATGCCTGTGAGCGGCTTCGTTTCCTCCTGGTAGTTCCAGGTGACCGGGAAACCAGATGATTGATGCTTGGTTGGGTGGGTGCTTAGTTAGCAATGACAACCCTGACTTATGAATTAATCCGTAATTGAAGTTGCGACAGGCGTTCTGGGAATCAGTGAGCACAACGGCGTTGGGGTTAGATGCTACAGCTAATGCAATAGCTGCCTCCTCTGCGTGAGTGTGGTTAGATGTTTTCACCGAGGCGCAGTTCACCATCGACCTCGCAGGTTTTCACCTTCAAGTCACTTTGACAGATACTGCTCCCTTCCTTTCTTATAACCACTTTACAATGGAAGCGAAAGCTTCACTACACTAGGTACAGCATGTCTTCGTGTGACGCTAAATTTGTCCCTCAAGTGACCTTGATCTAATGATCTCGTAGTTTCACCCAAATGTATACTGCGCATTCTTTTCTTCAAAACGTAACTTAAACGAAGAGGCGCACATACATACGGGGCCAAATTACTCCGTAGGCTTCCACTATGGGACCTCTTTCTCTCCACATCGACTCCCATCTTTCTTCTCTCAAGTCTGGCAAATACTGCGCCTTTCCTTTCTTATAATATATAACATAATAATAATAATTGGCTCACAGGAAGGTAAAGGCGCAATATCTGTCACACTTGTTTCTGTGGACGCCTGAACCGCGCCGCAGGCGAAGGAAGAAAGGTGAGTGAAAGTGGAAAGAGAGAAAGAGTAACCGTAGTAAAGGGTTACGGAGTAATTTTAGACCACCTTACATCGAAACGTATCCGCCAGCGGTCGGGATCGAACCCGGGTACCCCGGCACAGCATGTCGGCACAGTAGTCGGGCGCCTTGCCACTGCACCATCGCGGCGGGGCATTTCTTATAGACCAATGAACAATATACAAGAAATAATATGAAAACATGATCTTGGCCTGGGCAGGTGTAGGCGTCGACAATTCCGTAGAGTTCCCTCGAACGTATAAGGCTCCTTCCTTTCCCCAAAACCTAATTTAAATAAAAATTAATAAGAAAAAAATACGCGGATTGAAAAGCAGGTGTTAAAAAATTCCCGTTCTACCGAAAATCGGGCAATAAATGACGGAAATGCGTCTGACAAGTGGTATAGTTGGCAGGCGACTTGGCCCTGGCACTGATTGGTCGACGGGTTGTGCGATGTCACGAGACCACGTGACATGCCCAAGGGGGCAGCACCTGCCAACTTCGACAAGTCTTTTGATATGGGAATCGAGCCCTCCGGCACCCTAGCTTGGATCCAGAATCAGACACGCCACTCAAGTCACGCAGGCACGTTCGCATGGCTTTGTTATAGCGGAATTTTAAGCCTCTGTCAGGTGGTCTTGCTCATAATTGGTAAGCTTACGACAGTATGTAGATGAGCACGCGTCAGATGATACCGGGGGTAAATTAAGTAATTGGGGACTATGCTTATAGTAGACTGCATGTAACGGAACGAGGATCAGAAAGGCGAGCCTGGAGGAACTATAATGCTATCGCGTCACGCTCTTAAACGCGTTTATATGACCTCCTTTTTTAAGGCGAAAACCTTTATTGGCTCATTCTCGCGGCCATGATCCTGTCCGTCCGTTCACCAGAAGTGTCACACTTCTTCGCGAGATTCCGCGGGATATCACGAAATTGTGACGTCATCGCAGGAAGATAGTTATAAATAAAAGATTAAGTCCTGTCGCCACCGGGAATCTAAGCTCCATCCCTTGGATTCCCAGCCGAGCGCTTTAACCAACTGCGTCACGCCCGGGATCGTGAAACGCACATCTTAATTCTCCTTGTCTACTGTAAGGAGGATGATAGTAGCGATGACAATGACGCTGCAATTAGTGACAATGACAATGAGGACATTAGCAATGGTAATGACGGTGCACTTAGTTAATAATGATAATGAGAGCAAACGTGATACACCGTGTTCATCAGCAAAGCCTATAGCATTCGCATTTCTACAGTGTACACGCCATAGACAGCGGCATTGATCATGAATCTAGCCTAAATGATGGCCTGAGCCGTTGTATGGTCCTTGAATGCTGGTCGGTGGTAAATTCCACAGGGATCAGGTAGTTAAAAGTTGCCTGTGTATTTTATATAGCAAATTGCATGATGTGATCAAAAACCGGAGATAAATGCTGGATGAATCGAGGGAAAATGCCTGTTGATAGTAAATGGGTGAAGAAAGTGGGCATTTATGACCGACACCACCGCGATTTTTCACACGCAATAGAAAGGCCTACATGTCAAAGAGCCTATAGAGTATAAGGCAGGGCATTTCGTCCATTTCTTAATTACAGTTTTTATGTGAAAGCAAAGACGTAGTTCAATGCAAGTGAAATAATATACGTAGGCGTGCAGCACCTATTTTATCAAATTTAATTATTTTTCTGCATTCTTGACATATCGCCTGCCCCTAGCTTGAAATGGAGGAAATTATTTATTGAAAGGAAAAGTTGAGAGGTCCGCCGGTGGTAGAGACTCTGCCGTGCTACTCCACACTGGGGAAGGGAAAAAAGGGTGTCCTTGGATAATTTAACATAATCAGTGTGCGCAGATTTTTTTCGCACTGCAGCTGGTGACTTGCGGGACGTATCCAAGGTAGCGAGGCGACCGGGTAAAGTTTACAGATTGGTGTTTAAAGGGTCACCGGCTATTGAGAAAAGTAGAGGACACACACTTGTAACTGTTGCTCTCGGTGAAAGTGGTTCGTGTGTAGGGGGCCGCCGTCGTGCACTTATCGCGTGTTTTTTTCGACGGCCTTATCGGTGGGCCGATATTTGCAACGCAAGGTCAATATTTGCGCTCTCACTGTTATCGCTGCCTCGGGTACCACAGGTTCCACCTGCGTTCCTTCTCAAGCAAACGAAGGACAAGCACACAAGAAAAGGGCGACCTGCGGCCCCTCGAGAAACACAGGAGGCGGCGGTGGCGCTGCGGTTTGCTAGACAAACGACGGCCAGCAAGAGCCTATCAGTCGCTTAGATTCAGTGAACAGGCAAATAGAAACAAATTATGCATGTTGTGTGTTGTGAATTCTCGTCGCGCAGCCGACAATAGCGCGACCCACATCTATAATTTCTTGCAGTATATAGTGTCTCTGCCATTAAAAGCATGCTTTTCACATCGAAGTTGAAAAATAGTGCACAGTCGTTTCGGCCAGCGATAAGAATTCATGGATTGCAGGTAGTCCTAATCAATGCATTGTTTATAACGGCTCTCCTTTTCGTGAATGTTTAATCTTTGAGTACTTATCATTGTGAGCGCATATCGAAGAACTGAGGTGTGTTATGCCGGGATTCAAACGTTAATAACATTTCATCGCTGAAGCATTACTTGTACAGTTACGTGAAAAGTCGGCGGCGTTCTTGCTCGTGTTTGCGAAATAGTCATTAAGATCCCGGCGATGGCAAGAAAAGTAAGGTAACGTCATCAAGCGGCCGTATGGCACACACAGCAAGCCGAGCATCCACGATTCGTCAGTGGATGCATCCAGACCTGTCCTCGACCGAGGTCATCGTCTATTCAAAGAATCCTTTACATGTCATCTGTCTGTGTACACACTCGCTACTGGCCGATCTGCATGTGGCGCAAGTTTTTCCGGTGTTTATGCTAAAATTGTGACGTAACCGTTTGTCATGCGATTTCTCTTTGCATATATCATACACGGGATAGTCAGGTTGGAGGCTGACTTGCGAATAAAATTTGCACTAACGACATATTTGCTTCCAATTGCATGCTTTCAAAAGTCTTCGCGGAACACGTAAGCACATATCGAATACTATAGTAGCAAAAGAGAGGTTTAATAAATCTCGTGAACCTCGCTCACAAACCGTTTCACCCGCGAGACTTAATGCTTTCGCATTAATAGACGTAACCAGTGTCTGTGCCAATTTTTTCATGACATTAACCTGCCCAGATTTTATTGGTCTTTTGATATACCGGTGTGGCAGCTGAGCTTCTCTGTTGCATAGTAGCTCAGCGGGTCTTTACGAAGCCACTGTGGCAGACATTTTTTTTTTTTTTTTGCATCGGCTGCACAATGGCTTGTCATTTTCTTTTTATTTCCATTTGCGAGCTTGCTGTAATACACTGACGCAGGTTAAAGCGCACTAGACGAGGATAGTGAAGAAGACGTGAGACACACAAGCGCTCGTGTGTCTCACGTCTTCTTCACTGTCCTCGTCTTGTTGTGCGCTTTAACCTTCGTCATGTATCACTAACACGCCCAAACAACCATTTTGCTGTGATACACTGGTTGCTTCTGTTGCCTGTTGCGGAAGCCAACAGCGTCGACGCTTTTTGAAGATAAGGACTCCTTTGAGGGGTTTAATCTAGCAAAGTGTACTCTGGCCGCTATCAGCGCACGACTGGGCTCAATTAAAATCCAAGCTGTAACATTTAGCGAGCTGGTTTTGCATGGGAACCACTAAACAACAGAGTGAGAGACTTGCTGTTTCACTTCGCTGTGTCACAACGCCAAGCCCAAACCTCCACTTTAGTGAAGATGTTTCTTCTACAACGCAAAAGAAAAGGCATGTGACAGCCACGCGTCACCTCGCATGACCAGAACTTCCTAAACTGTCAAAATGTTCAAACAATTTCCATCCATCTGATGCACGACTTGGATAGGAAGCCCTAATTGAGCACACGATAGTTTGCTGCCTTAAAGTTCAGAACTATTTCCCTTTATGTCGGGAAGCGGCGCGTGACTTCGAAAAAAATAATTAGCGTCCACATGCTTTCGTTCGCGCTTTAGCAAAGCACTTGTCCGCAATAAAGGTAAATGCTAATTCCCTGATTGAAAAGCGTTAAACTGCAAAGCTATCATCACGTGCGCCTATATTATTTGCACACATGTGCGCCCAAGCACACCCAGTCTCAGTCACGTGCGCGCGCACACACACACACACACACACACACACACACACACACACACACACACACACACACACACACACACACACACACACACACACACACACACACACACACACACACACACACACACACACACACACACACACACACACACACACACACACACACACACACACACACACACACACACACACACACGCACACACACACACACACTCACGCGCAGACATCACATAAATATGACATTTTTCGTAAGTAACAGCAGCCATGTTGAAGGACATTCGAGGAGCCTTTATAAGGTGTTTTGATGGCCCATCCCGCACACGTGGCTTTTCAAGGTGAGAGAGAGGGAGAGAAGAGAGATACTTAATTCGGTGCACGACACAACATGGCACAGGGGGTAAGACCACTATGGCGAAGACCACTCTTTGTCTCCTCGCAAATCGCAGCAGAGGCAGTGCCGGCTCGTATACGAGTCGGGTGGCATCGAGAGACGTCTCTTCAGCGCGACATGATTCATATTCATGAGACGAGCGTTTACGAGCGGCGCGCTTCGAGTTTCATTGCCATGTAGCGGTGTGCTGGATCTGGTCACGTAAATATGCATTGCGAACGATTATTGGCGAGGGGCTTCTTCGACGTATTTGCAGGAGAAGGCACGTAACTCTACTCGTCAGCGTGCCCTCTATTCTAGCTTCGCTTTGTGGCGCAAAAGTGCCCGGTGAGTGAATCTACAGTACGCGAAGGTGCACGCAATATTCGCGTGAGCTTCGCGGCAGACCGTGTAGATAATTACAATATGTATATATGTCTAGTCGCTAATCGCTGATTGCACAGCGGTAAACCGCTCGCTATAGTCGAGGACTTGGGTCGTCTACGAAGGAATTGGGAATCATTACTAAGCATCGTGATCATTAATGAGCTTTAAGGTGTTCAGATCCTAGTGTCTCATTATGAAAACGCCATCGCGCGATCAATCACGACTTAAGCTCGGCCGCTGTGCTGTGCGACACCTTCATCAGATACATGAGAGAAACTTAACGGGACGGTGGAGTATAGCTTGATTCAGCGCAGCTGTACGAAGATTAACTGTCAATGACAATTAATTTGGCGATATCGCTCAATTGTGGGCTTATTACAACTGTCGTGTTGCAGTGGTAAAAGATGATGACAGTGTTGCTTACGCTATCTTTGACACAAAGCGCACTGGATGCCCTAAGCGCTCAGGTTTACTTGAGACACTCACCGCAGCGTGTTAAAAATAAAAGCGTACATGCCACTTTGAAGGTGTCATCGCGCTACATTGGTGTCACCTTCGATGTCTTCAAAGCTGCCGCAAAGGAATGAAATTATCCTTCACGAAGTCGCCATGCTTAGTCGATGGGTTATTTTTAAATATTCACTTATAAAAAGTAGTTTTCCTCCGCAATCTGCTGTATTATACTGGAATTATTCTCAGCGTGCTAGCTTACTAAGCAGTGCAACCCTGATCTGTATAGAATATTAATGCGAAAGCAACACTACGACAACCAAAGCGAGATCTCGAGTGGCCGCAGCTACTCCATGAAAAGGCGTAGCTACGGTCTCCTGATATAAAAAAAAAAAAAAAAAAAAAATCAGCATGTCATAATATTTGAATTCACGTTACCCCTATGCCACGGGCAGGAGCTGCCAATTCGGGAAAAATTCCTTCATATGGGAGGGTGATACCAGAATCAGCCTGCCAGAACCGTTTGCATTCTCGTTACCCCATACGACACGCAGGCACATCAATACGGCTTGGTTGAAGCGTGACTTTATATGTGGGCTGGTAACTTACGCTCGCGCATCATACTCTTAAAGAATGAGCTTAAGTGTCCCCAATAATGTAGCACTTTACACTGCCAGGGCGTGATGGTGGAATAGTGTATCAGGCAAAAGAAGCTTCCGCCGTTGCTTTCGCAATTCAACCACGGTTAACCAGAGCTAAACCAGAACTCATTATTTTACCTCAGCTTTCCTGGTGTAACAACGCAAGGCTCAATGTGTGGAGAGCTTCATTCCCGATCATTATATCCTAATTGCGGAAAAATAGCGACGAACCGAGCGGCATCCTTTTGTTCTGAATCTTTTTATAAGCTATGAACTAATTCAATAGCCCGGGGAATGTCGGGCCTTCGCGTCTGTGGGAAAAATTTTAGAACCCACAGCTGTGCTGCCCCGTAAACATGTTTTCACATCATGCTTCCTGCTCGCTTTCTACTGATGAAAAAAAAAAAATCAATAAAACTGCAGCAGCTGCTTGCCCCGCAAGGTTTTTGTGCCCACGTACTAATTCGGTCATGGGGTTTAGTTTGGCGCTCCCTTGTGTATACTGCGCAACTATTATTGGAAGTAGTGTTTTTCTTTCTTTTAGATGATCGCAAAACACCCCGCTGTGAGTTGTTTGACAATTGTTAGCGTTCCACAGATTTTGACGTGCCAAAACACAGTGGGTACTCATCCTATAGAGGTATGGAAATGCGGGGAAACTTAAAATACATATATACAAGCAGTAAACTGTAACTTCAACCAAGGAAAGCATGGGAAAATCTCTTTGGTTTTGATCAAGGTGGAAAATTAGTAACGTGATAAAGTTTTTAGTTGCAAGACATTTTACGAGGACAGGAGAAACAATCATAAGCTGCTGGTATCCGAACCCGTTCCCTGCTTTTGACTGTTGCATACGGTTAAATGATGCCCCGCCGGGGTGGCGCAATGGTTAGGGCGCTCGAATACTGTGCCCAAGGATGCAGGATCGAATCCCGGTCTTGGTGGCCGCCTTTCGATGGAGGCGAAAAGCAAGGCGTCCGTGTGCATGTGCGATCTCAGCGCACGTTAAAGAACCCCAGGCTTTCAAATTTCCGGAGCCCTCTACTACGGCGTCTTTCGTACAGTGTGAGTAGCTTTGAGACGTTAAACTCCATAAAGCAAAACCAAACCGGTTAACTAATCCCGTTTGTGCTTTCTGTCTGGTTCTATTTGGATATCGTTCATCTAAAATCTGATAGCACTGCTAGTTTCACACTTCGATGAGCATTATTATTAGGTGAAGAGCTGCGGACGAATTTCTGAGAGGATTACACGTGGAGTTCTTTAACGTGCCCTGCAAGGTCGCTGCACTAATGTTTTTGAATTCCAGCTGAGCGCAGTGGCGACTGACCCACTACTGTGAACGCTAAAATAGATTGCGAGATTAAATACGTAGTTTTCTTTCCAACACCTGAGGGGACTTTTGTTTACGTGCTTATAATTCTGTCTTTGCCACGTGAACGACACCCCCGTCTTGAAGCAATTAGCGAGCTAAACAGTCTTACCTCAGCACGTTCAAGTTGAAAGTTTATTACAGAATTCGAATTAAGTTACAAGCATATACAGAGTATTGCTGAAGTCTAAATGCGTATAATACGAATGGGACGCGATAACTTCAGGTATAGACAACACGGTGGCTGAAATATGGAAACGTTTCGGAATTTTCTGCGTGCTATCATTCGCATTGCTGTCTGATAATACGACGGGTGGATTTCGAAGATGTATAGCATTTTTTCTTTCTCGGTCTGATATACGCTTTCCTGCGTCATAAACAAGGCGACGCAAGTGCGAGAATTCTCTTTTTGTCATTCGTAGATTCATTTGTTGGCGTATAAATGATATCACGGCATAGAGGTTACATGTGCGCGCCGGAAGACATGTGCGCTGGAACGCAAGAGCATATGCTGGTCATTGCGCACTCTGATGTGGTATGCCCAAAAATGCTTTTCGATGGAGGCGAAAAGCAAGGCGTCCATGTGCTGTGCGATGTCACTGCACGTTAAAGAACCCCAGGTGGTCCAAATTTCCGGAGTCCTCTACTACGGCGTCTCTTATAGCTTGAGTCGCTTTGGGACGTTAAGCCACACAAACCAAACCAAACCAAAAATGCGCCTTGCGTCTCAGTGTGACAAGCGCGCGCCATCACTAACACGTGCACTTTGAGCTTTCGCGCCGTCCCAAATGGGATCTGCAGTAAACTAGGAAATGAACAAACACCGACAAATAAACATAAAAGAATCAGCCAGAAAACGGGCAAAAATAATGCCTGCAAACGAAGAACAAACAAACGAGATGTTGGTGGAACAAACCGCAAAACGCATCAAAGTATCAAGAGTGGCTCGTGACATGCATATTCACCTTCTAAACAGAGCGGGATAATTAGTAGTATTTTATGCTGTCAATGCATTTAGCCCCCCCCCCCCCCCCCCCCCCCTTCCCCCCCTCCCCTTTTTCTCGTTTCAGCTCCGGCTTTCTGCGAAAATTAAACAATCTCTACGGATGTCCGTTACTCATGTGGTTCTTCCTTTTCGTATTTCGTCCAGTGAAGGGTGGCCGGGATGAATCTTCTTCAGCAACGCTGTCTACCGATTCCTTTCCTGCATTCGAATTCGTGCGTGGTCCAGTGCAACGTGGGAACCACGGAGGACGCCAAAGGAAGCAACGACACCCTAGGCCGCACAGAAGTTATTGTCGAGGAACGATGTACTATATATAACACTTAATTCGCTGGCATGCTGCTCAGAGTTTGCCAATTTACAACACTGAAAATAAAGGCTACGTGAAATTCGGTGTCTTATTTTTCGATGGAATCAGCATACTTCAGAACAAAGCTCGTGGTTAATTTCGGCCGTCTGTACGTGATACCCCCATTTGTTCCGAGATTTCATCGCTCTGGTGTTTTCACATCTCATCTCCGCCACAACATGGCCGCCTTGACCGCTGTTACCTCTTGCTCAATCCTACAACTCCCCATAGCTTTATACACTGTGCCGCCGAGGTGGGTGCAAATTAGTAGCGGCCACGGAACTTCAACATCACTTGCCTTCTTTAATATCCGGCTTATGCAGTATGCTGCCAATCACACACTATACGAGCTGCGTTTAAGACAGGAATCAGAGCTACCGCTACACGAAGGTGCATCTACAAGAAATGACAGTCACTGTCGTCTGTCCTGAATGATGCATATCTAGCTGTATCACTCTAGGAGACCAAGCCAAGAAGTAAATGCGAGAAAGGCAAGGCGAACTCTAATTAAGTACAGGGTCGTACACTTCTAACTATAACAAGTCCACTGCTTTCAAAGTGCCATTGCGTCCGACGCAGCAATGCAATAAAGCTAAGTAGCAGGCCAAGCTTAGCACCACCTCTGGGTCGTTCTGCGCTTGCATCGCTTTGCTTGGAAATGCGCCTGTATCGGACACATTCACAATGTTGCTTTGAAAGCAGTGACCATGTTACAGCTAGAAGTGGATGACCATGTATGTACGTACTCTGGATACTCGTGCGCCATTCCGAGAACATGTGTGATTCCAGGCAACTTTGAAGTGGTGCCTTCCTTCATATATTTTTTTTTTTTTTTGTAATGCTCTTTAAGTCTTATTTCAGCACGCGGATATAAAGAGGAATAAAGCCTTTATTAGAGCGGAAGGAATGGCTCTCAGCCGGTGTTAGGGGAATACGGGGATACAGTAATTAGAGTACAGTAACTAGCTTCGGCTATTGGCCCAACATTTTGTGCAATTTGTATATTTTATTGAAATAAATGATTAATGATTGAAAAAAAAAAAAACTTCAAAACATACCACGAAAGCTAAGAGCAAGCTCATAGTTCTAGCAGAACCATACAGCGTCGAGGCGCGCATCAAAGTGATAATAATGTTTTGCTTCAACCTGATACAGCAGGGCCCTTGCGTTAATTGTAAGGGCTTCCTGTGTAGCGAGGACGTTGACGTGAGGGCAAACAGCCAGCGCGTGTGCGCGCACTCCTGCGAAGCATATTGCTGAGTGTTGTTGCTGCTGCAGCTCTTCATCAAAGAAAGGTCCTCCCTCTATTTTTTTTTTTTTTTCGCTCTTCTGCTTCGGCTTACCGGTACGACGTCAAGTGGCAATTCTTACGTAGTAAGGCTGTGCCGTCTCCAGCTTGTCAAATTCATCGAAGAAAGGAGTCCAGATTGCTTGCGCAGTGGAGTGTTGTCTCGGTGGTAATGAAATTAACGGCACGCTCTTAATCATGGATCGGAAGTGCAGTGTACCAGGCGAAAAGGAAAGGAAACTAGAGCAGACCGTAGAGACGTCTATAACATGCGGGAGCTGATAAGTGCTCTTTGTTTCTTTTGTGAGGACGTATAGAGAACTTTCTTAATTATGCATGAGTCCAGGAGTGCTGAAGGAATTTTGGACGTTATTTCGCAAGCCATGTTGTATGACAGACAACCATGAACAGTGTTAGAGAATAGAAAAATTCGAATCACTCTCCCTGCATTCGCATCTCGCTGGCCTTCCTTCCGGAATTAGGCGAGTGCTAAATCACGGAAGACCGTAAGCGTCGATCAAATACGGGACTGCTCGGCTACGGTTGTGGTTACGGTATGCCTTTGATCGCTCGTCCATAGGATACGATTACCGGCGTAGGAAGGCCCAAGGTGTATAGATCCGTCGGTCAGATAAGACCACCATTACAACCACTCTCCGTTCTAGCGCGTTAACCATATTTCCGTCTCGTCATATACCTCCACATTTTTCTTAGGCATATCTAGATATTTTGGACAAATTCAAGGAAATATTTTTTGGACGTAATTTCTTTACATACTGCAAAACGGCCGCATGACAATCAACATATCCGCAGATCCCTAATTCCTCGGCACGCTAGCAATTGTTTACTTTTATTGTTTTGCTATTTATTACCGAAAGTACATCCTGTTGGCTTTCTGTGCGCACTCTTAACTCTTCGTGGCGAGTGCGGACAAACTTGAAAGACGTTCCGCTACAAATTTTGGTGTCAGATTATTTTCACCAATAAGTTCATAAAGTGTCTTGCAATATTGCGCAGTTACCTCGCAGTTGTTGTCAAAAACGGAACTCACTGGTTTGCTACGGCAATCTTTACTTGTTGCAAGAGAATATTACGCATTCTTGCCTGAAAATAAATGTAAAGTCCAAGAAAGCTGTACTTGACTTTTCATGCATTTTTGATCTGAAGATAGCGAAATAAACTTCGCTGCTTTAAAAAGTACTACCCAAAACTCTGATGTAAAAGTGATTAGGGAAATGTAAGAGAAACAAGGTATATGCACAAGAGCTTTGCAAACGCTGTAGCGCAGATGACCAACTAAAAGTCCCTTGCCGAAACTTGATGGGAAATTTCGGATGCCAGCACGAAGAGCACGCTGCCTGTCCGCGTGGAAAGATTTTTGTAAACTCCCTGCAGGCGTTAGTTATAGCCATCAGGCAAGCGCCGATGTCAACGACTACTACTCAGGAACTCTATGGCAGCGTCGTTCGGCTCGGCTGCTCTGCTGACATGAAATAACCCCCGTTAATCGCGTGCTTGCATCGCGAGCCCACGAGCAGTCAGGCGTTGGCTCGCCCACGAGCAGTCAGGCAAACAAACAAACAAACAAACAAACAAACAAACAAACAAACAAAAAGAAAGAAAGGACCAAAGTTGATCAAGACAAGGAGAAGGGAGAGTTTATGCGTAGAGAAAAAGCCGCGACTGCTCTCACACTCTAGCTGGGCACTTGAACGGCACCTGTGAAAATTTTGAAGACAGAGATAATAAGGAAGAGAGGAAAGAGCAGACATTACCCCTGCGAGAACAGCACAACTCCACGTTTCGGAAGCCCTAACGTAAAAAAAAAAAAATAAAAATAAATAATGACTAGTTCCTACATGTCGCACTGCGTGTGTATAGTTTCGTTTTATGACATGCTTTTAGTCATGTGCACTAACTTTAGCAAATAAGAGGAACCGTTAATTTCCTTTCAGAGCAGGAAATGGTGGCCGGAAATATTTAGCGATATCAGTGACGGCATCAAGCCCTTTGTGTAGTTATATAACTAAATTCTTTTTGTTCAGGCGAATAATGTTTGCATTTTAATTATGTGGCGAAAATTGAAGGGGTGGAGATAGCAAGGTTTTCGTTCCGTTTTTTTTTTTTTTTTTTATCTAAATGGCGTGCAAAATACTAAATATAGATTACTTCGCCCTGTTCATTTGCGTGCGCCAAATAATTTAAAATGTATTTCATCTGTAGTGTAGTTGCGGTTCCGGTTCTAGCAGCGGAACTGTGGTTATGACGTTAAAAAGGTAAGTTTTAGGTCATATTAGGCGTGCAAAAGCTACAATGTAATAACTGATTGTCCATCTCTGTCACTGCGGCGTCGAATGCGGGCCTGCGCAAGTGATGGAGCTGTTATAAACTGCAGTTTTTATTGGTCTCACGTGATCACAGACCTGCCTGTGATGTGATGTTTATCGTTCGAATTTTTGTGCATGAAAGGAGAAACTGCAATGTGATATCTTTAATGCGAACGCAGATGAGTTTCGCTCACCGACACATGTTTAGCATATGGTTTCAAAACACACACCGCGAACATATGGCGTCTCCATTCCTTTATTAAAAGATGAGGACTCGGGAGTAGACAACCCTTGGTTATGCGCTGTGTGCACAGCTTCAGGGGAAGAAAAAATTAAAGAGCACTGCAGAACCTGCATTCGAGTAATGCGAAATCAATGCTTTTGGTTGCTTTTAGTTGCTTACTTCACTTCTTGTTTACCCATTTTAGTCTTTGGTACATTCAAATTGCGTGGCAATCCTTTCCCATGCCCTTTATCGGCTCTACTTCCGGTTGCGTGACGTCACATCCTTGACGTCTCCACTACGGTACCCCTGTCCCTCTTTCCGCTTTCACTCCCACCTTCCTCCCTTCCCTTACGGCTCGGTTCAGGTGTCCACAGAAGAAATGTGACACTGCGCCTTTCCGTTCCTGTGAACCAGCTATTCTAATTATTTACATAATTACCTTATTGGCCTAATTAGTTTTTCGAACACAGCTTACGTCAGCCTCTATCGATAGACATTAACCTCTACCACTTCTCAATTACTGACAACTGCTGCGGACACGATTTTGCGGACACGTTCTGCGGACAGAAACCTGTGAGCATAGCGAAGTAATGGTTTCGCATTAATAACTCCCAGGAAGAGGCAAGGTTCGCGGTATCATCAACTTAGCGCTGCAGCTAGCTGTAGTGCCAGGTAATGGGCATGCCCGTGAAAACCGAAGGCATGGTCGGTTTCGTTCTCCAGCTGCATAAGCGAAGAAAAACTACACAAATAAACAGATGGCCCGCTTTCGTGCACTATTTATGTTGGTGAACAAAGTCAAGTATAATTAACTTGCTTGGCGACTGAAAAATTGAAGTGCGTACTGAGGTTTGATCTGTCATGAGCTGCTTTAAATGTCATCAGCCAATCACAACAGCGATGACGAACTTTCTCAGGCGCAGATGCTTTAGCGAAAGGTTAAGAGGGCTGTTTTTTAATAGGATTCTCCCGTCTCACACGCACGTAGGCACCGAAAACTGTGTTATGGAAATTGACATGTTTAGCCCAGCTGAAATGTCAACTTTCGTCGGCGCATAATACCGGCAATGAAACTAAAGAGCAGACAAAATGCAAACTGATTTGTTTGGTTTGGTTATGGAAATTTACGTCCCAAAGTCACTCTGACTACGAAGGTCGCTATAGCGGAGGACTGCGGAAAGTTTAGACCACCTGGGGTTCTTGAGCGTGAACTAATATCGCACAGTATACGGTCACCTTGAATTTCGCTTCGCTTTGATTGAAACGCTGCCGCCGCGGCCGGGATCGAACCCGGGTCGTCGGGCTCGGTAGCTGAGCGTTTTTTCAAGAAAAAAAGGACGCCATTAAAGACAGGGGTTCCCCCTTCACATAACTGCAGCACATTCTCGCTTGCAGGCAACGCAAACCGTACTTGCAAGACCGTGAAAGAATAACGACAGCAAAAATTGGACTTATAGGGGAATACAAAATAAATTGCCTCAGAAAATATTACAAGCGCGGGAACAGGTTTCCACTGTCACCAGTCGTCACCTCAACGTGAACAGCGAGGCTGGACATGTATGCATAGCTGTCACTCATTGCATTACAGGGGCTAACTGTATGCGCCGTATCGATCATCTTTATTTTTCTCTCTGTAAAGTGCGACAATTTCTTCCTCGCGTGCACTGCTTTATCCGCTCCAGCAACGTTACAGGTACAAACACCGGGCGCTTGGGCTGGCGCTGACGTTGTGCTATAGGGCTGAGCGCCCAATGCGCCTGTGCGTGCGTGCGTTTGTGTGCGTGTGCGTGTGTGTGTGTGGTTTCGATTTATGGGGTTTAACGCCGTCCTAAAGCAACTCAGGCTATGAGAGACGCCGTAGTGGAGGACTCGGGAAATTTCGACCACCTGGGGTTCTTTAACGTGCACTGACATCGCACAGCACACGGGCACCTTGCTTTTCGCCTCCATCGAAAAGCGGCCGCCGATGCCGGGATTCGATCCCGCATCCTTGGGCACAGTAGTCGAGCGCCCTAACCCACCCCGGCGCGGTTTATCTAAGCTGTAATCCTCATATTAGATTAGAATCGATAATTCGAACTGCCTGTTGGAGTATATCTACAAACATTTGCGAAAAGTTCTTATTCACCGAAATATATTTAGAAATGTCGGTTACAGCCACGCGGCATCAATCTATAATCTTAATCAAGTCTGCCATAACGCTCAAATTGGTTCAAAATTGCACCGACTTCTGCATTGATTCCAGCTATAACAGCGCATGCAGATCCAGTACTATGAAACATAACTTGTTCTTCATTGAGAATGAAGATGCAGGCGTGGTTCAACCTATTACTGCGACGGGTGCAATCCCATACTCAGTAACAGCGCTTAATAAAAAGCGTCTGTGATGACAATCACATGAGCTTGCAGGGGGTTTGTCTCATGTTCATCGCCGCTGAGCAGACACCGCACCGGGGCACGTGTCATACGCAGCAGTAACATAAACCATAACATATTTGTAGCAGCATTATGCCGCCGGTATCTGCGTGGTAGCCACACGAAAACACGGACTTTAGTCGAACGAATTTGTTTTCTGTCCTAGTAACGTTGCTCCTGTTTGCCTTGCAGCTCTTCTGAGAAATGTAATTCCCCGTTGTGAACCCATGTTTACACATTCTTGCACGTACACGACACTATACTTCTCGAAGCAAGCTGAGAGTCGGTCGTATACGTCAGCCAGTCTGGAGCTCGCCGAACGTGGGCACAAATCCCTGGCTCAAGCGATGGCAAATACTCCGATCACATTATATCAAGAGACAACTCAGTTGCATCAATGTGAAGCTCAGCCGCTTCATCTGCCATGGAAGAACAAACGAATAGAAGGCCTTTCCCGCTTATGTCGAGTCAATAACCAATCCTATCGTTTACGTTTTTTTTTTCTTAATGTTCTTTGTTTCTGACTTTGTGTGCCTTTTGTTACAGTGTACCGCTCATTCTCTTTTGTTTTAGACGGCCATTACATTTTTGGTCGGCCTATTTATTCACACTTAAACCTGCATTGATTTGTGTAAAATGTGTTTATTTAATCTCTCGTGTTTTGTTATTAATCCGCTCACCTAAGCAATGTCTACGCCACGTGAAATGCAAATTAATGATTTAATGAATTAATTAGAAAGCATTTGAAGATCATGACAGAGCAGGCTCGTGCAGATATATCGCGTGTCCCAGCTAAATTGAGCCAATGGCTAAGAAATCAAATATAGAGACTATGCTAGCGAAACGTGTTGCATGTTGTTGAAGTCACATTGGGCACTTCATGGATTTCTTCTTTTATTTCTGAACAAATTGATTTGTTCTTTATAATAGTAGTAAGTGGTTCTTTATTATAATAGAATAAAATAAAAATAATAAAGGAAGGAAAAGTTTTGCCTGCCCCTGTATCTGCTACCGAGATGAGCTGAAGCACCTAAACTGGGCGGCGGAAATAAAGGATAGTAAGGAGACAGGAGGAGGCTAACCAAAGGGGTTTTACTTAAGTTGAGGACAACTCAGGGGGCTATGGAAAGAAAAATGGTAGGGGTAACATTAAGAGATAGGAAGCGTGCAGAGTGGGTCAGAGAAATAACTCAAGTTACCGACATTCTAGCGGAAATTAAGAAGAAGAAATGGGCATGGGCAGGACATGTAGTGCGAAGAGAAGATAACCGATGGTCGCTTAGGGTAACAAACTGGATTCCAAGGGAAGGAAAGCGTAGCAGGGGGCGGCAGAAAGTTAGGTGGGCGGATGAGATTAAGAAGTTCGCAGGGGTCAAGTGGATGCAGCTAGCACAGAACCGGGTTAAGTGGAGAGATATGGGAGAGGCCTTCGCCCTGCAGTGGGTATAATCAGGCTTATGATGATGATGAAGGAGACAGGTAGGAGAAATCAAAGAGGTGAGCGACAGGGAGAAAGGATAGTTTAGGTTAAAAGTTAAAGGAGTATAATACAATATTGTACATCTCCTTATAGTTAACTATGCAAATTTTAATATAATGACTTCGGGCAGTATGTCAGACAGCATCTTCAGAAACCCCTGAATCCACACTTTGCGATCCGCACATCTTCCCGCGTATCACGTTTTTTTTCTCTTCTCTTTTTCTTTTTTTTTTTTTCCAATGCAGAGAAAGCCCGCGAAATACGAATAAATCCACGCGAAACAAGCAGCCGCGCGCCTCGGTTATGCTGTCACAATGGGGCTGCCAGTGAACAATCAGCTGCTAGCTTTGCTCGTCGGCCCCATTCTTATACTCTTGGTCGATATGTCGATGGTGGTTACGGCGCACATGTACGCGCGTGGTGGGGCAAAAGTCTGCGACAATGCCGCCGTTTTCTGAGCGCGATAAATAAAGCGATGCTAGGAAGGTTAAAATGCGCCAAGCGTGTAAGTCACTCCGGAGCAAAGTAAAAAGGCCACCAGTTGTTTTTGGGGTAAGCTACGAGAAGCCACGGCTGTGCTGCCGACTTCCGTTTATCCCGGGTTGCTACTGCAAAACGTGCTCGAAGAGGTCGCCTTCCAGCGTCTGTAGTAATGTACCGCTCTGGTTTGTGCATGCGACTAAGTAAGGTCAAGCATAGTTCTTGAACTTTAACCTTGTGACCTTCCAGTGCGCAAGTTTGGTGGGCTGCAACCCCGTCTTGGATGTAACCCTGCGAAGTGTAAGTCCAGGGGCCGTATTATATAAACTTCCCTTTGCAATTACGAATTCATACGGTCTTCTGGCCTTGCTTACTGTTACTGGGTGACGAGGCCACGGTTTTGAAACATCTGAGGGAAGCTATCTGACCACTGGCTCACCACAGACCGCACCTTGGCATTGGCTGCATGACGCAGCCAATGGAACGTTAGCCGGCGCGTGCGGCGTATGGCTTTACGTTTTACCGTTTCACTGCTCTCGCCTTAAACATCGCCATAAGTAGTATCAAGTGTCTCCGTCAAATTTTTGTACTTTGAGGTCGATACAAGACCTCGAATACTACTAATGTAACGCGGGCTATCCCATTTTACGGTGCAAATTCCGTACTGTTTTAAAGTTTAAATAATTGATCTTAACGAGCCTATAATTAAATGAGTCCGGAAGAGAAAAATAGCCATAGTTGCTTAAGAGGGTCGCCGATAATATGGCATCAGTTTCTCAAGCGCCCTCTTACGCTCTCTTTATATTTCTTTTCTTTGTCATTATTGGCTCAAGCTGGCTGGGACACCCATGTATATCCCCAAAACAACCGAACTTAGTCAGCCTCCAGGTATCGCGAACTACCAGCGGCAAAACGGCTAGCCAGTATGCAAACTGTGGTGGGTACCATGCGAGTATAACAGATCTCTGTTCAACACTGTGTACTAGCAAGACGTACACACGTTATCGGCGGGTGGCCCTTTGCAAGCTGAACCTCGCCGATGCGGTCGTCTTCGCGTCGCGACGCGCCAAGATCGTTCGGGGCGTGGCTGCGCACCTCCGGGGCGGCGGCGAATGTTTACACGACTTTCGGCGGGAAACTCATGCGTGAAACATGAAGACGGGCTCCGCGCGTTCAATATTAATCTGGGCTCACACGCAGCCGCCGCCGCCTCTGCGTGCTACCGCCATGCGAGGAAGCCGTAGGTCTGCGCACACGGGCCTTCGATTGCAAACTGGCATAGATACTGTGCAACGGCAGATGAGGGGAAGTGAAGCTTTAGGTCGGCAGGCTCATTCATAAATGCACCCGTTGGGGATGATTGTGACTACACTGAAACGTGAATGGATTTCAGCTCGAGAGCGGCATTTGAGCGTCAGTGCACATGTGAGTGTGAGGGATCCTCTGTGACTGCCAAGGCGCGGTAGCGTGTGTGTGTGTGTGTGTGAGAGAGAGAGAGAGAGAGAGAGAGAGAGAGAGAGAGAGAGAGAGAGGGGGAGGGAGGGAGGGAGTGTGAGAGAGACAGAGCTCCTGTAAGTGTTTGTATTTGTAAGTGGCTAGAAAGGAAACATGTTTGCGAGCGATCATGAGTGATTGACTTCTTGTGTCAAGGGCGGTTTCAGACTCATCTGGTTGGACATGCTCTGATGTTATATATCAGTTTGTCTTCCCCCCAAAAAAATTTCAAGGCGCAGTTTCAATAACTATAAACGCCAAATATGGCTCCCTCCTAGGCAAGGCAAACGCAGATTCACGATGCTGACACGCGCAACGTTGCCTCATTTGATACGACGTTGGACTGCCGAACAGCAGGACGCGGGCTAGGATCCTGTATATCAGCGGTCTCATTTTGCCACTCGTCACTCAGTAGACGACTGCAAAAGGTTCGTACATTCATAATTTACTCTCTCTTTTTTTCTCACGTTGTGTTTGCCTTGCACAGGTATATGCAATGTGAACCAGCCTTAATGTAAACACCTGGAGTCCTAGAGACTTAGATTCTGCACTTGTCCACTGTCGCAATGTCTGAGTCTTGTCGCCCTGTATGACCGCAACGTCTGTACGAAGCGCCCTTGTATACACTTAAATACAGATAAACGACGCACGTGGAAGGCTGAATTAGCTTTGTTTTCCTTGTGGGCAGGCAACCATGTGGGTCATCGTGCATCGGTCTGTAAGGGGTTCTTAACCGGAGGCATCACAGGTTAGCCTGGTACCGGAAGATTAAAGTCGTTCTGCAAAACGCTGTTTTCCGTGTCGATAATCTGCGGCTTTATGATGAGCAACAGCGTGAAGGATATAAGCACAAGGGTGGGGGATAGGAAGACTGCGCGAAAAGAAAAAAATAAAAGCACGGAAACAAATAATTGACACGCAAGCGCCGACTTCCACCTGGTGTCTATACGAATGAACTTCGACTTATATAATGATTTCGAAATGAGACAAATATGAAAAGAGTTGTACTTGACTCATTCATTCGCAAAAATTGACCTTTTTTTTTTCTTTTTTTTTTTGGTGAGCGAAACATAAGGCGCTCTATCACAGCCATGCAACCTAGAAGTCTCGGCGACCTCCACCATCCACCGTGGTCAGAATACACTAACCACGGAACAACTGACAAGGACCAGCTCGCCCTGACTTTCTATGCCGTTATTTCGACTTCCTCTACTGTGAAGAGAATGCAGCGGCAGATTTTCTGTGCCTGCATGTGTTGTAGACTCCGAAGTGGTGTTCTTTTAGGCGTTCATTTAAGTCCCTCCACGTCTGATCGGCATAAAAATTACGCAGAAAAGAGGACATGAGTACAGGGCTTAAAGTCAGGGGCGTCTCGGGGGTCTGAGACCCCCCACCAATATTTAACAGGTGTATGAGACCCCCAAGCTTGAAAGTATAAGGACTATATGAATGCAAAGCAGGCAACAATTTTTTATTCATGTCAGTGACGTAATCGATAGATTTCTTCTCTATTGTTTCAACAGTTTCGCACACAGTGAGTCTTAATAAGAACCATTTTTTTCTCGGCCCTGAAGGGTCGACAAATAGTTTTCTTCCTATCTTCCCCTTTGTATAAAATGATTTGTAAAGCAGGCCACCAGCCGCTTTCCCTCTTTCCCTTTTTATTTCCCATTCCACCAATGCACAAATCACTACAGGACCCCCTCCGATGGAGCAAGACTTTAAGCACTGAGTACACGACAGCTGCACACTCAACAAAAATCTCCTGATGGGCGGTGTTACACTATACTTGTCTACGGCTTCATGGGGTCCGAACAATGCTGTTGAGCCGATGAGAGACGCTGTGCCCGCAAGGAACTACAACTGCCTCTCTTCTTTCTCGACGTTGTTTTTATTGTGGAGGCAGTTGCGATATCTATGCTGCATGACTATTGTGTTAGCTCACCTTCGGCTTTGTAGACAAAAACAGGGCCGTCATTTGAGAAGACGTAATGTACCGAATATCGTCATTTTTTGTAGACGTTATTCCGAAATCAATCTACACACAAGTGGTATTCCTTTCGAATGTCAGTTGGAAGTCAGCGCTTGAGTGTCAACTTGATTGTGAGTCGCATTTCTCTTGACTGCGCTGTAATATTTTATAGTGAAGAAAACGAGCACACGCTAAAGGGTGACACGAGCGCTGTGAACTGAATATTTAAAGGAAGAAGCTCGAATTATATTCGAGTGGAAGAAAGCTTGCGAAGGCACGCTGAAGGAGAAAGAAAAACGCATGACAGCAGTGACAATAAAACACGATTATTTCAGTGACATCTTGAGACCTCTTGACGCTTTCTACAAGATGTCTGTCTCGTTACTTCGCAATGCAGATAATTTTTTTTATATGTCAATTTGCAATGTCTCTTTCTTATTTGGGCTGTTCCTTAAGTCTAACCAAGATCAACTTAGCTTTTAGTCCTGCTGAGGTCTGAATGCAGTGCTCAAGTTGATTTCACGCAAATAACGCGATGCCTTCCCCCATTCAAACTGGGAAGGTCACAGCAGCCGCTCGTGCTAATCGGCAGGCATCTGAACGATGAGCACCGACTGTGCCCAGCCACTCGCATATCGAGTCATGTAGAATGCATTACATGCGGCGTGAATCCACACCGAGGTCGTGCCAGAGCTGCGTACCTGATCACGTACGCTGTCTCAAGGTAAAACCACTATCAGCGACAGTTTTCCGTAGCTGTAAGCAAGCCCGCCTATGCCTGTATTTCCAATCAGCCTGCTACACACTTGAGTTTGTTGCGTAAGAACGCGCTCTCAGGGTGGTCGCCTCAGGGGAGACATCAAAAGAGAGAAAGCGAAATTGGGGGCCTTCGCTCACTGCGAAATGAGACAAGGAGCAAGCAATTCACTACGGTCGCGTGTGAAACACCAATATTCTAGCGGGATGCTGTAGGCATTTTCACAGCTGGGAGTTGTATGGCTATTAGCTGGAGCATCATACAAGTTGGGATGTAGTGGAGATAATTTTGATGTCATTGGGGGATGTCGGTATAGCGTGCATTGTTACACAGCTGCCAGGACACACGACGGAAAATTCATGCAAGCAGAAAAAAAAAATAAGCAGGCAGCGTTATTTTTAAATGAAGCTGCTGTCTGTATTTATTAACCGTGTATTCAAACGTGCTGGCGCGTAAACTGCTTCATGACTTCACAAAGCAAGCAACTTCACGAAACTAAGGCGACTTAAAAAAGAAAAGGAGGGGGTGGGGGCGGAAAGGGGGGTGCTGAGACTCCATTTTGCGTGCGTTTTCTTTTTGTGCGTAGCTCTTGCGCGTGTGACTTATAACCCCACTGTTTTAAGCGAGGCAGGAAAATGTGCTTTGCGAGTGACTTTAGCACGAGAAGCGTTTTAACTGGAATTGGGAAAGTAGAGCAGGCTAGTATTGCGCAAGCCTGCGTTGTTTAACTCGAGATGAGTGCAGTGTAACCAGCTTATATAACTGCCCTGATCAGACTATCTGGGAATGTTTGCCCTGCTTTTGCAAAAACCTGAGTGATTGGTATTATTGCCTCTACCGGAGATATAGTTAAAGGAGCTCTACATTACCAACTAACAGCACTAAAGGGAACGACACTCGTAATCAAGTTGTTTACACTGGCTCTATAGTTCTTGCTCTTGCAAATTTTGTGAACGAGTGCTGATAGACTGGATTAGGCTTATCGACTGCTCCCGACCGAGTGCTTCGAGTAATTGTTTTTGTTTTTATTCTTTTGCGTTATTCGTTTATGTTTAATTGCTGCGGGGTACTATACTCCTGCATATAAGACACGTGCTGGGCGGTAAATATAAAAATATACAAGCAATAAACATTATCAAATCAAAGCAGTACACGGTTAGTTCCCTGCAAATATATATATATATATATATATATATATATATATATATATATATATATATATATATATATATATATATATATATATATATATATATATATATATATATATATATATATTGAGAGAGAGAGAGAGAGAGAGAGAGAGAAACGAAAATACGGGCGGGACTTTTATCAAAAAATATTTATTTATTTATTTATTCGCTTATTCATTTAAAACTATGGCCTGGTGCATCTGTGATTAGGGCGCTGGGCTGCATAACCCAATGACATGGGATAGAATTTCGGCCGTGGCGTCTACTTTTAGATGAAGGCGAAAAGCAAAGCATCCGTGCAGTGTGCGATGTCGCACGTTAAAAAGCACAAGGTGGTCGAAATTTCCGAAGCCTTCCATTACGGCGTCCCTCATAGCCTGAGTCGTCGAAACCTATAGGCCAAACCGTTTACATTTTAAACCAATCTTCAGTTTTATATCAGACCTAGCTATGGGAGACGCTCACAGCTGCTTCAACTGCGAGCCAGAGAACCAATACATGAACATTCTTCCATGCCTGCGGAGAGTTCTGTTACCTCATCTTTCACCTGAAGAGGTTTGGAATTTTCTCCTCGCGTGATGCTTCAATATATAAGACAGATTTCTGATATCAGAGCCTCTGCTCTGCTGCATGAGGCATCAGCTGAGAAAAAAAAAAAACTATTATACGCCGCATAGAGCAGGTAGAAACACGGCTGTGACCGGAATATTACAGCTCTGGGTCAACTCTCCACGTTTTCCCGAAGCAGGGGCTCAAAACACTGAGTGGTTAAAGTGTTCGGACTCGGAGTTCCAGACTGTGTTCAGGCGACCGCATCGAAAGCAGTTTGCGAAAGCCATGGCTTCGCGCACACGTGCAGCGCTTGTGGGGAACACAGACATACTCGTGACGTCATTGGCCGACTTGCTCAGACGGCGCGGCGCCTTCCCTGAGACGCCAGCCAGACGGCTCAGGGCCAAGGCGATGGCGTAAGCGGCCCTCGACGAAAGATGTATTTCATTAGGGCAGCGCCCAGCGAGGAGTGGTTAACGCGTGTGCGTCATCCCGAGCAGCCTTCACGGATGGTGCTGGTGTGAGCGACCTCGCGCGTTGTGAGACACCTCTCCCTCCTTCATCTGCGGCTCCTCCAAGCGCCTCGAGGCCACTTCGTTAATATAAACTCATTTGAATGATAACAGTCTGCGTTACACGCGGTCGTAAACACGCGTCTATTAACAGCGGTCTTTGATAGATCTATAAGGGTTCCAGAGAGATAAAAGGCTGCCTTTTTTTTTCTTTTTATTACCGATTGCGTGTGTATAGTGATGCGTAAGGTTAAGCGGAGTGTCCTGCTTATCCGGCTGCTTTAGCTATATGGAGTGGTTTTCCTTGATCATGCTTTATGCGCATGAAGCAGAGCTGTCGCACAAAACTTGGCATGTTCTTTTTTTTTTTTTTTCCTTTGTCACGCGCATATCCGATCGATGACGCGTGTGTCGATAGAATGTTTTAAGTCAAAATTTCCACGGCAGTGAAAAGCCTGTCGCTCCTGTTCGTCGTCTCAACTGAAATTGCACTGGCCCATTTCCATCAAACTTTTGTACTGCACTAAGATAAATATTTTGTTTGTATAAACGCTTATATTAAAGCGTTTGGAACAAAGACGGGTGGATGGGTTTGATTTGGAGGCAGTGGAAGCATGTACGCGAATGATGCGACTACAGAAGGCGGGTATAGCATTTGTCGGCAAATGGAGCCGGAGAACGCGCGCAGTTAACGATGCGCCCATTCGGACGTGTCCAATGAATTAGCGGACACTTCTAAAAATACTGGCGCGGCGGTTAGCCTATATATGTAAGGTGGTTATACTTCTTCAAAGGAAAACGAAAGTAGCACAACAGATGGATATGAAGGTGCACTAACAATGCGAGCGCTAACTCAGCATCCTTTCGTCGTCGTCTTCTATTTTTCCATTGCTGTAAGTCAACCGACTAGCCAACTTGGCTGCCACTCTCAAACAGTTAGCGCGCCTTTCATCTTCTCACGACCAGCTGCTGTTATTGTATTCCCGACAGCGCTTACCCCACTGCCCCAATTTCAAAATGTTCAAGCTACGAAGGAGTTCTCTACTGTGGCACACGAAGTCATGTCACCCCGCCGCTGTGCTGCAGAGGTTAGGGCGCTCGTCTACTAGCTCTGCCCAAGGATAAGGGATCGAATCCCGGCCGCGGTGACCGCTTTTCGGTGGAGGCGAAAAGCAAGCAGCCCGTGCAGTGTGCGATGAACATTTAAGAACCTCAGGTGGTCGAAATATCCGGAGCTTTCCACCATGACATCTCTCAAAGCCGGAGCCGCCTTAGGACGTTAAACACCAGAAGCAAAACCAAACCAATTTTTCCAGTGCTGCGATAAGCCTTTGTAGGTGAACAATGTTTATAGGAGAGAGAGAGATAGAAATGGCTTAACGTTTATGTTAGGCAAAACATATTCGTAACCTTTATTTGAAGGTCTTAAGATACAGCACTCGCTCTAAACCGCCGGTCCGAAAGAGGCCAGTGGGGCGTGCTATATATAGGCTCCACTTGAACGAGCACCTCCGGGCCTCAATACTTGAAGCTTTATTATTATTATTATTATTATTATTATTATTATTATTATTATTATTATTATTATTATTATTATTATTATTATTATTATTATTATTATTATTATTATTATTATTATTATTGTTGTTGTTGTTGTTGTTGTTGTTGTTGTTGTTGTTGTTGTTGTTGTTGTTGTTGAGTATCATTCCAACCCATGATAGAAGAAAAGTATTTCCGATGCCGATACTCCGATACTGTCATTTCCAGCAGTTCAGTTCAGTTCAGTCGTTCAGTCGTGTCCGACTCTTCGTGACACTATGGACCATGTCGCGCCACGCTTTCTGGTCTCTCAATATCTTCCTAACATCACATAACTTCATCTGCAGTGCCTCGAGGATGCCATCTAACCATCGCGTTCGCTGCCTACCCCTTCTCCGGCGACCCTCAACCTTTCCCAACATCAAATCTTTCTCCAGCGACTCCTCTCTTCTCATGAGATGACCAAAGTAGCTGAGCTTTAACTTTAGAATTTGACCCTCTAATGAGCAGTCAGGGTTTATGGTCGACAATATCGATTGATTTGATCTTCTGGCAGTCCAAGGAACTCTCAAGAGTCTTCGCCAGCACCACAATTCAAACGCGTCAATTCTTCGACGGTCAGCCTTTTTCACAGTCCAACTCTCGTATCCATACATCACAACTGGAAAGACCATAGCACGAGTTATACAGATCTTGGTTGGCAGACTAATGTCTCTGCTCTTTACTAGGCGGTCAAGGCTAACCATTGCTCTCTTTCCCAGAAGCAGGCGTCTCCTAATTTCATGGCTGCAGTCTCCTTCCGGGGTAATCTTGGAGCCCAAGAAGAGAAAATCTGTCACAGCTTCCACTTCTTTTCCATTGATGCTCCAGGACTTGATAGGGCAAGACGCCATGATCTTTGTCTTTTTAATGTTCAGTTTAAGCCCAAACTTCTCACTCTCTTCTTGTACGAGCATCAGAAGTCTCTTGAGTTCCACTTCACTTTCTGCCATTAAAGTGGTATCATCCGCATATCTAAGGTTGTTGATACGTTTTCCAGCAATCTTCACTCCAGCTGAAGACTCGTCCAGACCGGCCTTCCTCATGATGCACTCTGCATATAGGTTAAATAGGCAGGGCGATAGTATGCAGCCTTGCCTCACTCCTTTCTCAATCGGAAACCAATCAGTAAGACCATGCCCAGTTCTGACTGTGGCCTCTTGTCCTTCATAAAGGTTCCTGAGGAGACAGATGAGGTGAATTGGAACTCCCATCTCTTGGAGAGCTTGCCACAATCTGCTGTGATCTACGCAGTCAAACGTTTTCGCATAATCAATAAAGCAGAAGTAGATGGGTTTCTGGAACTCTCTTGCTTTTTCCATGATCCAGCGAAGGTTGGCAATTCGGTCTCTAGTTCCTCTGCCCTTGCGAAACCCAGCTTGCACGTCTGGAAGCTCCCGATCCACACACTGCTGCAGCCTACCATGGAGGATTTTCAACATCACCTTACTAGCATGCGAAATAAGCGCGATCGTGCGGTAGTTGGAACAATCTTTGGCACTGCCTTTCTTTGGAATGGGGATGTAAACTGACCTCCTCCAATTCTGTGGCCACTGCAGGGTTGTCCAAATCTTCTGACATAATGTATGCAGAATGTAACAGCGTCATGGTTGAGGTTTTGAAGCAACTCAGCTGGAATGCCATCAATTCCGCTAGCTTTGTTCTTAGCAAGGCTGGCTAAGGCCCATTCAACTTCACTCTTCAGGATGCCCGGCTCGAGATCAGTAATCACAACCGTCTTATGTTGGGTTTGCACATTCGGGTCCTTCTTGTACAGTTCTTCTGTGTATTCCTGCCACCTCTTCTTTATCTCTGAGGCTTCAGTGAGGTCCTCGACTCGTTTGTCCTTTATCATGCCCAGCTTAGCACAGAAGCTTCCTTTGATATCTTTGATTGTCTTATACAGAGCTCTTGTGTTCCTTAATTGGCTGTTGTCCTCAACAGCTTGGCACTGTATGTTCAGGAAGGCATTCTTATCTCTCCTTGCTATTTTCTGAAAATCCACATTGAGAACCTTGTATCTTTCTCTTTCCCCCATAACTTTTGTCATCCTCCTATCCTCAGCTATTTGCAAAGCCTCTTCAGATAACCAGTTTGCTTTCTTGCATTTCTTTTGCTTTGAACTACCTTAGTAACAACTTCTTGTATTGTATCACGAACATCAGTCCACATCTCTTCGGGCTCTCTGTCTTCTAGATCTAATTCTTCAAATCGATTCCTCACTTCCACAGCATATTCTAATGGAATTTGATCCAGATCATACCTGAAAGGCATTCTAGTTTTCTGAAAGGCATTCTAGTTTTCTGCGTTTTCCTCAATCGAAGCTTAATTTTGGCAACAAGAAGCTGATGATCGGTGCCAGAATCAGCCCCAGGCCTTGTTTTTACTGCTTGTATAGCGCTTCTCCATCTGTGCCGGCAAATAATATAATCGATCTGATTCCTGTGAAGTCCATGTGTACAGGCGCCTCTTGTGCTGTTGAAAATGAGTATTCGCTATGGTCAGGTTGTTTTCTTGACAAAACTCTACTAGCCTCTGCCCAGCCTCATTTGGCTCACCAAGACCGAACTTGCCTGTAATTCCGGATATTTCTTCACTCCCTACCTTAGCATTCCAGTCTCCTATGAGAAAAACGACGTCTGATGATGGGGTGCGGTCTAAAAGGCATTGTAGGTCCGCATAAAATCTCTCAACGTCAGTTTCTTCAGCAGTAGTGGTCGGTGCATAGACTTGGATAACTGTTATGTTGAAAGGGTGACCTTGGATCCGAAGTGAAATCATTCGGTCGTTTTTGGGGTTGTACCATAGCACTGCTTTGCCCATTCTTCTGTTTACTATGAGAGCGACCCCATTCCTTCTCTGGATTCGTGCCCACAATAAAAGACATAATGGTCGCCGGAGTTAAATTCTCTTATTCTGGTCCACTTGAGCTCGCTGATACCCAAGATATCAATGTTCAATCTGTCCATTTCTCGCTTGACGACATCCAGTTTACCTTGCGTCATAGATCTTACATTCCATGTTGCTATGTGATATATCTCCTTGCAACATCGGACTTCTCGGTCGCTTCCCGACACATCCACAACTGAGGGTCCTTTTGACTTTAGCCCAGCCGCTTCATTCGTCCTGGAGCTACTAGGAATCGCCCTTTGTTCATCCCCAGTAACATGTGGGACGCCTTCCAACCTGGGGGGCTCATCTTCCAGCGCCATATCATTAATGCTATTGTGAATGGTCATAAGGTTTTCTTGGCAGGAAATACTGGAGTGGGTTGCCATTGCCTTCTCCAGTGAATCACATTTTGTCAGAACTCTCTGCCGTGACCTGTCTATCTTGGGTGGCCCTACACAGCAGAGCTCACGACTTCATCGAGTTTCGCAAGCCCCTTCGCCACGACAAGGCATTGATCCATGAAGGGGGTCATTTCCAGCACGCGATACCTAATACCGATACAAAAATCGCATTGAAGGATAGCATCGAAGAAACATGTATCTTCGATACTACCATGCCGGCTGTACGGCGTCACTTTCTCTCTTTACCCTTTTAATCACCCCTTCCTCCCTTCCCTCATGCAGCCAACGTGAGACAGATACTGGGTCCTCGCTTTCTTCATAACCATTTTGCCTTCGTGCTCAATTTTATTTTATGACTGCTTCTGGAGCTGTGTAAGCTACGAGACTGCGCCGCGGACTGTTATGCCGAAGTGTGCTACATATTCTCATGCACTCATGACAGGTCAGCCAAACACACGCTTGTGGAAGCCGCCGTCATGTACCCGTGTAGCGGCATCTTTTTACCGTCATTGCTTGGACGAGCTCTATTAAAAAAAAAAAAAAAAGCACGAACGAACAAACGAACATACATAAACACGCCTCGAATTTTCCTCCACGATTCGGGCCGCATTCTCGAGAGGCAATTTCTTCCCCGGGTATTAAGCGCAGCATGACTAACGAACGCTCTCGACAACGGCTCTCGACAACCCTCGCGCCGCTCCCGCAGTCACTCGAGGCTCAGCTGACGTGCGCCCACGCGCCCATTTATAACGCGTGCTAGCCGTGAACTGCTTTCTCCGCGCGAACAATGGGGCTTACGCAACGAGGATTGGACAAAGTTTCGTGGCAGCGTTGTCGCGAGGGTTCGCACGTGCGAGCATATGTCGACTTCTGCTGCATCCGCTCCGCTCTGGGCGCCTCTTGATAATTCAACGCAGCTTCTTCGTCTTCGCCGCTTGTTGCAATGCTCTTGTCCACGTCTGCGCTGTTATGATCTCCTACGAGGCGTGTATAAATGTTTCTGGGCACGCAGGGAGCACTCTAATCCTAGCGCACATGTCAGTGTTCCGCATGCTTACGCAAGGAGGCGACCGTCGACTCTCCCAAATGAAGCCCTTGATCTTCCTTCTGGTGGATTTTCGGCCTTTCGGATAACGCTAGTGATGAAGTTATTTTTACCTGTTCAACGGCTACATAATAAATCACGTGGGACAACTACAGTGATGGAGAAGCCCGGAGAAAACACGGAGTTTCATATGTTGTGGTGGGGAAACTATTTTCCAAATATTGAGCATATAGCGTTAACCTATCCGTCTACACGGCGCCCTGGAGTCCTTGGACCTGGCAGGCGTTTTCGAGCAGTCTTATGATCTGCATGCGCATGCGCGATGTACCCGCTGCTGCCCCAACGATGGCACCGGAATGTTTTGTTTTTGGTTTGTTTGTTTTTTTCTGAAATTTTCGGCCAGTCGGATTAAGCCACAGATTCAGCATTTGCTTAATTCGAGTGGCCGAGAGTGTCAGAAAAAAAAAAAAAAAGGCAAATATCCAGTGCAATCGCTGTAGCAGCGGCAGACGCAGCGCGCATGCGCAAAGCATATGATTGGGCGCCGGCGGATTCGCTGTACCGTTGCGCATGCGCGGAACACAAGATCGTGCTGCGCGGAGAGTGTTGTGGAGGGCTTCACTGCCTCAGCGCTCCACTGGTTTCCCCAGGAGAGTCTCCTCAACCACAAGAGATGCAACTTTACTCTGCAAAATCTGTTTATTTACTGCTTTCTCTCCCTATAGGCATGTAAAAGAAGAAACACATAGACAGAGTTATCTAGAAGGCCGCTGAGCGAGATATTGAAAAATTATGCCTGTTAACGTTGAAACTCTTGTAGGTGGTTGTGTCACAAAGAAAAATAAAAAGAAAACGCGATAAGTGTGCCTCATTCAGTGCTAATGTATTTTCTTTCTGAAGTATTGTAAGGTTGAGACATTGCAGCACGTTTGCCTGCCTGGCCGTAGCGACCAATGTTGTGCAGTACTAAACTAGAGTGCGGCTACATACGGCAGAATTATTTTCAGCCTGGATTTTCATTTATTTTAACAGAAGCTCTTTCTTCGCTGCCACATATCTATGCTCCCGAAATTTTCTTTATCGAAAAAAAAAAAAAGAAAAAAAAAGGGAAGACGAAGGGGAAGGGGGCTTCGTTATGGTTTGACACCTTACTATTCCTCATTTCTAAAAACAAAAAAGAAAAAGAACGAAAAAAAAAAACAGTCGCTAAGCATGCTCACCATGCGCGGTGGTGATACGGAGAAAAGAAGAGCGATTATATCAACATACTGTACTGCACTGCAAAGTGTGCGGACACAATATATGAGAGACCTCTAAAATGGTTAATGATTTTCTTACTGTTTCCCTCATCACTACCCGCGATACTTTAGTGGTGCCGGGAGTCTACTCTGTCAGATTCATCTACATTCTGTTTCCCTCATCACCGTGTATGGAAATGCTGAGAGCCGCCTTCTTAGCGAGTGCAATTGACGGCAGCCAGAATGCGAATCTTAAGAGCTCCTAAGATCCGGTCACACTTGCGACTCGCAAAAGTTGTGCGACCGTTTTGGTCGAAAAGCGACAGTCGCACGCCATTCGAACACTGCTCAATTTTCCAACCTTGCAACTGCTGGTCGCAAACCGGCGACCAATCTGAGGCTCAACTGAAGTGAACGAGAGTTAGTGTTACCTCCGTCGTCTTGTTGCTGGTGAACACTTAAGACCGACAAGTCACTTTTCCAAATGTGAACATCAGTCGAGTTGACGGCTCTCTGATCGCATGTGACAGCAGATTGCACGCCCTCATCAGCGCCTCAGCAGACATCCTCTGCCTCTCCAGTGCAGTTATATCGCAGGCGTTGCTGTAGAATACACTGGTCGGCTTGTTTTCCCAGCCTCCTACTTTCTCTGGGTGCAGCCAACTCTCGACAGGATGTCCAGGAGCACACAACTTGACTGGATCGACATTTTGAAAGCCTGCAATCGGACAGCATCCTTGAATTACCGTCGTAAAGAGATTGAATAAATGCCCTAGTGTGACAATTTTCTCCCAACTGAGTTTCGTTCCGCATGCGATTTCTTTGCGCCACTGGTCACCGCTCAGGCACCACTCGGTCACCACTCGATCACCACTCGGTCACCACTCGGTCACCACTCGGTCCCCTCGGTCACCACTCGGTCACCTCTCAGCCACTATGGCCAACGCGGCCATCACTAGGTCACCACTCGGCCCTCGCGAAGATTATACGCCAGTGCCTATGTGGCAAATGTGAACAGAACATAACCACACTCGCTGTCCTGCACAGCCTCGCATGCATTATCGCAACTAATTGAAAGCGAACAAGAGAAATGAAAGGCGCTAACTAAGCAACATAAATGCATAAGCGAGTGAAGAGGAAATGCAAACGACCAGCATTTCTAAAGGACAGTATTCGCTTCTTCGAATAACGTGAATATAACTTGTCCGAGTCTAGTGCTTGCCTCGGCTAAGCTCTTCTGATTTTATTTTGAAGAAGAGCAGATGGACTTAGACGAGGACGGAAGGAAGACACACACAAACAAGCTCTGACTTGCAACTCCACGAGTTGCAAGTCAGAGCTTGTTTGCGTGTGTCTTCCTTCCGTCCTCGTCTAAGTCCCGCTACTCTTCTTCAAAATGGCATACCGACTCGACCAAGCATCAGTTCTGATTTTGTTGTTCGCGCTTCATTTATTGCTGATACTACAAGTAGTAGGTTGTCTTCATACTTATGTGTTTGAAACCCACGAAAAAAGAAGTGAAAGTACGCCATGACGGAAACAACGAAACAATAATCAGGGCCCTTTCAGAACTCCTCTTTAGCCCCAGTAATGGCTTCGTCTTATGCATCGGAATTCTCTAGAGAAATTTCTTACAACAATTAGAACAAAGAAAACTAACCCTCATTCAAAACATCTGTTCTTTTCCATCTACTCACTGAATGCATGCGCCCATTAGCATACCGCCTATGTTCAGCTGTCATCTCGTGTTTACGGCCGAGAATTTGATATTCCTGTTCCTCCTCACGTCAAGGAAGAAGTCAGACTATGAATATGCAATCGCATCTTCCAATGAAGGAAAAACGATCAAAGCACGATCTTTTTATTTGCAATTAAAAGGAAGCCTATACAGTCGATTATGCTTGGCACGACCGCATCCAGAGATGACGACTCGCGTGACGCGGAGCATAAATATGTTGCTGATCGCCATTCCATGGCCTAGCATGTCAGTGAACGCTTCTCATGGCGGACACGAAGGGTAATAAATAAATAAAAAAGACAAGAAAACAACTCTCTATACATGTATGGTGCGTCTTGCAAACACTTCCGCGACCCCTTATTCTTTTTTGCATCACAGCCTTCTTTTGTTTCCCATTGTTCACCAGAGCGCGGCAGAAATTTTCGGCTCCTCAGCAGCGAGTGACAGCGCCTCGCAAAGAAAAGGAAGCCCGGACGTAGGTGACAAGCCCGCACGATGTCGGGGAAAAACTTCGGGCGAGTTGCTCACTGCTGCTGATGTAACATATACGAAACTGTGGCCGACCCTTTCATGCTTCTTTGAGTGCGCTCGTCTAGCCGAGGCCGCGTTAACAGCAACGAGCCTCTTGAATATTGATAAACGACGCTATGCGGCAGCGCTGGGTGCGAACGGATGAACGTGGAGGAGATGGGTGACGAGAGAGAAAAAAAAAAAAAAAAAGAAGAAAACGTGCAACTTGTCTCGGCAGCTTGGCGGGCGACCACCCTCGCTGAAGGCTGGCTTGCACTGCGTTCCGCTCGGTGGCGCTGGGTGCAAGAAGCTTTGTACGTCAAAATGGGCGGTTGGGACGAACGTCTCTAAAAAAAAAAGAAAAAAAAAAGAAGAAGAAGAAGCATAAAATAAATTTGTGAACGATTGCCCAGGCAGGATGACAGTATGATTCATGTACTCCAGCGTTCCCAAGAAACGGAAACATATCAACCCGTCGGAAACGAATAGCTTCCCATCATCATTTTGTTTAAATTTGCCGCCTACACCCCCTGCCGCACTCTCACATTTGAAACAGCATATTCACCTTCAATGGGCTAATTAATTCGCTAAGAAGAAATTTGCATCCAGAGATACAAGCTTTATTCTTTTGCTCTTCCGGTATAAAGAAAAAGAAACTTGCAATGGCCTCTGTGATTGCTGTAGCAACAAGCGAACAAGAAGAGGAATACGCGACACGTCCGACAGGCAAAGGAGAGCACGCGAGCGTCCCCGCTTTCAAGGCTAAAGAAAAAAATGAAAGTGTATAAACACAGAAGAAAGATCGCCCATACCCGTTGCTTCATCTTCAGTGTGAGGTGAGCTATTGTTTCTTTGCTTTTTCCTGTTGCGTGACAATGGGAGGCGAACTGGCGGCGACACTTTGCATAGCACAGAAGCCACGGCGCGAAAATTATTCCGTCACGGTTCCGCAACCACCGGCCGGCGATTCTCAGAAACGCGAGTGGTTCGCGCGCAGGGGGTGCCCCGCTGCGGCGATTTCGTCCCAGCAGGCGCGACTCTTCTTGTTCTCCTTTTTCTTTCCAAAGTAGTTATCTCAACTGGGAATAGTCATTACAACAACAACAATGAAGAGTCGAGGATAGTACTTTCGCGTTCCATTGTACCCCCTTCTGCACAACGTTAAACGAAGAGGAAGATAGCTTAAAAGAGGGGAGGTGGACAGGAAAAGAAAGAGAGGCAGAGCGAGCATGTATATTTAGAAGAGCAGATTATGAAAGTGCATTTCAACAAGGCAAAGAAATTGTTCTTTCCACGCAGAGTATCGACGGTAAAATAAATACCATGACAGAAAAAAGAAGGAGTTTGAAGAGAAAGAAAAGAGCAGTAACTTCTTTTTCCTGGCGGAATAGAAACCATGCTAAAGTTCTTTACCACATGGATAAGGACAAAACTAAGAGATCTCACTTACGATCCACTGACTTCAAACAGTCTATGCTGTGAATTAAGAAAGGTTTTATATAAGAGGTAAAGCCAGTGCAGTCGGGAGTAGTTTGATGTGGAATGCAGGATCTTCATTCAAACCAGCCTATGTAATTGGAGGAGTAATAGGTAGATTTTACAACTCTTAATCTACCCTGTTGCATAAATTCAAGCTAGCTTTCGTGTTTTTCGTCGTGGTCTCAACTTTTCCTGCATACCCTTTGTTCCTGAAACCAGGTGTCTGAGAGCTAGCAGAATAATTTTACTTCATTAACTATGCTAAACTTTGCCTAATCGTCCCCGCCATCTCTTGGAAGGAGTAGCTGACCTACCTCACGGCCGCTGGCCAGCATTTGCTGCTGGAGCGTGTACAGGCTGTGGCGACCACATATGAGGCCCCGGCCTCTGGGGTGACCACCCTAGAAAACACGCCACAGGATGCTTTAGAAAGAAATGTTATAGTACAGGCAGAATTGCTGCACTACTAAGCAGAAAAAAAAAAAAAGCGGAGTCTACGCTGTGAACAATACGCGAAATGAATATTTGTTCGCAAACTGTAATAAAACTGGAATAATGTACCCATAGACCAGTAGATGACATTTAATAGAATGGCAACAACTGTGAAATACGAAAATTTTCAACAGAACTCTCTCCATAAACAAATTCCCTGGTAAACATTTTAAGTTGGAAACAGAGAGTGAACGTGAGAGCTCTCGATTTACGAAACATTACACCGCTGGCGAAGAGATTCACTTCACTTCCTCTGGCAGCATTACCCATTTATGGCAAGGGTAAATGGTAGTACTACCATCCCATTTCATTTACCGTGTGACATGTAATACTTGCACTTCAGTCACTCCACCACAGCACCTGAATCCTTTGACGCTCGTTTGAGGGGTGGACACAATCTTGTTATACGAAAGCTTTGCGGATGAGAACAATGGCCGTGTGTGCGCGAGTTAATGTCCAGAGTAGATTCGCCCATTTCTCATGGGCTGTTTCGAGAATGAACAAATTGCAACAAACGGAAAATAAGAAACACACGTGTCAACGGCTGAAATGAGCGCTCCGTTCAGATTTACGGCGTTCTTCCGCTCATAAATACATGGGACTGCATGCCTAGATGCTGCCCGCAGTACGCTATAGCACGAGGTTGATCGATTTATCTCAGCGCCCCTCACGCCAAAAAGGAGAACGGATGGAGTGCCAAGGAAGGAACCTGCGTGGACGGACATTGCAAGTGAAGTGGACCCCGAATCTCTATGACCTCCCGAGGACAGAGCGGGAGGCGCTTCCGAAAGCATCTAAATCAAGTGAGGCCCTTCCCGCCGCCCATCCCCATCTCTATACTCCGACGCAAGTATCTGTCCATCCCTCGTTTCTCTACTACCGAGAATATAGCGCGTGCGAGGAAACATTTTAGGCCAACGGTTATGGTTGGACAGCCATGTTGTCCAAGCCTATGGGCGGCCATGCATCCTTGGGGACGAAGTCTACCGGTTCCTTGAGCGACCATTTTTCTCGTTTCTTCTCTGTATTCATAGTTTGCTGTCTCCTATTCTCCGTGTATTTACTCTGCGTAAGCAGCCCAATCTCAGAATCTCAGCGCTCTCTCTCCGTCTCTGCTATTGAGTCCCTGTCCATTTTCCCAAACGCTGTTGGAAGCAAGGTGGATGCGCTGACGCCGCGAAACTTTTCGCCGAATTCACAGCGAAGACCGGAGTTGCACACTAAGTTTCTTCTCGACCCGCGTATCCTGTACTTCTTTCTTCTGTAGGACAGAAGAAGTACAGTACACGTGTCTTCCGCACCCCCCCCCCCCCTCGTTTTCACAGAATGCATGTGACCGTAAAGCTGCTTTCCACTCTATGTGACCGTTACAAGCTCCTCGTGTTCTGCCACTGCAACTGTTATTACTATCGGCGCCCGTGAAATACGACCTATGTTCACGAGAAAAATACTAGCACAGGTCGGCGGCTGAAAATTTCTGGAAACAATTCTAGTTTGCTGCAAAAAGCTAAAGACATCACAAGGCAGATTACAAAAGCTTAATTTGTGAGTGGCTGATTATTAATGGTGACAGGCAGGCATGTGCTTCCGCGGTCGGACAGCCTTTATTCATAGTTCAGAGCCCAGTGAACTTGCTTCTAACTCGTGTAGGGGAGCCCTTTTAGCATTCATAGAAGTCATCGCCATTGGAAAGAGCAGGACCGCATATCTTATTACCAACAGCAGAAATGCAGCACTGGAAGTACATTACCAGCCTCATAGTGCAGATCAGAACCAAGCCTTGTTGGTTCCTAACGTTTGGGAAAGGCTGTATACGTCAGCCACAAGTCGTTGATACTTTGGGGGTGGAGAAATAAGTTTTAAGAAAGGATCGACGAAAGCAGCCTCTGCCGAGCAGTTTAGAAGTTGATGTTCCGCAGCAGTGGAAACGAAGCAAAGAAAACACTGATTCCTGGTTGAGGACCAGGAAGTCGGACTGCAGCGGCAAATGATGCACAACAATGAGTGTTTGGTCAACGGTACAAAGCTGGAAAGGAAATGCGGTTTTTGACAAACAAAACAAAATTAACAAAAGATAAAACGCCAGCCAACATTCCGACAAGTGAATGTGGCGCGTAAAATGCCTTCGTATGAGTCTATAGACAAAACCTAGCCGTCTTATCGGAACGTTTTCTGGTGGACTGGCGCTTCTCCTGGACCATTCCTTATTTTGTTTTCAGTTAGCAGCGCTGTTGACCAGCATAATTATGAGAGATCAAGCCATGCACCAAAGATATTAGTTACAAAAATGACAGCCTAAAGAAGCGTAGTTGTATAGCGCCCGTTGTATAGCGTATAGCGCCCGGGGTATTCTTGGTGATAGTATAGGTTTCAAAGAGAAATTGGTGCTTCACAATAACTGACACGTTTGAGCGCAATCAGCCAATAAGAATAACCTTTTTACATCACACACACACACACACACGCACGCACGCACACACACACACACACACACACACACACACACACACACACACACACACACACACACACACACACACACACACACACACACACACACACACACACACACACACACACACACACACACACACACACACACACACGCACGCACGCACACACACACACACACACACACACACACACACACACACACACACACACACACACACACACACACACACACACACACACACACACACACACACACACACACACACACACACACACACACACACACACACACACACACACACACACACACACACACACACACACACACACAGACAAAATGCAGAGCTATATATCTTCGGTGCGACGGCCCCCTTTCCCCTAAGAAACGCGGCGACCAACAATACGCGTCATAAAAGCGCACAAGAGACGACGCTGCATCCGTACATCACAGGAGAACAACAAAAAAGAAACTGTAGACATGATGGATAAAAACTTATCATAAGGAAAGGAGTTTTGATCTCGCAGATGCCTGCCCCCGCACGGCCCCTCTGCACTCAAACGTCCATGCCCCGAAGGTCCATGACGCTCACAGCCCGGCTTGTGACGGTTTCCTGGTTTGCCGGGTCCGTAGAGCGCAGCATGTATGGCCTCCGAGACTTCCCCAGTGATGAGGTCCTCCAGGCTCCGCGGGGGAAGGGTCAAGATGTGTTAGCGTGTAGTTGGGGACAGAGGGTGCAGGCGGTTGTAGTGTATACAGGGTATGATAGAAACAAAAAAAGGAATAAGGAAACCCTCGTTCGCGTACTCGCAGATTGCTTCTCGTTTAATCGCTAGTTTTAAAATATGTGCGTTGGGTGGCCGAGTGGTCTTTCGCATAATTGAACAGCTTAACCAATCGCTTTAACCAAGCACCTGCTTTGGCATATGGTCTCGTGACGTTACGCCACGCGCTGCCCAGTAAGTGCGCGGCCCATGCCACCTGCCACCTGAGACCTGCCAGAGTCATGTCTGCTGCTTTTCGTTCGCATTGCCTACAACGACGACAACGATGGAGCTTTTCCAGAACGGGGTCTTTTAACCCTATCGCGTTCAAGCAGCACAGCGGCAAAACTATGCAGTGACAGTGTATTCTGCAATAAAAAACAAAAAAAGCAACAGCAGCAGTGCATCGGATGGCGCGAGTGCAGCGAGAGCCTGTCGGGGCCTCGCACGCTTCGTTTCAAGCCATGATGCCGTTGCGATGTCTGGTCGTGATAGGTAAACCCGTGTCCGCGCAGCTTTAGTACCCGTACTCCATCTGTGCCTCATGAACAACGGAAACGGAAGGCATGCATGTGGAGCTTGGGGTGAAACAGCGGGAGGCACCCTTGCTAGAGGACCACACGCGTCGCGGAGGGTGGCTATACCGCCGTTCGTCTTCGGAGGAGGCTGCGGTCGGAGGGTGGTCGTGAACCTCTTCGGCCCAAGTCTTGACCCCGTTTCGGCCGCTGATTGATCGCTGCCAGTGCAGGTGCCTGCCATTCTTCCAACCGATAGTGCATGGCTGCGCAGATGCGCCAACCGCCGATTGGAAATTGTTTGGTGTCTTACAAGGAGGAGGAAAAGGGAATATCGGAAAGACGGATCGATGGAGGAATTGAGAAGAAAACAAGCCTCTGAAGTGGAGGAAGATCACTAAATGCAATTTTTCGTTACGATGCGCTCGAAGCGGGTGAAAGCACGTCTGTCTATGGCGTAGTGCATTGAGGAACAATAGGGCGTACTAAATGTGTCACGGCAGACATGCGAGCAGCACTCTATAGCCGGTATACGCATAAAACACAAAGGCATACCTGAGTAGTATAGCGAAATGTCGTCTTCTGTATGTAAGTTGTCTTGCGTTGTAATTCTGTAATTTTTAGAGCACAGCTACATTATATGATATATCCAAAAATTGCTTTGCGACCGAAGAGTTCAGATGGTCATGCGAGGGTTTGCGTGTGTTTTTACCATCCCATCGTTGACCCTATCACCAGGAATCTCCGGTTATTTCGAATCGGCCGTACATGCTGTAGAAAAAAGAAAAAAAGAAAGCGAACAACGCATCTAGTCCTATAGAGGGGCTAAGTCAAAGTTGGGCTTAAGTAAAGGAAATTTCCGTTGCCCAGAATGGCGTTTACTTTATTAAAGCAATTTCGATCTATTCTTGTTGCGGCCACATCTTCGAGATTGATTTTGCTGTAAGCTTAAATTTTTTTTGGCGTAAGCTCCCCTTTAAGCATATGACACGATAGCGGCTTGCGGTCCTCTCTAACTACAAACTTGCTCATTAGCATACAGTCGCATGACATCACTTTGTGTGGAACACCGGACGATATAAGTACGAACCTCTGCTCAATCCGAAGCCGTGCAAGCGTGCCTTACGCGGCATAGGCGGTAGCGCATCCGGCAACCGACTGCAGCCTGAGGCACAAAATTCTTGAAATGTTTCGTTAAAAAAATATTTTCACTTTTAATTGGCGTTACATATGGTGTTTTAATCACTTTAATTCCGCTGGGACGTCACGTCCACGTCAGTTCCCGGCGGAAATTATTGCAGGGCTCTCCACTACGGTGTCTCTTATAGAGCTTTGTGGACGTCAAAACTGTTCCGGGGTTCTTGAAGAGTGCACTGAACTTACAAACGTAGCTCAAAATAGCCTGCGGCGGCTGCGCACGAGTTTTTAGCGAATGTATACTTTTTGAGCGGCATGGAGATCTAAATGGCACGTGCACTCAGGTGGTGGAAAGAAACGCGTTTCTGGAAAACGACCGTGCCTGCATACGCTCAGCAACCCTAAAAAAACAAAGACAGAAAAAAAAAAAGCAAGAGCTGGGGTGCTAGGTCAGGAATTAAAGCTGGGACATTAGCTACGTAGCCCGTATCATCGAGTTAGGAGTAACAATGCGACTCAAAAAACAATGAGCACAAGACCCATGCAATTGTATCTTTCCTTAGAATAAAAACTATTTTAAAGTTAGTTATGCGTGTGCATCGGCATATGAGTCCGCGTCTGGTTTGCAGTAAGATCTAATTTTCAGCAATTTCAACCAACATGCCCTATTTTCCCAATACGCGTACACAGTGTGTAGTCATGCTTTAAATAAACTCTATGGACCGTCACCACCGAAGAAATTTATCCATTAAGGCTGCAAATTTTTCTCTCTGTTCGTTTGACCCAGAAAGGGGCAGTATATAACGTCCCACTTCTCCGTCACAATCACGAGCGGCGACCGAAAGGTCTGCGTTTCATTCATTGTGCACAGCTGGCACAACCTGTCCGCACGCGCGTGCGTATAGCATTGACACGTGATGTATGCGTGCTCACCACTAACGCTCCGCACACGGCCACCTCCTGAACCCCTCCTCTGCAGCGCGCGGACCGCGCCCTTTTCGACGGCCGCTCATCACTGTCAGTCAGTTCTCGAACAAGCCCTCGAAGCCCCGTGCAGAAGATTGCCGCAAGGTGTGCTCCTCGAACTGCATGGTCAATAACCTGGCGATGCGCGCCGCTTCATGCGCAGAGGTACTCAGATCGTGCCGGAGCCATTTGCCGCTTAGCAAATACGGTATAGACGTGGTACTTGCGCAAATGGAGATGAAATAGAGCTGAGCTGAGCGCCACGAGTGCTGAACATTAGCTGTCTTGTGGTCTTCGAATTAGTCGTGGCCGTTCGCCAACATACGCCTATTTCATTTCATTTCATTTCATTTCATTTCATTTCATTTTATTACCTTAAAGGCCCCTAAAAAGGGGTGTTACATAAGGGGTGGCAAGAGCAAAAATACATAATCACAATAACAGGAAAGTTTTGACACTATCGATGAACTGTGGTGTGCAATTAAACTTGACGTCAAGCCTAGCTGAACGAGATGCTTGATTGCTTCAAGATCCAATGGCGTCCAACACGTGAAGTAGCCGTTGTATAAGAAATAAGAAGATTGCAGTGGAATGGCAATTTCGTGTAAACCGATGTCCCGGAAAGCTCGAAGATTTAAAGGGCCGAGGAGACGTCTTGCACCTTGGTCTGATTCAAGTATACCATTTGTGTCAATGACGCCTAGTCGCTAAGTTAACATGTTACCTCGCCACAATATAGTTTACTAAAAATAGAATTTCATTCCCAATGCAGCGAGTCATATTCTGGGCAACAATGGTGGTTTTCTTCGAGATACCCGGTATTAGTAAGTTGTAATAAAGATCCCGCAAGTTTTGGATGATTAAATGAATTAGAGAAAATCATGAAAGAGCTTCCCTCACCGGAGACAATTTTATCTATATTTCATTCGGATAGAAGACTGCCCTTTATGCGTTCAATAACTTTAAGGAGTAGTCGGTGGTTGACGACCAAAACCAATTGTCGGGATGAATCAAATATGGAGAAACAATGGTAAACATTGTCTAGCGAAACGCAGTCTGTAACGGGACGTCGATCGGTTGAGCGCATTCTTTCATTGATTGGCATGTTGAGCCTGCGACGGCTGTCGTTGAACAATCATATGTCCATGCTTTGTTCAGACGCATTAGCCGATCACGTGGCCTTCGGAGTAACTTTTTCATCAAGCAATTGATCGCGCTCTTTTCTTGAACCAGGAAAACGACGATCGAAATAGAAACCCCGCGTTGATTTGGTAAAGTCTGATTTCTAGTTAGAGGAACAAAAGCTAAATATCAGTGCAACAATTAGTGTCAGAGACATCACATCTCAAGCGCACAGCCGCGGCGTAGAGGCGTATAGGTGAGGGGTATTTTGTGATTACATGTGGACGGTCTCGTTCATGTCACGATTAAAAAACAAAAAAAAACAAAAACTAGGGCGTAACGAATATATGCAAGGAAGATTAAGCACGGATAGAAAAAGAAGTCGCGTTTATCGCGTCGCTGAAAAAAAAAAAAATATATGACAGCGAGGAAAGGTACAGAGAATGCGACGAAAGGGAAGGTGGAGAACAGCCACTTGCGTCCTGGTTTTATTATGCCACCGCATTTATTTTTTTTTTCTTCCCAGCGTATAAAGGCGACATGCCACTGATGCATACAAGTATATAGGCTGGCGAGCAAACATATGTGCTTCTGACAGGAAACAGGTGTCCAATGAAGCACCGTGAGCCGGTCAGAGACGGAGAAAAAAGAAAAATCTGTTTTCGAGGCTCGGCGCTTTATTCTTTAGCTCTTCGTTCATTGCCGTAAGTGCGCAGAAACGCGCAGCTGTCGGAAGCGGCAAGGAAGGGAAAATTTTTATAGAGGGCATTTGATATAAGAATTTTCCGCTCGCCAATTTAATACCATTAAATAATTTATTAACGTAGAAGGCTTTTCAATACATTAATAATGTTTGTTAAAATAGTTTTAAATGCTCTGTATAGACTACATATATAGATAGCCCCAGCTAAACGTAACCAGCGTTAAAAAAAAAATACGATGTTCCCTAGCGAAACCGACAGATAGCTGTTGAGAGCTGCCTTTGCTAATATATATATACGGTATTCTATAGTGCGATAGCGATAAATGAGTACGTTGCGCAAAAAATAAGACGTCGGTATGATGAAGTTTAATAATTGGCTTCAAGAACAGAGTGTCAATGCAGAAGTTGCAGATTGCTTCGAACAACGACTAGGCACTTGGCTTTCATCTAGCTGTTTAGAAAAAAAAAAAGTTATTTTTTTCTTTTTTTACCAGCCGCAACGATAACTCGCGCAATAATAATAAAAAAAAAAAAACAGCTTTCACCTGATCGCGGAGCCACTTCAGTGTCCCGAGATGTGCCTCAGGCAACAAAATCCTTCTTCTTCTACAACACTGTTTCCAGTGAAGCTTTGTGCACGCACTGGGCCAGTATTTTAAGCTAGCCGCTGAACACGCGACAGCATTTTGAAGGCGAACGAATAAAGCTATACATGAAGAGTAAGTAGCTTGGTAGAAAATGCGTAGATAGCCATTTTTCGAGACGATCCACAATTTTTTCATTGATGTTTTGCTCCTCTGGCCAATAATTAAATGTTAGCAGATTAGTCTGCACTAACTGGTACCTAAAGATGCCGCACACTACAATAGGCGATTCTCGACAGCTCTCAATTGGTTTTACTGAGCTATGACACTCTATATTTTTTAAAACCTTGGTTACATTTAGCTGTGACACCATGTATATATCAAAGCGCGCAGAGAATGATCGGTACACTATATGCAAGCAACACTGAATAAAATGCAAATTAGTTCACAGGAAAAGAGAGGCTCATTATCTGTCACACCTGTGGACACCTGGGCCGTGTCGTAATGGGACGGAGGAAGCTGGCAGTGAAAGAAGAAAGAGGCTCCGGAATAATTTCGACCACCTGGGGATCTTTAACGTGCACTGACATCGCGCAGCACACGGGCGTATTTGCACTTCACCAACATCGAAACGTGGCCGTCACGGTCGGGTTTCAAACCAGATTCTCCGCTTCAGTAGCCAACCGTCTGCACAACTGAGCCCCGGTGGCGAGTTAAACAATATTCCCAAGCGTCATTTCACGACAAACGGGTTAACTACGCAGCTCTGAAATCTGCGGGCTCTAGACGTGTAATACGTGTGACTCAGAAATGCATTTCTTAGTAAGAAAAAAAATGTATATATATATATATATATATATATATATATATATATATATATATATATATATATATATATATATATATATATATATATATATATATATATATATATATAGGGAGGGGGTTGAAGCTCGAATGGGTCCGGTAGGTCATAAACTTGAAGTGGGTAACACACGGTGGAAAAAACAGCACTTTAATCCGACGTTTCGGCCGGGGTCCGGCCTTTGTCAAGGAATGTAGGATTCCTTGACAAAGGCCGTCTCGCTACATTCCTTGACAAAGGCCGGACCCCGGCCGAAACGTCGGATTAAAGTGTTGTTTTTCCACCGTGTGTCACCTACTTCAAGTTTATATATATATATATATATATATATATATATATATATATATATATATATATATATATATATATATATATATATATATATATATATATATATATATATATATATATATATATATATATATATATATATACACATTTTTTTTCTTACCAATTGTTTTATTTAAACAGACGGCTTTCATATATATATTCAAACAACTTTCCCGATTATCTATTGTATTCCAACAGTTTCGGACGGTGGACCGTCCTTCTTCAAGCTCAATTCTACCTTGAAGAAGGACGGTCCACCGTCCGAAACTCTTGGAATAAAATAGATAATCGGGAAAGTTGTTTGAATATATATATATATATATATATATATATATATATATATATATATATATATATATATATATATATATATATATATATATATATATATATATATATATATATATATATATATATATATATATATATATATATATATATATATATATATATATATATATATATATATATATATATATATATATATATGAAAGCCGTCGATTTAAATAAATCAATTCAATAAGAAAATTGAAATAAAACAAGGTAGGAATTTCAAATTGACATGCAAGAGACAATTTCTCGGAATCGAAGCAAGGCTACAAATCTAGTTTTTCTTCAATGTGTTTGTAACGGCTGACCTACATGTTATTTTGTATTGGACCGGTGACTAGCCTCATTGGCTATCGGTCCAAATATATGTGTATAAATTTTTCTTTGTATCATTGAATAAAACTTCTTGATTCTTGATCGCCGATTGGGTACCCCATGCCCGTCTGTTTCCTTGCGTTTCATTAGGAGGCACCACCAGCATGCATATAAAGAAGCATGTTAACAAACCTGCTGACATGCCTGTACAAAACGGCAGTCTTCCCCGAAATGCTCGTGTAGTGGTAATTCGGCGTGACACGCATATTTGCTCCCAGACACATGTACAGCCTTTGCCAAATGTGTAGAGCCCAGGGGGTCTGTTTCTGAGCCGTGTAGTGGCGCTGATTTAGCATTTATGGAGGTCCTTCCCTTTGGAGAGGGTAGGACAAAAATTCTACCATCCAGAGATTCGGAACCCTGGAAATGCATCACAAGCCGCACGAAGTGGATCAGAAGCAGACCCTCTACGGACTCGATACTTTTGACAAAAACTGTACGCTCTGTTGCAGTTTCGTCACGTATGACATGACGTAGTGGCATGATGCGATACGATGATGCATCGTAATGCCGTTGGCCAGGTGCTTGCGCCGTTGGTTATTGATAGAAAAACGTCTCGCAAATAAGGGGCCCGGCAGCCCGCGGCTGCATGGCCGGACAGTCGAGAACCGGATATTAAAGCTATTTTTGTTTGACTCGGATGGTTGTCTTATGTACGATTTCTGGGTACATTGTTGCAAAGCATTTATTTATTTATTTCTACGAGCGTGACTTTTTATCGGGCCGTTCGTCGAACGTACTCAGTGAAGTACGCAGCGCATGACCTGTCGACTGAGGTTCTCGGTTTTCATACTATTGCGCATTTATTACTGCCTCTCTCTTTGACGGTTGCGTATTGGGACAACAAAGTTCTTACAAGGCACAAGGGACATTTTAGTGCGCGACTACTCACGCTAAACAGTGGACCAGTGAACACCGAAGCTCGCAATTTCAAGAGCACACCCCCTCACGCCCTTTTAAAGACACAATCAAAGTAATAACTGGTCAATTTCGTGGAGGGTGATGTTCGTAATCGATATTGGTGCATGGGGCTTCTGGTGTACTGGGCCACTCCGCATTGTGTCAACCTAGGTATATTTGACGCGCTCTAGCATCGTACAACACCCGACCTTTTTCGCAAGTCGCATCCATCGAAATGCAGCAGTTACATTTTACTTCAGCCCACGATGATAGATTTTGCAACCGAATCCCAAAGTCGCTTCTCTATCACGACAGTTCGTAATCGATAATGTGCGTAGAACTTACACAGCTAAGAACTACGGTTTATTTTTTCTCGAAAACATTTTAAGTAACTAGTGCCCTATGCACCAGCAGCTGGTTTCATGGTTTTAGCGCCAACAGTGTATATATACGTGGTCTAGTCACCGAAACTTCGCGCAGTCTTCTAGTGGTAAACAACGTTAGCGCGCGAGGGAGACGCGTCATCGAATGCTCCTGTGTCTGAGAACAATGGCTCCCGCAAATAGTAGAGTAAAGGTGGGTTCAGACGGAAGGACCGGAGCGCGGACGGTCCGCGCGCGTCAGCACGGATCTGGTGCCACGTGATCACGCGACCGCGTGTCCATCCGGTCGTCGAGCCAGCGGACCATCCGCGTGTACGCTCCTCCCCCGCTGTTCGCGCCCTGCCGAAAACCTTTCTACCGAGAGATTCAACATGGACGCCGAGTGAAAACGTCGTCTCGCTGCTCTGGCTGTTCTACCTGAAGTGTGCGAGGACGACGAGGAAGTGAAAAAGCGTTCATTTATTGCAAGCGTTCTTTATTGCAAGCACCTTCAATATTTCGGTGGGCAGCAGCGCTAAAAACGTGACTGTCGCTTCCTCACTGAGCGCTTTTTTCGCCACTTCACCCATAATAAGAACTAGAAACCGAGTAAAGCTACAACTCTGGCACACCCCACAAGCACAAAGTACGATGCACTGCTGCGAACATAGAGCGAACGACGCAGCGCATGCACAACAAACAGTACCCCGCTCGAACTGAATACGAGACCAAACACGCGGGCGTAGCAACGCGGAGGTAGCAACGATAAAGCAAAAAGAAAAAAAAAATCTCGGTCCGCGGCGGATGCTCGGTCCGCGCGGACTGAATAATACTAACGCGCACTGGTATCGTTCGACTCAAGTAGCTAGCTCGTCACGGGACTATATGTAGGTCCCATGAGCGCATGCCAATAGAAAAGAGAAACCGCGTTCACGAGATGCAAACTCGGCTAGACATCCTTCAATGCCCTGTAGTAGTCTGGTTAGTCAGGTGCTGCAAACCTGAGACGGCGCGCGCAGACCGGCTCCGGCGGTTGCGGTGTCAGGCGCGCTCTGGGCCGCGGACGGACCTCGCTCCCCGGCATCCGCGTGACGGCGCCAGGGGCACGCGCAGATTGTAGAAGCGGGCACGTAGCAGCGGCGCTGTTTATAGGTGATGATGAAACTGTAATGGAAAGGACGGCAAAGGACGGCCATGAATGAGGCGCTTGGGTGGAAGTGCTTAACTTGACGAGGCTGTAGGGAAAACTTTCGCGTCGTGGACAACATTTACCTTTCCTTCTTCCGTTTTATTTTTTTCTTTTGCGGCAGACGAACGAATGGATGATAGAGCGTGATCTTTATGAACTTCTTACCCTCAACTGTCCCCTTAAACGAAGCCGGCATGCAATACCTACTTCCGCAGTGTCTTGCACAGGGTCTTGCAGCGAGAGTTGGGATATCACTGAATTAGAGGAACTTGATAATTTTGGTAGACGGAGAACTGACCGATGAAATACGAGGGTAATACAAGTCGTCTTGCCAACCCTTGCTCATGGTGTAGCGAGATGCATATATCCCAAAAATTACATTTGCAAAGTGGTGTTACAGCAATAAATAACTTCCGAGAACAATGCATGACTGCTAATTAAAATACCAGTCACTGCTCACCAAAACGTAATGGGATTACATTGCAGTTAATTCTGAAAAGTAATTAGGTTATTCTTGAATTACTATTTGGTTAAGCGTCTGCTATTTATCTTGCATCTACTGAAAGGGTCCATTGTGTTTCATCAAAAATATAAATAATTACTTAGCTAGGTACGAAGTATTGTATGAGTTGAGGTCCTTCGGAGAATTCATAGAAATGTGCGCGAGCAGAGTTAAAGTCATTTATTAATTCTCCCTGATTCACAATATGCGCTGCTATTTCTTTATTACCGCGCATTAGTCATGGGTATCAACCATACAGCTGTGGTACTACCGGCATCAACCTATGCTCGCTCCATGTGCTCCGATAGGCACCGGTGTGCACGCATGCCGCAAGCGTGTCAGCACAGTCGAGGGATGATAAGGAGGAGGGGGGGGGGGGGGGGGGGGGGGAGGAGAGAGAAAATTAAGGTAAGGTCCCATACGACGAGGCCTTGAGCCTCGAAATACCGCTATTTATAAATACCAACCTCACCGTCATGAACGCCATTTGCAAATATCCCCTCGCCCCATTCTTCGAATATTCGGCTAGAGTCCGCTCAATTTGGGCGAGAAGCTTTGCTTGGTGATCATATCGTGCCCACATTAAGCACTGAACCAACCTTCCTTATTCCTTGATAAAGTGATTTAACGTAATCAATTTGTTGTTTTTTAGCTGAATTGTTCGATCTCGCATTTAATTAAAACGCATTCTCGCAGTTTTTTGATGGTACAATTAACGTTAATGCGCGATTACGTCATGGGCAGCGTCAAAGGAAGTGCATTGCAGCGGCCCGCTCGGAAAGCAGCAAACAAAGCCCCCCCACCCTTCCCCTCCTCCCCCGGCATAGCAGCAGCAGCAGCGAGACCATCACCGGCCGCGTCAGGTTCTGCACTGCTCGAAGAGGTCAGACGAGACAAACCGACGTGGCGCGGAGCGTCACGTGCTCAGTGCGCCGATCTGGCCATATTACTCATCCGGTTGAGTCACTCGGCTGGCCCCGACGGCGGCAGAGAAGAGAAAGAGAGGCTCCTCCTCCACCGCCGTCGGCGGCGATAAGGTGGCCAAGCGCATTCTCCGCCGATCACCACGTGCTACACGCAAACCGCTACGCCGACACGCTTACATATACACCCTACTTGCAGTTGCCGCTCGCTATAATGCGGCCACGTTGCAGCAGGTTAGGAGCACACAGAAGGCGACTCTGCGTCATATCACTGCTATCCACAGGTGGTTGCTTCGATTCATTATCAATAAATGTAACAGGTTGTTCATTACCGTTGGACCCACAAAAGTGTCCAAGAGTACGAGAGGCAAATGCAGTGAAACAATGCTTGCTTAAATTCGTTACCGACAACTAATTGCCCATACAGGCCCATGTAACATATCAAAGCTGGTATTCCCGTGTATTGCTTCATCCTCATTCAAACTTAACTGCATAGCACACATCACCTGTTACTTACCTGCGCAGCCCTGCATGCTAAGCACGCAGTGTACAGAGAACGGGGCCACGTATAAAATATTCGCTCATCAAGACATGAGCGCTCTTTACGATCACCTAAGAGAGTTTGAACCTCAATTATTCCGATAAACTTCAATGCTGGCTCAAAGGGGTAGCTGTGAAGTGCTAAGCGTAAATTAGGGTTGCGAAAATGTGATGTGCAAACCGTAGAATATACTTTTACATTTAAAAAATGCGGTGGAAAGTGTTTGTAAAAAAAACAAAAAAACAAAAGCATTATGAAAATTTCAGCTCTACAAGAGCGTGGATTTCCCATCTTAAAACGCATTTCAAAAACAATAAAAAGTTCTGTATATATATATATATATATATATATATATATATATATATATATATATATATATATATATATATATATATATATATATATATATATATATATATATATATATATATATATATATTTCATTGCGTAATTAGGGTTCTTTTCTTTTTCCCTGTTTCCGTCACTTCTTGTTAAGAGGTTAATCACGATACGGCCTGTTTTGATATTTACACGATAGAATCTTCAGAAAAACGATAAATGAGCAGCGAAAGTAACCTGTCATCCGGTAATACTTCATAATCTCATTTTAGGGCAAACCTTCCCTACTGAAAAAGTTCTGAGGCAATAACCTCACATTTTGCCACGCAATATCACACAAATCGCATAAAAAGTCACAAATTGCATAAACTCTCATAGAATCTCACACATTGTCTTAAAATATGGCATATAGTTTATGATAATTATGGCACCGCATGATATTCTATGCTATTTTTATAAGATTGTGTGAGGTCTTTGCCTCATAGAACCTTTGTTCTTTCCGTAGCGTTGAACTGTCCAATTATTTTCAACCGGCACCAAATAAAAAAAGAAAAGGTGGATGGAAAAACATCGAATTCCTAAAATTTGCCGTGTTACGTCGGAAACAGCGATAAGAAAAGTTTTGTGAAAATACTTGTGACATTTAGTTTAACCCATCTGACACAGCCAATGCAAATTTCGCTAGTGCCACGGGTCAGTGAAATACATATAATATGTCTTCACTGCACATCGCAGCTGTTATGCGGCAAACCTAAGATACCGTATTTACTTGAATCTAGGCCAACCTTGATCCTAAGGTGACACCTGAGCGTTGAAAGCCAGGGGAAAAGAAAAAGAAAACACTTTCTTCGAATGTAAGCCGACCAGAAAATTAGGAAATTGAAATACAGCAGCTACAAATCGCAAACGACACTTATTTGCCAAATGCCTCGAGCCCACCTCGCGGAGTGGCAGGATGAAGCACAATGACCAGTGGAATTCTCTCCGCGTATCTTATGGAGTTCAGTTAGGGCACACCTACGTATCATTTTTCCAGTTTCAATGAGTTCTCGCCATGTGTCAACAATTACATCCATTATATCACGAAGTACATCTATAAATCCTCGAATCCAAGCCGACCTAACGATTTCGTATTCTTAAAAAGCTATCGGGTTACAGTCGAATGAATACGGTGTTAGCATTTTAACTACTGCGATTACCTACCCTTGTGCCCCCCCCCCCCCCTTTTTTTTTTTTTAAGCAAAAATTGGCGCCGGTAAAAACTTGGTGGCTCAATTTTCAAGTCTTGTTATTTTTCTTTAACGTCCTCTTCACACTTCCCACATTCTTTCCTGCCTCACGTTCAATTTATTTCAGTTCCATATATGTTCGGTTCTTTTTATGGCTACGTACGGACGCTCTCGGTGACTTTCATCATTGGCTACTACCACGTGTTCAGGCGACAGGCACATATGGAGCCTAATAGAAAGTTATGAGTGGGAAAAGGTTGGGGAAGTCTTATTGCTATAAACATGCACCGTTCGCCTGATTGGAGTTTAGATCGTGGTCGCCGCGAGGCTGATGACGAAAGAGCGTCCGTTATTACAGATTCACCGATGTATTTCGATTTTAAACGGAGAAACTGTAGCGCCCATAACCGGAATATTACGATCGATGGGTTATAAATTAATGAGCGATCTACTTATACTCGAATAACCGATTCGGGCTTGACTAAATCGCGTGGCATTTTTTTTTTTTTTTTTCAGGGCACGAAAAGCTACGACGGCATGACTCACCGAGTCAAGCAAATAAACCACAGCTATAGTATTAACCAAGGAGTGGGAGGGATGAAGTTGGTTCCGTGACTACTTGTCAAGCAGTTCACTCCCGGCCGTTGGTATTCAACCGAAGCTCAGCACCTGCCCTACTCGTCGTTCTGCATGGCATTAGTAATTCAACAGGCGGCACTGACTTCGTTAATCCGAGAATTATTTCACGCAGAAGACGGCGTGTTCTTGTGCTCGAGTGGCAACACGCCCAGCCATACGCTATATACATTTAACGATCTTGGCAGTCGGCACTTCCGCCACATCGCAAGCGACCATTTGTTCTCTTCGTGTCATCTCGTGAAAGACACGAAGCTGTCACTTGCGCGATCAAAATGGTCTTTGTTTAGTAAATGTAACCTTTTGAAAAGTTATGATATACGTAATAAGCGTCAGGGGGACATCTACGAGTCATGAAATGGAAATAATAAGTGAAATAAATTTTTAAAAGATCACCGCAACGCCATCTATGGATTCTAGATTTTCTTGTTTTTTTTTTTGTTCTTTTTTCTTTGCGCTTTACAAAACGAATTTATGATAGGCAGATTTCTCAGCAGAGCTGCGGGCTACAAAATAACGCCCTGGAAATTTAATATTTTTTCTTGTAAAATGTGTGAATTTCTGTGTCAGTTCGTGGTAGCGGTTTGACGCAGAAATGTGTGATCTTGCAGCAGGTGTGCAAGGCTTAAAAAATATTTACTAATAGCCTTTTTTTATATATCTTCATAATATATACGTTTGCTGACTAAAATTCGGTGTCGTACCCGCAGTTGGCTCTAATCGAAGAGCGAACTTAAAAAAAAGTGACATTTTTTTCCCTCGAGGTCCGAATGCAATTTTGAGAAAGCTCAAGAAACTTCTACATGGATATAAGCATGCTTTAATTTGCCTTCCAGTGCGTAACACTGGCGTAACACAACCGGAAAACACTGGCTGTATACAGAAGGGATGAAATATGGCTTTTCGATAACCTGACGCACAGCTCGGCGAAGGAACGAAGCAGCACATCACGCAAGCCCAGCGCCGCGGTACCATGCAGGGACGGCGTCCGAGAGTATAGGCGAGTCAGGAAAACGCTGTTTCACAAGATTCCGCGCATAATCGCGCGTTTATCCCGTTCGTGCAGAAAACTGTGGAATCATAATCGGGCGGCCAAATGAAATAGGAGCGAGCCGACAGTCACCGCAGTTTCAGATGCCGGTATATCCTTCTCTCCTTGCCGCCCACTGTCCCAATACAGACGAGCGGATTGCCAAGAGTTTTGTGGTCTTCCTGCCCCAACTCATGCCGCCTTTACAAGCGCCATTTGATGGCCACTGGAATGGAAAAGATATTATCGCGATTTAATGGGGCTTCTTTGGGAGAAGGAGGCTTGTTTTTGGCTATAGCTGTAGGCGTGGGAAGAAACGCGGCCCGGCTGCCGGACAGGCAGCACGCGATGCTAGGCAGCCCACGCTGATTCTGGCACACATCCGAAAGCTCCCATGTTGATTCGGACAAAAATACACGCTCTCTGACGCCTCTGGTTGTACACACACACGCACGCACACGCATGAGCTGGACCTGCTCTTTGTTTTTCTGGAGCGCGTGGAAAAATAAAGAGCTTTTGATGCGTTCTCCGCGCGCGGACGCAGCATGTAGCGCGGCCCTGAGCATTTTTTTGTTTAGTTGTTTGCACCGATATCCCTCCGGTCGCAGGTACTATACCGGTGTTTAGGCGAACACTTTTAGAAGTATAAGGGTTCGAAAAAGAAGCAAAGTATTTTCAGTAACGAGCCGAAGGCCGCGGAAGACGTCAGTTACGATGAAAGTGATCTTAGCCACATTTATGATTAACATAAATTCAATATTTACTTTTTAATAATTTACCAATTTAGTTAAATAATGTCATGGGGAGTTACAAGCCATTGACAAGGCGATGTCATACCAGTTTTTAAAACGGCGAGAAAAAATGAAATCTCCCCACGAAGCTCTGCAGCTCAGAAAAATGCGGCACTTTTCCCCGCGTGACTAAATAGAAACTGAAACCACAGCAGGCCGGAGCATGGGTGTAAGTGCAACATTCACTGATGACGCGGTGAACTGGCTATATGGCGATAATTTCGAGCCATTTCTTACATTATACTACGACATTCACTTCCTCTTCTTCCATAGCTCTCAAAAACTGAACACTGAGTTGGCGATGACTCCTTTTCTTGTACCAGACTGTGAAGAAAAACAAAAACAGAATTGCGTTGTATGCAGGCTTACAATATAGTCTAGGGAGATCGAATAGGGCTCCATAAATGCAGTGCAGCGCGTCATAACGGAAGTTGCGTATGCACTCAGCTCTCCACGCACGTCAAGATCCCTGTCTCAGCTTGTGCGAAAAGAAAACGAAAAAAAAAAGAAAAAAAAGCTGAACTTCATAGTGTGGAGAGCTTTAAAGAATGACATTTCCGTCGTTTTTCAAGAATAGATACGTTATCGAGCGTCCTATTGGCACCAGCCACTAGACTGTCAGTAAATGTCAGCAATTTTCTAATTATCTGCATGATTAGAATTACGTTAATGAAAATTGAAGTCAGATACTTTGTTCCTGAAAATATTTTTTCAGGTTCCAAATCCTTATTTTAAGCTATTTTTAAAAGTATTTTATTGTAACATCCAGCGTATCGTGAGCAGCGTTTGACACTGCTTCGTCATGCTTAGTCTCTGGAGGCTGCAACTATGGTGGCTAGATGAGTACTCAACTATGCAGGGCTGGTAAGGTAGAGAATGCAGGTGTTCTTCCGATGCTTAACGATACAAACAGGAGAATGAGAAAACGTGAAATCCCACTCGCGGCCGCAAAGTGATTTACTCAAAGTAATTATCCATACTAAGCAACAAATCTGGTGGCATCACGTGAGGTCATCGCTCTCTCGACCTATCAGCGAATTTAGTCACTGACCACACAGAGCTGATTTTTTTTTTTTTTTCATAGTGCGGCAATTCTAATGACACAGTGCTTAACAAAGCAGATATACTAACGAAAATCCGAATGTAACTGCCGCAGAAATGCGATTACGATTGCCCACGGAGGCAACATTTCTTTTTTTGCGCACTTGCAGAATTGTACTGTATTTAGGCTTGCGTCTACATTGCACATCTATTTATTTCTTCATACTTAACCAGCCAAAGGACGAGACACAGGAAAGAAGAGGACGTGTCTCGTCCTTTGGCTGGTTAAGTATGAACCCTTACCAACTTGCCCAGTCGTCAACCTTGTTCTTTTCATTTCTTTTCAGCTTTCTGTGTTGCGAAGCTGAAGGAGGATAAGAAACCAGCCTATTCTGCTTACGCGACCATGCGTGCAGTGTCCGCTGTATACTCCTGTGGTCTATTTCTTTTTAGAACGCAAATTACGGTATTTTTCTGCCGATATATTAATTATTCATCAATTACGTTTCTTTAATATAATCTATTGTTCTTGTGAGACCGAAATCAGATTTTCACTGCCTTTCTCCCCGTGCGAACAATGTATTTACCTCCAGCTACTGCAGCGAAAAATGACATACTCAAAGCTGTGTCTGCAGAAGAAATCGCTATCGCTGCTAAAAGAAATGAACAGGAGGTAAAAGATAGAATTTTCGGACAAAAGCTACATCGCTATTCATCCATTCGTTTATTCATAAAACTTTATTCATAAGGATGACTTGAGTTATGAGGAGGAATCTGGTGAGTTAGGTGAGGATGAGGGTGCCGGAGTCCGAAATGAAGTCTAGCCAGAAACTATTAGCTTGAGCTTGGCGTTGGTATTGGGGGCCGTTAAATGAGTATTCGCAATCTAGTTGGGTGACGTACTCCGCTGAGTTGAGCGAGAGGGAGGTTCATCACGGGGTCTGCGTGTTGTCCTCCCTTCGCACTTCATGCCTTGCCGCGTCGATTTCTCCTTTTTAATTTCCATTAGAATGTCATTAACTGGAGTTACTTCTCTGACCCGCTCTGCACGCTTACTATTTCCTTAACGTTAAACCTACCATTTTCCGTTCCATAGTCTTCTGCGTTGTCCTCAACTCAAGTAGCACCCTTTTCGTTAGCCTCCACGTTTCAGCCCCATAGGTGAATACAGGTAAGATGCTACTGTTATATATTTTCCTCTTGAGCGGTACCGGTAAGCTGCTAATCATAATATGCGAGTAATTGTCAAATGTTCTCCGTCACAATCTTATTCTCTACAGTTACTTCCCTTTCATGATCCGGATATGCGGTATACTCGTCCTAAGTAGACATATTCGCCTATACCTCTAGTGCTTCGCTGCCTTTTGCAAACTGTCGTTCCTTCCCGAAGCTGTTGAACCTTACCTTAGTTTTCTGCATATTGATGTCTATATCTACCTTTCTGCTCTTCTTGCCTAGGTCACCAATAATTCTATACAATTCATCCCCTGAGTTACTTACTAGCAAGGCGATATATCTGTTAAATATTTTGTGAGTTAGCTCTGGTTAACATAGTTGAATTGCGAAAGCAACGGCGGAAGCTTCTTGTGCCTGATCATTATTCCTGTATCACGTCCTATCAGTGTAAGATGCTACATTATTGGGGACACTTAAGCTCATCCTTTAAGGGTATGGACGCGAGAGCGTAAGTTACCAGCCCACATATAAAGTCACGCTTCAACCAAGCCGTATGGACGTGCCTGCGTGTCGTAGGGGTAACGAGAATGCAAATGGTTCTGGCAGGCTGATTCTGATATCACCCTCTCATATGAAAGGAGCGACCCGAGTTGGCAGCTCCTGCCCGTAGCATAGGGGTAACGTGAATTCAAACGTTATGGCAGGCTGATTTTTTTATGAGGAGACCGTAGCTATGCCTCTTCACGGCGTAGCTGCGGCCACCCGAAGTCTCCCTTTGGCTGTCGTAGTGTTGCTTTCGCAATAAAATTAATTTTCTTTCAGATGACTAAAGAGAACAAACCACAGAGCTGCACCTGAGGACATGAGACTGAAGATAGTTGATGAGCTAGACATTCTGAGGTCGGGAATCAAGGCAAGGTTGAGAGACTTGCCTAAGCCGCGCCGCGCCGTCCAGTGTTAGAGGCCATATATGAATATTCAGACGGATGAGCCAGGAATGGTCACTGAACCCTTTATCCCGCACTTACTGATCGCTACAGGATGACATGCAACGTCGGTGTGGTCATCGAAGAAAACTATACACGGCGGGCCGTACTCGAACCTCATGGCAAATATTCCAAAAGTATTCAACAGTTCATGATGTATAAATTTGGTTAGTACAAATTCGGAAATACACCTATTGATTCGTTCGATTAATCTAATAGGAGGACATTTGATTTGCTATTTGAAATTTTCAAATGTTCGCACAACCCTGCTAAAGTGAACTTTTACCCAAACGAGATCTGCGGTGTGGACGCCAAATTTTAGTCTCGAAACTTCTGCGTGACAGCCTTCGAATTCATTTTTCATTTAAAAAAAAAAAAAAGAAAAACCTTTGAGGGAGGAACGGGCCCGCCGGTACGGACCATTTTGCTAACGCTGCATTTTGGCGAAGAGAATGCAAAGTGGAGTAAACAACATGGTGATAACACTCGTCCTGTTGCGCTGATGTTCAACTCGACTTGTTTATAAAGCAACCTGCATACGAGGGGTAGAGCTCATTCGCGACCATTAACGAGTGGGCGAGGTTTTGAAGTCGTGACTTCAAAGCGTGATGTGGTTTCTGCAGCTTTCGCGACAACGCGAGCGCCTCTCCCGCTCCACCGGTTTGCGGTATTCGCGAATCTGCTCCCAATGTACTATAGACTTTATACTATACTTACCCTAATTCCCTCTTGCTGAGTATATGCACCCGTATTGCTGGCAAATCTGTGCAGTTTGTTTCTCTAAGCACTCGCCGCGGTGCCCCTGCTTCCTGCGTTGCCCCTCCCCCCCCCCCCCCCCCTTCCCCCCCTTTTTCGTCCCAGCCGCGCAGCCCTTAAGCCTGCGCTGCCAAATTTAACGAAAGTTCGCTCCACGAGGTTTGTTTTGGGAGTCTGTTCTTTATAAACGTCATTTCCTTTTTACCCGAAAAACATTGAAGTGAACCAAGTTTGGTGTTAGGGATGCGTCTTCCGCCCAGCTTCTGGGGAGCTTCGGCAATCTGTGGCGGAAAAAAGACCCTTCCTCTGTTCACGGGCTTTTACGCTGAGGTAGCTTGCATAATAAAGCTGTGGTCAGGGGCGACGGTTGAAGAGCAAACTTGCAAGCGCTCGTTGGACGTCGGGCACGTTCCAAGCCCTTCCGCTTTGCTTACGAAGGAGAAACGAGGTAAAAGGATTGCGCCTTGCAGCCACAGGAACGTGCTCTTCCGGGATGCGTTCGTTGGCGAACTGTTTGAAACAGCGTGCACATCACATTACGTTCAGATCGTGTTTATGATGAGAGCTTGCCGTTTTGGGATTGAACGATGCGTACGAAAAAGACAGCCACTAACTATACGAAGTCACGCACGGGTCTTCGACGCGAGCAGACGAGAGACGGGGGGTTGTGTCACGGTATGTGCAAACGACCAGACGACGCTGTAACTGGCAAGCACTCTGTGCGCTTGCGCTATCCGTTTCGTCTCGGCATTTCTGCACGGGAAGCTGAACGAGTCAACGCTTCTGTGATACTACTAAAACATTGGAGAGCTGTAAGTTTCTAGTGCAGCTTACAAAGAAATTCTGAATGTGCGCCATTTCTTGCACCAATGTCGTGTATCCCTTTTTACTTATGTACTTTGACGGAAGCCCAACTGTGTATAGAGGTTAAAATTGCATCGTTTTTCAATGCTGATGGGCGACTGGAGTTCAATCTGCAACAAAGCAACTTTTTCTCCAGCGATGCACCCCTCTTCGCTGTGCACTGTATGCAAAAAGGAAAACCGACCGATCGACCGACTGACTGACTGACGAACTTACTGAATGAGTGACCGACCGACCGACCGACCGACTGATTGATTGATTGATTGATTGATTGATTGATTGATTGATTGATTGATTGATTCTTTGCATTTCCAGATGTCCCCATTAAGGCTGTCACATTAAAAATGGTTGACTCAGAGCAGATGAGTTTACTTAAACGAAACTAAGGCGGCTCTGAGAGAGTTGAGTAGAAATTTGTAGTATCCACAAGACTCCCCACTTTGGGGCGAGGAAATAATTACCTGGTTAGCTGCGACAATCCGCAACCGATAACGATAACACGGTCGCTTGACCCGACTAAACGGCTACGACAGACATAGAGACGAAAAGACAAAGACGAAAACTGCCTTTTTCTTCCTCGATCTTCTCCGTTTCGTCATGTTTTTGAAGTTAGCCTAATTAGCTCGGAAACACGTTTCCTGCTTGTGCAAGAAAATGATCACCAGGAGGAATTGTTGCGGAATTTGTTTGTCTCGTTGTTTGTTAGCCGCCACATATGTACATCGCCAGTTAGTCGACTACGAAAGGATGCATAAGGGGATATGCATCGCGGCATGCAGATTTACCGCTTGTATAATGATTCTGCACATTCGAAAGAAATTAAGCATAGGCATTTTTACAATTCGATTAGATTCAAGACTGAGGCAAATTTAATGCCCGGCTCACCCATTCGATGCATGCAGCGCACTTAGCTGCGGAAAGAAATGCGTGGGGCGGACATTAACTTAGCAGTTTTGACTTTTGACAATAGACGGCGCAGGCGTCGAACCAAGAAATGCAAATTACCGCGCCTAGGCGCTCAAACTAAAGTGCTACTGCTGCGAACGATGTGTCCGTAACGGAGCTGAGTGGCACGTAATAATGAGTCACAGTGAAGAGCGATGCACAGCTGCGGCTCTCTCTGTGTTCTCTCAAAGTAGGGGAAGCAGGGAGAGAAGGGGGGACGAAGTGGTAAAGGGGCCAAGGTCTACGGATAACGAGCGTCCTCTTGGTGATCGTTATCCGCATGGTCTTAGCGAGGCAGCAGTTGCATATCGTTGTGGCTGGTTGCGCGACGTGTCTCAATGCTTTTTGCATTACTCCTCCGCCAGCTTGTTTTCCTTGTCCTTTCTTTCAGAGTTCATGCTTTATTTGGACTTTACGAGTAACCAACGGTCAAAAAATAAAATAAAAAAGTCTTTCTTTTTCTTTTTTTCAGTGTTCTAGTAGCGGACTCCGATAAAGTTCCTCCTCCTCCTCCTCCTCCTACTCCCAAAGTTTGGATTCGTAGCCCAGTGTTTAACTGAAGCCTAAAAAGCTACATTCCGCGCCAGGGGTGTATCGCAGGTGAAAGTCGTACGCAAACACAGCTGTAAATAGAAAAGACATGGACCGAACAGAAGACTGGCACCGAATAATGACCTCCCCCCTCCTCCCCTTCCAAGGTTTCGAAGGGCGATCATTATCAACGAGTAAAAAAAATGTGTTTCGATTAACCTCGCCATCTCTTCCAAATGCGAGTGTCTGTTTCTCCTCTGACTGAAGCGGAGCGAATATTCTGGTTACTGTGAGCAACATTATAACATTGATTTTTGCCCTTCATATCGTCTAATTGTTCTTTCAATCTTCTATATACACATTGTCGCAAGTCTAATTTTTATGCTGACGGCAGATTACACCACTTGGAAGGTATAGATATCTGCAGTCATTCGGGCACTTCACTGATTCTTTTAAGAGACGTACACTGCTCAAATCCGGTTTCTCACTCACTCACTCACTCACTCACTCACTCACTCACTCACTCACTCACTGACTGACTGACTGACTGACTGACTGACTGACTGACTGACTGACTGACTGACTGACTGACTGACTGACTGACTCACTCACTCACTCACTCACTCACTCACTCACTCACTCACTCACTCACTCACTCACTCACTCACTCACTCACTCACTTACTCACTCACTCACTCACTCACTCACTGTCTAAGTGCGGATATAGGTTTAGCCTTCCGCTACGTGATTATGATCACACGCAGCCTTCCCCGAGCTTTCCCAGTTCGGTTTCTCCTCTATCTGTTCCTTCTCAAATTTGCGAAACTGTTTAAATGCCGGTGTTATGCCCAGCACGCTACAATGAGGCCTTCAAGAAGGTCTTCTCTCTCCTCTTTATCGTGGACATATACGATCGCGCGCGCTGGTTCACTCTCACGTGCGCTTTGTGTCACGTGGAGAAGGCGTTGAGTGCGATGGGCGTACAAGGAGAGTGTATGCGCACAGCTCACCGCACCGCGTCACGCGCGCGTCTTGACAGCCAGTTTTTTTCCAGCGTCCGGCAATCGAGCTCGGTGTGGGCGTGGCGCGCTCACCAGCGCGTAGCCAAGGCAGGTCGCGATTCTCAGAGCGATTCTGTTACGCGTGGAAGACGCGAGGCGGCAGCGACGTCGGGCGATCTGCCAGACACTCTGGCGACACGGCGTGCCCTCCTCCACTTTCTTTTTGGCCCACTGCCGCAGTGGGGACAACCGCGCTTACGCTTACGGCGTCCGTCGTGCTCGCACACGCTGCTACTCTCCTCCTTTGACTTTCTGATTTTCCCTTCTCATGTTTTAGCGCGTACGCGCGTTTTCGTTTCATCGGTTTCGCAAGGTCGTGCCGCTTGGTCGGCCTGCAAGGCGTGGGCTTTTTTTAAAGCGACCACGACATGTACCGACGCTGGCGCATGTTTGTGCCGGGAGTGTATGTCGACGAAGATGTGCTAGCCTAAGATTCCTATTTAGGATGCGTTCAAAAAGGATAACTGTTCTACTGGAAGCAAGTACATATATATCCAATGGTGCTTGGGAAATTACTTTTGTAGTTAGAGGAGGAGTCGTGCTTATTTTATGGAGCGATACAAGAACAGTCGTCATTTGCTCTTTTGAGTTAGCGGAACATCGGTAAAGCGGTACTTAAAAATCTCCTATGTGGCCTTTTGAAAAAAAAAAGAAAAATGAAATCCGACTGACGATATAGAGTGGTTAGACTAAATGCGAATTACATTCTCTAGCACTTAGATTTTCACATCAGTTTCGGTTCGAGCACTTTTCAAGGTCAAGCAGAATTCCGACGAATGTCTGCGATAGCGGTGATTCGTGTCCTAAGTGGTAAATGACTATAAAAATTTTTGGTCGCTTAAAAGGGCAATGCTACGGGGTGTGTTCTGTCTCCGTTGCAAGGACGTAAGTGAATGAAGACGACGATAGGCAAATCATACCTTTAGTTACTTGCAGTTAAACAAGTGGGATGTCTTATTTTAGTTTATTTTAGCTTCAGCTTCTTCCTGCCAACTAGCACTTGTCAGAGTTCGAATGGATAAACATCGGCAATCGCCGTAATCGGTGAACATGGGTTCTATAACTGCCTGCCAGCTACCACCTGCGACGACCGGACAAAGATCGCAGAAATCGGCGAAAGCGCACTGAAATGTCGAAAACTGGCTAGCGGTCATACGATGTGACGCAACAGATCAGCGTCAGCAGTACAAACATTTTGCTTTATATGAATCGCTTTTTTATCGCGTCCTTGAATTTGATTTTGCTGTTGCTTTTTCGTTCAGCTGCTGCGTGCGCCACGGGTGAGCGGTGGCATCTGGGGGATGAGTGGCAAGGTGTAGGTGATTGAATGAAGGTGGGCTCTTCACACTTTTTCGCTAATGTCTTGGCTTCGACTTCACACGGTCCATGCTGTTGGGTGGAAAATGGTCGAAAAGAAGACTGTTTGGAGAGGGGGTGGCGCGGTGGAGATGGGTGGATGCTTATCGATTCTTGGCACCCACGTGGTGGCTACTATACATGGAATGAAGAGTCAGCTTGACACCTTTCTGCGCGACACTGCCCTGGCTACAGGCTCTCAAAGAGATTTGATGCCAACTTTATGTGCTACTGAGAGCGTCATGATTATTCTGAAAATGGTTCCTGTGCTCTTATTTCCTTCTCTTTTCCTTTCTCATCCCTCGCCCTCACTGCAGTGAAGGAAACGAATGCCCTTCTGAATAGCCTCCCTCCCTTCCGTCTTTTTCTTCTTATCTAGCTGCGCGTTCATATAAAAAAAGAAAGAAAGGAAGCGAAGCGCAGACCCGCGGTATACGATGCCAGGATGAAATTTAGGTTTTCTCTTTTAAGGTATGGGTTGCGAACACAGTGCAAAAAGCCGAGATGACAAAAATGTCTTTATTCTAAATCTGCCCGCCGAGAGATAGAGGAACGGGTATTCCGGAGCTACTGGGCGGAATGTTCTCAGTGTTTACAAAAGCCAGTTATTGCATTGAAGCCGCCTGAATAAGGCATTCGTTACGTCTGCTTACGTCTGATTGCAGCTGCTTACGTCGTACTTAGTTCTTTTTTTTTTTTTTTTTTTTTTTTGCCTTGTAGTTGTAAAGCACAATAACGAAAACAAGTGGCAAAGAGGCCCCAAGACTGGTTGCTTGCAAACCTTCCTGCTTAAAAACTCCGTTGTGTCCGTTCGTTCAAACAGCTATAAGACAAAGAAGGAGGCTGAAAAATAAATACGAAAGAAAGGCGAACGTAGTACTTAAGGGGAAAAAAAAAACAGTGAAAGGTATCAGACACTGACAATTGCAGAATATTGAGTAATTTTTTATAGCAGCAGAAGCAGCATCAGCAGCCACAACAAAAACAACAACAGAGAGAAACTGCCAATTCGCCAGCGACTGGCGTGCACTCAGCTGGAGCTTCATTACATCTAGCTTGCATTGAGAAGCTGAGACGAAGGCTTTGTCGGCTCAGGAGATCCTTCATAAACGTAACGGAGATCCACTCACGACCGTTTCAGAGAAGGGATGAAGCGAACGCGAAGGGAGAAGAGGAGCGAGGAGGAGGAAGGAGCGGAGGAACTGAATGAAGATGCGCCTTGCCAGGCCTGCATTATGTAAGCAATGAAGCGAAGTAGGCCAGAGCTGGGACGCCCCGAAGCCCAGGCCGGCGGAGCTTGTTATCGCTCTCTTCCCCCGCACTTCTCTTTCTTTTTCCTTCATTTTTCCCGAATCTGCCTCCTTACTCGGCCGCCACTTCGCGGTTGGGCATGTGTACGGGAGTAAGTTTACGCTCGCAGGGCGTTATAAAAAGCCTCTGCCACGTCTTATCGAGCGAAAGGGTGGAACACACGCACACACTCTGCTTGGAGTGGGCGGCCTTCGCTATGAACAAATGCGACCTTGCGATGGCCCTAGGCGGAGACGGCAAGGTCACGTCCGATGTATCAGTGACGTCACCGAGCGGTAGTTACGTTCCCAGAAAGAATGTATACTAGATTAAATGTGACCGAAGAAAGCTATCACACACTTGTGACTGTACATGTTCTCGTGGACTCGGGATTATTGAACCGTGGAAGACATATATCATGAAATGCCTCCTCGTGAAAATTTCTACGGTGAGATACCCACCGCGGTGACACCCATCAGGGGTACTCACTGGCCTTAATACTTCCGGACCCTTTCACACCAGAGCAGGAGAGCACCAGGCTGTGGGGAAGCCTGAAACCATTCGAAAATCCACGGCAGTCTACAGGCAATCTATCCATTGTCTATCAAAGCTTTTGCAGGTGCTGAATGCAACTGCTGCTGAGAAGCGCTTTTACTGTGGTTTCGATAAGAGGACGCCTATCAAAACCACAGTCTTTCTCCGCTCTTTAGTGCAGAACCCCACAGAGGCGCATGGAGGCAATCATATTCATCTTTACCTTCCTCTTCATCCACGCTCGCTCGGATACACATGCGCATATGCGGAGCACAGTACGCGCGGTTTTATATAAAGCTTACGTCTATAACTACACCGATAGCATTTAATGCTGCACGCGTCAGCTATGAAATACGATGCAAAAGATTTCCCTCAGAAATCTCGCGTACGTCCGCTCCAGTAGAGTGTAGCGCTGCGCACAGCCCGGCGCCTCGCTGAAGCGCACGCAGCGCTAGGGAAATAAGCGGCCTAATCTTGGCCCCGGGTTTCACGGCGCCAATGCTGCCCACGAAGCGTAAAAGCCTCGCCATCCCCCTTTCCTCCATCTCAGAACCGGGACAGCAGTAGCCTGTTTACGGGGACGCATAACATCCCGTTTGTACACAACCCCACCAGCACTATGGGGCACAGGGTATATGCGTTGTTCACTTCACTTTGCTCATTCATTGGTTTCCTGTTCTCCATTTTAATGGTGCTGTTGCGAATGCGGCGAGGGAAGCTGCTTGTGTCTGACGGTTGTTCTATACTTTTTATACCGGGCAACTCCGGGGATGTGAGTTTAATTCAGGAAAACTAAACCGTAAAATAATCACAAAATAAAGTCAGAAGGACGGTCATACTAAAGCGAGAGTGACGTCATAGGCAACGTGGCGGGCTGCGGCGCCATGCAAGATGCTTGCTTAAGAAAGCTTGAGACGTATCGGCACATGATTTCGCGGGTAAAGAAGATTACCGCTATGGGTATAATTTAATTGTGATTTATCACGCTTCATGATTTCCTGATTCGAAGTTTCTGTAACAAACTATTTATTGCATATGGCCTGACCCAAATCCAACACAGCATACGATAGGATATTGTTGCCCGCAGAATTCTACGACATAGTCTCAGTGCATGAGTTTGGGTGCTCTTTTGTCAAAATTTTACTAATAACTGTGATTTGACTTTTTTAAACGCTATTGTATTTTACAAACAACCGCTGAGTCTTCTTGGTATAGCTTGTCCATTATGGTGCACTCATGGACACATAATTCGTTTACCAGCGATCATTTCGCACTATTAGCCTTGTGAAGCTGGCGGGCAGAGCTGTAGCCTCACAACTCTAATAGTAACTGTAAATGATAACTGAAATTCAGAACTGTCTACTGAGTTACAAAACGATGCCTTTCAACACTGTCTACGCTGCTAACTCTAAGCTGCTACACTCTAAGACCTAGCAAAAAACCCTCCAAATCTTCGCCTGTATCACGCAAACCTGCTAATTCCTGTATGCAGCCACTGTGGTCTCATATTCGGTGACGACAGCAGCCTCCCATCGGTTATTGTTTCTCCAGTCGTTTTTAAGTGATGGTTGTGATAAGCTCTGAACGAATGAAAGGTAACAAACAAGCCTCGTGCATCTCTTGTGATCTTTCTTCGACTGGTTCCTTCATCAATTATGTACCAATTACCCAGCGCTAAACGTTTCTTCAAGTTACTGTATACCCTTTCCTATCCAAAATCTATTCATTGAGCAGTGGGAAAGCCTTTTAACCAAACCCCTTAAGGTGCATGCCTACGCAGTTGTCTTTTCTACCACTTCCTGCGCAGTTATGCTCCGTTAGATGACCACACAGTTAATTTAATTTCTCAGCGCAGTCAACGCCTCCCTTAAAAAAAAAAAAAAAAAAAAAGAAAAAAAAAAGAAAAAGAAAAAAAAAAAAGAAAAAGAAACTGTATCCACGTATGCTTTCCTCGTTTTAATGGACTGCTGGTTTCTGCTTGCGAAATGAGTTACCATCTGCATAGGTTTCAGCAGCATCGTTCCGCTAAGCTGAAAAACACATGTTGTACTCATAACCACTGAAATCGCTTTGTCAACGATGACCGGATGGTATCCACTGAGACATCGCCACAGTATTCTACGTCAAAAGAGCCAGTTTTAATTTGATTTAACGCACGGTTGCATTACACGCCTCTGTTTTCCCTTGTGTCCGTACGTCTTTACCCATCCGTCCGCTCATGCAAGATGGCCACCTTTCCTAGATAACAATAAAGTTGAACCTGATAATGGCCTCAACAAAATATTTGGTCTCTAGTGGAGGCTACAACACAAGATGCATGTCTAAGCTAAAAATGTCCGCTATGCTGCAGAAAAATACTCCCTGGCCACTCCCATGCAACAGTGTTGTCCAGGAGTTAACTTAGCCTGCAAGATTTCTTTTTCTCTTCCGAAAGGTAGAAGTCCACTGGTTCAATTAGGTCGCAAGCCTTAGCACATGGCTATCCATTTCCACCGGGGCAATGGTGCGTCTCAGCCGCAAGCTTGAATGGGTGGCTGCCGGCATCCGCGGTCGTTCCCCGGAGGGAACACATTCTGCAGCAGCGAGGTGCCTGATGCATGCGGCCTCTTTAATCACGCCGCAAAAGAACTCGCGTTTCCGGGCAGCCGCTGTCCGAACACTCGCCGTCTCAGCAGGCCGGTGAGCGCGAGCTTCTCACGCAGGCACGGCCGTTGTTGCCGAGGTCATTTATAAGCGTGCAACAGCTGCTCGTGTCGAGTATGGATGGCATCTCGGGAACCACCGGCTGCCGCTGTGCTGCTTCCAGAGGCCTTTCCGCGGACCTGCTGTCGATTGGGCTGAGCAGAGGAAGAGGAACTGCCCCAAACCCTTTTTCTTTTATTCAACGCCTCGTTTATCAAGGGATTATCGGAAACTTAACTTACGCTCCGCCTGTTCAACTGCTGCTCTGGCATCGTCAGGTGCACGAGTTGCGTCCTTTCGGAGCTGTCCAGCATCGCTTCAGTGGCGTCTCTGTTGGGTAAAAACGGCCCCATAGAGTCTCGCGTTGCTCTTTTAGTGTTTGCTCGTCTTGTCATGCGTGCTGGCCCGCTCGGAACGTTTCTCTGTCGTCGCATCTTGGTTCGCAGGGGCATTGTTTTAACATCATTTGCTTCGGAGCCGTGCTATAGGTACGCTAGTTAGCAGCCCACGGTTGAAGGCCAACGGTCACTGCACGTGCCATCCCCGCCTACACCCTCTAATAGCTCAGGAAATTGCTGAACCAGAGAAGGAAAATCGAGTGCTTGCGCTATATGCGTCCCTCATAATTTCAGAGGAGCGGTCTTCAGCCCCGTTAGCGCCGCGCCCGCAACTGGCTATGCCGCTTATAATGAGCGACCATGAGCAGCATGCAGTGCTGAGGTTTGCACAGATTTCGCGTGCAGTTACTCGAGCGCACAGTGTGCTTTCATGTGAATACTTGCTTATGTGCGTGCGTGCATGCGCGCGCGCACGAATGCATGTCGACGAGTGCATGTCGCCGCGCGGGCATAAAAGAAGCGCGCGTGGACACAGCGAGGCGCAACAAATGAGCGCTTTGTCTAAACCCATCGGGGCTACAGAGAGGCCAGCCATGCCTCTCGCGTGTGCAAGGGGCAGCCTCATGCGCCGATCTGTCGTCTTTTTGTTTGAAGAGGCCTTCTCGCCGCAACTCTTGCATGCGCCATCTGCGTCACACCAGCGGTGCCTGCCCGGCGACCTTCGCGAGAGTCACCAAAGGGGGAGAGAGGTTCGAGTCATTTGCGGGGCGTGCTCCGCGGAATAGTGTCAGCGTGCGTTCGCGTCAATAAAGCCAGGCAAGGTCACCGGAAGCGCGTTGTTGCAACTTCCGGGCTGCCCTCGCTCCCGAAGACCGCTTGGCGCTTCGGCCCCGTTGGCCGGCCGACGGTCGCTCGCCGCGCTATCTTCCGCATGGCCCGAATTGACCTCGGCGCAGTCTGCTTCGGCACCAGGTGGACGCTGGGACGCTGGGGTAACACCTTGATCTAACGCCACCTAAAGCGAGAATTAGTATTGAATGTGCTGGCTATTTAGAAGACGCGCATGAGGCCCGCTGCCTTCTCGAGCTTATTCTAATGTCGCCAAAGCATAGCCATGCTTGGCACTCAAAGACAGCCCATTGACGACCTGAAGGAATGGATAAACATGCACTCACCATACGAAAAGTGCAAGGACTGCAGAAGGAACCGTCCTACAACCCTGCATATGACTGACAGAAGATAAGCCCTCTCGGCACAATCCCCCGCAAAACGTGCGCTGGCTCCAGGACTGAATCGACTCCGAAAGGCATGCGAAAGAAAGCTTGGCCGATGAAATCGACAGAATGACCAAATTCCGTCTCATAGAGAGGATACATATAGAGAAAAAAAAACAACAAAAAAACAAGGACGCTGACCGATCTTTTACTGGTCGGCGACATTTTGTTCTTCAAAAATTCGAAAACTTGGCTGGCATTGCGGTGCATGGTCTCCCTTCCCAATCCTGATCCACCACCCTAACAAGCTATAAGGCCATCCTCATGAATTTCGTTTTACCTTGGTCAGGGTATTACGTGAAGGGTAACTCGTTCGGTCGGAAAGGCGTCACCGTCCCTGTTGTTATTGCCGATGCCGTAACCCAGAATTGAGAGGGAAAAAATATACGCACGTAATTTATTATCAAAACTGGGACGCAAACTTTTTTGCGCAGCTTTTAGGGTGGTGTCATACCATTTCACTCCCCATTTAACATTCATCTGTTCGTCAAGTTGGAGGATAGTTTACGTTAGTGATTCGAGCCGAAGACGTGTGTACCTCCAACTGTATGCCGTTCATTGCGAGTGTGTATAGATGTCTGCCGAGAAGTGAGACTGATATTGCGTCTTCTTTTCCCCCAACATCAAAGACATTCACCACTTGGCCAAACACTGCGCCAGTCCCTAAATTAATGTCAAAAATTCGCGGAATGAAAAGCCGGTGTTAAAAGCGCTGTTGCGTCTATTTTTAAAAGGAAGCTTGAGCCTCCTTCCAATGTTCTCTGGAAGTGGTAGGCGAATATGTCTACTTAGGGTAGGTAGTAAAAGCAGATCCTGACCACGAAAAAGAATTAACCAGGAGAATAAGACTATAATGCACCGCATTTGGCAAGTACTCGCAGATTATGACTAGCAGCTTACCGGTATTGCTCGAGAGGAAAGTATATAACATTTGAATCTTACCTGTACTCAGCTATGGCACTGAAACGTTGATGCTAACGAAAAGGCTTCTACTTAAGTTCAGGACAACGCAGAGGGCTGTGGAACGAAAAATGGCGCGGGTGATGTTAAGAGATAAGAAGCGTGCAGAGGGTCAGATAAATAACTCGAGTTAATGACATTCTAGTGGAAATCAATAAGAAGAAATTGGTGTGGGCAGGGTATGTAGTGCGAAGGGATGACAATCGATGATCGCTTAGGGTAACAAATTGGATTCCAAGGGGAGGAAAGCGTAGAAGAGGGCGGCAGAAAGGTGGACGGATGAGGTTAAGTTCGCAGGGGTCAAGTGGATGCAGCTAGCGCAGTACCGGAATAATTGGAGCAATATGGGAGGGGCCTTCACCCTGCAGTGGGTATAATCCGGCTGATGATGCTGCTGAACGTTTGCTGTTGCTTCAGTACGGAGCTGGGCTATAGATGAAGGATATACATCTACTGGAGACGCAGTTCAAGAATTCAAATTTAAGGGCAGGAAAGTCGTATGTTATTGTTCGCAATGCTGAACTACAAGCCATAAGAAATAGAATGGACCTCCTTTTATCCTCCTTCCCAAAATCAAATTCTTTCCTCTTCAGTATTTGCATGCAGCGCTCTTTTTTGACATAAGCACCTCAACCCTCCCATTTCCACTTGCTGTCATGATACAGCCAAGGCCAGCATAATTTTGGCGCCGGCCGAAAGACAAATGCCGCTGTAAGAAGTTCGTCTTTGCTTCATCATAAATTCGATCGGTATCTGTCCGAAAGCGGTCATCTCAATTTGGAGTGCAATCTTCGATTTCTCGAATAAAATAAAAAAAAAACTCTATGGACAATCACGATACTCCCTAATGCCAAATTCGAGCGCAGCTATTTAATCTCCTTTTTTTTTTTTTTGCGATAATTGAGGCAAATAATTTAGATGTTCGTATGTATGTATGTGCAGTCAGAAAGCACTCTTTATTTTTCTGACGAATCAAAGAGAATATTTCAGAGGAAGAAAAAGGAGAGCCACGAGCGAGCGGCGCAGAGCTCGTCTTCTTACTCTTCTTTCGTAAAATTTTCTTTCGCTCGTGACTCTCTCGTGACTCCTGACTTTCACAACGTCAATTACACGGGAAATGGCACCAACGGCAAATCGGCTGATCAATTACCGAACGAGCGCATAAGAGCCGCACTGTAAAATCGATACACTAAATATGCAACAAAAATGTAAGAATAATTTCATATAACGCTTCGGGCGATATGACATTTCCTTTAGAAAAAAAATGTCTCTTATTTTCCTTCGCATTGCATCTTCTTTGTGGACTAGATTTAGTCCTATTGTTCTTGCAACGCTTCCGTCTATGTAAAAAAAAGAAAAAAAAAAGTTTCCAGCCTCTCCTATTTTGGGCGCACTTTTTATTCTCTTTTTTATTTCCTTCCCCAGTTCGCAGTGAAAGTTTTCGGAATGCGGATGTGCGAGTTTATATTAAATGATTCCTAAGTATCCTTAAAAGTAGATGCGATGACACTGCCACATGGACATTGCGCTTTGTTTCTAAGTAACGGGGCTAATTAGTATAGCATTCATGAGTAGTGGTAAGTAGCAAGGATAAGTCGTAGTGGAAGCACGGAGTGTATTATGTAAGTAGTGCTAATTAGGGCTAGTCAGTGCTATTAGTTGCTACTGATTTGAATTAAATTTCGCTGTAACGTAATACGTGGCTGTTGTCCATTCAAAGCTATGAGGTGGTCGCATAATGCTTCTAATCTATCGCCATGGAGAAATATAAGCTCCTCAGTAGCGCGCCCTGCTTGCAACACAAAAAGCTGAGTTTCGATTCATTCCCACCAGCACACTTTTCCTTTTCGGCAAAGGTGTTTTTCTGTCCCAGGGGGCACTCAGCAACAGTGGGTTTATGACGTCACGATCTCTGATAGTATTACTGTGATCATGATGTCAGAGGATTTCGTTATGTTCCAGATATTTTCGGCGAACGGGCGCTCCAAATCTGGAGCGTTAAAATCATTTCGCTGCCGTCGAACCATCCAGTCGTTTGAAAAAGTGGTAAATATGAGAAGCCATGTTTGATCTGCTTACTGATGCTGCTACTTCGTGCTCGAACGCTGGCATCCTGTAAAATTTTGCTGTTGAGTATATGCAGCCCCATATGTTGCTATGTGCTGTTTTCTTCCTCTTTCGTCAAATAAGAAGATCGGGGAAATCAGCAAACGTTCACTAACGATTACCGTTTGGAGAGAAAGAAGATTTCTCGGAACTTAGCGAAAAAAAAAAAAGACATGCATACGAAGAGACGCGTCATGACGTCTGCCAATGAGTTCAGCCCTAAACCAGCACGCCGCGGTGCTTTCACGGCGTCAGCCGCAGAGTCATTACCGCTCTTCAGGTGCGGAAAGCGCGGAAGGGCAGGGCACTAACTGCGCGGTGCGAGAGTTCGCAGCTTTTGGGCGCCTGTTCAGGCGCCATTAAAAAAAGCGAACGGCGAGAAATGAGCCGCTTGTGTCGCCCGCATCCAAGCGTGTCCGCGCACGGTGCGAGCTCGCACCGCGCGACGCGTTCATTTCCGGGCGCCCCGTTACCGCTGCCGCAAGGTGCATTATTCTTCGCAGGCAGAGCCATTGTTCGGCGATGACCGCGAACCAAGCGAAAGCCAAGAGAGAAAGAGAGAGTGAGGAAAACAAAAAAAGAGAGAGGAAAAGAAAGAAAGACAACCTTCAACTCGGCGGCGGCAGTCAGCTGCCCTTCACAAATCTCGCCTGGGGCTAGCTTTCGCGTTCACGGGGCACACTGCGGGCGCGCCTTGCGGTCGCAGGGGACGAGCACGCGACCATCGCGTAGCTGCTGCTGCTGCGGTGAATTGTCATCGCTTTGTGGCCTTTAGTGATCACCGGTCGGAAGTCCTTGACGAAAGCTGCGGGAGATTAACGTTCCTGCCCCCACGCACGGTATATGCAGCAGTATTCGCTTTAAAGCTCGAAGAGAACGAAAACACTTGCGTGTAGCTGCGCAAAGACTGACGTATACGCATACTCTCCCACGAAGGCACGCGAGAACGGGTGCGCGCGTGTTCTACACACAAGCGCTGCCATAGCGAGTTAAAGATATAATAATGGACCGCAGAAGGTATACAGGTGCTCCCGCAGTAAAACGGTTCTAGAGTATGTGGGAAAAAAGCCCCGCTGCGGTCGTGCAGTGGTTTGGGCGCTCGACTCCTGTGAGCAAGGATGCGGGATCGAATCCTGACCGTGGCGGCCGCTTTTCGGCGGTGGCGAAAAGCAAGGCATCATTGTGCTGTGCGATGTCATTGCACTTCAAAAAACACCGGATAGTCGAAATTTCCGGACTCCTCCACTACGGCGTTTTTCACAGCCTGAGCCGCTTTGGGACGTGAAACGTCACAAACCAAACCATGAGTATGTGGAAAAACTGAGCTGTTTTGTGCGGACTGGTTCACGATGCGGTGAACATTTAAAAGTGTGAAACTAATGATACGGACATGCAGTCATGTAGTCATGCTGTGTGCATGCGCTTAAGCTTGTAGAGCACGCTGATTTTTTTCTTCTTTTTGTCTGTTCGCGTGTTTTCTTTCATTTTTAGACACCTGTATAGGTTGTGGTTCAACATTCCTTACGTTTACGTGTATAGGCTGCTCATAAATCATAAATAATGTCGTAATGAAAATCTCCGGATATAAACGGTCGTGTGATGTAATGTCGCTTTATACCTTGTAGCTAGTAATTTATTTATTTATTTATTTATTTATTTATTTATTTATTTATTTATTTATTTATTGAAACTACTTTCAGCGTCCGTAGGCAACATTCCAGTGGGAGGATACATAATCAACAAAACAATAGACCAGAAAAAAAAGGACACACACACACACACACACACACACACACACACACACACACACACACACACACACACACACACACACACACACACACACACACACACACACACACACACACACACACACACACACACACACACACACACACACACACACACACACACACACACACACACACACACACACACACACACACACACACACGCACACACACACAGAGAGAGAGAGGGAAAAGCTACGGCCGAGTACAGAATGAAGACCACTGTACAGTGCTACACAACACACACACACACAACCAATTAACAAAAAAGCTTCAGGCGAGTACAGAATGAAGACCACTGCACAGGGATACACATCTGATAACAGGGAGCATTTCAATTATAATTTTAACTAAAACAAAAAGGAAAAGAGATGCACTGCTATGCCAGCAATGTAGAGCATAATCATGTTGCGCTCGCTATGCACTGTGTGCCACAGTAATGAAAAGCGGACGGAAATATCGCACAGTGCCAGCTGTTAATAGCTCGGTTGTAGTGAAAAGCGTTTCTCTGGTCCTCGGAGTTGACAAAAACCTTCCTCGCGACAGGGAGAAGGAAAAGGGTCGCAGGTTTGACACCCCTGCAAGTCTTGGTTCCATCCCATATCATTTAGCAAGGCGTTGCACCCCTCTTGCCTCTTCCTGTCAGGCAAACAAGCCTTTATAATCCTTTCCATAGCAGCGAAGAGCCAATGAGTGAAAGTTTCATGCCAATCTAAAAGGTTTATCACAGTAAGCACTGATCAGGAATTTAGACCTTTGTCGGCGAAGATTGTGTAAATATGTATCATTGTTTTAGTGCCATTTTGACGCTATAAATTAGGTGAATATCAGAAAACCGAAAGGCAAAGGGCGAAATGATGAAGGAAAGGAATACCAGTTCCAAACCTCTTTACTCTTGTTTTCGTGTCAAACAAACTTCCCCTAGCTTCGTAGAAAACAGTCGCGTTAATTTGTTTTGACTACTAGGCGAGGTCCCTGGCCTTTAAGACGGCAACGCATGCAGTGATTTAAGAGAAAGCTCGTGGAAACCTGTTTGCATAGCATTGAAGGGAAGTTGTAAGCTCTATCAGGTGCAGCATGCATAGCCTTAATATTTGCTTTTGATATAAATATGTACAGTTGTGAAGCCGAAAGTTTCGTCCAATCGCAATTTTACCTACAGGAATTATGTGACTGTTTGAATCCCTTACCTTAAATTGGACAAGTCCTGTACGAGGCAGGAATACGTTTAATAATGAACCTATTACTGCAGTTGCCAACGTTTTGAATAGTAGCACTACATTTGGGAGCGAGATTCAGACTCCGTCTTAACGCTCGCATCTGTGGTCTCCGCTAACTGCTACTTGAGTTGGCTTCGTCGCATAAACGGCCTTGTTGCGGTGAAGGCTACTGTCAGCGCTGTAACGGGAATTTTGGTGCTGCCAAATCCTAATATCACAAAAGCTCTGTTTATGACCCATAATCATGGGATGCACGAGTACGTATTAAAAAACATTATCTTAAATTATTTGCGCACTGTTTAATGTAAGCAATAAGCGTAATCAGTTAACGCGCGTGTAGAACGTGCGAATGGCGTGCGAAGTAAAATCAGCTCGGTGTCTGTGATAGAAACCGCCATATGAATGGCATCACGTATTTAGCAAGCGCACGAAGTTCACGTGAAGGCGTATCACATTAGTGCTCGTGCACGAACATAGTGTGGACAAGTGTTTCCAATACTGCCTACACCAGCGTATTGGAGCCGACGAAGTTGTGCTGTTTTTTTTTTTTTCTTCCGATTCGATTCATTTGTAACTACTTTGACAAATAAGTAGTTCATAGAGAAACACCCCGTGTTATTATGTTATTTATCATGATATTTCTAGTGTGAAATCACTTCCAGCTTCGGCTGACACATTTTATTACCGGTTGTGTTATCCTCAACATCAGTAACTGAGACATATTAAATTCTTCCACTCTGAATCTCGCGCACTAGAAAGCCTGAAGTGGTTGTGACTCGTGTGACGCCGACAAAATTCTTTATAACGCCCATTCCCGCCCATCATACTGTCTCTACTGGCTGCCGCTGAGCGCATGCTATCACACCTTTTCCTGAAGGTCATCCTATAGCTATAAATATAATAAAGCACCCCCACCAATCCATATGAACTTTTTTTTCAATAGCCCACATACGTATTCCACTGCAGTTTTTCGCGTGGAGCGAGACTTCAGATCCTGTGCCTTTCTCTATAAAAACATGTTTGGATATTTTCGCCGTCGTTATATTTCCCAACACTATGCCGGCGATTCAGAAATTGCACTGAAATATGATTTTCTTTTTTAATCTAAACAGCGAATCCGACTGAGGCTCCCAAGGCCGGTACAGAGACGGTTGCTGTCGTCAAGCAACAACATGCACCCACTGCGCGCGGCGCGACTCCCGCGGCACACTGAGCGACCTTCGCCTTTCAATCTCAATGGGAAATCTCGGCATTTGCACGGTTATGCTGGCGTCTATCGCAAAACAGCGAGAGAGGGACGGGGAAACAAACATGCATGAGTTCTGTCGCATACAACCAAGCAGTTGCCTCAGGCCTCGCCTAGCTGGCGAGAAAGTGGTGTTTGATCAGCGGGCGGCGTAGGCGTCCCGCATGTACATCGCATGGACGTCGCAGATACGTCCTTGTTTTTACGCCGAACCGGGCGTCTAGCTTTACCTTGCGGGATACTGTCTGGACGCGACAAACCTCACGCGGAGCAAGCCTTCACATAGAAAAGAAAATTAATAGCGCCGAAGTGCGCGATGTGGGCGAAACGAAGTCGCTCTGCGATCACAAACGTTATACTCGCCAGCCGCCCCGCTGTTCAGTCGTAGATTGCCGCTCGAACTTCCTGCTTTAGTTTCTAGCACTTTCAAGGGCACCCTTTACGCCCGCATTCCATTGAACAAAGCTTTCCGTTGAGGGTGGCGGCGGGGGCTCTGCTATTAGGGAAGTGGCTCAGCGTGCTACTTCGTCTAGACCCGGCCTTAACCCCAGACTGGCCGAGCTTTTATTTTCCCCTTCTTTTACGTCTGCCGCTGCTATGAGGCTTATTGACTTCATTTGCCACTTACACCTACTACTTTTATTCATTAGTATTCTACTACTTGTTTACGTCGTTCCACTGGGGCTCTCCCTGTTTTCCCCCGCTTTCCCTCTCTTCCGCTGTGTCAGCGTTCTAACCCTGTCTGCTAATGCATTATCCCTATAAACTACAAATAGCACCACAAAAACGTTAACACGAACGGGGAGTGGCTACCCGCGGCACTGATCAGTCTGCCTAGGAGACCTTGCACTGGCCTTGGCCCAGTTTGATCCAAGCGGAGACGGGGTCGTTATGGGCCCGAAGAAAAGCGTGACGCGGGAAGATAAGCAGCGACGAACAATGCGTTTTTAAACAATGTATTTGATGTTTCGATTGTAATACTATGCGCACTAAGGAGTGGAACCTCAATTGCTCATACAGCGTGAGTTTGTGGAGCTAGCAGGTAGATTCGAAATGAACGCTCGTCCACAGATAATGCATCACTGAATCCAGTTCCGTTCGAGTGACTATAATCTGGAGCTTAAAGGCTGTAGGTGGCGCTGTACTGATATTAGTAGAACGAGGCAGCATAATTTGATGGAGGCGAGTCCGGGCCAAACCTTCCAGAAACCTTCCAGGTTGATGAATGCAAGCCATTACTGGTGCCCTGTCAAGACCAACTGCTCTGCTCCCATAGAAATGCATTTGAAGTTCAGCAGAGGACGCCGTGGCGAAGCAGAGGCTATCATCCTATATCGCACTGTTTCGATACAAATGGTTTATGTCCAGCTGAAGATGACCCTTCACGATACGAGCGAGCAAACCGAACGTGAGGCCTCGCTGGACCACAAAAATGCGATCACAGTGCAGTGGCACAGTCAATCGTCGCCGAGAGACAATACAGAATAAACTCGGATGAGAATGTCGCCCACAACATAACCGATAAGGGGAGCGGCGTTAGTACACACGCGTTACCAAAACGCGTTCTCTGGCAGTTATGATCTCGTTCCGTGTCGCAACTGCGTTAGAACGGAGCCCGCATGACTGCGAGCCGCATGTTTGAGCAGACAGTGTTCTATATAGAGAAACGCCACAAAGCTGGGACCATTTGTCTTGCTTTAGCCTGACACGCGTTCTGGCAGTTTGCAACCAGCCGGCATGCCCTTGAAAGCCGCCAGCAGTGCCTAAAGGAGTGCTCGCTATCCGCCGTGTATACGCGTACCACACGAGGGCCGTAACTGCGAATGCCGGTGGGTTTATGGGTAGGGACTGACGATATGCGATTCTACAAATGTACTACATGCGGGTAACAAAATGAGCCTGTACGTTGGTTTGCGAAGAGCGTTTGTGTTCTCCATCAGCGCAGAGCTCTTGCTACGAGGAAGTATGCGTTTACTGAACACTCGACG